>NC_069502.1:447893215-448588215 GCF_027579735.1 Bombina bombina
TCCCACGGGCGTATTTTTCTCTCTTGCAGGGAGATTTAGACTTCTTACTGGGCCGGCCTTAGTGGCCAGATAGTTTTTCTTTCGATATTTGACCTTTTGAGCTCGTCTATAGCTTTATGCTCCAGACCCGCTGTAGTAGCCTGATGGTTAGCCTAGCTGTCTAGCGAGTGGAAGGTTTGTAGTTTGAAGCAATTTACAGCTATTTGCACCTTGATTGTGTGGTAGCAAGCTGTTAAGTTCTGACTTCACTTTCCCTCCCTTTGGGGGTGAATCTGACATTTCATAGTATCCGCCTGGTGCTCGGAGGTACCTTTTATTCCTCTGTTCAGTGGGGTTGTTCCCCCTGCCTTGCGTGCGGGATGTCAATGGGAAGGGATGGATTTCTTCTGCCATGCCTTTACTATAGTTTCCAGTGGAGGGTCTCCTTTTGGCAGTACCTTTCGTCTTCAGGAAGGGAGCTGTGTCCGGGTTATGGAGCCCGAGCTCTTGGGGGGGCTGGATCTCTCCTTTTTTCCTTCCAGCAGGGCTGAGGATTCGGGGTAATTTTAATCCCTAACACCTAGATTACTAGTTTTGCGTTAGAGGCTATGCGGTGCTAACGAGCAGTTTTGTCTCACCGCTGACTTACCTACAGCGCTGGTATGACGAGTTTTCAGAAACCCGTCATTAAAAGACAAGAAGTGAGCGTTGAGCAAAATTTTGCTCATTACTGATTGGAACAGCCAATAGAATGCGAGCTCAATCCTATTGGCTGATTGGCTTTGCGGTGGAAAGGCTTTGCGGTGGATCCCTCCTCAGCAGGTATTTTTTATCTACTGGTTTCTGGGTTCTGTTCCTCCCTTCCTGTTCCTTTTTGGAAAGGTGCTGTCCTGCACTTTTTCGGAGTTCTTCTGAAGAAGAAGGTCCTGTGTGGTTTCATAGCTAGGGTGGTGACTTGTGGTCGCAAAGTCCTTCTTGTAGCAGGATGCCTATGGCTTAGAGGAGCATATTCAGATATCTGATGCTGTTTTTCAGCAGCTCCCGGGGACGGTTTGTCTTCGGTTGCTCTATTCTGGGTGCGAGTGAGCACTCTGCGTAGGGGAGGGATTCTTCCTTCCCCCTTTTCAGTTCTCAGGACATTACTTGGTCCTTGGTTTTATGTACTGTAGATGGGATTGACAAGTCCTCCCTTTGCTTTGCTGGGTTGGCAGGGTCTTTTCATAGGTGCCCTGTTTCATCCTGGTTCACTCTCTTTGAGTTACCTTTCTTTGGTCCTAGTCCCTTTGGGTTCTGAGGGTCCTTTCGGACTCATTTATCTGAGTCTCCTTTCTTCCCCACTGGGGGAATGTGGATGGTTCCCCTTTCTTCTGATTGGGTCAATTTTGCGGGCTGCGTGCCTGCGGGACTTCGTCTTCTCAGAGGCTTTTGGCTCGGTCAAGTCTAATAACCTGAGCGGTCTCTAGCTAGGGCCTTGCTGGTTTTAACTGTTGGGCAGTTATCTCTGCCTTTCTCCTTTTTGCCTTTGGCTTCTAGTGAAGCAGTTTTTTCTGTCTGGAGTTTTGGGTGTTTTCGGCTGTGGTGCCCATAGAGGGGGCCACCTTTTGTACCCGCATGTTTTGCATTCAGTGTCCTCTCTAGCTTGGTTATTGTTTTGCCAAAATTAATGAATGCAGCTGTGGACTCTTCCCGTTTAAGAAAAAAAATTCAAATTATGCTTACCTGATAATTTTCTTTTCTTCTGACGGGAAGAGTCCACAGCTCCCCGCCCGCGTTTTTCATAAGGGGTGTGTAAGATAAATTGTATCTTTTAGAATTGTAGTGTGTTGCTAGTTGCAAACGCCAAGAGATACAAATTATAACCTGGCAATATGCTTCAAGCGTTTTGCTAAGAGTGAACTCACAGGAAATGCTGCTAGACAAATATGATACTATTCAGACAAACAAGTGTGCAAGTCTGATAAATTCACAGAGGCAAATATGGATAGCTAGATCAAGAATAGAGTGTTAATATAAAGACTGAGTAAGTACGGTTGATAATATGAACTAGAAACAACTTGAGAGAATCTGATTAGCAGAGTTATACTTGCGGTAGCCTGTGCTTGGCTTTCCCTTGCAGCATGGAACGCGGTAATGGCGGAGTGAGACTGGAGTTCTTCCTGAGAGCTGAGTGGCTAGTTGCAGTACTGGTCAGGCTGAGAGATTGTTCTGTAGCTTCCGGAAGGAAGGAGAGTTGATGTCCTAGCGAAGCAGGTGAATGAATCAGCTGCAGCTGGAGATGTGAGAAAATCCTCTGTAATACTGTGGTGGAGCTGCACTTTAGGAGAGAGACTGACAGGAAATCTATGAAATGGATTCAGATGGCTGTGCAGATTAAGTGTCTTTAGTAGAAAGCAGCAATTAGTTAGAAACTTCTTTTTTGAGGGTTAAATTCAAATAAGCAAAAGTTCAATATCACTCAGTTTGAGATGATAGCAGGAGTGACTTGATTTCTGTGAAGTATTCCAATCAGAACAAACAAAATAATCAAGCAAAGTAGATCTCAGGAAGTGAGGTTTTATAGGCAGGTGAAAAGGTGGAAGTGGAATGTCTTAAAGGGACATTACAGATCCCCCCCCTCAAAGCATCCGCTCAGAGGATGCAGGCTTAGCAGGATAACGCCTATGGAAAGCATCCAAGAGACGGGTAGCATGAACATGAGACCTGGGTATCCAGGAATCCTCCTCAGGACCGTAGCCCTTCCAACAGATGAGGTACTCCAAATGACCACGGTACATACAGGAGTCGAGTATAGAATCCAACTCAAATTCGTCATGGTCATCCAAGTGAATGGGCGGAGGTGGTTCTTTCGGCCTGCCCCTAAAGGTGCTGGATGTATATGGTTTCAGCAAAGACACATGAAACATGGGATGCACCTTGTATCTAGGTGGCAGTTGTAGGGTCACAGAGGTTGTATTGAGTATCTTCTTTATAGGAAAGGGGCCAATGTATTGGTTAGCCAACTTCCTTGAAGGAACAGATAATTTCAGATATTTTGTGGATAGCCATACCAAATCACCTAATTTGTAATTCGGACTATCTCTGTGTCTTAAATCGTAGTAATGTTTCTGCAAGGCTTTGGCAACCTGTAGATGTTCCTTTAGTAAGATAAGAGAGTCCTGGAGATTGATGAGATATGAAGTAGCTGCTGGTGAAGTAGAACCTATACGCGAAAGTGGAATGCTTTGTGGGTGGTAACCATAGGTAGCATAGAATGGACTGACTTTAGTCGAGGCTGATATTGAGTTGTTGTATGAATATTCAGCTAGAGGGAGAAGAGAGTACCAATTGTCTTGCAAATGTGTTATATAGCAACGAAGATACTGTTCTAAAATCCCGTTAATTCGTTCGGTTAAACCATTAGCCTGAGGATGGTAAGAAGTTGTTAATCTAGGTTGTATACGTAGAACTGAACATAAAGCTTTCCAAAAATGTGAAGTGAACTGAGTCCCTCGGTCTGTTATGATGGATTGAGGGATTCCATGGAGACGTACTATATGTTTTATGAATGCGTCTGCGGTGTCAGTTGCAGATGGCAAAGACGGTAGGGGAACAAAATGTGCTAATTTCGTGAGATGGTCGACCACCACCATAATGGTGTTATGGTTTTGAGATACTGGCAATTCCACTATAAAATCCATTGAAATTATTGTCCAAGGAATATCCGGAATTGGTAAAGGTGTGAGTAGTCCAATGGGCTTTAGTTTCTGAGTTTTATTTCTAGTACAGACTGTACATGATACTATGTACTGTTGAATGGCATCTGCCATCTTAGGCCACCAAAAATATCTCTTAATTGCTTCCTTAGTCTTATATATACCTTGGTGTCCAGAAAGGGGGTTATCATGGAATTGTTGCAAGATATAAGTCCTGAGTAGTGTAGGTATATAGATCTTGTCATGGTAAGTATAAAGTCCTGTTTTGTCTTTTTGTAGTTGTGGGATGTCTGGTATGTCATCAGTTTGAAGAGCTTTGAGGATATCGTTTTCAAATGGTGTGAGGTTACCTATAATTTTGTCTGGAGGTATGAGACACATGTTATGTTCTGTCTTTTGATTTTGTTCATATACACGTGAAAGAGCATCAGCTCTAGAATTTAAAGGTCCTGGTCTGTATGTTATTACAAAGTTAAACCTGTCAAGGAATAATGCCCAACGGACCTGTCGTGACGAGAGGGTTCTACTCTGATGTAAATATTGAAGATTTTTATGATCAGTGTATATTGTGAATGGTCTGTTAGTACCTTCTAAGATATGTCTCCAGACTTCTAAAGCAGTCTTAATGGCCAACAGTTCCTTGTCGCCAATCTTATAATTTAGTTCTGCAGGTTGCAAAACTCATGAATAGTAGGCAACTGGATGAAGCGTAGTATCTGTACTAGTTCTTTGGGAAAGGATTGCTCCTATGCTAATGTCTGATGCATCTGTTTCTACTATAAATTCACAAGTATGATCAGGGATTGACAAGAAATTTCTCTTTCAAGAGTTTAAAAGATGCATCGGCTTCTGTTGACCAAAAGAACTTTGTATTCGTTTTTGTTAGATTGGTCAGAGGTTTCACAATAGCTGAGAAGTTGAATATAAATTTGCGATAAAAGTTGGCAAAACCCAAAAAGCGTTGCACAGCTCTCACTGTTTTAGGTTGTGGCCAATCTTTTATTGCAGATAATTTTTCTGGATCCATTTGAATCCTATCTGGTGTGATGATATACCCAAGAAACTTTATCTCATGCACGTGGAATAAACACTTCTCTAATTTAGCGAACAATCTATGTTCGCGTAAACGTGTCAACACCCACCTAACATGTTTTATGTGTTCAGATGTTGTTCTGGAGTAAATCAGTATATCTTCTTAGTATATTATTACGCAGATATCAATGAGATCTTTAAATATTTCATTTATGAAATATTGGAAAGTACCTGGGGCATTGCACAGGCCAAAGGGCATGACTCTGTATTCAAATAGCCCGTAGCGGGTTCTGAACGCAGTCTTCCACTCATCCCCATCTTTAATCCTGATCAAATTATACGCCCCCTTGAGGTCTAATTTAGTAAACATAGACGCACCGTTAAGGCGCTCAAGGAGTTCAGGGATGAGTGGAAGTGGATACCGGTTTTTAATGGTTACTGCATTCAGAGCTCTATAATCTATAATTGGCCTTAATGTTTGATCTTTGTTCTTTACAAAAAATATACCCGCTTCTGCGGGAGATACAGAAGGTACTATAAAGCCTTTTCTAAGGTTTTCATCTAGGTAGTCTCTGAGATATTGTAGCTCTTGTTGTGATAGTGGGTATATTTTACCAAAGGGGGCAGCTGAACCTGGAACTAAATCAATTGGACAGTCGAAAGTCCTATGGGGTGGTAAGGTCTCAGCCTCTTTGATATTGAACACATCAGATAAGTCCTGGTACTCAGGAGGTATGGTAGTCTGTAGTGTAGCTATAGTCTGTTGTGGGAAGCATGTGTTTTTACAGAACTCAGAAGTGAAATGTATGTTACATTTTTCCCAGTTGATACTAGGATTGTGTTTTACCAACCAGGGTAAACCTAAGATGACTGTGTGAATGGCTGTGGGTATGATGTCAAAGCTTTGAAATTCAACATGATCCTCTTCTGTCTGTAACAATAGTGGGATGGTGTGGTGTGTTACCGGTCCTTTCTGGATTAAAGATCCATCTATTACCTTAATAAAAAGAGGGTTTTGCTTTGAAATTATAGGTATTTTATTTTTTCTGACAAAGGAAGCATCCATAAAACAACCATATGCGCCAGAGTCAATAACAGCTTCAGTCTTGAACTGATGTTGATACCACTGCAAAGATAGAAAAACGGTAAGTGCATGAGTCTGTTTCTGCAGGGATACAGTATAGATATGGGATGGCTTACCCTTCTTAGTACGTTGAAGAATGGGACAAGTACCCACTGTATGATCTTTACTAGCGCAATAAAGACATAGGTTAGAGGTACGTCTCCTTGCTTTTTCCTCTGGTGTGAGGGGAGCCTTGATAATGCCAATCTCCATGGGGACACTTACTGGTGTGTTTCTGTCGATATAGGTAGCAGTTGGTCTTTTAAATGAGGAGTCAGAAGTCAGTCTCTCAGTGCGGCGTTCCCTTAACCTGCGGTCTAAGGTGATTGCCAGCTTAATAAGTCCTGTTAGGGTCTCAGGCATCTATACTCTGGAGATTTCATCTTTTAAGATGTCATTAAGCCCAAGCCTGAATTGATTTCTTAATGTGATGTCGTTCCACAATGTATCTGTGGCCCACATCTGGTATTCTGTGACATAATCCTCAACAGGACGTTTTCCCTGTCTGAGAGATCTAAGTTTGGTTTCTGCATTTATTTGTGTGTTGGCATCTTCATAAAGTGATGCCATTAAGGAAAAAAATGCATCAAGTGAATTCAAAATCTCATCACTGGATTAAAAAAAACGGTTAGCCCAGGTCCTGGGTTCCCCTGTTAAGTATGAAATAACAGTACACACCTTTATTTTTTCTGTATGATAGGTGCGGGGTTTCATAGAAAAAAGCAGCAAACAAGAATTTTTGAAGTCTCTGAAATCTGACCTCTTTCCTGAAAAGACTGCAGGAGGGTAAATATGTGGTTCAGGAGGGTCTAGATTTCTAGGAGTTATTATTTCCTTATAAACATTTTTTAAAGCAGTGTTCTCAGCTTGTAAGTCTGTGAGCGCTCTTGCCAAATAATCAACTTTTTGGTTTAAGGTTTCAAACTCTGTTTTTATGGCTTGGGAGTCCATATTTATATTTAGGGCTTGATTATTATGTAAGATAAATTGTATCTTTTAGAATTGTAGTGTGTTGCTAATTGCAAACGCCAAGAGATACAAATTATAACCTGGCAATATGCTTCAAGCGTTTTGCTAAGAGTGAACTCACAGGAAATGCTGCTAGACAAATATGATTCTATTCAGACAAACAAGTGTGCAAGTCTGATAAATTCACAGAGGCAAATATGGATAGCTAGATCAAAAATAGAGTTCTTTAGCATAAGATTAATTGTGAATATAAAGACTGAGTAAGTACGGTTGATAATATGAACTAGAAACAACTTGAGAGAATCTGATTAGCAGAGTTATACTTGCGGTAGCCTGTGCTTGGCTTTCCCTTGCAGCATGGGACGCTGTAATGGCGGAGTGAGACTGGAGTTCTTCCTGAGAGCTGAGTGGCTAGTTGCAGTACTGGTCAGGCTGAGAGATTGTTCTGTAGCTTCCGGAAGGAAGGAGAGTTGAAGTCCTAGCGAAGCAGGTGAATGAATCAGCTGCAGCTGGAGATGTGAGAAAATCCTCTGTAATACTGTGGTGGAGCTGCACTTTAGAAGAGAGACTGACAGGCAATCTATGAAATGGATTCAGATGGCTGTGCAGATTAAGTGTCTTTAGTAGAAAGCAGCAATTAGTTAGATAGTTCCTTTTTGAGGGTTAAATTCAAATAAGCAAAAGTTCAATATCACTCAGTTTGAGATGATAGCAGGAGTGACTTGATTTCTGTGAAGTATTCCAATCAGAACAAACAAAATAATCAAGCAAAGTAGATCTCAGGAAGTGAGGTTTTATAGGCAGGTGAAAAGGTGGAAGTGGAATGTCTTAAAGGGACATTACAGGGTGGCCGTATTTTTGTTTGTTTCTTCTGGCACCTTTTTCACCCTGATATTTCTCCTAGTGTTCCTTGTTCCCTCGGCAGAATGACTGGGGGATGAGGGAAGTGGGGGAGGTATTTAAGCCTTTGGCTGGGGTGTCTTTGCCTCCTCCTGGTGGCCAGGTTCTGAATTTCCCAAAAGTAATGAATGCAGCTGTGGACTCTTACTGACACTTTCATATTATCGATGTAGCCGATCGTTTCTCATAAACAGACTACAACACTGCTACAGATTAGGCAGTTCTGTGTATCTCTTTTAGTGTTCTTCTTGTTTTATTAATAAAACAACAGTTTCTCAGCAAACCTCATATAACTTAGTGCAGCTTCACAGAGTCAGGCATGTCAGTTAGCGACTTCCTGGCTGTAGGCAGTTAGTTAGGGAGTGAGGGGAAAACAATAGCTCAGTGATTAGAGTATAGTACTTAGGTATACATATTCAGTAAAACACTCTGCATGTTTTTTCCCATTTTTAGGAGAGTTAGCTGCAAAATAGGTCATGCATGTCAATTGCAAATTTATCTATACTTAATGCTTTTATTAAATAGCCTATATTAATTTTGGTGTATAATGTCTCTTTAATGTGTTAAATAAATAGGCCTCTAGTTATCAAGCTCTGTAATTTGCTTGCATTCGCCGGCCCAATACGCCCGCCTAAGCTCGCCTCACATCGCCACCGCGGACCTGTATACGCTCGCCTAAGTTATTAAAAAAGCTGTCCAAAAGCGATGAACAGCGGACTGTGATAGTTATCACACATCGATCTCGCTGCTCTTTGGCTTTTCTACAGCTTTATTAATACCCCTGTCGCTAAGCACTCACACTATACTATACTGTTCTATCCCCTATACCGGCGCCCCCGGAGCCCCCCGCAACTAAATAAAGTTATTAACCCCTAAACCGCCGCTCCCTGACCCCGCTGCAACTATAATAAATGTATTAACCCCTAAACCGGCACTCCCGGCCCCCGCCGCCACCTACATTATACCTATTAACCCCTATCCTGCCCCCCTATACCGCCGCCACCCATAATAAATTTATTAACCCCTATCCTGAGGATCCCAGACCTTGCCGCAACTAAATAAATAGTTTAACCCCTAAACCGCCGCTCCCGGACCCCGCCGCCACCTATATTATTCTGCCCCCCCTACACCGTCGCCACCTATATTAATTTAATTAACCCCTATCCTGCCCCCTATACTGCCGCAACCTATAATAAAATTATTAACCCCTAAACCTACGTCTAACCCTAACCCTAACACCCCCTAACTTAAATATTAATTAAATAAATCTAAATAAAATTACTCTTATTAACTAAATTAATCCTATTTAAAACTAAATACTTACCTGTAAAATAAACTCTAATATAGCTACAATCTAACTAATAATTATATTGTAGCTATTTTAGGATTTAATTTTATTTTACAGGCAAATTTCAATTTATTTTAACTAGGTACAATAGCTATTAAATAGTTATTAACTATTTAATATCTACCTAGTTAAAATAAAGACAAATTTACCTGTAAAATAAAAACTAACCTAAGTTAACACTACACTATCATTAAATAAATTATTCCTATTTAAAACTAAATACTTACCTGTAAAATAAACCCTAAGATAGCTACAATGTAATTAATAATTACATTGTAACTATTTTAGGATTTATATTTATTTTACAGGTAACTTTGTATTTATTTTAACTAGGTAGAATAGTTATTAAATAGTTATTAACTATTTAATAACTACCTAGATAAAAGAAATACAAAATTACCTGTAAAATAAATCCTAAAATCCTAACCTAAGTTACAATTAAACCTAACACTACACTATCATTAAATAAATTAAATTAATTAACTACAAATACCTACAATTAAATACAATTAAATAAACTAACTAAAGTACAAAAAAATAAAAAAACTAAGTTACATAAATAAAAAAACATTACAAGATTTTTAAGCTAATTACACCTAATCTAAGCCCCCTAATAAAAGGGCCTTTTGTGGGGCATGCCCCAAAGTAATCAGCTCTTTTGCCTTTAAAAAAAAATACAACCCCCCCAACATTAAAACCCACCACCCACATACCCCTACTCTAACCCACCCAAACCCCCCTTAAAAAAACCTAACACTAACCCCTTAAGATCTCCCTACCTTGAGTCGTCTTCAGCCAGCCGGCCACCGATGGAACAGAAGAGGACATCCGGAGCAGCCAAAGTCATCATCCAAAGGGCGTTGAAGAGGTCTTCCATCCAATAGAAGTCTTCATCCATGCGGCGTCTTCAATCTTCATCCATCCGGAGTGGAGCCTTCTTCAAACGAGCCGACGCGGAGCCATCCTCTTCCAACAACGCCTACACGACGAATAGATATTCCTTTAAGTGACGTCATCCAAGATGGCATCCCTCAAATTCCTATTGGATGATAGGATTCTATCAGCCAATCGGAATTAAGGTAGGAAAAATCTTATTGGCTGATGCAATCAGCCAATCAGATTGAGCTCGCATTCTATTGGCTGTCAATCAGATTGAGCTCGCATTCTATTGGCTGTTCCGATCAGCCAATAGAATGCGAGCTCAATCTGATTGGCTGATTGCATCAGCCAATCAGATTTTTCCTACCTTAATTCCGATTGGCTGATAGAATCCTATCAGCCAATCGGAATTCGAGGGACGCCATCTTGGATGACGTCACTTAAAGGAATATCCATTCGTCGGGTAGGCGTCGTTGGAAGAGGATGGCTCCGCGTCGGCTCGTTTGAAGAAGGCTCCGCTCCGCTCTGGATGGATGAAGATTGAAGACGCCGCATGGATGAAGACTTCTATCGGATGGAAGATCTCTTCAGCGCCCCTTGGATGATGAATTCGGCCGCTCCGGATGTTCTCTTCTGTTCCATCGGTGGCCGGCTGGCTGAAAACGACTCAAGGTAGGGAGATCTTCAGGGGGTTAGTGTTAGTTTTTTTTTCAGGGGGTTTGGGTGGGTTAGAGTAGGGGTATGTGGGTGGTGGGTTTTAATGTTGGGGGGGTTGTATTTTTTTCTAAAGGCAAAAGAGCTGATTACTTTGGGGCATGCCCCGCAAAAGGCCCTTTTAAGGGCTGGTAATAGAGCTGTTAACTTTTGTAATTTAGAATAGGGTAGGGCATTTTTTTATTTTGGGGGGCTTTGTTATTTTATTAGGGGGCTTAGATTAGGTGTAATTAGCTTAAAAATCTTGTAATTTTTTTATTTTTTGTAACAGTTTTTTTTATTTTTTGTACTTTAGTTAGTTTATTTAATTGTATTTAATTGTAGGTATTTGTAGTTAATTAATTTAATTTATTTAATGATAGTGTAGTGTTAGGTTTAATTGTAACTTAGGTTAGGATTTATTTTACAGGTAAATTTGTCTTTATTTTAACTAGGTAGCTATTAAATAGTTAATAACTATTTAATAGCTTTTGTACCTAGTTAAAATAAATTGAAATTTGCCTGTAAAATAAAAATAAATCCTAAAATAGCTACAATATAATTTATTTTAGTTATATTGTAGCTATATTAGGGTTTATTTTATAGGTAAGTATTTAGTTTTAAATAGGATTAATTTAGTTAATAAGAATAATATTTATTTAGATGTATTTAATTAATATTTAAGTTAGGGGGTGTTAGGGTTAGGGTTAGACTTAGGTTTAGGGGTTAATAATTTTATTATAGTGGCAGCGGTGTAGGTGGGGCAGAATAGGGGTTAATAAATTTATTATAGGTGGCGGCGGTGTAGGGGGGCAGGATAGGGGTTAATAGGTATTATGTAGGTGGCGGCGTGGTCCGGGAGCGGCGGTTTAGGGCTTAATATAATTATTATAGTTGCGGCGCGGTCCGGGAGTGGCGGTTTAGGGGTTAATATAATTATTATAGTTGCGGCAGGGTCCGGGAGCGGCGGATTAGGGGTTAATAAGTTTATTAGAGTGGCGGTGGGCTCCGGGAGCGGCAGTTTAGGGGTTATCATGTTTAATATAGGTGGCGGCGGTGTAGGGGGGCAGATTAGGGGTGTTTAGACTCGGGGTACATGTTAGGGTGTTAGGTGCAGACGTTTCCCATAGGAATCAATGGGATGTCGGGCAGCAGCGAACATGAGCTTTCGCTATGGTCAGACTCCCATTGATTCCTAAGGGATCCGCCACCTCCAGGGCGGCGGATTGAAAACCAGGTACGCTGGGCCTGAAAAGTGCCGAGCGTACCTGCTAGTTTTTTGATAACTCCCAAAAGTAGTCAGATTGTGCCGAACTTGCGTTCGGAACATCTGGAGTGACGTAAGAATCGATCTGTGTCGGATTGAGTTCGGCGGATCATTGCTTACGTCACTATATTCTACTTTTGCCAGGCTGTAGTGCTTGATAACTACAGCGAATCAGCCTCGCCACAAATACGCTGTGGAATTCCAGCGTATTTGAGGTTGACGGCTTGATAACTAGAGGCCATAGTGTGCATTAGTGCACACCGCCGCATTAAAAAAAAAAAAATCTCTTTAAAAATACCCTCATGTCGGGACTTCACTATAAATGTCAGTGACAGACGAACCAAGGATGTACTCATCCCCTCTCACCTAACCCAGCCCAGGACAAGTGCATTCAATGCTTACATGAAATGCTTATGCATATACATTAAAATGTCCATTTAAACCACTGCATTGCAAATTGTGCCTAGCATTAATATAAACATTGCAATATATTTTAAATGGACATTTTTATGTATATTCATAAGCATTTTCCATGGCTGATAACTATACACTTCCTGCTTTTGATGAATAGCGGAATAGGAGGTGCAGGAGCAAGCAGGTGGTCTTTGTGGGTGGGGCTATGTGGGCCAATGATGGACAAATCTGGTCAGAGTTTTGTGTCAGGTTATGTGTCAGGTGGGAGGCTGATCTCTACGCTAAAGCTAAAAATTAACCCTACAAGCTACCTAATTAACCCCTTAACTGCTGGGCATATTACAAGTGTGGTGCGCAGCAGTATTAAACGGCCTTATTATTACCAAAAAGCAACGCCAAAGCCATATATGTCTGCTATTTCTGAACAAAGGGGATCCCAGAGAAGCATTTACAACCATTTGTGCCATAATTGCACAAGCTGTTTGTAAATAATTTCAGTGAGAAACCTAAAATTGTGAAAAATTTAAGTTTTTTTTTTTATTTGATCGTATTTGGCGGTGAAATGGTGGCATGAAATATACCAAAATGGGCCTAGATCAATACTTTGGGATGTCTTCTAAATATAAATATATACATGTCAAGGGATATTCAGGTATTCCTGAAAGATATCAGTGTTCCAATGTAACTAGCGCTAATTCTGGAAAAAAGTGGTTTGGAAATAGCAAAGCGCTACTTGTATTTATGGCCCTATAACTTGCAAAAAAAGCAAAGAACATGTAAACATTGGATATTTCTAAACTCAGGACAAAATTTAGAAACTATTTAGAATGTTTTTTTTTTGGTGGTTGTAGATGTGTAACAGATTTTGGGGGTTAAAGTTAGAAAAAGTGTGGGTTTTTTTCAATTTTTTCCTCATATTTTACATTTTTTTATAGTAAATTATAAGATATGATGAAAATAATGGTATCTTTAGAAAGTCCATTTAATGGCGAGAAAAACGGTATATAATATGTATGGGTACAGTAAATGAGTAAGAGGAAAATTACATCTAAACACAAACACTGCAGAAATGTAAAAATAGCCATTGTCATTAAGGGTAAGAAAATTGAAAAATGGTCCGGTCATTAAGGGGTTAAAGGAAACAAGGGCAGAAATATGTATGAAAAAGGGGAATGGTAGATATTAGGCAAGAGCTCCTATTTTAATATTGGGAGCTTTTCTGCTGAGAATATCTTACAAGTGTCATACAACTCTTTCCCTCACATACAAAATCCTGCATAGGGACATAAACAGATGTCAGGCTAAAATGTGCCATTCTAAAAAAAAAAGACTTGTTAGATAATCTCACCACCAGAAAGCTTTGGAGAAAAAAGAAAGAAAGAAGTGAACAAATGCGCAACAAAAGAGACAGAATAGTGCACACTACTCTGAAAAAATGGAAAAACAGCAGAAATTTTAACAGTACAAAATTATAATTAAAGCTTCTATGTTTAATAATCTGGAATCTTATACTATCAAACCATTAGTAACTTTACAGAACTATTCTCCATTACTCCTCAACAATAGTTACATCTTCACTTGCTACTTGATTGGGTTTTGTAAGCAATAGACAGAGTTTGGTCTCTGTTTTGCATTTTTGGAGCAAAAGTACTCAGCTATTAAGCAGAGAACTGACACATAGAGGCCTATTTATGAAATGTCTGTCGGACCTGATCCGAAAGTGCGGATCAGGTCCGGCAGACATCGCTGAATACGGAGAGCAATACGCTCTCCGTATTCAGCATTGCACCAGCAGCTCTTGTGAGCTGCCGGTGCAACGCTGCCCCCTGCAGACTAGCAGCCAATCGGCCGCCAGCAGGGGGTGTCAATCAACCTGCTCATACTCGATCGGGTTCAATTCCGGTGATTTCTGTCCGCCTCATCAGAGCAGACCGCTGCTTTATAACTGGTGTTTCTGGTGAGCCTGCAGGCTCGCCAGAAACACGGGCCCTCAAGCTCCGTACGGAGCTTGATAGATAGGCCCCATAGAGTGGGACGGTAGTAGCTCTCTACTTTCCTAAACAGATGTACTAAATTTTTCTTTGCTTTTTTTAAAAATAAAAGCTTGACAGGATTGTTCCATCAGTAGCAAACTAGCTTCTAAAGACCTTGTAATATCAGCATACCTTCTTAAAAAAAAAGCTAACGTATGTGAGGAGAGATTTGGTAACATTTGGATCCTCATGAAGTGTTAATTCTACAGATGCTTGTAGCAATATCTTCATTATAATAAAGATGGTCTTTCATTTATAGTCCTATCAGAAGCAATGCTCTCTTGAAAAGCTCTGCAAAATGGCCCCTGAAATGTGTTGTAATCATTTAGATTATCATGATCTATGAATAAATCCATCTACTTCTTATCCAGAGAATCTGTTCTTCCATCAGTAGTTTGTCTTCAACACCACTACATAATTCTTGAGCTTGTGTCTCTTTGACTTATAGTGACTATTCAAAAAGGATAATATTGTCTCCATTATATTAGTGGAACTAGCCACCTGCAGTATAGGATCCAAAGCTCTAATCTGTCCTTGAAAAGACTTCAAAAATAGATATTGTGAGTCAGTGAGTTTGATTTTTAAAAAAACTCCATAAATGTGGGCTTAAAAGAAGGTGCATATTTATTTTACTTATTTTTTAGAGATTTGCAACATTCTCTTGCAAGGGCATATCCATAATATTGTATAGACTAGTAATAGAAAATCCCAGAGCTTCTCATATTATATATCTGTGGTGACCAAGAGATTTTCCTTCAACAATTACATATAGAGATGGAGCATAAGTCAGAGAACCTTTTGATAGACTGTAGACCTCATTAAATACATTATATAGAAGCAGAAGTGCAGTACTAAGACATCAACCAGTAGTTCAGCATTCTTCTACGCCCACAGCACTGATGGAATCATACAGCAAGTAATTAATAATTAAATTCACACAAATACTGGCACACTGCTTAAAATTCAGAATAATATAACATTGGACTATAAATTAATTTTTAGCCAATAGCTTTTTCAATGATGTGAATCCTGTTGAGAGATTAAGTCTATGACTACAGCCTTGCGCTGAAACATGTAAGAATTTACTTGCTTCAATGGCTTCAAATCCTGTTGTTTTTACTCCCATCAATAAAAGTTATGTTTTATGTTAGACAATGGAGATGACAGCCTTATTATTCTTAGTATCATAAAGTAACAAAAAATACAATAAATATATTGAGACTAAGGCAAAAGTTTAGTTAAACTGTATTATCAGGTACCAGAGAAGATAGCAATCTCAAAGAATTAGTTATGTGTGAGCTGAAACTGAAACAGGTTTATGATCCAAACAACCACTGACTAGAGGTTTGATTTCTATCCCTGATCTATCGGGTAAATCTCTCCTATCTTATACTTCCACCTGAGAGATGGAATTGAATCAATCAATTTCCACTGGTCAATGAAAAAAAAATATTTCCACCAAGAAATCTTCCATTTCAGTGTATCTATTGGAAACTAATTACAAATTATTAACAAGATGTTACCTCACCCTTACTCGACTTTGTTCAATTTGGCCTTTGCCATTGAAAGAGTGTTAGAGGAATGTGGAGGAGAGGGCTATCTTCGTCACATCTGATGGGACTGTAAGGTGATAAAGGCCAGCTGGGCCCAGGTGGTCAACTCTATGGAACAGGCCTCTGGTTGCCCAATAGAGAAATCATGTTAATCCACCATTTAAGCTATCCACCTCTGAATTCTTGTAAATACAAATTAGCTTTATTCAAAATTATGACAAATTGTGAAAAAACGCCTTATTCCCCTTCATTGGAAAAATCAACATGCCACTCTTACTTGGAAGAACTCTACAACACATATGTTTAGACTTGAAAAACGTCATTATGCCAAAGCTGACAAATTCGATTTCTACCTAAATATAGAATTGATATATAGATGATGCCCTGTTAATGTGAAAATGGGAGCGACTTGACTATAGCGGTATCAACTCTTACTTTAAACTTGTCTTTCTGGCTTTATCTTTCTTTGTATTAGTTTGTATCAATTCTTTTTTCATTGCTCCCACATAAGCAAAGCCCCCTTTTTTTTAAATCATTTTTCTTTTGTATCCCTATACTTACTCTAATGGTGACGTCTCAAGACTTGGCATTTATATGTTATAATTGTTTTTACCGTGTTCTTATTTTGATTATATAACTGTGTAACGTATTTCTCTCTCCAAATACTACAAATGTCATTTAATATGCACATAAGTAAGGATAATTTAATATATCCATGAAGGACATATAGTCAGTGGTTGTTTATAAACTCATACCTATTATATACCTGTCAAGGAATAGCCGCAATTTAGCAATGTCTCCATATTAAAGAAGCTCTGTAAGTGGTTTAAGGTTGATATACACTTTTTGTAGTCAATGACACAACTCTTCTTAAAATGACATCTCTTCATCCACAGAAAGGGACAAAGATATTCAATTAAAAGATACAGTATTGCAAAATGCAAGGGATCACAAGGTCACATTTTGATTCATTAGTAGCAGCAGTATTAGAAGGTAAAACTTTCCTCACAGATCTCACTCCCTAAGGAGTAACGTCAGTTTTATCTCACATTCTCCTGTTGTGTGGCAGGACCAGATAGCTAATTATAGTCTCTCATTAATGGCAAGCATCAGACCTTCCAGCTTGCTTCTATGTCCCAGTTATAAGGAAGTCAGGGGGTGCAAACACCCCTGATGGTTGGTGTAAGCATTGATTGTCATTTACTGGACTGCATCCTTACAATAGAGGGATAAATCTTCTTTTACAAACACTTGGGACTAGATTATGAGTGGCGTGCAAACTGTTGCATGTGAGCAAAAAATATTTTTTGCAGCTCTTTGCACATTGGAAGTAGTGCATGTATTAGGATTTGAAAGTAAACGTGTTCAACTGAGCACAATTGAATTTAACGAGCATCTAAGCATTGGTTAACTGTTACACAAGACACAAAAATGTACTAAACACATCAACAATACATTTAACTTATAATATTATTATTATTATTATCAGGTATTTGTAGAGCGCCAACAGATTCTGCAGCGCTGTAAACATAGTCGGTGTACAGGATAGCTTTTGTAGGGGTCAAGTGGGTAGAGGGCCCTGCCGAGAGTTTCACTGTTGTAGTCGGCTCTTATGAAGCGATCTGTAAACAGCTGGGCCCATAGGCTTACAATCTAAGGGTTTCAGGGGGAAAGCAATGGCGTTAGGGGAGGTTAGTGCTGGTTGTATGCATCCCTGAATAGTAGAGTTTTTAGGGAGTGCATGAAGCTGTTAAAACTAGGGGAGAGTCTTATGGAGCGATGTAGGGAATTCCACAAGATGGGGGCCAGTCTGGAGAAGTCCTGTAAACGTGAATGTGAGGAAGTAACAAGAGAGGAGGAGATCCTGAGCTGATCAAAGGGGACGGGAGGGAGAGTATCTAGAGACAAGTTCTGAGATGTAGGGGGGAGCAGTGCAGTTGAGAGCTTTATATGTCAGGGTGAGGATTTTATGTTTAATCCTAGAGGCAAGAGGAAGCCAGTGAAGGGAGTGGCAGAGAGGTGCAGCAGATGAAGAGCGACGAGTAAGGAAGATGAGCCTGGCAGAGGCATTCATAATGGATTGTAAAGGAGCTATGTGGCAGCTAGGTAGACCAGAGAGGACGGAATTGCAGGAGTCAGGGCGGGAAAGGATGAGAGAGTGGATTAAAATCTTGGTTGTATCTTGTGTAAGGAAATGTCTAATTTTAGCAATGTTTTTAAGGTGGAATCGGCAGGCTTTAGCCAAGGACTGGATGTGAGGAGTGAAGGAAAGATCAGAGTCAAGTTTGTTCACCTTTGTTTGTTCATAATAACACTGTCTAATAAAAATTATAAAAAAAAAAAATATTGCATAAAACATTTACAAGGGCTCAAAGATATAAGGTCTCAGGTGTACATGTGTATTTTTGTATTTATATGTGTATATATGTATTTACAGACATATATGCACATAAATACATATGTGTACATATATAGGGGGGTAGTTATCAAGCCGTCAACCTCAAATACGCTGGAATTCCGCAGCGTATTTGTGGCGAGGCTAATTCGCCTTAGTTATCAAAGGCTCGAGACCGGCAAAAGTAGAATTTTGTGACGTAAGCTTCGATCCGCCGGACTCAGTCCGACACAGATCGATTCTTACGTCACTCCAGATGTTCCGCACACAAGTGCGGCACATTCTCACTACTTTTGCTAGCTATCAAAAAACTAGCAGGTACGCTCGGCACTTTTCCGGCCCAGCGTACCTGGTTTTCAATCTGCCACCCCTGGAGGCGGCGGATCCCATAGGAATCAATGGGAGTCTGACCATAGCGAAAGTACAAGTTCGCTGCTGACAGACATCCCATTCATTCCTATGGGAGCTGTCTACACCTAACACCCTAACATGTACCCCGAGTCTAAACACCGCTAATCTGACCCCCCCTACACCGCCGCAACTAAATAAAGTTATTACCCCCTAAACCGCCGCTCCCGGAGCCCACCGCAAGCTACTCTATACATATTAACCCCTAAACCGCCGCTCCCGGAGCCCACCGCAACTATAATAAATGTATTAACCCCTAAACCGCCGCTCCCTGAACCCGCCGCAACCTATATTAAATGTATTAACCCCTAATCTGCCCCCCCTACACCGTCGCCACCTATAATAAATTTATTAACCCCTATCCTGCCCCCCACTACGCCGCCGCCACTGTAATAAAATTATTAACCCCTAAACCTAAGTCTAACCCTAACCCTAACGCCCCCTAACTTAAATATTAATTAAATAAATCTAAATAAATTAACTCTTATTAACTAAATGAATCCTATTTAAAACTAAATACTTACCTTTAAAATAAACCCTAATATAGCTACAATATAAATAATAATTATATTATAGCTATCTTAGGATTTATATTTATTTTACAGGTACCTTTCAATTTATTTTAACCATGTACAATAACTATTAAATAGTTATTAACTATTTAATAGCTTACCTAGCTAAAATAAAGAGAAATGTACCTGTGAAATAAATCCTAACCTAAGTTACAATTACACCTAACACTACACTATACTTTAATAAATTATTCCTATTTAAAAATAAATACTTACCTGTAAAATAAACCCTAAGATAGCTACAATGTAATTAATACTTATATTATAGCTATCTTAGGATTTATATTTAGTTTACAGGTATCTTTGTATTTATTTTAGCTAGTTAGAATAGTTATTAAATTGTTATTAACTATTTAATAACTACCTAGCTAAAAGAAATACAAAATTACCTGTAAAATAAATCCTAACTTAAGTTACAATTAAACCTAATACTACACTATCATTACATTAACTAAATAAACTACCTACAAATAACTACAATGAAATACAATTACATAAACTAACTAAAGTACAAAAAATAAAAAAGCTAAGTTACAAAAAATAAAAAAATAAGTTACAAACATGTTAAAAATATTACAACAATTTTAAGCTACTTACACCTAATCTAAGCCCCCTAATAAAATAACAAACCCCCCCAAAATAAAAAAAATCCCTACCCTATTCTAAATTACATAAATTTCAAAGCTCTTTTACCTTACCAGCCCTTAAAAGGGCCATTTGTGGGGGCATGCCCCAAAAAGTTCAGCTCTTTTGCCTGTAAAAGAAAAATACAACCCCCCCCCCAACATTAAAACCCACCACCCACATACCCCTAATCTAACCCAAACCCCCCTTACAAAAACCTAACACTAATCCCCTGAAGATCATCCTACCTTGAGTCGTCTTCACTCAGCCGAGCCACCGATGGAACTGAAGAGGACATCCGGAGCGGAAGAAGTTAATCCTCCAAGCGGCGCTGAAGAAATCTTCCATCCGATGAAGTCATCATCCAGGCGGCGCTGAAGAAGTCTTCGATCCGGCCGATGTCATCTTCAAAGAGGCGCTGAAGAGTTCTTCTATCCGGGCGAAGTCATCTTCCAAGCCGGGTCTTGAATCTTCCTTCCGCCGACGCGGAACCACCTTCTTCACCGACGGACTACGACGAATGACGGCTCCTTTAAGGGACGTCATCCAAGATGGCGTCCCCTCAATTCCGATTGGCTGATAGGATTCTATCAGCCAATCGGAATTAAGGTAGGAAAAATCTGATTGGCTGATGGAATCAGCCAATCAGATTGAGCTCGCATTCTATTGGCTGTTCCGATCAGCCAATAGAATGCGAGCTCAATCTGATTGGCTGATTGGATCAGCCAATTGGATTGAACTTGAATCTGATTGGCTGATTCCATCAGCCAATCAGATTTTCCTACCTTAATTCCGATTGGCTGATAGAATCCTATCAGCCAATCGGAATTGAGGGGACGCCATCTTGGATGACGTCCCTTAAAGGAGCCGTCATTCGTCGTAGTCCGTCGGTGAAGAAGGTGGTTCCGCGTCGGCGGAATGAAGATTCAAGACCCGGCTTGGAAGATGACTTCGCCCGGATAGAAGACCTCTTCAGTGCCTCTTTGAAGATGACATCGGCCGGATCGAAGACTTCTTCAGCGCCGCCTGGATGATGACTTCATCGGATGGAAGATTTCTTCAGCGCCGCTTGGAGGATTAACTTCTTCCGCTCCGGATGTCCTCTTCAGTTCCATCGGTGGCTCGGCTGAGTGAAGACGACTCAAGGTAGGATGATCTTCAGGGGATTAGTGTTAGGTTTTTGTAAGGGGGGTTTGGGTTAGATTAGGGGTATGTGGGTGGTGGGTTTTAATGTTGGGGGGGGGGGGGGGGTTGTATTTTTCTTTTACAGGCAAAAGAGCTGAACTTTTTGGGGCATGCCCCCACAAATGGCCCTTTTAAGGGCTGGTAAGGTAAAAGAGCTTTGAAATTTATGTAATTTAGAATAGGGTAGGGTTTTTTTTTATTTTGGGGGGGTTTGTTATTTTATTAGGGGGCTTAGATTAGGTGTAAGTAGCTTAAAATTGTTGTAATATTTTTAACATGTTTGTAACTTATTTTTTTATTTTTTGTAACTTAGCTTTTTTTATTTTTTGTACTTTAGTTAGTTTATGTAATTGTATTTCATTGTAGTTATTTGTAGTTAATTTATTTAGTTAATGTAATGATAGTGTAGTATTAGGTTTAATTGTAACTTAAGTTAGGATTTATTTTACAGGTAATTTTGTATTTCTTTTAGCTAGGTAGTTATTAAATAGTTAATAACTATTTAATAACTATTCTAACTAGCTAAAATAAATACAAAGTTACCTGTAAAATAAATATAAATCCTAAGATAGCTATAATATAATTATTAATTACATTGTAGCTATCTTAGGGTTTATTTTACAGGTAAGTATTTATTTTTAAATAGGAATAATTTATTAAAGTATAGTGTAGTGTTAGGTGTAATTGTAACTTAGGTTAGGATTTATTTCACAGGTACATTTCTCTTTATTTTAGCTAGGTAAGCTATTAAATAGTTAATAACTATTTAATAGCTATTGTACCTGGTTAAAATAAATTGAAAGGTACCTGTAAAATAAATATAAATCCTAAGATAGCTAGAATATAATTATTAGTTATATTGTAGCTATATTAGGGTTTATTTTATAAGTAAGTATTTAGTTTTAAATAGGATTCATTTAGTTAATAAGAGTTAATTTATTTAGATGTATTTAATTAATATTTAAGTTAGGGGGCGTTAGGGTTAGGGTTAGACTTAGGTTTAGGGGTTAATAATTTTATTACAGTGGCGGCGGCGTAGTGGGGGGCAGGATAGGGGTTAATAAATTTATTATAGGTTGCGGCGGGTTCATGGAGCGGCGGTTTAGGGGTTAAACTATTTATTTAGTTGCGGAGAGGTGCGGGATCAGCAGGATAGGGGTTAATAATTTTATAATAGAGGGCGACGGTATAGGGGGGGCAGGATAGGGGTTACTAGGTATACTGTAGGTGGCAGCGGTGTCCGGGAGCGGCGGTTTAGGGGTTAATACATTTATAAGACTTGCGGCGGGGTCTAGGAGCGGTGGTTTAGGGGTTAGTAACTTTATTTAGTTGCGGGGGGCTCCGGGGGCGCCGGTATAGGGGGTAGAACAGTGTAGTTTAGTGTGAGTGCTTAGTGACAGGCTAGCAATAAAGCTGGGAAAAAGCCGAAGGGCAGCGAGATCGGATGAGTGATAACTGTCACAGTCCGCTGCTCATCGCCCCGCGGCTTTTTGACAGCTTTATTTGATAACTTAGGCGAACGTATTCAAGGTCCGCGGCGGCGAAGGTAGGCGAGCTTAGGCGGACGTATTGGGCCGGCGAAGCCAGAAAAGTAGACGGCTTGATAACTACCCCCCATTGACATTAGTGCATTAGAGCCCTTTGCATTCAAATAACTGAAAACATGTAAAATTATATTTATGCAATATTCATATTTAATAAAGTGTTTAACTATGTATTGATGGTAAATATTTCACATTCCAATGTTCTTCTCATAGAGGAACGCATATTTTTAAATAGATATACCAGGTTTGCATCAAGGAAACTTTCAAGAAATAAAGCACTGGTTGGACAAACAAAATCAATAAACTTTAGCGCTAACAAAAATATCACATTAAATATTGTCCTTCCTTGAAGAGTAACAAGAGTATCAACAAATATCACTTTATGTGTGTCTAGCCAAAAAAGGAGAGACACAAACTAAAATGGAAGTTTTCTGGAAAAGCATCTGGTTGGGTAGCAATATGAAGAAAAGCACCCATCATATATATATATTTATGGTTAGAAATTGACTTGGTTCCAGGGCATAAATGGGGAATCTTCACAAAATTGAGGAAACTCTTTTGACCTGGTAATTGAGATATAAATCCATCCATTAGATATTCTACTCTGTCTTCATTCTTTAAGAGGGCTTCTTGGCAACTGAGATAATCTGCCTGAAAACAAATCCTTTGTAGGTAAACTATTGTGATGTCTGGAAGATATATTTCTGCCAACTGCAAAATATGGCTCCCGGCCTTCTGAAAAATGTCAGCACCTCTTGGATGTTTGATATAGAACATTGACACTATATTTATATGTCCATAGTAAAGTGGTTAGATTCATTCAGCAACATAAGCCATTTGGAGGTACAGCTTTGATGGGTTTGTTTAAGCTGCTGATGTAAAAAACTGAATTTGATCAGGCACTGTATGCCGGCACCAGTTAATCTGTGTGCCCTGCACATAATTGGCAACACCAATCCAAAGGAAGCCAAAAATTAGCTGGACCATCCCGGGGACCACTTGGGGGTCCCATCACTGATAATAGAGTTGAACAATATAGGTGGGGGAGCAGAGGGGGATAAGTAAAAGCAGGAAGCAACACCAGATGCACAGCCACAGTCTGAGTCTATATTCACAGGAGGTTCTGTACAATCAATTTAAATGTCTTTAAACAAGCATAGTAGATTTATGTATACAGAAAGAGAGGGGCTATATCTACAAAGTTGGAAGATCTGTCTAAACATATTTGCAATACAAGCCTGTATTTGTAGCTTCTGAGAAGTAATTGCTGCTCACCTCCCCATTTTCTCAATATATTTATATATTTAGAAAGAAGATTTTCTTTCAATGTCTTGATTGGCTGCATAAAATTCAGTGATGTGTAAATTAATAGGGAGGAGATGTGGGGAGACTGTGTATCTAACCAAAGAAGATTTATTGGAAACAGAAAAGGCTCGATTTATCATCCACTGGCGGACAGGGGCATACATATTCGCCCCTGTCCGTCTGACGTCTCCTCTGATGAGCAGTGGAAAAACTAACTGACATGTGCAAAAAGCTTACTTTTACTAATAACACACAAACAGTTGTAACAAATTGTTATTTAAGACATTGAATAATCATTTACAGTGCAGGCTGGACCAATGTGTTACATTTTCCAAAAGTTATTTGGAGTCATGTGTTTCATAGTGGAGATGACATTTGAAGCTTGTGTGCACCAGTGCCTTGCCCATTAAATACAGTATTAGTGTAAATCATGTCTTGATCCCAATAACTTTTACAGGACCTTATAATATATACATTATAGAGATGCACAAAGCTGAAAAAGGTTACAAATGCATTGCTAATGACCTAGGTGTTCATCAATCCACAGTTAGACAAACTATCTACAAATAGAAAAAAATCAGAACTGTTGCTACTCTCCCTAGGAGTTGGCATTTTGCACAATGGGCAATCCTGAAAGACATGAGAAAGAACCCAAGGGTAACAGCAAAAGACTTTAAGAAAACTCCATAAACTGTGAAAGTGTTGTTCATGTGTTCACTATCAGAAAAAAAACACTGAAAATTAATGATGTTCATGGAAGATACCACAAAGGAAACCACTACTGTCTAAAAAAAAATAAAAACAGTTTGCCCAAGAACACCTGGATGTTCCACAATGCTTCTGGAAAAATGGGCTGTGGACAGATGAGACAAAAGTTGAACTTTTTTGGAAAAATTGCACAATGCTATGTGTAGAGAAAAAGGGTCACTGTACACGAACACCAAAACCTCATCCCAACCGTAAAGCATGCTGGAGGGAACATCATGGTTTAGGACTGCATTGCTGCCTCATCGCCTGGACTCCTTGCATTCATTGAGGGAACAATTAATTCAAAGGTTTATCAGTATTTCATGATCTTTAGCTTAAGAGAGGTTAGGTGCTGATGCAACAAGACGATGATCTAAAGTACACAAGTAAATCAACAAATGGTTGAAAAAAAATGAAGATTTGTGTTTTGGAATGGCCAGGTTAGAGTCCTGGTCTTAACTCGATTGATGTGCTGTGGCATGACCTGAAGAGGGCTGTGCAATCAAGACAACCCAGAAATATTGATGATCTATTTGTAAATTTGTAGGAGGAATGGTCCAAAATTCCTCCTCAACATTGTGCAAGTCTTGTAAACAGCCACAGGAAACATTTGGTGGAGGTTGTTACTGCTAAAGGAGGATCTGCAAATTACTAAATTTAAGAGTTCACTTACTTTTTACAGTTTGCACTATTAATGATTACTTAAAGGAACAGTATACTGTAAAATAGTTTTTCCCTTAATGTGTTTACAATTGCTTTTTTTTACCAACTGCAGAGTAAAAATGTATGAAAATTAGCTTTTTAAGGTTTATTTGTGTATATTAATACTCTGATTTTGTGTTTTGAAGCCACAACCTAATAAAATGGGTTGAGCTTGTAGGTATAATCTGATCTTATTACTGTATCACATTGTATACATATACATTCTTCTTTATATTATATCTGTCCATAAAACAATCACCAATACTTGGAGAGAACAATGGAAAATCAACATTTTATTACCTTATCTCTGCTATATCCCACTGGGATTGTAATCTCTTCTGATGGCTGTGTTTACTAAGCTTATCTATAGCTTGGACCTGCGGCCACAAACTTTCAGAATAGGTCGGGATACCACATGCTAAATCAACTATTTCAAATGCCAATATAAGGGTAAAGGAGCTACTTGTAAACAATTTAATACACTCCAGCAGGTAAAGTGGATCATTGGGAACAAATTAAAGGGGAGAAAATTTTTGAGTAAACTGTCCCTTTAATCTCTTCAATAAAAAGTTAAAAAGTACAACTGTTTGTATTTTATTCGTTTAACAACCAACACAAAACACAACCTGTCAGTCATGCGATTCAAAACAGTATTAATTCAGTGTTCACAATCAAAACTTAAGTAAAAGTCATAGAACTGTATGAATGTCGGGGCGGAGCGTAGCCGTGCAGGAACATGGCTGCACTTTAGACTTGCTCCGTGGCAAATCTCTTACCCTCATCTCCACTAAGATATGTACTAAGGGCAAACACACCCTAGACCCCTAAGATGACCGGCTGATCACCCGCCACTCACAGAAAAAGCCGACAGCTTACACCCACAGACCCAGAGACATCGCAATCTCGGAGCGGCCCTTCACGCAGCACACATGCACCAGAAAGATTCAGCCAGAGCCTGCTATATGACTGCAACCCCACCGCTGTACCTCACAAAACCGGAATGACCGGACCTCAGAAGTTGGACGCAGTAGTGGGCCAGGTGGGACTCCCGGAAGCTGCTACACCACTAGACAGAAACTCACCACGTCGCCATCACGGCCTCCCACGTGGCATACGCAGCAGTAAATTAAGACAGATGCACAGCAGTCGCGCTAACGACCGATTGAAACCCGGAGAGAGCCCTGTCACATGGGGGAAAAAGTAAGTCACACTCTGGGTCTATAGCTCACAGAATAACCTGCTGAGACGTTAGTCTAGAAACCCCTTATCTACCCGCACAGGGCCTAGGCTGTATACACCGGGCTGCACAATAGAAAAACCGCTCAGAGAGCAACTATATAAAGTGAAGGGGCATAATCACCTAGCAAACTACCCACTTACAATCTTCAGTGCCCTTACAAGCTTTTAACCAGTTCCACCGCCTTACAACACAGAAAACATAAAGGCCACATCCTAGCAACCACAAAGAGACTTTAAAACCCCTGAGTGTGTGGGAATCTGCACTACATATACCCAATGGCAACTAGGCAGAAACCCAAAACGGACAAAAAGGCAACAGCAACCACTAATGTCACCATGAACTCCTTTTTTTCAAAAACAGGATAGGGAGATAGCTGACAATGCAAATGAGCCATTACCACCAGAAGGGCAGCACACACAGGAACATCCTGATCCCCTATATACACAACATTTTAAGCAGATCCAGACAACTAAGTCCCAATTACCATCCAAGTCAGACCTAGCAGACTTGAAATCCTTTATTAAGACAGAAATGTCCTCTCTAAAGAAAAATATTAATGAACTGGGATCAAGGATTGAATGCCTCGAGGAAGGACAAGATACTTTGAACACCATGGTATCAGAATCTAACCATCAAATGGTACGACAAGAAATCATGATACAATCACTCCAACTTAAAATCGAAGACCTAGGCAATAGGAGCCGAAGGAGTAACTTAAGAATAAGAGGAGTCCCAGAAGAAGCAACCCAAGACTCACTGATATCTTACCTACTTCAACTATTTGAATACATCATCCCTTCTCTAAAACTCACAGAATCCTCTATGGAACGAGCCCACAGAGCATTGATGCCTATCCCAACACCTCCCAAACCACCCAGGGACATTATTATCAAATTTACGAACTACCTAGATAAGGAAGCAATATGGAAGCAGGTCAGACTACAACAAGAGATAAGCTTTCAGACCTATAGTATCCAAATTTATCCTGACCTCTCACCCACCACGATTGAAAAACGCAGAGAAATTTGTTTTATCACACAGGTCTTACAAGAAAGGAAGGTGAGATACCGCTGGGGCTTTCCTTTCAGCCTCATAGTGCAATATGATGGTAAGACCCATATTTATAAGGAACCAGACGACCTGGAATCATTCTCCAGAGGACTCAATATTTCTTTTCCACAACCAATACCAGGATCAAAGGAGAGGCTCACCTGGAGAAGATAATGCGCCCACCTCAAAGATCACAGTGGACACTTGTCAACAAAAGGAAAAAACTGGACACTCCATCACCCTGAACTGATACTTAAGCGCCTAAATACAAGATGAACTAACACTGTATGACTACAGGAAGGAACTACAGGAAGGAACAAGAAAAGAAAAAAGACCTTAGGTCCCTAAAACCTGTCTAGCGCACTGTGTAACTGTAAATAGAAGCTCGAGCCGTCAGTTCACATGCTGACGACACACCACCAATATATAGCACTGATGTTCCAGCACCCTCACTGAGGCACATTGGTGCTGTGCATGAAAAGAGAACTCTCACTCCTAGATTCTGATAAGTATAAATAAATGCTTAAAGGGCCATAATACCCAAATGTTTAAACACTTGAAAGTGATGCAGCATAGCTGTAAAAAGCTGACTAGAAAATATCACCTGAACATCTCTATGTAAAAAAGAAAGATATTTTACCTCAAAAAATCCTCAGTAGCCACCTCCCATTGTAAAGGATTTCTAAGCAGCATATTAGTGTGTCTGTCCCGGGACAACTGAAGGGATGAGCATCGTGAACTCTCATATTATTTCACCAATCAGGTAAAGGAAGCTTACTATGAAATCTCATGAGAGTTAAGTCAAATATCATGAGATCACAGTAAGAGTTCATGACCTCAGCACTGCTGATGCTGATTGGCTGCTGTTCATTTCTTCATTTTTTTAATTTTTTTACCTGCAGCTGGGAGCAGCTGAGTATAACTTTTTACACAGAACTAACTCTACCGAGCTGAGGAGATTGTGAGGTAAAATATCTTCCTTTTTTACATAGAGATGCTCAGGTGATATTTTCCTGTCAGCTTTTTACAGTTATACTGCATCAGTTTCAAGTGATTTAGCATATGAGTATTATGTCCCTTTAAATAACAGTTATATGAAATGTTAGTTACACTATTAACAAAGCGCACTATTGTTTGGCTCTTTGGGACATGGAAATACAATGTTGCAGTTGTTATTTCATTATTTTCTTTTAGACACTTCATTACTGTGTAACTGCAGCAAAGTTTATGACCTACCTCCCGCCCCCTAGCACGCTCGTGCACATCATAACACTGTCACACAGAAAATTGAGCAGCCGTTTAGGACTGCTCGGCGGGCGAGCGGTGCTGGGGAGCGGAAGAAAATGGAACTGTTGTATTGTTATATGTGTGTTGCTTGGTTAAGTTTGCCTAGGTCATCTACCGCCCCCCCCCCTTTTCCTCTACCTCTAACAAAACCCCAACCCCATAGGACAGATCACTGAGGACGCGTCACCCCATTACCCCCTCCCACATCATGACTCCCCCCTACGCACAATAAGACCGACAGGAGCTAAATAAACCCCTAGAAACCAACTGGCTGCCTTGTGCTCACCCAACAGACTCACAACGGACTAACCTGTAATCAACAGACAAATAGCCCTTAAAATTGTACTGACGGGTAAGCCCTTATCTTTACATAACTAGATGGAATAGGCCTAGAACTCAGTAACGACATCCTGGCCCCCACGCTACAAATATAGGAGTATGAGTGGCAAAAGAGATATGCTTCCCCCCCTTGTTGTTAGCAGATAATAAATGTCTGCAACCCTCCATTCATTGGTTATTGTTATATATGTTATAATGTTTTATATGTTCAATATTGTTACAAACACACAATGTGATATTAGGATAGTATTAGGTAAGATTGTTCCCGGTCCAGCCTGCGCCCCGATCCACACTCATAATGGCATCCTCATGGAAGAGTTGCCTCACATGCGATATAGCCTATACACCCAACATAAAGATAATGGTTAATCACAGAACACATTCCCAGGCCAGCAACGATATCAATATCTACTCTGTTAACACAAAAGGACTGAATATACCTAATAAGAGATCAACTGCCTCAAAAGACTTTCACAGACACAGAGCAGACCTAGTGTTTCTGCAAGAGACCCACTTCCGCAAAGGAAGAGAACCTAACACATTCTCACGCACATACGGTACCTGCTATTGGGCCTCGCACCATCAACACAAAAAAAATGGAGTGGGGATCCTACTTAAAAAGTCAATTCCCTTTACCGCCCTACAAACTATTAGAGACAGAGAAGGGAGATATCTAATTTTAATAGGACTCCTTTACGGGAGACCAGTAACCCTGGTGTCACTATACGCCCTGAACACAGCACAACACTCCTTTGTGAAGAAATTATCTAACTTAATCTTAGAATACCAGAAGAGTGTACTCATTATGTGTGGAGACCTCAACATAGCGTTAGAACCCAAACTAGACTGTTCTTCCCAGCATTCCTCCACCCCGATATCACGAATCACAAAAATTAAATCTTCTCTTAAAAATATCGTAGTGAAGGACGTATGGAGAACCTTGCACCCCCAGGCGAGAGACTATACCTTTTATTCTTACCCCCACAAGATATACACGCGTATAGATTATGTATTTACCGACATAGGAGGTCTCTCCCTGTTTACCTCTGCAAAAATTGCCCCTATTACGTGGTCTGACCACGCCTCCGTACTTTGTTCACTGATATGGCCCTCGAAACCCATAAAGGATTACATATGGAGGCTCGATGAACAACTCTTGACAGACCCAGAAACGGCCCCTAGAATCCTGACAGTATTAACAGAATACTTCGAACATAATGTACAGCCCGACACTGAAACAAGTATACTATGGGAAGCCCATAAAAGTGTTGTGAGAGGAGAACTGATTGCCATTAAAGCACAACAAAACAAAGCCAAAAGAGCGCTGGTTACCTCACTAACCTCAAACATACAGAGACTAGAAACCCAACATAAGGCCTCACCATCAGACAAAAACCTACTCAACGAAATTACACTGCTAAAACAAACCTTAGCTTCGCACTTGGACAAGACATATAAAAGACAAGCTTTACACCTACAACAAAAACACTACGAAGGCAGAAACAAGTCAGGTAGACTTCTAGCTAGATACCTCAAACAGAAAGCACACCAAAAATATATTATGAGCATCAGGAATTGTGGAGGTCAACTCCAGTCCTCCACAAAAGATATAGCACACACCTTCAGATCTTTCTTTCAAAAACTATATAATATCCGTAGTTCGGGTAAGAACGCCCCACACCAAGCCTCACTTAGAGCACAATTAATAGAGGAATACTTAGGGAAACTTAATTTGCCATGTATATCTGAAGAACAGAAAGAACAACTAGAAAGCCCTATCTCGCTATCTGAACTAAAACTGGCACTTAAAATTTACCTACTGGGATCCATAAATACTACACCACATTTCAAGACACCTTAAACCCACACATGTTACGTTATTTCCAATCCATTGATAAAAACGAATGTTTCCCTGCCAGAGCACTAGAAGCCAATATAATACTAATCCCTAAACCCAATAAATCGCAAGACCTACCAAACAATTATCGCCCCATATCGTTATTAAATACAGACATTAAACTTTATGCAAGAATTCTAGCCCATAGATTAAACCGGATCCTCCCGGACATAATTCACCTCGACCAAGTCGGTTTTGTACCTGGCAGGGAGGCGAAAGACAACACGGTCAGGGCCTTAAACCTAATACACTACGCCAAACTTGACAAAATACCACTAGTCCTCCTATCCACGGACGCAGAAAAGGCCTTTGACCGTGTTGCCTGGGATTATATGCGAGCCACACTAGTCCATATGGGCCTAGGGACAAAAATCCTTACCAGGATTTTTTCATTATATTCTTGCCCCACAGCAAGAATTTTAGTAAATGGCGCTCTCTCCCCCCCTTTCGCTATATCTAATTGTTATGATCAATTAGAGTGAACGTTGGAACACAACTGCAGTATTTAAGAAATATTTGGAATGTCTCACTTAACTGGTTCAAAGTCCTATATGAGTGAAAAGGAAATCTTCCCAGTCAGAGTGATTATGCTCAGATTGTATATATATAATTGGCAACCCCCACAGAAGATTCTGTAGGAGAATGTAGGCACTCTTAGCACAGTGAAAAGGTTTGTATATATACAAGATTATCAGTTCATAAGGCACAGCAGCTGAAATTAAACGGAGTATGTGGAGTACTCATAGGCAGAGTTCATTAGTGGTTAACAGCAAGCATATTAATGTAAATAGACAACAGCATACAGAGTCGTTGGAATTTGTAAAGCTGAAATGGGTACCTGTTTGAATCCAAGTGTCAGGCTTATGCGTCTTCCTTGAGAGCAGTACAGAGAGCTGTGGAGCTGATGACGGAGAAACCGGAAGTGATGTGACGCTGCAGCGCAGCGGGTTAGAGCTGACAGGTAGCGTTAGCTAACAGGAGGAAGAAATGCAGGTACAACAGTGAGTACAATTAATCTTCAATGAAGTAGTTGAATGGACATTACCCCACTGAGAATGGCTTAGTGACAATTGATTGTTGGTCGAAGTAGAGGCTGTTAGCTGAGTCCGGTGGAGTTTGGTATCCAGTCTGGTTGGCAGAGTATGAGTCCGTAGGTAACTGTGGAGCACAATTAGAGAAGCTTGTTAGTCTAGTAAGTAATAGTTCAATACTAAGCACCGCTTGAATAGTGCACAGGTGTCTTAAAGGAGCCATATCCAATCAGGAGGAAGTGGGTGTAGTTGGAAGGTGAAGTAGGAAGGAGAAACCTGACACTAATGCAACCCGTCAGGGATGCCCACTGTCCCCGCTCCTCTTTGCGTGTGTCATCGAAACAATAGCAAGAAAAATTAGGCAGAACCCCCAAATAACAGGCCTCACAGTAGGAAATCAGAGATACGTCCTATCATTATTTGCTGATTACATCCTCTTCACATTAACCAAACCCGAGATCTCAATCCCTCACTTACTAGAGGAATTTAACAACTATCAAACTCTATCCAATTTTGTCATCAACATGTCCAAATCTGAAAAACTAAACATAAACCTGACCGGCCCATCATTACTTGCTACACGAAAGGTAACCCCATTTACTTGGTGCCCCTCCTCATTGAAATACCTAGGAGTGCACCTCACCCCTTCACTAGATGACATATACCGACTAAATTATATACCCATTAAACACACAATCATACGAGATCTCTCGTCATGGGGATCTAAAAAATTATCATGGCTGGGACGTATAGACACCATCAAAATGAATATTTTTCCACGCATACTATATCTCCTACAAACCTTGCCAATCCCCCTCCCCAAAACATTTATCCCCTCTATGCAAAAGGCATTTAGCAATTTTATCTGGCGCAGGAGACCGCCCAGAATAAGCAAACACATAATGCAACTATCCAAAGCACAGGGGGGGCTGGGGGGGCCGAACCTTGCAGCCTATCGCCAAGCCATTTTTTGCAGAGGCTAATAGACTGGAACATCCATCACAGCCATAAAAGATGGGTCGTTTTAGAACACTCTATAATGGGAAAACCACACCTTGGGAGGTTATGCTGGGGCAACCCGAGCTTTTTTAAAACCTCCAAAACAAATAACCCTATGATCCAAGAAACTTATCGGAATTGGGAGTTCATCATCAACACAACACACAACATCTCTTCAATTCCCTCACCCTTGACATCCCTAATTGAAAACGGAGACTTTATAGTGAGACCCTTCTACACACATATGACAGTGGACACACCTAATAGGGATTTCACGATAAACATGCTAACAAATAACGAAACCCTGCTATCTCAAGCAGAGCTAATCTCGCAAGGACATGAATGCTTTACTAACTGGTTCACCTATAGACAAACGATCCACTTTATTACCAAACACCCAGGGTATAGCAACATGGTCAGGCCCCTGACCAGCTTCGAGTCCCTATGCATCCAAACTCCCCCCTCTAAGACACACTTTATCCGCAATCTATAAGATCCTTACGCATACTCCACCAGGTTACATACCCCCATACCTAGAGAGTTGGGAAAGAGACCTAGGGGTCATAATTCTACCTCATGTAAGTAAAATAATGTTTCAAGCCACAATAAAATCCTCAATCTCATCCTCTATCTTAGAGGTCAATCTTAAACTACTTCACAGATGGTACCACACCCCGAAAAAACTACACCGCTTATTCCACATGCAAAGTAACAAATGTTGGTGCTGCGGCCACGTAAATAGCGACACAGCACACATGTGGTGGTGGTGCAACAGTGCATTGAATTTCTGGAGAGATGTGATCTCAGAAGTGGAATCCATTCTGGATATAACACTTCCACTCGACCCATTGATTTGGCTTTTACACAAACCCCCCCCCCCCATCTATAAAATACAAACCATATCTACACCTACTCAACATTTTGACTAACACCGCAAAAACTTTAATAGCCAAGAATTGGAGGAGTAAGGAAGTACCATCCATAAGTATGTGGAGACAAAAAGTAACAGACACTATCGAATTAGAAGAGTACTACTATCTCAAACAAGACAAAATAGATTATTACGCAGAGTTCTTGCAACTTTGGTCCAATTACATCCAATATAAATAAACAAATAGATCTATTCATAACCTAAGAACCATCCACGGCTGGTTATGGGAATTAACTCTTTTATAAACAAATGGGATACTGATGATCGGGGCGCCGGCGGACCGGGACACATAATTTCTTTGTAAAGATAACTAGTTGAAAACCTAACGAAAGCGTAATGCTCTGAGCACCTACACTGTTATCCATAAAATTAACAGCTACTGTTGTAATCTACACTGTGGGAGCTGCGTCTCTTTGCTCATGTAAATTATTGATTTATTTACAATAAAGCTGTTTAAAAAAAAAAAAACAACTGCATGAATGTCCATATGTTGCTTGGGAGATGATAACAGGGTTGTGCCTATAATACCTAGTATTATTTAAATCATGTGTAAATTAAGCAACAAATCCAGGAACTCACCTAATAAGAATGTTGATAGTGCCTTGTGTTACACTGGGTTACTGTGATGAGTCCTACAAATCACAGGTCACATGCTCAATCGAATCCCCAGAGTTTCAGTGAATTTTAAACACTGATATAAATATCTGTGGACAAGTATGTTGTTGCCAATGTACTCAAGGACAATCTGCCGTTTTCCAAACTCCACCTCTTGATGTATAGTTGGAGCTGTTCTATGATGAAATATGCTTCCTAAGGCTTATGGACATGAATGCAGTTTCCCTCAGGATGCTAACAATGCATTCAATAAACTAAAAGAGAATCCAAATAAAGGATGTTTTATGCTCTCATAATATTCATTAGTTGTACAGATACATGTAGAAAGGTACAATTGCTCCACACCTCACCCTGGACCTGACATTCAAAACCTCTCCCATCAGGTGTATGATCTAAAATGATCCTCCAGGCAGCACTGCATGACATCAGAGTTCTGCTGCATTTACACGTTTTGCTTTGAATTTTATATTACTTTACACTTTAAATTAACTTTTATTACATTTAAATTTGCACTTTCTATTTTGCATTTTACTTTTTATACAGCAGTGTCTTTAGGATTGTTATTTTACAAATTCTGATTATGCCTTCACAGATTCTGTGTTACTTTAACAAATTAGGCTCATACTTAGTATATTTATGTATCTTTTACAAATTAGATTGTACTTTGCATTTATTCTATTTAAATTTAAACTGAAAAAGTCTGCTTCAGTTTCTCAGAGAGCTTCATTACTTCCTATGGCCAGATAATAAAACAATCTCTAGTATGGAGAGAATTTATCATGCAGTCTTCACAGGGTCAAACTCACCGAATTTTCGAAGAAAAATTGAGGAACCTGGAAGTCGATAGAAAGCAAGGAGGTTCTATGGGATACAAAATTTGATATGGGAGAGAGAAGGTAACTGGAGAACACCTGGGACTGAAAACTGAAATGTTTTCACTACAATTAAACTTGCTTTTTGTTATATTTTAATATATATTACTTTTCTGCTGGTTAAAATAAGTGTATTGTAAATTTTGAGCAAACTTCGCCTGCATACAGCTGGTGAAATAAATCATTGAGACCAACTTGTTTAAAATGCTTACAAAATCTCACAAGACTTGTGAGAAAGCTTCAGACCTTCCCCCAGGATCTTTACTGTTCAGCCCAGGGAACTGCTCTGCCCCTCCCACTTTCTAAAACCGTCCGTTTTAGTTTATAATGGAGCAAATTCAAAGTGCAATGTAATTTGTAAAAGATGTACAGAAATATACAAAGTATGAAACTTTCAAAATATAATCACTGCTAGATCTAAATCTAAACATATTGAAATATAAAAGAGAAAGCACAAAGTTTAAATGTAATAATACTGAAAGGACCCAATCTGAAATGTATAGTAATACAAAATATAAGTGGAAGTGTAACTAAATTATAATATCATGCAGTGCTATATTGCGCTGGGCTTTTCTCTCCTTCACATACAAAAATGAGAGAGATCTTGCAGTTCTGGAGAGTTCTGACCTTTTTCTTTGAGCATTCAGTGAGTTCAGCCCCTGTGGAGTCTGAACTACAATTTCTTTCCAAGCTGTTTATCAGGGCCACTGTGAGTAGTATAACAGTGTGAGGTGTGGTGCAATTGTGCCTTTAGACATGTATCCCTGCTACTAATAATTATCAGAGCATAATAAATATTTATTTGGACTTTCTTTTATTTTATTGAATACCTTGTTTTTAGTTTAGTCACATTTGTCTATAATTGTGACTTGGCAAAGATCAGATTACATGTTGAGTAATCAATGCAAAAATTCAGGTAATTCTAAAAGGTTCACAAACTTGTTTATATATAAAATAATATAAAAAACAGTGGGACTAGAGTACACTACAGCCTAGCACTTTACCATCTTCAAAATTCACCAGCCTCCAATGTGTATCATTATTCCTTAACAGATATGAGACACTGGCACATGCAAATATTTATGACATTGACATAGTCACATGACTCTGTTTCATGGTACTAAGCAATTGTAAGACACAGCTCAGCAATCCCCTTGCTGCCCAGTATCCTTATTGTAAGAAAAAGCAAACATGCCTATCTATTGGATTACAAGGAATCCTTTTTGGCAGTTATCCTCAATACAAAGTCCCCACACTTGGCTGTCCTAGGAATACCCACATTTCTGATACATTTCAACAGAGGCATCGTTGGATCATGGAGCAGGCTGTTTAGTCGATCGACAAACGTTCACCCACACAGACCCCTTTGTTGCTGATGTCAGGTCCTGGTTCCGGATAGAGGAGTTGAAGAGGAAACGGCGCCTTACGCTGAAGTAAGTGAATACGCGGGTTAGACCCACACGCCTATCCCTGCTTATGCTCATACCGGGTGAGTGACGACGACGATCAGCTTTCTTTCTTTCTCGGCAGAAGGGTGAGTGTTTATGCCCCTTACGCCTCCATAGTGGATGCCGGTTTGACTTTATTTACCTTGGGGTCACTGTGTGTTGGATGCTTCCTGCAACGTATGCCGTCTGTTTGTTATCTCCGTTGTGGGTAATCCTCTAACGTGTATTATATATGGATACAAGTTGCATCAATATCCTTTAAGACACAAGATATACCTCCCTGGAAGTTGTTGTTTGATGTTATGCCTATCTATACACTCACATCATAACATTTACCAAGGCCAACAAATTCATGTAATATTAAATAGTTACCAGCTAGCTAAAATACGAGAGTAGGAAAACCTGGTCACAGAGAGCCTTGAGACATTCCATGGGTAAAGCGTCATCCTATCTGGAGTACAGAATTGGAAGTCATTTGCCAGTGTTCTTGATATTTAGCTGTGTGGTCAATTATTTTTGTGCTCACATATTTTATGGCCTACAACCAAAAAGTGCCACTAGGGTGAGCCAATATAACAACTTTTTTGTGTTTATATTTGTGTGACCATGTACCTGACCATCATGTGTCTACAGGAGCTGTGCAGATAAGCAAAATCAGAAATGAGTAATTTATCTACAGTGATCATTTGTGTACAAATTCACATTTATGATGTCATATGTTTGAATTATGAAAAATAGTACACAATCATGACATCATATATGTGGAACTGAGGATGGCGAGGGAAAGGAAGTGGGTTGTAATTCTTATATTCAAGGACTAAATCACTTTGTATAATACTTATAGTCCCAGAATCCCAGAACCTTATGCAATAATATACATAGAAATGTACAGATATGTGTGCAAAGAGATTTGCAACACGCGAAAAGAAAGACTGCAGGTTACTGGATTGTGTAATAACTGTACCCACTGTAGGTAAAGGTCAGACACATAAAGAATAAGTGAATATAAGAATCAAAATCATCCAATCATACTCATTTGTACTAAATAACTTTATTGGTGAAAAAATATTGAAAGTCCGACTGGACTCATACACATGCACACACACACATACAATTAAAACTAGCTGGAACTCAGATAATATTATTAGTATATCAAAATAGCACCCACGCGTTCAAATTATAGTAACTAACAGGGAATCTTAACTATTTATATTGTTACAATATTGAACACTGTTAGTATATAATAGATTATAGACAGCAAGAAAAAATAATTGCTGAATTAGTTAGTCCTCCTTAAAGGCAAGTCTGCACTAAGTTAGATAGGCAAAAACACTATATAATCTGATGTGCTGGGTATTAGTGCATAAATTAGCCAACCCAAGCACGGCCTTAAAGGGACAGTATACTGTAAAATTGTTTTTCCCTTAATGTGTTTACAATTGCTTTTTTTACCAACTGCAGAGTAAAAAATGTATGAAAATTAGCTTTTTAAGGCTTATTTGTGCATATTAAAGCTCTGATTTTGTGTTTTGAAGCCACAACCTAATAAAATTGGTTGAGCTTGTAGGTATAATCCGATCTCATTACTGTATCACATTGTGCAAATATACCTGCTTCTTTCTCTTATATCTGTCCTTTAAACAATCACCAGTACTTTGAGAGAACAATGGAAAATCAACATTTTATTACCTTATATCTCTGCTATATCGCACTGGGAGTGTAATTTCTTCTGCTGGCTGTGTTTACAAAGCTTATCTATAGCTGGTACGCGCGGCCACAAACTTTCAGAATAGGTGGGGATACCACATGCTAAATCAACAATTTTAAATGCCAATATAAAGGTAAAGGAGCTACTTGTAAACAATTTAATGCACTCCAGCAGGTAAAGTGGATCATTGGGAACAAATTAAAGGGGAGAAAAATTTTGAGTAAACTGTCCCTTTAAGTATCTACGTGTTTGAGTCCTAAACTGAGTGAGAGTTGCACTATAATTATTGTTTCCGATACTATTGCTAGTAATAGTTAAAGTGGTCAGTATATAGGCCCCATAGATATATAGTATAAGTCTTGATTTCAGAGACAAAATATGGTAAGTGCCTCTTGATACAACCATAATATCTATAGACAGTTAAAAGTAATCAGGTCTCCGCTATAGAAGAGACCTTTTGGTAGCTTAGTCCTTATTTATGTTGATTGTAGACGATTTAACTTGGTGGCTGTTTGTAATGGGATATTTCTAAGTATTTCTGTGGTAACTCTCCTGACGATAATAGGGGTCAGATTTCTAAAAACTCACAAACTTACATTATTAAGCAGGCGAACTGCACAGCATTCAAACTAGCTGATAAAGCACTACTATGTGATGTGTTAAAATCGCGGAAACGCTTGTTAGTTTGTAGCAAACAATATCGGCTTATGCTAATTTATTTCATAAATTCATAAACTTACGTTATTAAGCAGGCTAACTGCATAGCATTCAAACTAGCTGATTAAGCACTACTATTTGATGTGTTAAAATTGCGGCAAGGCTTGTTAGTTTGTAGCAAACAATATCGGTTTATGCTAATTTATTCCAATATACTCACCCCGAATATCAGGTCACACACAGCAAACAGCTATACTGTGGTTAATAAGAGGCACTTACCATATTTTGTCTCTGAAATCAAGACTTATACTATATATATCTATGGGGCCTATATACTGACCACTTTAACTATTACTAGCAATAGTATCGGAAACAATAATTATAGTGCAACTCTAACTCAGTTTAGGACTCAAACACGTAGATACTTAAGGCCGTGCTTGGGTTGGCTAATTTATGCACTAATACCCAGCACATCAGATTATATAGTGTTTTTGCCTATCTAACTTAGTGCAGACTTGCCTTTAAGGAGGACTAACTAATTCAGCAATTATTTTTTCTTGCTGTCTATAATCTATTATATACTAACAGTGTTCAATATTGTAACAATATAAATAGTTAAGATTCCCTGTTAGTTACTATAATTTGAACGCGTGGGTGCTATTTTGATATACTAATAATATTATCTGAGTTCCAGCTAGTTTTAATTGTATGTGTGTGTGTGCATGTGTATGAGTCCAGTCGGACTTTCAATATTTTTTCACCAATAAAGTTATTTAGTACAAATGAGTATGATTGGATGATTTTGATTCTTATATTCACTTATTCTTTATGTGTCTGACCTTTACCTACAGTGGGTACAGTTATTACACAATCCAGTAACCTGCAGTCTCTCTTTTCGCGTGTTGCAAATCTCTTTGCACACATATCTGTACATTTCTATCATATATGTGGAGTATGTGATTTCAAAAAACATGTTTTGGCTGCTAAATTATAACTCCAACCATGCAATATCTGTCATTTACTTGTATAGGTATTATGTTTAGCAAAGGATAATGCTGACATGTTAGTTAAGACAAGCAGCTCTGCATTGTCATTTGGTGTGTTGCTTAGAAATGGGTTTTGGCACCACTTGACATTGTTTTAGCAGAGGGGAGGGTCTATACATTCTTGTGTGTTATGAATCTCTCTGCTATGTTTGAGAAAGAGACTATTGGTTCCTAAAAAGTGTCAATAATATGATTGCAAATAGGTCCAGGTACACGCTTGTTCTGTTTGTAATGGTGTGTTATGCATATGTCTTTAATGTATGAAGAAGGAACTATTTGACCTGAAGTAAAATAATGAACTGTTAATGGTTGTACATAAGCCCGGGCATTTATCAAACATACCCTATGTGTATTAATAAAGATATATGTAAATATGCACTATATGTGTGAGTCTGGCTGCATTTTACCCTCCAAAGAGCATTGACAATGACAGTCCTCATTGCCACCCCATAACCTATCACCTGTTCTACTTTGGCAGTGATGGCACACTCAGACTGCCAACAGAGTCTCACAGGAAGCATTCTCTTATTTCAGCTACTGATGTGGATCTTGTTGATCTAGGCCCCAGTGAAATATATCAGATTATCTAATACAGGGTCCCCACTTTCCAGTCCTCATGCACTGACTGGCCAGATTTTCAGGATAACCTTAGGTGAGAGCTGTTTGGTAATTATTTCTATTGGGCAGCTGATTAGATCACATGTGCTACCATAATTAAGATATTATAAATATCTGGCCTGTTAGTGGGGTGCCAGGACTGGTATTGAAGGACTCTGTACTAATGCTTGTTAATATTAGCTTAAAATTTCTACTCTACAGCCACCTGTCCAGTTTCCTGCTCATGTTCCATTGTGTAACAGCATCTTTCTCTCTAAAGTTATATAAATTGTAAGGTTAAAAGAGACACCTTTCAGCTCTGAGATTTAGAAAACTCCACAATTACATAAAAGGGGCAAAATAAATAATTAAACATAATGCAAAGTTGTTTTACTACACATAACTAAACATGTTATAGTAATATCTCGTTATTTACTCTCCCTTTAAAAAAAAAACCATTCAAATTAAAATGTAATTTCCCGTAAAATGTTTACTTTTGCTCAATTAAACAAAAACTTTGTAATGTTCTCTCAATATGTATTTTACCTACTTTTTGTGTAATTTAATTCTAAACATTGTAGTGTTTCCACTCTCCCAGGGAGGCTGTAGTGCTGTATGTGAATGCAAAATCCTGACATTACAACAAGCTGCACAGCGATTGGTTGATAAGTGCAAGAGATTTTTTTTATCTGTCCCAAATTGGCCATAGGAAAAGGAGACTATGTTTTTAAAGGAGTGTATCCCTGGCATGCAAAACCATTCATTTTTTTTTTTCTAACAGATAGTTTGCAACGTATAAACAAAAATTTACTTTAATATCCCTTTAGCTAGATACCTGGGCATATCATAATAAACGCATTCTTTGCAGACAGTATATCATGCCCAGTGTTTTGCACTGTCACAGGTAAACCATCAGATTGTATAAGTCAGATCACCAAGCACATTCTGATGGAAAGTGTTTGTATAGCACTCAATCTACTAACTAAATAGGCACCTTAGCTTGGTGTACTCCTGTCCCTACTGTCTAAGACATTTTACAACTAGTTTTGCTTGGGGGAGTTACAGACATAGCTCTGTTCTACTTGGAAAACATATTTTAAAATTGAATTTTATTGTGTTTTTTAAATAAAATAAAAAGGTTTTCACACGCACTGCTGCTACTCAAACCTTGTATCACCCTCCTCCCTCCTCTCTCTCATCACCTTGCCCACACCCACTCATTACCTCACCACTTTCTTTACAGAATGTTTTATTCAATGATAATAAGCTATAGAAAGAACATAGGTTGTCAGATAACACACATGGAAATCAGTTCTCTAAATCCACCCTGCAAAAACCTCTGCTTCATTAGTACAGGGTCTACTAATTCGTTTCTAACTGTAAATTTCCTTTCAAAAACGTTAGTTGATATTAATCCTGTGACTCATATTTGTAACCATAACACTATTATTACAGCATTGTATATCTATTATCAATCAGATGATGATGTCATTTAAAGGAACAGCACTGAAGAGATTGTACAGTAATTAACCCGTTGTTGAACACGGTGTATTGACTCTTTCTTTTTTTTATCATAAGTAAACAAGCTCCTGATTGATCTCATGCTGGAGACCAGGGGTGTTGCTGAGATAACAGGCAGTTAGTTCCATTATGTAGAGCTATAACTGGTGTGACAATAATATTATATTTTGCTTGTTTATTTTTGGTTTGTTTGTATTCACAGGTATATTTAAAACAACAACACAAGGCTTTAGTTTTAGTTGCATTATTAACCCTTTGGCTGCTAAATCATCCTTTCTAGTCTATATGTTCTTATCACAATCTGACCAGTTCAGGTCGATTAGTTTATTATTATTTCTACATCTCAAGAACATTTTATGGCATCTGGAATTCTCATTGAGAGAATACTGAACATGCACTTAATTTACCAAACTCAAGTGTTATATTGTATCCCTGTCTGCCTTTAAAGTGACAGATTCCGCAAGCACAACAAGTTTATTGACTTGAAAACATATATCTATGTATGACTATACAAATCCGTTAATCATAGAGTCATTATTTATTCCCAATATTACACCTTTCCTGTGCTAAACCTAACACCATCCCAGCTATGGAAACTGATTCTTAGTCTGACAGCTGTCACTCAAGGTTTCCTTTGTACTCCTTGCTGTGGTGAGAAGTTCCTCCATTTATTTCAACACATTAGACCGAGTCCTATAGAGTTACCCGCATTTACCTACAACACTAAGGGGACGATCACCCATAATCCTATAGAAAAGCTTATCAAATGATTTATCTACAAAAATCCCCATATACTTTAATGGTGAAATTTGTAGAAAAATCATTTTGAAAGGTTTTTCAATGTCACCAAGGGTAGTAACTGACCAAGGCACCTGTAGCTTGCGACCACTAAAGCATCCTTGTAAGAGATGAAGTTGCAGCTTTCTAGCTTTCTCATAACCCAGCAAGTAATATATTTCATATAATCAACGTGATATCTTTAATATGGAGCCTTAACAAAATCTCATCAACTGATTTATTTACACAAAACCCTCGATAGAGTTTAATGGTGATTTTTTCTTCTGTACAATATAATTTTACTATTGGATCCGACCCTATATTCTGATATGGGGAACAGCAGTTAGAGAATAAAGGTAAATAACCTGTGTCATGTGATAACAATATGACTGTAAGATACTTACCCCACAATTAGTGCTTAATGACCTAATTACAAGTGACATTTTATTATGTGGGATTTTGGGTATATAATCAGAATGGCCAAATAAACTACAAATGTTTATTTCTGCAGTCACAGTGTTAGAATCACTGTAATCCTTATGGTTAGATGTAGAAGTCTGCAGGAATACTTAATGCCTGAGAAAGTGCCTCTATCCAAATATTATGACACATGCACAAAATGATATTGAATTTACATTAAGGTACAGCATATCCAGCTAAAGAACTATAGCATATACCGAATTAAGTATATAACAAACATCCTAAAATATCGTGATTATTAAAAAGAAAAACAAAACAGTTTATTCTTAAATCACCGAGAGGGTGATAGAATTTGAGAATTTATGCACTGAGAGTTCATATTAGAATTCATTCTGGTTCTCCTGTTTTCCCATTAATATAAAGTGTATAATTTATGTTCAAACATATCTGGAATCAGGTAGTTTGTTTTAATTTTTTATAAAATATATTATAATGAATAAAACAGATTTCAGTGTCTGCCAAGCAAGCTATTAACCCTTCCAGGGCTTTGCAGGTCTAGACTTTTCCCTCAGCTGGGAAAATTTGGCTAAGCAGGTTGTTGGATCATGCTGGAATATCCTTCTCTCCCTCCCCCTCTCCCTCTGTGTATCAGTGTGTCCTAGTTGGCACAAGATAACAGTCCCTGCAAAACTACGTCCCATTTCACATCTGGAATAGGATCTAAGATTTGGGGGCTTAGAGTTGCAGGGGGGGTCTTGATCTCTGATTCAGACCCACTCACACCCCAATCTCCAAAACAATCCCCAAAATATACAGATAACTATAAGGGAGTGACACAATAAAAGAAAAAAAGGTTCCAGTGAATGGAACTTTCTGCACCTCCTATCTAAAGTTGACGTCACCAGTTTGGGTTTATAAAATGAATGGGTTGTTGATGAGCTCTCAGAGTGTTACAGAAGAAAGCAAAGGAGAAGGTGAAAAAGTTACCTGCAGCCAACTCCTGCTCTTTAGATATTTTATTACAGTAACACTTTGGATTTTTTTTTATTAATTGAACAAATCTCGACCTAGAGTCAGGATGCATCTTTCTTATATTTTTGGCTGGGGACTTGTCCTGGCTTTACTCTGCTTGAGGTTGGAAGCAAAACCCACTGTTCAGGCTCAACAAAAGGTAAGTACCCAACTCCTATACCCCCTTTTTCTTTCTTTATTTGTGTTTTATTTTTTCTATACCCGTTTTCCTTTTTTTGTTTCATGCTAGATTTTAAAGTTCAGAACTATCCTTAATGTTTTCCAGTTGTCACTCACCTGTTCCTTATTTATAATATCTGCAGACTATACCTGCATTCTTGTTTCCCTCACTCTGTGTGAGAGGAGAACCATTGCAATTTATCTTTATCCACATCATTTGACTTGAAGAATGGTCAGGTTTACTCTCCAGGAAAGTCAGTCAAAGGTTCAGATTAGGTAGCTGGTAGGAAATCCATGCAGCAGTTACATGACACCGTGTGTATCTTTTAATATCAATACTTTTACAAGCGTCTTAATATCAGCATTTATATAGAGACCCGTATTTATATCAGTGTATTCAATTTCTACAGCTAATTTAGTTATGAAGAGATTTACTATTAGTGTTTCTGATTATGTATTTATATATTAATGGATCTATCATAAATGGACTCACTGAACCCAAACGTGGGAAGTGATGAAATGTACTTATCTGGTGATGTGAGAAATCCAGTTTACTGCAAGCCCAGTCTTGCTGGAGGCAATAGAAGGATCCTGAATACATTGTATGGGGTAATGTAGGATACGAGGTGGGGGGCTCACTCACTTCTTGGGGGGCTCACTCACTTCTTCACCATCAGAGACATCCTAGATACGAGTAGACAATCTAATTAGTTCACTATAGTGTGAATCCCAGGTACCTGGCTGGGTACCAGAGGATGCTCTAATACAAAAGATGGATTTTATCACTGAAACTTGTCAAATGATTTATGGCTACTAAATCCGCAACTCTACTAAAGTACTATTTACACCTCAGACACATGATACAGTTTGTCATTTTGTTTGCATTGCAGCGCTCAGGTGCAAAATCTATATATTACAAAGTCCATGACTGTGACCTTAGTCAACCTCCAGATTAGATTTAATGTATCCATTGTCTCAATGTCCTATTTACGCGCAGGTTTGTCTCTGTGATTGGTGGTGCAGAAAGGCAACTTTATGCCAATGGGCAAACATATCGTCTCACCACCAACCTATGATCCAGTGCCCTATTCTATATTTTATATTATCTACTGAAATTCTAATACAGGACTAGCTGCAGTGTTTGTGTGTATGTGTGTGTTTGTGTATTTGTGTGTACGCGAGTTTGTATGTGTGTATGTTTGTATTTGTGTGTTCCTGTGTTTGTATGTGTGTGTTAGTGTGTTTCTGTGTGTGTGTGTGTGTGTGTATTTGTGTATGTATGTGTTTCTGTGTGTGTATGTTTGTATTTGTGTGTGTATGTGTGTGTTTGTGTATTTGTGTGCGCGTGAGTTTGTATGTGTGTATGTTAGTATTTGTGTGTTCCTGTGTTTCTGTGTGTGTGTTTGTATTTATGTGTGCGTGTGTATTTGTGTATGTTTGTGTTTTTGTGTGTGTATGTTTGTATTTGTGTGTGCGTGTGTGTTTCTGTGTGTGAGGGTTTATGTGTGTGTGTTTGCATCTCTGTGTGTGTATGCTTGTATTTGTGTGTGTGCATGTGTCTGTTTGTATCATGTGTTTGTGTATTCGTGTGTTTGTATTTGTGTGTGTATGTGTGTGTTTCTGTGTGTGTATGTTTCTATTTGCGTGTGAGGGTGTATGTGTTTGTATTTGTATGTGTATCTCTGTGTGTGTATGTTTGTGTGTGTGTGTGTGTGTGTGTGTTTGTCTGTGTGTGCGTGTGTCTGTATCATGTGTTTGTGTATTCGTGTGTTTGTATTTGTGTGTGTTTCTGTGTGTGTGTTTGTATTTGTGTGTATGTTTCTATTTGTGTGTGCATGTGTGTTCCTGTGTGTGTGTGTTTGTATTTGTGTGTGTGTATATCTGTGTGTGTTTGTATTTGTGTGTATGTTTGTATTTGTGTGTGCGTGTATCTGTGTTTCTGTTTGTGTGCGTGTGTTTCTGTGTGTATGTTTGTATTTGTGTGTGTGTGCTTGTGTGTGAGTTTGTGTATGTGTGTGTGTATTTGTATGTGTGCATGTGTGTGTTTGTGTATGTGTGTATTTGTATGTGTGCATGTGTGTGTTTGTGTATGTGTGCATTTGTATGTGTGCATGTGTGTGTTTGTTATGTGTGTATTTGTAGTTGTGCGTATGTGTGTGTGTTTGTTATGTGTGTATTTGTAGTTGTGCGTATGTGTGTGTGTTTGTGTGTGCATGTGTGTGTGTGTATTTGTATGTGTGCATGTGTGTATGTATTTGTATGTGTGCATGTGTGTGTTTGTGTATGTGTGTATTTGTATGTGTGCATGTGTGTATGTATTTGTATGTGTGCATGTGTGTGTTTGTGTATGTGTGTATTTGTATGTGTGCATGTGTGTGTTTGTGTATGTGTGTATTTGTATGTGTGCATGTGTGTGTTTGTGTATGTGTGTATTTGTAGTTGTGCGTATGTGTGTGTGTTTGTGTGTGCATGTGTGTGTGTGTGTATTTGTATGTGTGTATGTGTGATTATGTATTTGTATGTGTGCATGTGTGTGTGTGTGTATTTGTATGTGTGATTATGTATTTGTATGTGTGCATGTGTATTATAACAGAGGGAGAAGGATGGCGAAGAGAGATGTGTTTATTTATGTCTGTCTATTTGTGCTTGTTTATATAGAGAGATACAAATGATATTCTTAAACTAGCTAGGCAGAATTAGTTTAGCAGGTGGCTGCCTGACATATTATATTTAAATCAGAGGGAGATCCATATTACACAAGCACCTGCTAACTAAGTCCTGCTTGTAGGGGGCTTTTAATAACTCTTCAATAGCAGTGTGCTATACCCTAGCGTTTGGTTATCCTATAGAATAAAATGAACACTTCCTAATGAGGCTGATACATTGTGTAGGTTACAGTGGCACAGAGCATCAGTGTAACACAATGGGTTGTGAGGCTGCATATGACAGAGATAACAAAGCTGTGCCCAGTGGGACTAACAATTGAGCCAGTGGGATGTCCTGTGATTGGATTTTACTATCTCCACTTAGCGTGAAAACAGCCTATAATGTAACATTTAATGGAAAAATAAGAACTTTATAGCTGTTTGCTGAATGATATGGACACACGCTCTGTAGTAAGATGACTAAGGGAAAGTTAGTCATTAAGTTGTGTATATAAATAGATATATTTACAGCAGGTGAACCTGAAGGCTGTGAAATGGTTATAACAGGTTAACGATAACCACAGCAGCAGATTGAAATAAATAGAGTTATCTTCAGCTCAGAGTCCATCCTGAAGTCAGCGGAAATGTGTCCTATAGCAGTGTAGTAATGGGCTGTTACTGCTCTTATACAGAGTGCTAGACGTGACCAGGAATCTTCACATCTGCTTATCAGATCTGTCACTGTAGGGAAGGATCCCGGATCGTATCCTGGTCATTTTATCTGATGCAGATAGCAGAAAAACAAAAAAACTGACCAGTTAGCAAACTTTGCAGCAGTTATATAAATGATGTTGGGTCACTTTTCAGAGAGAAGTGGGGGATTAGCCAGTGATTGAGTTGCAGAGTAAGTGCTATGTGTAATACACGTGATGCCACCACATACAGTAGTGCACTATAGGATTGATAAGCGCTGCACCTGCACACGTGACTCAGCTTCAGCGAGGGGCCCCTGTACCTTAGCAAATAGATCATGAGCCTGGTCCTCATGTTGTCAGGTCACAGAGTGTGCTGAGCACTACCCCAGTATCCTATTGTATCCACCTGTAAGAAGTCTCTCCCCAGCCTGTACATAGGATTGTCCCCTTGTCTTCTGTTCAGCTGCACTCTCCCTACACAATAATCACACAGCCCTTGTTGCATTAACCCTCCCCAGTCATTCAGTCACTGACAGATGATAAAATGTGTAATGTATCAGTGATCTGTTCACCAGACATATTTATTACATTGCTGTTGTTCCTCTCTTGCAGTCGCTCCGTAGTGTGCTGGGGGATGAACTGGCTGAATATTTGGCATCTGGTGAAAGGGGGGAGAGGAATATTGACCCGAAAACCCGAGCTCGCCTCCTACGGGACCTGCGTGCTGACACCCGATCTCGGGCTGCCTGGGCCAGATTACTTAACGAATACCCCAACACCCGAAAATACAAGGGAGTCAACAAGAAGGGGCTCTCCAAAGGCTGCTTTGGGCTCAAGCTGGACAGGATCGGATCAATGAGCGGCCTGGGGTGCTAGGACCTGGAGTGCCATCTAGTGGCGGTTAGTCATAATTACAGTTTTAGATTTCTAATAAAAGTCTAATAACACTTTCAGAAGAGATATAACTCCATACTAACGATATGAAAATAATATATAACTCGATACACATTAAACAATAGCGACAAACCTATACACTACTCAGCTTACTCATTCTACCATGTGATCTTACTGTTGGATTTCATATACAGACACATAACGCGAAAAGTCTTTTTATGCAATGATTTTACAAGAAACCTTCACCTCTGTAATACTTTATTACACATTACATCACGAGCCTGCATAGAATTACTAGATACAATACAATTAACATGTTTGCAAAGTACCAGTAAGGTAATGCTAAAATGTTCAGTACAAAACAGTTTCAGTAAATTCGACTGTATTTTATACGTGTATATTTCAGATTTGTTTTTTTATTATTATTATTGTTAGTGTCCCACTGATAAATTGCCTTGATATTTCAATGTATCAGCATTGAATATACTGTCAAACTGATATACGTACGTATCCTTTATTGACACACATGACACACTTCCTTATTTATAAGGGAAATATGCACACTAAAATGATTAGTTATTCCCATTGTCTGTTTGGTATTATTTAGTAAAACACTTCTGTACAAAAGCTAGTTAGTTCATGCAATAACCATCCAATAGACGTGGCAGTGTCACATATAGTAAGTTTACTATTGAATGGCTGTGTTTCTGATTAAAGGCTATAATAAATCATATGTTGCTACTATTTATTTCTCTCTCACCAATTCCAACGATATGATTTGACATACCTTATCATTTTATACATAAAATAGCCTAGATGTTAATTTCAAATACTTGTTATACATTCTATTTGGAACAATGAAGATGGTATTTGTCAACTACATTGATATTGAAAATATACGCAACAAATATTTTATAAGCCTTGAAATATTATTTCCCCAGAGGGTAGAGTTACATATAACATGTAAAAACCATTCTAAGTCATGAAAAGGATCCTGTAGAATAAAGTAACATACCATTATGTAATTACTGCTAGAAAAAAGCAGACTACCAACGGATACATAAATATCAGATTACTATGTTTTATTCATGCATTATTAATTCTGAACTATATTATAAAGTGCCTATTAAATGTAAGATTTAGAATTTGGAGGCTCCAGGTTCTTGGAGATTGACACAAAGCACTGCATCCTGGCTGCAGACTTCTCATCTTGCCCATAGTGTGAGGGAGAAATACTGACACAGCTCAAGGAAAATTCATCATTTGGGGCCAGAGTTGTGCTTTTCAGGCTCTGGCACTGATACATTTCTCAGTGCTGTGTTATTAATAAGCACAATCATAATTCCAGCTGTTTTTGTTTCCATATGCTGTAACAAGCCTTGGAATTGCTCGGTTAGAGCTGGCTGTGCCACAATTCTTGCAGCATTAATTGATTATTTTTTTTCTTTCTTCCAGGCTCCCAAACATCGACAATGGTTTTCTGCTCACTGGTCGTTATCCTGTCTTAGATTGGGCGCCCAGCCGAGAATCTGAAGCTACCACAAGCCCCAGATGTCTCGGCAGGGGGAGGGACTGGCCGGTACAAAGGGACACAGGACCTGCTGTTACCACTTGTTTGTCTTCATTCTGTTCCCAGCGTTGTGTACATATCTGTAACGAGGGGCTGCCTACATCATGTTCTCAGATGGGTGCTCAGACTGGAAGACTGACGTGTGCTCCTCATGTGTAGGGCTACTAGGCTCTGTATGTGCCAAAACCATTCCTATTCCATGGCCTCTATAGAACTCTTCCCCAGGCTACACTTAACCCCTTATAAGCCACCACGGTTGTCATCTGACCTTGGAAATAACCACTACAAGATTTTGAGAGCTGCTGCTTGGAGGGTGACGTCTGATGGTTGGCACTGAGGAATGGGGTTTCATGTTCTTGCTAGTGCCCAACCACTAAATTGCTATATACAGAACCCATGCAAAACTAGAATACTTCAATGCATTCTGCGAAGATTATACCAGTCAAATGCCAAGCAGGGAGATTTAGAACTGTATAGTCCGACTTTAGTACTATTTCATTAATTTATCTGTTAAATGGAATGTTTTGCATGTAACTCATACTGTGGTTTGTTTTATTCTGCAACAAAATGCTGAAGAAGCATGGCAGCAAAATGTGCACATGTACACCAGCAAGGGATACAGCTCTGCCTACCAACTGCTGCTGATCACGATGCATTAAAACATAGCAAAATCATACAAAAATGTATTTTGTGATGAAAACTGTAGCTTTTCTTTAGGTCAGATAACACAATTCCAAGGAATCTTTGGATACTGTGTAACAGTTTTCTTTTTGTGCAAAATCTTAAGAATATGACTCAATTCATTGTTTAACTAAAATCTGGAAATCTTTGAGGACTTTAGTGCATTTCCTTTGTATGCATAGCTTAAATAACTCATATGGCCTTCATCATATTCCTGTGTCTTTGACTGTAGCCTTCATAGATGAGTAACAGTATATGGCAGATTAGGTTGCAAAGAATGTATATTTAGAATGACTCCTGCAAGAGATGACTTGCAGCTGGAACACATTATATAGAAGACTCTTCCATCAGTGGTTGTGTAAAACTTTTTTTTGTTAGACAGATGTAATGTAGTCTTAGACAAGAGGTACTGCACCTCAATTAATAAATACACATTTATTTGACTGTAGCAGTCCTGTTTCATTTCCTATCTAGTCAGGTACAAGTTACTGGGGAAGTTCTTAGGCAGCTAGTTCTATTTTGTGATAATTCCAAGAATCACTACTTTTAGATACAGGTGAAAATAGGCCATTTAGAGTAAGCAAGACACAAACAACTGAATGAAAACACATAGTACCCATCACTAACTGAGCTCTCAGGCCTTAGCAAGAAGTAATTGTCCCATGAAGCAGCACAAGAGATGTCTCCCGGGATACATGTAACAGGTGTGGAAGGCTGGCAGAGCTGTCTGTAAGATCACTACATGCATTCATGTATTTATGTTGTAAAGCTATTTATATTGTTTATAAATATATATTTATAAAGAATTTTTATTTATGTAATTGAATGAACGGGGTCAAACATTGTAACATTTTGTCCTAAACTGTTGAAACATTTTAAGATAAAAGAAATCATTCCATGTACATCTGTTATCTGTCGTTATTTATTAAGTGCACAGTGTTTAGAAAGCATTTCACAACACTAGGACATATTATACCTCCTGCCACTGACATTGGATGGAATATTCTCACACTTAGGGTCAGATTCTCTCAAGCTCTCTGGTTTGGCGAAATTATCTAAGACTGTGTCAGTATTGACAATAACAAGAGCCGTTTGTCTCACTAAAGCCCTGATATTTAAAGGTTCTCCAGTTTGGAGAGAAATTGCAGTTCAGACTTCACAGAGGCTGACCTCACTGAATATTCAAAAGAAAAAGGGCGGACAAAGCACTGCATTAAATTAGAGTTTTGTTACACTTTTGTGTAATTAGGATCATACTTTGTATATTTCTGTTTATATATACAAATTACATTGCACCTTGTATTTTCTGCATTGCAAACTAAAACTGACACTTTCAGAAAGTGGGAGGGAGAGGGCAGTTCTCTGGGCTGAACAGGGGAGTTCCCAGTGTGTCTGAAGATCTCTCATCAGTCTTGTGAAATTTTCTATGCATTTCAACTAACAGAAAAGTAATACACATTAAAATATAGACAAAAGCAAGTTAAATTGTAGTCAAAACATTTCAGTTTAATTTGGAATTGCTGCAAATGGAGCCTTTATATCAGCCCCAGGGGCTCTCCAGTTACCTTCTCTATCCCAGACATCTTCATTACTTTCTATGGAAGTTATCTCTCATCTCTCTGATTTCAAGGTTCCTCACCTTTTCTTAGAAAAATCAGTGAGTTCTGCCTCTGTGAAGTCTACTCTATAATCAGAATTTGAAAAATCACAATCCGAAAATCCTTGCTGTACAAATAATAAAATAAAAAATAGAAAGTGCAAAGTTTAAATGTAATAATATTTAATTAGCAGTGTAAAGTGAGATAAAATATAAAGCACAAAGTGTTACTGCAGCAGAACTGTCATGTCATGCAGTGTTATTTTGCACTGGGTTTGTCTCACCTTCAAATACAGAAATTCGGGGAACGCCCCTTGAAGAAGTGAAGCAAACTCTGCCTTTTGCAATATCAATTGGGAATCTCGCAGTGCTGGTGGATCATTTTAGAATATCTCACCTGAGCAGAGAGGTTTTGAATATCAGGGCGTAAAGGCCTGATATTCAAAATCTCGCCACTCAGGTGAAATGATCTAAGAAGTCTCCTTGGTATGGCGAAGCCAATTAAAAAAAATTGGAAACACAAACTTTATCTTTAGAAATGTTTATGTTGCTATGTAGTGTTCTTTATGTAGACGTCTACATTATAATACAAGGTCTAAAAAAAAAAAAATTTTGTGTAATTTCTCTCCCATGCAAGGTTTTGAATATCAGGTCCTAAGCAGTCTTCTGGATGTAAAGAAATGACACATTGCAATATAATGCTAAAAAACATTTTCAGTAATTTCTCTGATTTGTGATAATCGGGCCCTTAGAAATTAGAAGTCTCAAGTATTTGCAGTTATGAACAGTATATAAATCATCCTTGTACACATGTAAGGCCTGTAGATCTCTTCCTCCCCTAATAAAGGCATGTCACCTACCTATACCTGCTCCTAAAAAAGCATTAACCTTACCCTTCCTCTAATCACATCTTTTTGTAGATATTACATAATCACTTTATTCAGACTTCTTTCAAATGAGCAGTCACATGAAACCTTATACTTGACATTGTCGGTGTACAAATTACAGTTGTTTAACCCTCTTGGTACTAGGTTTACAGTGGAAAACAGACAGGGTTTAAAAGTGCATAAATTAAGAGTAAGTTTACTACAGGCAATATTGGAAATATGAGTTTCCTATTTTGAATAAAATATGGCCACATAAAATGACATCATGTCTAGAGTAAAAGAGACATGTAGGTATTAAAACCTGCCTTTCTCTGACAGCAGTACATTTACACACAAGACCATTCAATAGATAGAAGAGTCGGAACTTTTAAATGGACAGTCACATGAGCATCTTGCTATCAGATGAACGAAATGAAAAGAGCAAATTCTCTACCCACTTGGTATCAAAGTGATAAAAGGCAGCTAAGAGCTGAAACCCAGACAGGATACCACTAATTGTAAAGAGTAGAAACTGATCTTACAACTCTTGTTCTGCTTTTCTGCTTTTTCCATAAAATGATTTCCTCCTGAAATGTATTAAATCCTTTAATATATTTAACATATCCCAACATACTGTTCATCTAAATCAGTGTTTCTCAACCATTTTAGCAGAAAGAACCATTATAATGTACCTTTAGTAAAGTTGTGTGCTGTAACTCTGTCACATTTCTATCACACCTGCATCATTTATAATTCTTACAATTGTGCAGTCATTTATTAATCTTCTTCTTACCATTAAACCACACAAAGCAGGGGTTTAGCTATGTATTCCCACTAACCTACATAATGCATAATAGGATATAATCCTATATTGCCAGTAACACACACAGCGCATGGACCTAACTCATATCGTGCAGGGTTTTAATCCCCCTATTGCAAGTAACACACACATTACCTGGATGTATCTCCCCTATTAAAAATAACACATACAGTTAATGCATTTAACTCCCTGTATTGTCATTAGAACACACACACAATAATTTAACCCTCTAACCTTCAATAATATACACATAATTGGATATTAACCACCTTTTTTACCAAGGGCATACATTTAACCTTACTGTGAATTTGGTCTTAAATAATTATTGATGTCTAAGGAGACGTGATTCCTTCATTGGTCCTTTGATACACTGCTTTAAACTACCCAGCAAATAGATGCCAATGGCCCAGGGCCCCTCAGCCCAGCCCCCTGCATGGCGCATCTCTTACCCAACATTTTATGGGTCCTGTATAAAGAATAACACTATATATTCTGCTGATACCATAAACACTGCTTCATAAACAAAATACAGGAAGTACCTTCTCATACCCTTAACCCCTGATGATAGTGAAGGGCTCCCCAAAGCCTGGGAGCAAGGCTCCTGCCCTGATCAAATAGAAGGCCTGCTGTGGCCTGAGGCAGGAAGTGGGAAATTAGGGGATATATGAAGGAGTCATACACCCCATTAATACCAGGAAGACAATTTACACTTTGGTCACAAGGCCCATGCTGTTGGGCATCTGGGAGTTTAAAATATGTAGCAGCCACCACAGGTACAGATCAGTGGAAGATTAAAGTTTTTTTTTCCTAAAGATACTAAGTAGCCCCAAACTTTATTTTGGCAACCTTAATTCTCAATGACTCAACAGCTGTACATTTGCAAGGTAGGCCTTATTTTAAATGTTCTTTCTCTCTCCCAAGACAAGGATGTAGGAAGAAAAAAGCAGAACTAAGTAGTATAACCATACCCCCCTAAACACACACTAGTGCCACCTTCCACCATTAATATGTATCCTTCTGATTTTAAGGTCTAAAACACTGGTTTTCAAACCTGTCCTCAGATCTCCCCAACAGTCCAGATTTTCAGGATTACCTTGGATGAGAGCAGTTGGAATAACCATGGTTACTAATCAGATGAGTGGTTCACCTGTGCTCTATTTCAGATATCCTGAAAATGTGGCTTGTTAGGGTCTAGAACTATCCCTGGCATAGGCGATGTGTGTCTTGCCTTTGTCCTTACTGAAAAAAGTAAAAACTCCCATATTGTTAACAAAAGGTGAGACAATTGTGTGCATCCCAAATCTTGCTAAATTTGCTTTTCACTCTGCAAGCCAGCTAGATGTTTTTAATTTCAAGGATGGATTTGAACAGTCAGATCTTTAGAATTGTTGGAATGCTATACAAATACACACTGCTATTCTTGTGTCTCTGGAAAAAAATGCAGTCAAATAAATATTATTCATAATACAATCTCTCTGTATCTGACTCCATGCACAGATTACTTGTCTTATTTCATTGTGGCACACTTTGTAGGACACAGTTTACTTGGCACTACTGATTTGGCTAACGTCATTGGCACACATTACCTTTAGCAGTTCAGTATGTTATAGCACTTTCTATAAGCAATATATCACTTTATTTGGCTTGTTTTGTAGTGGCACCTTGCAAATCTCACCTGTAACACACTTATTTTTTTTTCTTCCTGAATCTGCATAAGAGCAATTATTTTTCAATAATTAGTGGGCAAGTGCTGGACAATGGACTACTGCTTGCCTGACCCAAAGAGGGCAAATGTACCACTCTTAATCAGGGGTTCCCAACCTTTTCTTTTTTTTTTTTTTTTTTTTTTTGTTCTAGGACAACCATTAGTGTCATTAGGATAGCTTTTTGGGGCAAATGATCTAAGCTTTGGTCAATTAAAAGGCACAAATTTTATCAGAATTTCAGTGGGGACATTACAGTGGCAGTCCATTATCTTGTTTCACCACTATTATTCTCATCATGCATTGCAATATATAATGGCATGAGAGGAGAATGGTATGTGGCAGAATGGAGAGTGCCCAATGGCTGCTGATTTTTACTGCAGAATATTTTATATTAAAGCTGTTTCTAAGCAATGTGAGTGGCTAGAAATAAACTGCCCACACAACTGATGCAAATGGAGCATATATAATAGAGCATAAGGCTAATTACCTACATATCTGCACTATTGCTTGTATAGAGCTTCATGTTTAACCCCTACAATGCGCTATTGGTCCTGAGTTAAACATGGCTGCTGAATGACAGATAGGTACATATAGCACCTCAGAGTGGCTCAGTGGACTTGTTTGCACCAATGCAATAGAGCTGCCCCAAAGCTAAGTTTAACAATGTGTTTAACCTATTAGCATTTTGTTTAGAGAAGGTCTAGTCAAAGCCAATCAATGTGATTACTCTCATACTGATTCATTGTTAAATGAACATCCTACACTAGATTTTTATTTGCATAAATATTATGTAGATAATCTATTTATATAGCCCATCTGGGAGTGTTTTTGTAACAATGTATAGTTTTGATAATTTTTTTAATAACATTGTGATCAGACTCCTAACCAAGCCTCACAGTGTCAGATGTATACACGCGTTTACAGACTCCTGCTGGCTCCTGTTTATGTTATATGTCTCTTAATATGCAGGGAAGGGGGGGGGTCTGCTCTTCTTGTTTTCTCTTTCAGTGGGTGTCCCAGCCTAATCTAGATTTTTCTTTGAATAAATGTTTTGTAGATGATCCATTTATAAATCCTATGCAGCTTTTTTTTTTTAAAGTATAGCTTTGCGTATCTTTAACCCCTTAATGACCACAGCACTTTTCCATTTTCTGTCCGTTTGGGACCAAGGCTATTTTTACATTTCTGCGGTGTTTGTGTTTAGCTGTAATTTTCCCCTTGCTCATTTAATGTACCCACACATATTATATACCGTTTTTCTCGCCATTAAATGGACTTTCAAAATATACCATTATTTTCCTCATATCTTATAATTTACTATAAATTTTTTTATAAAATATGAGGAAAAAATAGAAAAAAACACACTTTTTCTAACTTTGACCCCCAAAATCTGTTATACATCTACAACCACCAAACAAAAACCATGCTAAATAGTTTCTAAATTTTGTCCTGAGTTTAGAAATACCCAATGTTTACATGTTCTTTGCTTTTTTTGCAAGTTATAGGGCCATAAATACAAGTAGCACTTTGCTATTTCCAAACCACTTTTTTTCAAAATTAGCGCTAGTTACATTGGAACACTGATATCTTTCAGGAATCCCTGAATATCCCTTGACATGTATATATTTTTTTTTAGAAGACATCCCAAAGTATTGATCTAGGCCCATTTTGGTATATTTCATGCCACCATTTCACCGCCAAATGCGATCAAATAAAAAAAAATGTTCACTTTTTCACAATTTTTTTCACAAACTTTAGGTTTCTCACTGAAATTATTTACAAAAAACTTATGCAATTATAGCATACATGGTTGTAAATGCTTCTCTGGGATCCCCTTTGTTCATAAATAGCAGACATATATGGCTTTGGTTTTGCTTTTTAATAATTAGAAGGCTGCTAAATGCGACTGCGCACCACACGTGTATTATGCCCAGCAGTGAAGGGGTTAATTAGGGAGCATGTAGGGAGCTTCTAGGGTTAATTTTAGCTTCAGTGTAGTGTAGTAGACAACCCCAAGTATTGATCTAGGCCCATTTTGGTATATTTCATGCCACCATTTCACCGCCAAATGCAATCAAATTAAAAAAAACGCTAAATTTTTCACAATTTTAGGTTTCTCACTGAAATTATTTACAAACAGCATGTGCAATTATGGCACAAATAGTTGTAAATGCTTCTCTGGGATCCCCTTTGTTCAGAAATAGCAGACATATATGACTTTGGGGTTGCTTTTTGGTAATTAGAAGGCCGCAAAGTGCTGCTGCGCATCACACATGTATTATGGCTAGCAGTCAAGGGGTTAATTAGGTAGTTTGTAGGGAGCTTGCGGGGTTAATTTTAGCTTTAGTGTAGAGATCAGCCTCCCACCTGACACATCAGACCCCCTGATATCTCCCAAACAGCTCCCTTCCCTCCCCCACCCCACAATTGTCCCCGCCATCTTAAGTACTGGCAGAAAGTCTGCCAGTACTAAAATAAAAGTTTTTTTTTTTAAAAAAAAAATACATCTTTAGCATATTTACATATGCTACTTTGTAGGATCCCCCCTTAGCCCCCAACCTCCCTGATCCCCCCCAAAAACAGCTCTCTAACCCCCCCCCCTGCCTTATTGGGGGCCATCTTGGGTACTGGCAGCTGTCTGTCAGTACCCAGTTAACAATATTTTTTCCTCTTTTTGTATTTATTTTTTTTACATTTTGCTGTAGTGTAGCTTCCCCACGACCAACCCCTACCCCCACCCCCACCCAGATCCCTTAGATTAGTTTTTGGGGGCATTTACTCCCCCACTTCCTCCCACTTACTACATAATTATTTCTGTAGTGTAAGTGGTTCCCACCCCCTCCCACCCGTGCACGCGCCCCGCCCGCCGATCCCCCGTGCACGCGCGCGTGTCTGTGCGCGCCCCTGACTCTCCCGCCCCCGATCCCGCCCCCCTCTGTGAATCTGAAGCCATCGATGGCCGCCCACCCGCCTCCCACTGCAGCTCCCACCCACCAACGATTGCGGCCATCGATGGCCGGTGTAGAGAGGGCCACAGAGTGGCTCTCTCTGCACCGGAGGGGTACAAATTGTTATTGCAGGATGCCTCGATATTGAGGCATCCTGCAATAACCGGAAAGCAGCTGGAAGCGATGAGGATCGCTTCCAGCTGCTTTCCAAACCGAGGACGTACGCCACACGTCCTCAGGCGTTAACTGCCTTTTTTCTGAGGACGTGTGGCGTACGTCCTCGGTCATTAAGGGGTTAAATAACATTGCACTGATTTTCAGACTCCTAACCAAGCCCCAAAGTTTTAGGAGAATACTGATGTATACCTACTCCAGCTTGCTCCTGTTTGTGTAAAGAGTCTTTTCATATGCAGAGGAAGGGGGAGAGTGTCTGTTTTTTTTGGTATAGAACCATTTGCAGTGGGTGTCACCTGTTATAATCTCTCTACACTGCAAAGTTCCATTTGCAGCCAAAAACACTGATACCATAACCACCCCGTTACTTCCTTGGGTGCAAAATTTATGAGGGGGAAGAAGGCTATGGTGTTTGAATTGTACTCTTGTATCTACCAGCTATACGTAGTGACAAATTAATTACACAAATCAAGAGAATTCTTTTGAATTATTGACAGAAATTCTTGTGAATTAACAATCCACTGTCTCTTCTGGTCTGAAATATTTGGGGATCTTATTGTGCTGTACTGGTTTATATTACACCCCTGTTTTCATCTTTAATCTTCAGTCACCCATCATCATGTCATGAACTTTCTCCACAGTTTCTTCAGTGGCAACAGTTGTCACATGACTCTCTTCCTGGGTAAAACTCCCGGCACCACTTTTAAACTGTGAGGTAAGAAGAAGCAGATTCTCCTCATGTAACAATCCATATCAAACACTGTGGGTCAGATTACGAGTGTCGCGTTAAAAGTTATGCAGGAGCGAAAAGGATTTTATCGCAGGTGTTTCTGCGCGCCGGGTTTACTGCTCATATTACAAGTTAAAAGTAAACCCAATCGCTTGAGTGCAATTGTTATTTATGCTAGAACGATAACCGCGTCCTCAGAGCTTTGGTTAACTGTTTCGTGAAACAAAAAAGTGTCACATCAAGAATACATTAAAGACACATCAAAAATACATTACAAAGTACTGTTACACTCATAATTACACTATCTAATAAAAATTATTTTTAAAAAATTGCACAAAAAAGTTATAAGGGTTTAAAGATATGAGGTGTTATAAAACAAAAGGCAGGCAAAGGGCTTAAATATACATATACATGTCTAAATATGTATATGTGCATATATATATATATATATATATATATATATACAGTTGTATGCAAAAGTTTAGGCACCCCTGACAATTTCCATGATTTTCATTTAGAAATAATTGGGTGTTTGGATCAGCAATTTCATTTTGATCTATCAAATAAATGAAGGACACAGTAATATTTCAGTAGTGTATGTATGTATGTATGTATGTATTGGGTACTTGTAAAGCGCGACTAATCACCCGTAAGGGTCTCAAGGCGCTGCTCATTTTATCGACCTCGGAAGGATGAAAGGCTGAGTGGACCTCGCCGGGGATCGAACCTGCAACCCATGGGCTGCTACAGAGCTCAGCCACAGTAGTGAAATGAGGTTTATTGGATTAACAGAAAATGTGCAATATGCATCAAAACGAAATTAGACGGGTGCATAAATTTGGGCACCCCAACAGAAATATCGCATCAATATTTAGTAGAGCCTCCTTTAGCAGAAATAATAGCCTCTAGACGCTTCCTATAGCTTGTAATGAGTGTCTGGATTCTGGATGAAGGTATTTTGGACCATTCCTCCTTGCAAAACATCTCCAGTAAAGTTAGGTTTGATGGTTGCCGAGCATGGACAGCCCGCTTCAAATCACCCCACAGATTTTCAATGATATTCAGGTTTGGGGACTGGGATTGCCATTCCAGAACATTGTACTTGTTCCACTGCATAAATGCAAGTCGTTGTCTTGTTGAAATATCCAGCCCCAGCGTAACTTCAGCTTTGTGACCGATTCCTCAAAATTATTCTCAAGTATCTGCTGTTATTGAGTGAAATCCATGCAACCCTTAACTTTAACAAGATTCCCAGTACTGGCACTGGCCACACAGCCCCACAGCATGATGGAACATCCACCAAATTTTACTGTGGGTAGCAAGTGTTTGTCTTGGAACGCTGTGTTCTTTTTGCCGCCATGCATAACGCCCCTTGTTATGACCAAATAACTCAATCTTTGTTTCATCAGTCCATAGCACCTTCTTCCAAAATTAAGCTGGCTTGTCCAAATGTGAGTTTGCATACCTCAAGCGACTCTGTTTGTGGCGTGTGTGCAGAAAAGACTTCTTCCGCATCACTCTCACATACGGCTTCTCTTTGTGTAAAGTGCGCTGAATTGTTGAACGATGCACAGTGACACCATCTGCATCAAGATGATGTTGTAGGTCTTTGGAGGTGGTCTGTGGGCTGTTTTGACCATTCTCACCATCCTTTGCCTTTGCCTCTGCCTTTCCGATATTTTAATTGGCCTGCCACTTCTGGCCTTAACTGTGCCTGTGATCTTCCATTTCCTCACTATGTTTTTCACAGTGGACACTGACAGCTTAAATCTCTGCGATAGCTTTTTGTAGCCTACCCCTAAACCATAATGTTGAACAGTCTTTGTTTTCAGGTCATTTGAGAGTTGTTTTGAGGCCCCCATGTTGCAACTCTTCAGAGGAGAGTCAAAGAGAACAACAACTTGCAATTGGCCACCTTAAATAACTTTTTCTCATGATTGGATGCACCTGTCTATGAAGTTCAAGGCTTAATGGGCTCACCAAACCAATTATGTGTTCCAATTAATCAGTGCTAGGTAGTTACAGGTATTCAAATCAACAAAATGACAAGGGTGACAAAATGTATGCACCTGTCTAATTTTGTTTTGATGCATATTGCACATTTTCTGCTAATCCAATAAACCTCATTTCACTACTGAAATATTACTGTGTCCTTCAGTTATTTGATAGATCAAAATTAAATTGCTGATCTAAACACCCAATTATTTATAAATTAAAATCATGGAAATTGTCAGGGGTGCCTAAACTTTTGCATACAACTGTATATATATATATATATATATATATATATATATAGCAAAAGAAGAGAGAGCACTCCACGGGACTTGTTTACAAAGAACACACTTTTACTGTGAACGTTTTCGGACACAAAGTCCGTCCTCAGACATACAAGTTTATAAACTAAACTTACCCTCCACCATAAGTAAACTCCATCAGACTCCGAAGACCACTCTCTCCCGGGTGGATCCGCCCCTACCGTGACGTAATTGACCTGGGCAACGTGACTCAAGCTATCTAAAATACAAAGTCATAAAACATACATTAATTTCTATAACGACAAGCCACAAACGGATATCGCTATAGGACAAAGCATGACATGGCCAGATAATATAGAAAGACATCGCAATGCATGTACAGAATTAGGTGGTTGCCATAGTAACAATATAAACATATGAACAATGATACAATAAACTGGGAATGATCTTGGTCACAAGGTACTAAAAGTCTTATACAATTATACTACAGTGGGTAAACATAAGGGGCAATAACAAAAGCAGCATGCACTAACTGGTAAACGCTCCTCAGTAACACTAAAAAATAGTTGTCATATCAACTAGTTGCACCAACAGTGCTGATGTACGTGGGAAAATAACCTAAATCAAGTAATAGTGGGGAGCATATATCCTGTGCAGCTGTTAGTGGATACGTTTCCTCAAGGGGACTGTGTAGAAAAAATATATAGAATTCTACAATCAACTACAAAGTACTATATACCCATCCTATATTCAAAATATTACACTAGAATGAGAAAGTAGCTCTCAAGGTACTATATCAAAAAAGTATCTGAAATATAGAAAAAGTAAAAATGATAAACCATTAATGAAGAAATCAATAAAACCTTAAAGGATGATACATAGTACCCGCAAGGAAGAGAACCATCACAAGGTGAGGGGGGCATAAAGAAAAAAACACCACTAATACCACAGAAATGATACCTGAGAATATTGTGGTAAATCTAAGTGGACATCACGTTAATACTTTGGAACAAAGGGCTTACCTTTATTCCTACATGTAAGACAGATGCCTTTGATATTTTCATTGACGCAACAAAATTCAAGAGACAATTACAACTAAAAGAAAAATTTGGATATCATTCACAAGATCAGCTACAATTTTGAAAAAAATCAACATATACTCCAAGTTCCACTAATTCAAGTATTAATACTTTTTCTAGACTATCTCTCAAAGAAATGGAGGATTCAATCAAAATCCATAATAAGGATACATTCAACAACCTTTCTGCAAAAGAACGTGAGGTGTTGAAATATCTTTCTGAAGACAAAACGCTCATCATCAGGGAAGCTGATAAAGGCAGAGCCATTGTGCTCATGAGTTATGTGGACTACAAAGCTGAAATAATCAGCAACATATCCAGCAAAATATAAAAAACTTCACTGTGATCCCACCTCAAGCGTCAAAAAACAGATTGATGAATACCTTGGGATGACATCTGCACAGGGTTTCCTTGCTAAAAATACCCTTACATATCTGACAGTATATTTTTTCTACACAGTCCCCTTGAGGAAACGTATCCACTAACAGCTGCACAGGATATATGCTCCCCACTATTACTTGATTTGGGTTATTTTCCCACGTACATTGGCACTGTTGGTGCAACTAGTTGCTATGACAACTATTTTCTAGTGTTACTGAGGAGCGTTTACTGGTTAGTGCAAGCTGCTTTTGTTATTGCCCCCAATGCTTACTCACTGTAATATAATTGTATAAGACTTTTAGTACCTTGTGACCGAGATCATTCCCAGTTTACTGTATCATTGTTCATATGTTTATATTGTTACTATGGCAACCACCTAATTCTGTACATGCATTGCGATGTCTTTCTATATTATCTGGCCATGTCATGCTTTGTCCTATAGCGATATCCGTTTGTGGCTTGTCGTTATAGAAATTAATATATATGTTTTATGACTTTGTATTTTCGATAGCTTGAGTCACGTTGCCCGGGGCGATTACGTCCCGGTAGGGGCGGATCCACCCGGAAGAGCATGGTCTTCGGTGTCTGATGGAGTTTACTTATGGTGGATGGTAAGTTTAGTTTATACACTTCAGTGACGTGCGGTGACGTCAGAGGCTGCTGAGGCAGTGGCTAGGATATGCCTTCATTCTTTATATATCCTTTATTGAAAAAATAGCAATGCACATGGGTGAGCCAATCACATGAGGTATCTATGTGCAGCCACCAATCAGCAGCTACTGAGCATATTTAGTTGATATTTTCAACAAAGGATATCAAAAGAATGAAGAAAATTAGATATTAGATGTAAATTGGAAAGTTATTTAAAATTGCATGCTCTTTCTAAATCATGAAAGAAAACATATGGGTTTTATGTCCCTTTAAATGGTGTATTGGAAAACTGGTCAACTTAGTAAACATCTGATTTTAGTCTAAAGGATTGTAAACAGAAACTCTTGCCAGATAACAAAATGCTTGCTCTGATTATGAGATCTAGAAATCCATGCCCATTAAAATATGTTTAAAACATACTTTTTACTTTAATGCTGCAAATTATGCTTATAGATTCTTTCATTATTCAGTAAATATAAAATGTCTTGATCCAGTGGCGGCTGGTGAAATTTAAAGATGGTGGGGAGCTTGACCCCACCCCTTTAAATAAAGCCACACCATCAGATGGCACTACCAATTCATTAATTAAATAAATAAAAGGTAGAGAGAAACACAGAAAAGCACTCGGGGGGAGAGGGAGAGAGAGACGGGGGGAGACACATAGGGTTAGAGAGAAAGAGAGAGAGACACAATCACACACAGAGGGTTAGAGAGAGAGAAAGAGAGAGAGACACAATCACACACAGAGGGTTAGAGAGAGAGAGAAAGAGAGACACAATCACACACAGAAGGTTAGAGAGAAAGAGAGAGAGACACAATCACACACAGAGGGTTAGAGAGAAAGAGAGACACAATCACACACAGAGGGTTAGAGAGAGAGAGAGAAAGAGAGATACAATCACATACAGAGGTTTAGAGAGAAAGAAAGAGAGAGAGACACAATCACATACAGAGGGTTAGAGAAAGAGAGACACAATCACACACAGAGGATTAGAGAGAGAGAGACACAATCACATACAGAGGGTTAGAGAGAGAGAGACACAATCATACACAGAGGGTTAGAGAGAGAGAGAAAGAGAGAGAGACACAATCACACACAGAGGGTTAGAGAGAGACACAATTACACACAGAGGGTTAGAGAGAGAGAGAGAGAGAGAGACACAATCATACACAGAGGGTTAGAGAGAAAGAGAGAGAGACACTATCACACACAGAGGGTTAGAGAGAGAGAGAAAGAGAGAGAGAGAGAGAGACACAATCACACACAGAGGGTTAGAGAGAGAGAGAAAGAGAGAGAGACACAATCACACACAGAGGGTTAGAGAAAGAGAGAGAGACACAATCACACACAGGGTTAGAGAGAGAGAAAGAGAGAGAGACACAATCACACACAGAGGGTTGAGAGAGAGAAAGAGAGAGAGACACAATCACACACAGAGGGTTAGAGAAAGAGAGAGAGACACAATCACACACAGAGGGTTAGAGAAAGAGAGAGACACAATCACACGCAGAGGGTTAGAGAAATAGAGAGAGACACAATCACACACAGAGGGTTAGAGAAAGAGAGAGAGACACAATCACACACAGAGGGTTAGAGAAAGAGAGAGAGACGCAATCACACACAGAGGGTTAGAGAGACACATAACGGATGAGAGAGTCAGAGGGGGAGGAAGAGAGACAGAGAGAGAAAGAGACCATGGGGGAGAATGACACATAAGGAGAGAGATGGATAGATAGAGAGAGAGAGAGAGAGAGAGACACACACAAACACACACAAGGGGGGGGGGGGAGAGGGACCACTGCATTTTTAAGTAATAAAACAGCAGAGCTACGGAGAGTTCAAAAAGTACAGAGGCAAGCTGCTAAGGTAGTGGATGTAAATTTTGAGTAAACAAAATACAAAAACGATCCTTAAACTGCTGTAAAAGAGTAAAAAAACAAAAAACACTAAACCACATTCATTAAATTATAATTTTCACTAACAGAATACCTTTCAGTAAAATCTAAGGTTGTAGAACTTACTTCAATAAGATGTGGCTAAAACACTGCTCTCTGCATCTCTTCCTGCTCTGTAAAGAAGTGAGAGTGGCACATTCCACTGCACTTAGAGGGGAAGTACAGAACTCTCTTTTTCACTTTAGCAAAGCTGGCAGCTTCACAGGACAGCAACAAAATAAATGAAAGTTGTATTTTTCGGTTTTTGTTTTGTTTTATATCATTTAACATCCAGCCCCAACCCTAAGTTCCACTAACTAATGCCTCTCACTGGATTGGGTCAGCCCAAATAGGCCTGCCTCAAATAAGCAGTTTGGGCCATGAAATGATCTTAACCACTTTCATCCAGTAGGTGGCGCAGCATGTTGTGTAATGGTGGGCAGACCTGCTTGTGCCTCTCCATTTCACAACATGTACCTGCGGAAAAAAAATGCTGGGGGGGAAAAAATTGCAATTTTTTTTTAAAGCCAATAAAAAATATATATATTTTTACCCATATGAGAGGTGAACCCCTGCCTCTAGTGACTGCACATCACTGATACACTTGTATGTCTGAGGATGGACTTTGTGTCCGAAAACGTTCACAGTAAAAGTGTGTTCTTTGCAAACAAGTCCCGTGGAGTGCGCTCTCTTATTTTGCTGTTTATATTTCTGCTGCACCCAGAGCCTCATAATTACAGTCTGGAGTGTTGTCTGTATTTGGATTTTATATATATATATGTTTATATGTGTGTACATATGTATTTATATGTGTATATATGTATTTACAGAGATATATAAACACATACGTACATATGTATAAATATATAGACATATATAAAAGTGCACTTTACAGTCAAGTAGATGAAAACATATAAAAACATATTTATATTTAATAAAGTGTTATACTGTGTATTTGCTGTAAATATTTCACATTCCAATGTTCTGCACATAACAGAAAATGTTCTATGTATTTATAAATAGATATACCTATATATATCTATATATAATGATGTAAATATATATAGGTATAGATATATATATATTGTACCAAAATGTGATCAGATATACAGCATGTAGAAATATGTATTTATGAATAAATAGAACATATTCCGCTATGTGGAGAACATTGGAATGTGAAATATTAATATTTTCATGTCGGGTTAGAGCGCAAGTGAAAACTGTTTACTTTCAACTTGTAATGTGAGCGCTACCCAATGCGAGCAAAAAACGTACTTCTAGCGGAGTTAGCTCTCGAGCAGGAGCATTAAATACCCCTTTACTTGTAATCTGGCCCTGTGTTGGGTGGAGGAGAGAAGCTTGCAGGGCTCAAAATATGGCACAAAATTAAACTTTTAGAAACCTTTTTCACCACAAATATTTCAATTAGCCATAGTTTTACACAGTACGTTTACCAAACCTAAACTTCCCTATCCTTTTATCTGTTGTTCTTTCATATTATAAATGATAAAAAATGTAATTACAATGTCCCTTTAAAGGGACAGTAAATCAAAATTAAACTTTCATGATTCAGATAGAGCATGCAATTTACTTCTTTTATCATATTTGCTTCGTTCTCTTGGTATCTTCTATTAAAGAGTAAATCTAGGTAGGCTCGTAAGAGTTTAGGAGTATGCACGTGGTTTTAGAATTCTAAGGCAGTAGTGTTTTGCAACATTGTATAACAAAGCTACAGATATTGTTGCAAAACTATGCTGCCATAGAGTGCTAAAGACACGTGCACACTCCTGAGCTCTTATGAGCCTACCAAGATTTAATCTTTAATAAAAGATACCAATAGAACAAAGCATATTTGATAACAGAAGTGAATTGGAAATTGGTTGTTTAAAATTGCATGCGCTATCTGAATCAAGCAAGTTTAATTTTGACTTTACTGTCCCTTTAAGAAGAGTGGAGAAGGAAGTTTATTGATCAACAATTAATTCAGTATGTGATTTGATTCTCCTTTTCCATCCTGTGTTTCCTATACTGATGTGGAATCTAAACACCGTTTCGCATTATATATATTAAGTTAACTTGGTACGCAATATCTTTTTACACACAGAAAGAGAAGCATTCTCTCAGGAACCAACAACAGCTCAATAACTTGTTAGCTTGTTCTATGGTGATTTACCAACTGGGAGCAGCCTCTTTTAGCCCAGTAATGCTATCTCTTCAGCCTACCTACGTATCAGTTATCTAGGGCACTCTATAAAATCACAGCTTTTAGCAGTGAAGTTACCTACCTCATAGTAGTAAATTGATTCTGTTTCCTAAAGTGTCACCTTAGCTAGATTGTACCATTATCAGGATCACACTTACTTTGCATGGAGATGGTAGATTGGAGGCCTAGAAGTATGTGAGGCTACTCCCTACATTTAGAAAGAGTGTCTCAACTTATCTTTATGGCAGTCTGCACTTTCTGATAGATAACTCTAAAAAGAACCAAATAAGTCAGAAGTTCACATCTTCCCACTCAAAGTTCTATCCAAATGCTACTGTTGAAATGATATTAGCTGACCCACTAATGGCTTTGGTCACTGAAAATTGTATTTAAAGGGAAAGTCAAGTCAAAATTAACTTTCATGATTCAAGCAGGGCATGCAATGTTAAACAACTTTCCAATTTACTTTTATCATCAAATTTTCTTTGTTCTCTTGGTATTATTTGTTGAAAGTGAAACCTTGATAGGCTCAAACTGATTTCTAAGCTGTTGATGCGCCTCTTATCTCAAATATCTTATGCATTTTGATAGATTTTCACATTTATACATTGATTAGACATTAATGTGTTCCATCTAGATAACATTGTGCCCACTTTGGTGGAGTTATTTATGAGTCAGAACCTATTGGCTGAAATGCAAATCTGTTAAAAGCACTAAGATAAGGGGGTAGTGTCAGCGGATTTAATACAAGGTAAGAACAGAGGTAAAACGTATATTAATATAACAGTGTTGGTTATGCAAAACAGGGGAATGGTTATTAAAGGGAGTATCTATCATTTTAATCAATAAACATTTTCATATAGACTGTCTCTTTAACAAAACTTCTGAATATATGATGCTCGCTCATACAATAATGGGAATTTGCTGGGTTTCAAGATACATTATACATTTATTGGATGTATGTAGGTATGTTATTAAATGGACATGAAACTAAACCTATTTCTTTCATGATTCAGATAGAGGATACAATTTTAAACAACTTTATAATTTACTACCTTTTAATTTGCTTTATTTTCTTGGTATCCTTTGCTGAAGAAACAGAAATGCACATGGGTGAGCCAATAAGATGAAGCATATATGTGCAGTCACCAATCAGTATCAAAGGATACCAAGAAACTGAAACAAACTAGATAATATAAGTAAATTGGAAAGTTGTTCAAAATTGCATTTTCTTTTTGTATCATGAAAGAAAATAAATCGGGGTTCATGTCCCTTTAAAGGGACATTATACACTAGATTTGACTTTGTATAAATGTTTTGTAGATGATCCATTTATAGCCTATGCAGCTTTTTTTTTTTTTTAAAGTATAGATTTGCTTATTTTTAAATAACATTATGCTGATTTTCAGACTCCTAACCAAGCCCCAAAGTTTTAGGAGAATACTGATGTAAACCTACTCCAGCTTGCTCCTGTTTGTGTAAAGAGTCTTTTCATATGCAGAGGAAGGAGGGGGAGTCTCTGCTTTTATTGCTATAGAACCTTTTGCAGTGGGTGTTCCAGCTAATCTTTTCAATAGTGCTTAACTAAGTTTTTCAATGGTTTATACTGGATTTTTAGATCAGTATCTTTGCATATTATACTTTATAGTAGCGTCGATTACATGCAGTTATATGAAAATTGGTGTATACCGTCCCTTTAAAGCAGGGGTGTCAAACTCAAATTCATCGGGGGCCACATCAGCAGTTTGGTCACCCTCAAAGGGCCTCAAAGGGCCGGTTGTATAGGACTATGTGTCCACTCTTTATTATCATAATAAATTATTGTCACTGCATTCAATTATTACTGTTTAGCACTAAGGGTCAAAATATTATGAAGGGGGGATGGGGGCTATATATTATATGCTGGGTGACACATGGGGGCTATATATTATGTAGGGGGGACATAGAATGCCTATCTCAATGCTATTAGCAAATAATCTGCCACTCAGCTGTTATTTTATTTGTTATATCTGCTGGTAGAGATATTTTTCAGTAAAGCTTCTTAATTTTTTAATTACCCTGGCTATAGCAAATGATCTGCCACTGTTATATACAGTTTATTTGTTATGATCTATCTGTTGGTTCTGTAAGTACAGATATTTTGTAGTAAAGCTTCAGAAGGGTACTGCATCTCTGTACTTACAGAACCAACAGATAATAACAAATAAACTCAAATGTATATATTATAACAGTGGCAGATCATTTGCTAATATCAGCCAGGGTAATTAAAAAATTAAGAAGCTTAACTTTACTGAAAAATATCTCTACCAGCAGATATAACAAATAAACTGCATGTGGCAGATCATTTGCTAAAAAATATCAGCCAGGGTAATTAAAAAATTAAGAAGCTTTTACTATTTTTTAATTACCCCTCAGATTTGCGAATCTACCTGCTGCCTGGTTGACAATGTTACAGTTACTTTATAATAATAAAATTTGTCATTTTATTACCAGCATTTTTTCCTAGCATAACAGACTGTGCCTGACAAATAAAACTTACTTAAGAATAAGTCACAAAAATGGATATTTTTTTAAAATAATTCTGATTTCATGGTTTAGCAGCCAGAGTGCCTAAAACTTTTTATTGCAGCTGAGCCTGAGAGCACAGGTTCATATGCGCAGCAGGCAGCCAGACTCTCACCTCTCACAGTCTCGACTCACTCTCGTCTGGTCCAGATCGGCAGCGCCAAGTCAGAGGATTACGGGGCACGGTGTGCGACACAGTGAGTGACAATCTCATCTGCTCACTTGTCAGACAGTGTCCTCTAGCCTGCTGCCGCGTGTTCCTGTGAGAACTTCACACTCCTCAGTGCTCTAGAGCGGCAACGCGGGGTCACGTGAGATGCCCCTGGTGACATCATGCCTGCTTGCTTGTCGCTGATTCGCTGCTGCTGACCGCAGCGCGAGAATTAGAAATTCAAAGGAGGGGAGGACAAAAAATGTTTATTTTTTATATTACTGAATCGCGGTATCAGGGGTGAAGGCTGGCGGCCGGCGGCGGCTACACGGGCCACATGACAAGGTCTGGTGGGCCGGATTCGGCCCGCGGGCCTTGTGTTTGACACCCGTGCTTTAAAGGGACACTAAACCCAATTTTTTTATTTTGTGATTCAAATAGAGCATGAAATTTTAAGCAACTTTCTAATTTACTACTATTATCAAATTTTCTTCATTCTCTTGGTATCTTTATTTGAAATTCAAGAATATAAGTTTAGATGTCGGCCCATTTTTCGTGAACAACCTGGGTTGTTCTTGATGATTGGTGGATAAATTCATCCACCAATAAAAAGTGCTGTCCAGAGTACTGAACCAAGAAAAACGCTTAGATGCATTCTTTTTCAAATAAAGATAGCAAGAGAATGAAGAAAAATTGATAATAGGAGTACATTAGAAAGTTGCTTAAAATTGCATGCTCTATCTGAAACACAAAAGAAAAATTTTGGGTTCAGTGTCCCTTTAAATACATAAACAAGATTGAATAGGACATATAAATATAGCACATTTTTCTGCTACACATACTGTTACATTGAAGTTAGACTGTCCCCTACTAGTTTTAATCACATGCTAATAGTTTACAGACATGACCCAATATGAAAAAACTTTATAAACAGCTTGTGTGCTCCATCATATGAAGCAGTTTCGTACTAACCCACAATTCATTTTAATAGTCTATTGCTCCAAGTATAATCACTCACTAGTCAGTCTTAACTGACACTTGAGATAGGTTGTTCTTGTTCTACAACACCAGATTGCTGGGTTCACACTCAATATGTAATATACTACACGTGATATGCCTGATATTTTATCCCTCATATTTTATTTGGATGCATTTTGCATGTATTCAGTTCAGTATGTTACTAATAAATGACAGTTGATAACATTTGGAAACATCAATGCACCAATTATTGACAGCTAACAATTAATTATTCCAGTGGGTTGACCAATCAAAATTAGTGGCGCCCTGTACCACAAGCTTTAAAGGTGTGAATGATCACGTTATAAGTCATTTCTTGTGATCACTTGATGTTTAATTGCTAGGAAGTGCATAGCTTTTTCCTTATTTTGAACATATAAAAGCCCATATTGTCTAACTTTCTACTTAAAACAAAACTTGTTATATTACATGTACTCTTTATTCAAAAAACTCACCGTAGCATGAGCTGAACACTCACCATAGCATAGGTTGCATGCCAGAGTAGTACAATTTGTGTTCAGCAGCCGTTATTACAAGTGGTCGTGAAATGGGCTACTTGTCAGTCTTCCAAAGAGGAAAAATCATGGGAGCCTGTTTAGCAGGAGCATCTGTAACCATAACAGTCAAATTGTTTGGTGTTTTAAGGGCAACAGTCTGTACAATTATGACTGCATACAGAAAGCTTGGCAAGGCTTCATCTGCAAAGAAGAATAGTGGACAAGAACTGAAATTAAATGATAGTTACTTTCAAACACTAACAAGGATTGTGTCCAAGCAACACAGAAATACTGCTGCAAAAGTGACAGTAGAACTCAATATCCATCTTGAAGACCCTGCTTCCACAAAAACAGTCCACAGAGAACTTGACAAAGTCAACATCAATGGAAGAGCTGAAACTGATAAACCTTTATTCACAGACAACAACCCAAAAATGTGAAAAAAATAGTGTCATAATCATAAAACCTGGACCGCTGCAGACTGGAAACAAGTGTTATAGTCACAACAGCAGGTTGGGTTTATGTATAGAGAACCCCAGAGGAAGTGTGCAACTTGGACTGTTTGGTTCCAACTGTCAACTATAGGGGTGTATCTGTGATGATTTGGGCTGCCATATCTTGTTATTTGGATTGCTAAATTTTTACCCTGTATAGTTAAGTTACTGCTAGCAAGTACTTGGACATTCTAGGTTATCTGTGCATCCTTTGGTCCAAATGTTGTTTCCCAAAAATTATACATTTTAAAGAAAATAATGAACCCACACACAGCCAATAAAAGGTCAGTCTTGGTTTGAGAAACCGGGATGAACTTCAGCATCTGCACTGGTCAGCTAAATCACCTGCATTGATTATCATCAAACTACTGTTGTTTTGGAAAGCAGAGTGAAAAGCAGATTCCCTACAACATCTGAAGCAACTGGCAGATATTCTGATAGACAAATTGTACTACATTCCACTGGAGACTATTCTAAAGTTGTATTAATCTATTCCAAGAAGGTTGGAAAATGGTGGTTCAACATTTTATTAAAAAATTAAATATTGTCTATTTTCCAGGTGTTCTCATTATTTTGTCAAATGTGTTGACAGGCCCTGGTCTAGGCAATCTTAGTGCAATAGTACATTCTGGACACTGTAAGTCTGAAGCCTGCTCACTATGAAGACAGCCAGGTTCGCAAGTTGGGAACCTTGTATAGCCATCTCTTACTATATGGGCCATACAAGCAAATAATTTAATAGTTCAAGAGGGCTGCTCATTAAATTGCAAGCTTGTCAGGGGTTTTTCCCTGCTTTGTTTGCCATGTGCTGCTGGCAGCCATTTTACTCACCTCTATTGCTGAGTCTGGTGCAGAGTGTGTAATGCTGCTCATTTCCTGCATGCCCTCTTATGGCCAGACTGGTGTACATCATCCGTGTGAGACAGGTTGCAGTCTCAGAATTGTGATGTCATCACTTATTATTTAAAAGGCCTCTGTTCAGGATGCTTTGCCCTTGCATTGTCTCAGACCTGTTTGTGAGTTCCAGTTCCTGTGTTTTACTTGGCTGTCTGATGTCCCTCCTGGTTCCTGATCCCTGGCTTGTTCCTGACTCTGCTGTTTTCCTTGTTCCTGATTCCGGCTCATCTGACTACTCGCTTTGGCTCCTGACTCTACCAGCTCTGGCTTTGACTCCTGGCTTGTTGTTTGACTTGTGGACTTTTTATTATTTTTTGTTATTAATAAATGTGTGATTATTTTTGCACTTCTCGTCTCAGTCTGATTCCTGGCACCCTGACAAAGCTGAATATCAACACTTTTAGATGTAGGTATTCAGTTACAGCATATAGATAAAACATACTTTAAATAAATTAAAGGGACATTAATTTCAATAATGTCAGATAGAGGGCACTATTTTAAACAACTTTCCAATTTACTACTATTATCAAATATGCTTTGTACTCTTAGTATCCTTTGTTGAAGAGTAAACCTAGTTAGCCCAATAGGAGCTTAGGACCTTTCATGTTTCTTTAGAAGTCTAATGTAGCATTATTTGCAATAAGGTATAAACATTAATGCAAATACTGCACCCATATGGCTAAAGACACAAGCACGCTTCTGAACACACCTAGAATTATTCTTTAACAAAGAATACCAGGAGAACTAAGGAAACGTCTGCACCAGACTTATCCCCTTCCTTGCTAACTCGTGTCACCAACTGTCTTTCTCATATATGATCTTGGATGTCCTCTCACTACCTTAAGTTAAATCTCTCCAAACCTAAGTTCCTTATTTCCCCCCCTTCTTCCAAAATCTAACCCCCCCTATTTTTCTATAACTGTCAATAATTCCATCATCACCCCAATCCTGCATGCCCAATGACTTGGGGTCACACTTGACTTGATCTTTCTTTCACTCCTCATATTCAGTCTTTGACCAATTCCTGACATTTGCGTCTTAAAAACATATCCACAATATGACATTTACTCGCACAAGACGTTCTGTCATCCTTTCCTGCCTTGAGTACTTCAACTCCATCTGCTCTGGTCTCCCTAGCTGCCATCTAGCTGCTTTACAATCCATAATTAATGCCTCTGCCAGGCTGATCTTCCTTGCACATTGCTCTTCATCTGCTGCACCTCTCTGCTAATCCCTTCACTGGCTTCCTCTAGCCTTCAGAAAAAAAAAATCCTGACATACAAAGCCCTCAATTGCACTGCTCCCCACTATATATCAGACCTTGTCTCCAGATACTTTCCCTCCCGTCCCCTTCGCTCTGCTCACAAAATCCGCCTCCCAGTTGTCCACTCCTGGAATGTGGAAGGCAGATATAAGACAATTGTGAGCTTCCACCCACTGAATAATCTGAGTCACCTCCTTCATGGCCAAGGAACTCAGAGTTCCTCCCTGGTCGTTGATGTAAGCCACTGAGGTGATGTTGTCCGACTGGAATCTGATAAACCAGGCTAAAGACAACTGACGCCAAGCCATCAGGGCATTAAAGGTTGCTCTCAACTCCAAGATGTTTATGGGGAAAGAAGACTTCTCCCGAGCCCATAGGACCTGAACCTTTAACAAGTCCCAGTATTCTTTCCCAGCCTAGCAGGCTGGCGTCCGTGGTCACAGTCACCCAGGAGGGTCTCCGGAAGCATATGCCCTGAGACAGATGATCCTAAGAAATCCACCACCAGAGAGAGTCTCTTGTCAACTGGTCCAGATCTATCCTCTGAGACAGATGCAAATGGTCTCCGTTCCATTGTCTGAGCATGCATAATTGCTGAGCTCTCAAATGAAATTGAGCAAAGGGAATGATGTCCATGGAAGCGACCATCAGACCATTACCTCCATGCATTGAGCCACTAATGGCCGAACAGTAGACTGGAGAGAGAGGCAAGAGGAAAGAAGTTTGGATTTTCTGACCTATGAAGAAAAATCTTCATAGATAGGGAATCTATGATGGTCCCTAAGAAACACACCCTTGTAGCTGGACCAAGGGAACTCTTCTCCAAATTCAGTTTCCATCTGTGGGAATGTAGAAAAGACAACAAGATCTCTGTATAAGAGTTTGCTAGTTGAAAAGATGACGCCTGAACCAATATGTCGCCCAGGTAAGGCGCCACCGCAATTCCCCAAGATCTGACAACTGCCAAGAGAGCCCCAAGAACATTTGTGAAAATTCTGGGAGCTGTGGCAAGGCCAAACAGAAGAGCAACAAATTGAAAGTGCTTGTTTAAAAAAGCAAATCTCAGGAACTGGTGATGCACTTTGTGGATGTCAGGGTTTTTTCCCTGTTTTGTTTGCCATGTGCTGCTGGCAGCCATTTTACTCACCTCTCTTCCTGACTATGGTGCATTGTGGGGGATGCTGCTCATTTCCTGCACTTCCTTTTATGGCCAGACTGATGTGCATCATCCATGTGAGACAGGATGCAGTCTCAGAATTGTGATGTCATCACTTATTATTTAAAGGGCCTCTGTTCAGTATGCTTTGCCTTTACGTTGTCTCAGACCTGTTTGTGAGAGTTCCTGTGTATTACCTGGCTGCCTGATGTCCTTCCTGGTTCCTGATCCCTGGCTTGTTCCTGACTCTGCTGTTTTGCTTGTTGCTGATTCTGGCTCGTCTGACTATTCGATTTGGCTCCTGACTCGGCTCGTCTGACTACCTGCTCTGGTTTTGACTTCTGGCTTGTTATTTGACTTGTGGTTATTATTTTTGCACTTCTCGTCTCAGTCTGATTCCTGGCACCCTGACATTACACAAAATAATCCACCTTTACCTGCCATCATTTCCAGGATGGATGTACAGGATCACCGCTTGGATCAATTTGCACTAGCCCTGCAAACCCTGCTGACTCGCACTGCACATTTGGACCAAAGTGTCCCACAAGTTATGGCTGCTCCTGTTTCCACTGCTGCACCTATGCCTACCAGGAGCATGACAGATTCTGCACCTATTATTCAGTGCAGAGGGTTTTTGAACCAGGTGGGCATTTACTTTGAGATGTTACCTCAGGCGTTTCCCTCTGACAGAGCTAAGGTGGGATTTCTCATCTCGTTACTCTATGACACAGCTCTTGCCTGGGCTAATCCCTTGTGGGAGACAAATAAACCTGTGATTTCTAATTACCCTGAATTTGTGGCCTCCTTTCGAAGGGTATTTGATGTTCCGGCTCACTCCTCCTCTACTGCTATACGACTCATATCCATTCAGCAAGGTACAAGATCTGTTGCTCAGTATGCTATGAGTTCCGTACGCTTGCTGCAGAGGTAGGTTGGAACAATGAAGCCCTTGTTGCTGCCTTCTTTCGTGGGCTCTCTGATGCGATTAAAGACGAAGTTGCTGCCAGAGATTTACCAGAGGATCTCGAGGCATTGGTGTCTTTTTTGATCCTAATTGACATCAGACTCAGAGAGAGGCCCTCTTTCAAGGAGCGCTTGCGGAAGCCTCCTGTTCTGTTGTCTCCTACGTGTTTGTTCCCACCCATGCCTCTCTTTCCTCCCATGCCTCCTGGTCCCGAGTCACCAGGTACTGCTGAGCCGATGCAGTTGGGATTCACGCGTCTCTCCGCGGCGGAGAGGGCCTTTAGGAGGAGGGAGGGGCTCTGCCTCTATTGTGGGTTACAGGGCCACCTTTTGAAGTCTTGCCCTACATGGCCAGGAAACGCTCACATCTAAGGTCTTGTCGGGGACAGACCTTGGGTAGTTTATCCTCGTCCCCGGAACTGCTTAAGGAGAAACCTTTGGTCATGGTTGTCCTTTCCTGGGTGGACTCCTCCATAGTCACTCAGGCTCTTGTTGACTCTGGTGCTGCGGGCTATTTCATTGACAGTGCTTTTGTATCAAAGCACGCAATTCCTGTTTTGCCTCGGTCCGTTCCGCTTGCTATTGAGTCCATTGATGGCAGGCCCCTTTAGCCCGCATTCGTTACTCACGAAACTGCTCCGTTGTCCATGGCTGTTGGGGCTCTCCATTTTGAAACCCTCCAGTTCCAGGTGATAAACTCTCCGCATTTTCCGGTTGTTCTGGGTTATCCCTGGCTCCTAAAGCACAATCCCAGTCTCGACTGGCGCAGGACACCCAGGCAAGAACCAAATGATTTGGTCTGTCACTCTACAATTCTGGTGGCCAGGTCTTCGTTCTGATGTTGCTGCGTATGTTGCCTCCTGCTCAGTTTGTGCACAGAATAAGACTCCTCAACGTCTTCCTGTGGGTCTTCTTCAACCTATTGCTAATGGTGAGAGTCCATGGACACATCTTTCCATGGACTTCATTGTCGAGCTTCCTGTTTCCAATGGCAATACTGTTATCCTTATGGTGGTTGACCGTTTTTCTAAAATGTCACATTGCATTCCCTTGATGAAGCTGCCTACCGCTTCAATTTTTACCCGGGAGGTCTTCCGTTTACATGGGTTACCCAAAGAGATAGTGTCGGACCGGGGTAGCCAGTTTGTCTCCAGATTTTGGGGTTCCTTTTGTGCTCAAATGGGGATCCAGCTTTCCTTCTCCTCGGCATATCACCCTCAATCCAATGGGACTGCGGAACGGTCTAATCAAGCTCTGGAACAGTTCCTCTGTTGCTATGTCTCAGATCACCACAATAATTGGTCTGAACTGTTACCTTGGGCAGAGTTTGCTCGTAATAGTGCTATTAATGCTTCCTTCAAGTTATCCCCGTTCATGGCGAATTATGGGTTTCAATAATCCTTGTTGCCCGATTCATTCATGTCTCAGGGTATTCCGGCTTTGGAGGAGCATCTCCGGCAACTCCGTTCCTCGTGGGTGCAGATTCAGTATTGCCTTCATCGATCTATGCAGCGCCAAAAGTTCCAGGCTGATTGTAGGCGTCTGCCCGCGCCTTCCTACCAGGTTGGTGAGAGAGTTTGGCTGTCCTCCCGCAACTTGAACCTTCGTGTGCCTTCCAATAAATTGGCTCCCCGTTATGTTGGTCCTTTTCGAATACTCTGACGGGTTAATCCTGTGGCCTACGCTCTTGACCTTCCTCCTGCTATGCGCATTTCCAATGTTTTTCATGTCTCCCTCTTGAAACCATTGGTTTGTAATCTGTTTACCACTGTGTTGCCTTGTCACCGTCCTATCTTTGTTGACAACCATGAGGAGTATGAGGTCAGCAGCATTATCGACTCTTGTATGTCCAGGGGCCGTGTACAGTATTTGGTTCACTGGAGGGGCTACGGTCCAGAGGAGCGTTCTTGGGTTCCCTCCTCTGATGTTCATGCTCCCGCCCTCCTCCGTGCCTTCCATGCCCATTTCCCCAATAAGCCTTTTATCCTCCCGCGGCGGAGGGGTCGTTAAGGGGAGGGTACTGTCAGGGTTTCTTCCCTGTTTTGTTTGATATGTGCTGCTGGCAGCCATTTTACTCACCTCTCTTCCTGACTATGGTGCATTGTGGGGGATGCTGCTCATTTCCTGCACTTCCTTTTATGGTCAGACTGGTGTGCATCATCCATGTGAGACAGGATGCAGTCTCAGAATTGTGATGTCATCACTTATTATTTAAAGGGCCTCTGTTCAGTATGCTTTGCCTTTGCGTTGTCTCAGACCTGTTTGTGAGAGTTCCTGTGTATTACCTGGCTGCCTGACGTCCTTCCTGGTTCCTGATCCCTGGCTTGTTCCTGACTCTGCTGTTTTCCTTGTTGCTGATTCCGGCTCGTCAGACTATTCGCTTTGGCTCCTGACTCGGCTCGTCTGACTACCTGCTCTGGTTTTGACTCCTGGCTTGTTATTTGACTTGTGGACTTTTTATTATTTTTTGCTATTAATAAAGGTGTGATTATTTTTGCACTTCTTGTCTCAGTCTGATTCCTGGCACCCTGACAGGATAGGGACATGAAGATATGCATCCTTCAGGTCATGAACTTACCTTCCTGGACTAAAGGAAGAATGGAACAAATGGTTTAAATTTTGAAGGACCGTACCTGAGAAATTTGTTGAGACTTTTTAGGTTTAAAATGGGTCGAAAAGTTCCCTCTTTTTTGGGAACCACAAACAGATTTGAATAGAATCCTAGACCCTGTTACCTTACTGGGACTGGAACAATCACTCCCAGGGAGGAAAGGTCCTGAACGCAGCTTAAGAATGCCTCTCTTTTTACCTGATCCACAGATAACCTTGAGAGGAGGATCTGCCCCTGGGAGGAGGAGTATTGAATTCCATCTTGTAACCATGAGATACTATGTGCACAGGGTCTGGGACAACGCGTATCCAAGCTTGTCGAAACAAGTAAAGTCTGCCCCCCACTTGATCCAATTCTGGACCGGGGGCAGACCCTTCATGCTGACTTAGTCTCAGATGAAGGCTTCTTTGATTACTTCCCCTTATTTCAAGTCTGATTGGATCTCCAAGAGGGAGAGGAAGACTTTTGACCTTTGAAGTTAAGAAAGGAACGAAAATTAGAACCTCAACATCCCTTAGGTCTATTCTTCTTGTCTTGTGGTAGAAAAGACCCCTTTCCATCCATCATTTCAGACATTATCTCCGCCAGACTGGGACCAAACAGGGTTTTACCCTTATAAGGTAGCGACAGGAGCTTGGACTTGGAGGTAACATCCGCTGACCAAGACTTTAGCCACAGAGCCCTGCGGGCTAGAACAGTGAAGCCAGACATCTTGGCCCCCAAGAAGAAAAAAAGTTCCAATAAGAAGCCTAATAAACAAACTTCACTTTATTCCAGTTAAAGTCATACAGGAAACATGTAGGTTTCTTCCATGCAGAATAGAGTCTGACCGGTTTCGGTCTAACAGACCGTAATCATAGACTAATACCTGTCATGTGAGATACTTATTTAAAGGGACAGTCTAGGCCAAAATAAACTTTCATGATTCAGATAGAGCATGTAATTTTAAACAATTTTCCAATTTACTTTTATCACCAATGTTGCTTTGTTCTCTTGGTATTCTTAGTTGAAAGCTTAACCTAGGAGGTTCATATGCTAATTTCTTAGACCTTTAAGCCCACCTCTTTCAGATTGTATTTTAACAGTTTTTCTCCACTAGAGGGTGTTAGTTCACATATTTCATATAGATAACACTGTGCTCGTGCATGTGAAGTAATCTGGGAGCAGGCACTGATTGGCTAGACTGCAAGTCTGTCAAAAGAACTGAAAAAAGGGGCAGTTTGCAGAGGCTTAGATACAAGATAATCACAGAGGTTAAAAGTATAATATTATAAATGTGTTGGTTATGCAAAACTGGGAAATGGGTAATAAAGGGATTATCTATCTTTTAAAACAATAACAATTCTGGTGTAGACTGTCCCTTTAAGCAATGTGCATCACTTCCTGACAAGGTAGCCAGGAATTTAACCCCATAAATTCTTATGATATATACACAATAGAGAGTATATGAATGTGCATACATAAATATATTTCAAATAAATAGCATTTCTAGCATGTTAAAAATATGGTAGATGGTCATATCTTAAGATCTAGGACTTTACAAATGGATTTCTGATCATTTAGTCTATGATGTAATAGTTATCAATGAATATAGAGATTAATTTATTTGCATATTTTCTTAATGTATGTTTTGAGTATGCTTTAGGATGAATTTATTCTCTCTAGGTCATAATACTATTTAACAGGATGATTGATTATTAGGCCTTTAGTTTTTGTTCTGTATGCACAAACCTATGTGATTTGTACTTATCTATGTGGATATGTCATATAAGATCTTTCTATTAAGCCATATACTTGTATGCTATGTGCCGTATCTAACAGAGGGGCAATTTTGTTATCAATATAATGAATGCCACTACATAACATATTCTGACTCTAGGTATTACAATATGTTTTTATAATATTATGAATATGTCTATATATTTTTTTCTGAGCAACTTTATCAAAATGCGTTCCCAAATGGATGATTTTGAAATAAGTCATTCTAATGATGATTACTTAAGATATGGATAAATAGTACATATTCATGTATTGAGAATTACAAGACATCTTCCCAATGTGATCATTAACTTTGTCCTAGATCTTAAGATATGACCATCTCAATCAGAAATATACCAAAGCGCCACCTAGAGAGAGGCTGGGTCTGAGTAAAATAATTAATAAAATGCCAAAAGTTACTATGGTCGGAAAGTACAATTTATTAAACAGATAAGTTTATAAACAAGTCAATTTAAAAACATGGATCCATGTAAATAACAATAATAACAATTTAATACATTATGCATAAAACCATTAAAATGTTTAAAATGTTAAAATAAAATGAAACAAGTGAACCTGCTAGGTTTCAAATGTCTTAGAAACAGAGTGTCTTGGTCATAAACAGTGATGACAATGTTGACAATCAGTAAATGGTTAAAAAAACAAATTGTTAAAAAACAGTGATTATATGGAACGCTCACAGTTAGGTCTTTGATTATGTGTTTAACATGTATAAAGAACGCAACCGGACTGCAATTTTATATTGCAAAAATGATACAAGTGACAAATACAGGTGTGTGTAAAACTGTCAAATTCTAAACGAGTGACAAAAAAGTTCAATACAAATTCAAAGTCCAAAAATATTCCAAACTAGATGTCCATAAAGTGACATATCAAATAATAAATCCGTGTTCAGATGATAAAAATCCGTAAATTGTGCGTGGTCAATTAGTAACAAAGGTGATGTGTCTCTTTAAATAGAAAAAAGCAGAAAAATGGTAGAAAAAATGTTATATGGTGTGAAATGATATTCAGGAGATGGTATAAGTGTCCCAGCTTCAGTGGTGTATGTCAATAACAGCTTCCATGTTCTGTGTATAAGTGTTGTGTGATCTTCTTTAACCAAAAGGTGGTTTCAAACGATATTTCTGAACAATCCTTCTGTTAAATAAAAAATATATAATGGTGTAGATAGTTTTAAAAAGGGTATATACGTGAAAATATGCTTACCAGTCGACGTGTTTCAGTCTCACAATGACCTTTATCAATGACCATCTACCATATTTTTAACATGCTAGAAATGCTATTTATTTTAAATGTATTTATCCATGTACATTCATATACTCTTTATTGTGTATATATTATAAGAATGTATAGGGTTAAATTCCTGGCTACCTTGTTTTTAAACCAATCAGGAAGTGATGCACATTGCTTAAATAGGTATCTCACATGACAAGTATTAGTCTATGATTACGGTCTGTTAGACCGAAACCGGTCAGACTCTGTTCTGCTATGGAAGAAACCTACATATTACCTGTATGATTTTAACTGGAATAAAGCAAACTTTGTTTATAAGGCTTCTTATTGGAACTTCTTTTTTCTTCTTGCATTGCTCAGTGGATAGTGGGGTATCCACTCCTATATTCAAAGCCTTTACCTTTGGGAACGCTTACTTTTCTCACTATTGTCATATTTCGAGCTGCTGACGTCATTCTGGACAAAGAGCCGGTTCTTATTAGAGGATGCAAGGTCACATGATGGTACGTAGCGTGTAATCGTCAGGAATCAGAAGAGTAAGGAATTCCCTCTCTTACACTGACACCACGGCTAAGCTACAAATTTCCAGACCCCAACCAGGAGCCCAAGTTTGTTACCACACCGGTTTAGTGAAGTCTCTGATGCACTCAGATTTGGCCATATTCCACACTATTCGGGACTTGACCCTGCTTTCTCCTTACGCTGATTCCTGCTCCAAGCCCATGGCTGGGCAATTGGTATGTCCTTCGATTATACTAATAGCAGAGCAAGCGGAGGGGTATAACAAGATGCTAATCATTAGCAAGCTTGTGACTTGCTATGTTCACAGTCGATATTGATGGATGACACATGTTATATGCTGTATGCTTCTGAGTGCATCTGTTTGGAGTCTCACCTGGTATATGGGACACTTCTCTTGTATGACTGTCCATCTGACGTCTTTGCATTGTAGCTAAAACAGCACCACTAATTTGTTTATTATGTTTTATTCTACTCCCCTCTATAGTGGTGCACTTGTGAAGTGAGTATTGGCTTTGAACCACTTTTACCTAAAGACTTATATTTTATACCTAATAAATGGCTAGATTACGAGTTTTGCGTTATGAGTAAAAAAGCAGCGTTATGGGTTATAACGCTGCTTTTTCACTACCGCTGCTATTACGAGTCTTGTAGGAACAGCTATCCCGCACACCTTTTTGGCCGTATGGCAAATTAACTTACGCAATTTGCGTAAAGTCTTTTTTCAATGGGACTACCATAGCGCCGATATTACAAGCTTTTGTTGGAGGCCAAAAGTGAGCGGTACAGCCTATTTCGCAAGATTCGTAACACAATCTAAAGTCAGTAGTTATGAATTTTACGCTACAAAGCTGTAGCATAAAACTCATAACTAAAGTGCTAAAAAGTACACTAACACCCATAAACTACCTATTATCCCCTAAACCGAGGCCCTCCTGCATCGCAAACACTAAAATAAAATTATTAACCACTAATCTGCCACTCCTGACATCGCCGCCACTATAATAAACACATTAACCCCTAAACCGCCGCACTCATGCACCGTAAACACTTGTTAAATATTATTAACCCCTAATCTGCTGTCCCTAACATCGCCCCCACCTACCTACATTTATTAACCCCTAATCTGCCGCCCCTGTACTAAATTTATTAACCCCTAAACCTAAGTCTAACCCTAACCCTAACACCCCCTAACTTAAATATAATTCAAATAAATCTAAATAAAAATTACTATCATTACCTAAATAATTCCTATTTAAAACTAAATACTTACCTATAAAATAAACCCTAAGATAGCTACAATATAACTAATATTTACATTGTAGCTAGCTTAGGGTTTATTTTACAGGCAAGTTTGTATTTATTTTAACTAGGTAGAATAGTTACTAAATAGTTATTAACTATTTAATAACTACCTAGCTAAAATAAATACAAATTTACCTGTAAAATAAAACTTGAGTTACACTAACACCTAACATTACACAACAACTAAAAAAATTACATAAATTAAATACAATTACCTAAATTACAAAAACAAACACTAAATTACACAAAATAAAAAAACAAATTATCATATATTTAAAATAATTACAGTTAATCTAATAGCCCTATCAAAATAAAAAAAGACCCCCAAAATAAAAATAAAAACCTAGCCTAAACTAAACTACCAATAGCCCTTAAAAGGGCCTTTTGCGGGGCATTGCCCCAAAGAAATCAGCTCTTTTACCTGTAAAAAAAAAAATACAAACAACCCCCCAACAGTAAAACCCACCACCCACACAACCAACTCCCCCAAAAAAACCTAAGCTCCCCATTGCCCTGAAAAGGGCATTTGGATGGGCATTGCCCTTAAAAGGGCATTTAGCTCTATTGCTGCTCAAACCCTAACCTAAAAATAGAACCCACCCAATAAACCGTTAAAAAAACCTAACACTAACCCCCGAAGATCCATTTACAGTTTTGAAGACCGGACATCCATCCTCAACGAAGCTGGGAGAAGTCATCAACGAAGCGGCAAGAAGACCTCAACGAAGCCGGGAGAAGTCTTCATCCAAGCCGGCAGAAGTGGTCCTCCAGACAGGCAGAAGAATTCATCCAGACAGCATCTTCTATCTTCATCCATCCGGCACGGAGCGGGTGCATCTTCAAGACATCCGGCACGGAGCATCCTCTTCGTCCGACTACTAACGAAGAATGAAGGTTCCTTTAAATGACATCATCCAAGATGGCATCCCTTGAATTCCGATTGGCTGATAGAATTCTATCAGCCAATCGGAATTCAAGGGACGCCATCTTAGATCCCAGTAAGGTAACAGGGTCCAGGATTCTATACAAATCTGTTTGTGGTTTCCGAAAACTCATAATCTAGCCATTTATTAGGTATAAAATATAAGCCTTTAGGTAAAAGTGCTTCAAAACCAACACTCACTTCACAAGTGCACCACTATAGAGGGGAGTAGAATAAAACATAATAAACAAATTAGTGGTGCTGTTTTAGCTACAATGCAAATACGTCAGATGGACAGTCATACAAGAGAAGTGTCCCATATACCAGGTGAGACTCCAAACAGATGCACTCAGAAGCATACAGCATATAGCATATAACATGTGTCATCCATCAATATCAACTGTGGACATCGCAAGTCACAAACTTGCTAATGATTAGCATCTTGTTATACCACTCCGCTAGCTTTGCTATTAGTATAATCGAAGGACATACCAATTGCCCAGCTGTGGGCTTGGAGCAGGAATCAGCGTAAGGAGAAAGCAGGGTCAAGTCCCGGATAGTGTGGAATATGGCCAAATCCGAGTGCATCAGACATCACTCAACCAGTGTGGTAACAAACTTGGGCTCCTGGTTGCGGTCTGGAAATTTGTAGCTTAGCCGTGATGTCAGTGTAAGAGAGGGAATTCCTTACTCTTCTGATTCCTGACGATTACACGCTACATACCATCATGTGACCTTGCATACTCTAATAAGAACCGGCTCTTTGTCCAGAATGACGTCAGCAGCTCGAAATATGACAATAGTGAGAAAAGTAAGCGTTCCCAAACGTAATGAAAATAATATATAGACATATTCATAATATTATAAGAATTTAAACACATACTATAATACCTAGAGTCAGAATATGTTATGTAGTGGCATTCATGATATTGATAATAAAATTGCCCCTCTGTTAGATACGGCACATAGCATACAAGTATATGGCTTAATAGAAAGATCTTATATGACATATCCACATAGATAAGTACAAATCACATAGGTTTGTGTATACAGAACAAAATCTAAAGTCCTAATAATCAATCATGCTGCTAAATAGTATTATGACCTAGAGAGAATAAATTCATCCTAAAGCATACTCAAAACATACATGAAGAAAATATGCAAATAAATTAATCTCTATATTCATTGATAACTATTAAATCATAGACTAAATGATCAGAAATCCATTTGTAAAGTCCTAGATCTTAAGATATGACCATCTACCATATTTTTAACATGCTAGAAATGCTATTTATTTGAAATGTATTTATGTATGCACATTCATATACTCTTTATTGTGTATATATCATAAGAATTTATAAGGTTAAATTCCTGGCTACCTTGTTTTTAAACCAATCAGGAAGTGATGCACATTGCTTAAATAGGTATCTCACATGACAGGTATTAGTCTATGATTACAGTCTGTTAGACCGAAACCGGTCAGACTCTATTCTGCATGGAAGAAACCTACATGTTTCCTGTATGATTTTAACTGAAATAAAGTGAAGTATGTTTATAAGGCTTCTTATTGGAACTTTTTTTTCTTCTTGGGGGCCAAGATGTCTGTCTTCACTGTTCTAGCCCACAGGGCTCTGTGGCTAAAGTCTTGGTCAGCTGATGTTACCTCCAAGTCCAAGCTCCTGTTGCTACCTTATAAGGGTAAAACCCTGTTTGGTCCCGGTCTGGCGGAGGTAATTTCTAAAATGATGGATGGAAAGGGGTCTTTTATACCACAAGACAAGAAGAATAGACCTAAGGGACGTCGAGGTTCTAATTTTCGTTCCTTTCGTAACTTCAAAGGTCAAAAGTCTTCCTCTCCCTCCTCTAAGATGGAGCAGTCCAAGTCCTCTTGGAGATCCAATCAGACTTGAAATAAGGGGAAGCAATCAAAGAAAATGCTCCAACAAAATGAGAAGATAAGATATACGAACCAGTTTATTGATGAACAGTGCACTAAAAACAAAATTGGATGTAAATCCCACAGTCAAGTATGGACAGAAATTGGAGAAGGTATTATTCTTAGGTAAACAAATAGGACTTATTACAGATTCTAAAATGGATCAGTTTTTTTTATACAAAACCCTAAGGTACCTATCTTTTATTTTCTTCCAAAACTACACAAGGACCAGGTCTATCCTCCTGGTAGGCCTATCATCTCAGGGGTGGGCTCCTTGTTGGAGCCCACCTCTGAGATGGTTGATGTCTTTTTGCAACCCCTAGTGGGTGAACTTGTGAGTTATATAAAAGACTCTACACAGGTATAATGTGCTATGCAATCTATACAGTGGAAATCTTCCTACAGGTTTGTTACAGTTGATGTAGCCTCACTGTATACCTCTATTCCCCACCATATGGGGTTGAACACTATTTCAAAAATTCTGGACAGAATGTCAAATTATACTGAGGACTTCAAACATTTTCTCATATGCACTATTGATTTTCTGCTCTCCCATAATTATTTTTTATTTGAGGGATCTTACTATCTGCAGAGGCGTGGAACAGCTATGGGGGCGAAATTTGCCCCCTCCTATGCCAATCTCTATATGGGATGGTGGGAGCTGGTCCACGTCTATGCAGCTAGTAATCCCTTTAGAGACCATATAGTTTATTTTGGTCGCTATATTGACAATCTTTTATTCATCTGGGATGGAGGTGAGGAATCGGTATACTCCTTTTTTTTTTTTTTTTTTTTTAAATTTTATTTATAACCAATAAAGGGTACAAGGTTACAAGATGTATTTTCAGCCCTACACACAGGGTGAGCCAATAATGCAGATAAAACAGTACAAACAGCATATTATAACATACATATATCTTGGAGACCTTTCAATAAAGCATCCATTGTCCAGATAGAGAAGATTTTGTACCACTCCATTGGGTTTTTTTTTTCAATATTAACAAATGAACCAACAAACATAAAACAGGGGGGCAAGAGGGGAAGGGAGGGAAAAACCGGGGAGAGGGAAGGGCAGAGCGATAAGGGTAGGGGGGAGCACAACGAGTGTATACAATCCTATAAGTTACTTTTCTGCTTGTCTCTCAGGATAATCATGTTATGACACATCAACATTAGTGCAATAATAGGTCAGTGATGATCTTCTTGTGATATATCAATTTTTTGCATATAACAAATGTTAAAAGAGAAGAGTATGAACTACAGGAGGGTAGACGCTGACAGAGAGAGATAACATTCCTAAGTGTATACAATCCTATAAGTTACTTTTCTGCTTGTCTCTCAGGATAATCATGCTATGACACATCAACATTAGTGCAATAATAGGTCAGTGATGATCTTTTTGTGATATATCAATTTTTTGCATATGAAAATGTTAAAAGAGAAGAGTTATGAACTACAGGAGGGTAGACGCTGACAGAGAGAGATAACATCCCTAAACACATGAACAGACAAACAGAAAACAGGGGGAGCATGAGTGGGAGGGGGAGGGGGGGAACCGGGGAAGGAAAGGGCAGAGCGATAAGGGTAGGGGGGAACACAGCGGGTATATGCAATCTTATGAGTTACTTTTCTGCTTGTCTCTCAGGGTATTACATGCTATTACATATCAACACTGGTGTAATAATAGGTCAGTGATGGTGTTTGTATGATATATCAACTCTTTGCACATGAAAGATGTAAAAAAAGAAGAGTATGTACTACCAGAGGGTAGAGGATGACAGAATGAAATAAAAGTCCCAAATGTTACATGAGCACACAACTTAAGGAAATATATCTCCTGCAATATAACATGTATTTGTGTCTTCCTCAGACGACGACATAGGATTCATTGGTAAACTATGATAAACTATGTGGGGTCCATGAGAGTAAGGGAGTCTGTACTAAAAACTACTGAGGTGACTGCCAGCACATAACAAGGAAACTGAATAAATATGCCGATATTTTGGGCAGAGTATAGGCTTGGCTCTTATATGTAATACAAGGGCAGGGGCTAAGCTCCTATTTGTGGCAGTAGCAGAATGAGGGTTGGTTAGGCCTGGTGCTTATCTCACGGGGGAGACATGAGCTGCATTTCGAGATATGTGAGCATATTGTGAGCTGAAAAATAACCCAGGCCGAGACAGGAATAAGGATTCTAAGTAGGATGCGAGACATGCTGAGCTAGAAGTTATAAACGAACATTTGACCACACCTTAACGCAAGTTATGCTCATTTAAGGAGGGCTATATACAATTTGGTGTATTACACGAATACTGAATACCGCTGTTAATCAATGTCTTGCAGCCCGATGCAACTCAAAGGTGTCTTTACAGTAAAGTGGCTCTCAGTATACATTCACTGTCTCAGAAGAACTAACCATAAAATCCCCTTCACAGCAAGATAACAAGGTAAATAAACTATTGAATCATAGCCCCCACCTAATCTTGGGTTTCATAGTCAATGCAATCAGGACAGAGTTTAGGATTGTGGGGGGGATGTCAGAAAGCAAGCAAAGCCTGGTGTTAATAATAAGAGGTAGCTTCAGTTCTAATGTACTGGTATTTGCAGTATTTTCTAGAAAGCGTTCTCAGGTTTTGCTGAATAGATAGCATGTTTATATTTTCAGAAACAAGCTGCTTATGTGACAGGCTTTAACGTCTTAGGTTACCTAAAATATCACCTAGCTAGATGCCAATTATGAAATGTCAGGTTATGAATCTCTTACTATAGTACCCGCAGTGTCCCCAGCAGGTTAAGAAGAATAACAATAGGAATATTAAAAGTGAATATAACACTAATACACACACATCTAACATAGTCGGGCTTAAAGGCAAGTCATAGGAGCTATTAATCAACAATCCAACATGTTTTGTGAAGTGGAGCGACTATATGTAAACGTTAAAAGTTGCTGGGTATATTACTATGGCATAGAGGCGAGAGAGAGCTTCCAAAGTTATTTTGGCACACAGTCAGTTAGGACAGATGGCTATGGATAAAAGAGCAAGTTACCCAACTCCAGTCCGAGCTGGAGCCCGATATCTCTGTCCCAGAAGAGAGCAGCTTATTTGCAGAGGAAAGAGGGGCTGCTTCACATCGACAGTCGAGGCCAGCAGCTCATTTAAAAGCCAATTGCCCCGTCTCGAGATCATCCTTGAAGTGTGCAGGGAGGCAGTTTCTTGCGGTGGGTCAGATGTAGATGCGGCTTGCTTGTGACACTGTGCAGCAATGTTCCCGATGTCGCCGCCTTTTCCGTGTAGTTGTGATTCTTCGTCTTGAGTATAGAGAGTCCCACGAGATGCAGTACCTCTTATTTCAGATGCAAACTGCAGTTGGGCTTGGTAGAATCGGATCTCCAATGGCTGGTAGGAAGAGTGAGTGCTGAAGTCGCGCTGCGGCTCAGAATCAGGCCTCGCAGTGTACATTTCTCCCACTGTAAATAACGAGGGTTTCGCTTCCCTGCTAGTCTTGGGTGAGTGAGCTGCACCTGGTGACAGTAGTGGTTGTTCCTTCGCTCCCTCCTTGTGTCTCGGATGAGCCTCAGAAGACCTGCAGGCATGGTTACCAAAGAATTCCGTGGGGAGGCGGCGCCATTTTGGACCCGCATGCATGAGATCCACAATCCTAGTGTCTGCCAGTAAAATTTGCAGAGTAGTTTCCAGCTTATTTAATGCAGGTAGAAGCAAGCCCTGTATGGCAGCTAAGATGTCTTTAGAATCCACTGCGGCAGGGTAGATTCCCATGCTTGTTCCTTCTCTTTCTGCTGTGCTATACACAATGCGTAGCACAGCTTTCTCCTCTTCAATGCTTTCCTGTCGTTCCGGGGGCCAAGAGTTGTAATGCTTGATCCTTATAAGTGCCCAAACAGCTGAGACTGCTAAGGGCTAGCAGGATGGCAGAATGGCAAAGATTTACTCCTAGAATAGGAAGAAATAACATGGTCTCAAGCGGAGCCTTTCCTACTTGCGACCATCTTGCTAAGCCTCCCACCGGAAGTCTCCGGTATACTCCTTTTTTGATTATCTCAACTGTAATGAGTTCAATTTATCCTTTGTTGGAGTTCAGGATTCCCACAAAATCCAGTTTCTGGATATAGAACTAACAGTAGAGGGAGACAAGATTGTTACCAATCTGTATAGAAAACCCATAAGTAGGAACACCATTCTTAATTATAGATCCTGTCATCCAAAACATGTATTGAAGGCTATTCCTAAGAGTCAATTTATTAGGACAAGACGTATCTGTTCCAGTGAAATTTTGTAGTGATAAACTGTTAAAAACAACTAAAAAGACTGTAGATGCTATAGAAAGAAAAAAAAAAAAGAAAGAAAAAAATGCAGCACTCGTGGGACACTTTCGATAAAAAAATCCAAATTTTATTCCATATTGTTAAAAACACAGGTTAGGATCAGGGAATTAACCCCTTACGCGTTTCGTGCTCCAACTGAGCACTTAGTCATAGGCCCTGGTATAAGTATCCCATATACCAGGTGAGACTCCATGGGGAAGTCTCCCTATGGGTGATGGGGGAAAACAGACGTGGACTCCTTGCCCAGTGTGCTTAGAGGAATGTGGCTGCACCTCACTGACGAGGCCCATAGGAGGCCGAAACGATTGTCTGGGGTTGTCATGTTCCTTGTTCAGAGGAGAATTGCCTGGTATTTCGGGGCTGGACTGACCTTACTTGGCGGGATCAGACTGATATACTTCAGGAAAGTTTTCTACTGTGAAAAACACACTGGTCTAAAAGTGGCTGCTTCCGGGTGGTAAATCGCCATAGAACAAGCCACTGAGCTGTTGTTCGTTCCTGGTAGAGCGCTTCTCTCTTTGTATGCAAATTATTATGACCCTGGGGAAGTCTCCCTATGGGTGATGGGGGAAACCAGACGTGGACTCCTTGCCCAGTGTGCTTAGAGGAATGTGGCTGAACCTCACTGACGAGGCCCATAGGAGGCCGAAACGATCGTCTGGGGTTGTCATGTTCCTTGTTCAGAGGAGAATTGCCTGGTATTTCAGGGCTGGACTGACCTTACTTGGCGGGATCAGACTGATATACTTCAGGAAAGTTTTCTTCTGTGAAAAGCACACTGGTCTAAAGAGGCTGCTTCCGGGTAGTAAATCGCCATAGAACAAGCCACTGAGCTGTTGTTCGTTTCTGGTAGAGCGCTTCTCTCTTTGTATGCAAATTATTATGACCCTGGGGAAGTCTCCCTATGGGTGATGGGGGAAACCAGACGTGGACTCCTTGCCCAGTGTGCTTAGAGGAATGTGGCTGCACCTCACTGACGAGGCCCATAGGAGGCCGAAACGATCGTCTGGGGTTGTCATGTTCCTTGTTCAGAGGAGAATTGCCTGGTATTTCGGGGCTGGACTGACCTTACTTGGCGGGATCAGACTGATATACTTCAGGAAAGTTTTCTTCTGTGAAAAGCACACTGGTCTAAAAGAGGCTGCTTCCGGGTGGTAAATCGCCATAGAACAAGCCACTGAGCTGTTGTTCGTTCCTGGTAGAGCCCTTCTCTCTTTGTATGCAAACTTAGTGATGTTGATACCTATCTTGTCTTGTCTAAAGATCCTACAGGAACTTTTATAAGAGAATTGACCCACCTATTGGATGAGGTTGTGGAGGGGGGACTCATGGATCAGGATATGGCTAACCAACTTTTGGTTATTGATCCAGTGACTCCCATCTTCCACCACTTCCCAAAGGTGCACAAAAGTTTGTCTAATGTGAAAGGTAGACCTATTGTGGCAGGTATTGGGTCTCTACTTGAACCCCTGTCCAAATGGGTAGATCACTATCTACAACCCCTAGTACAACAACTCCATTGTTACATCAGGGATACTACCCATGCCCTCCAGAAAATGGAGTCTGTGGTCTGGAAAGAGGAGTACAGTTGGTTAACAGTGGATGTGGTTTCACTGTACTCCTCCATACCGCATACCCATGGTTTGACTGCTATAGGATATTTCTTGGAACTATATACGGACTTGTCTACTGAAGCCAACGTCTTGATAATCAGAATTGTCAGATTTTTATTGGAACATAATATTTTTATGTTCCAAGGGCGCTACTACCTCTAGAGACGTGGGACCGCTATGGGAGCCAAGTTTGCTCCCTCCTATGCCAACCTGTTTATGGGTTAGTGGGAGAGGTCCCACGTCTATGGAGGTAGTACTGCCCCTTCAGATCATATTGTCAGATTTATAGATGACCTGCTTATTGTATGGTCCTTTGATCTACACTCGGCTGGCGTATTTGTTGCCACCCTTAATTGAAACAATGTGGGATTGCAATTTACATTTGAATGGCAAAAGGATAAGATTAATTTTCTGGACGTTTCCCTTTTTGGAAAAGCTAGAAGAGGTAAAATAATTTCTGCTCTCTACAGGAAACCCATTTCGGGTAACAACTTGCTACACGCCCGTAGCTGTCATCCAAAACATGTTTTTAAGGGCATAGCTAAAAGCCAGTTTTTGCGAGCTAAACGTAATTGTACCCTGGATGGTGTTTTTCAAGTAGGGAGCAGAAATTTAAGAAACAGGGTGATTAAGAGGGGATACGGGAAACGGGCTTTTGACAAAGCTTTCTTTGAAACCCAAGGTACGAGCAGAGAGACCCTACTGAAGCTAGCTCTTGGATGCACTATAATGGTCCATACAAATGTGGTAGGAGGGTATGCACCTCCTGTGATTTTATTAACATAGCTACCTCCTTTAGAACTCTTATTACAGGAGAAGAGTTTCTAACCAAGCGGTGCATAAACTGTAAGAGTACCTTTGCAATCTATCTAGTCGAGTGTACTTCATGCGAAAAACAATACATAGGCAGGACCACAATAGAGGTTGGCACACACATCAGAGAGCACCTGTCTTATATCTCTGGTGAATGAGCCTGTTCTGCCCTCTCTAAGCATTTCAGTGACAAACACCATAAAAAATGTAAAAACTTTTAGGTGGCAAACAATAGAGCAGGTTAGGAAACCACCAAAAGGGGGTGATAAGTTTCCCATATTCTGCAGACAGGAGACTTATTGGATTTCCAAATTACAGAGTTTGTTGCCGCAGGGCTTCAACTCTGAATTTGACATCATTAACTTTTGGCAGAGATGATGTTCCCCCTCTCTTTACCCTTATCTTTATCTTTGTCTCAATTAGGCAAATTTGATCAAGTTGTATCCATGGCTTTCTGATCCTTTATTGTATGATTTTAACAGTTATCAATGAATATAGAGATTAATTTATTTGCATATTTTCTTAATGTATTTTTCGAGTATGCTTTACGATGAATGTATTCTCTCTAGGTCATTTTTTTTCTGAGCACCTTTATCAAAATACGTTCCCAAATGGATGATTTTGAAATAAGTCATTCTAATGATGATTACTTAAGATATGGATAAATAGTACATATTCATGTATTGAGAATTACAAAACATCTTCCCAATGTGATCATTAACTTTGTAAAGTCCTAGATCTTAAGATATGACCATCTACCATATTTTTAACATGCTAGAAATGCTATTTATTTTAAATGTATTTATGTATGCACATTCATATACTCTTTATTGTGTATATATCATAAGAATGTATAGGGTTAAATTCCTGGCTACCTTGTTTTTAAACCAATCAGGAAGTGATGCACATTGCTTAAATAGGTATCTCAGGTGACAGGTATTAGTATATGATTAGGGTCTGTTAGATCAAAACCGGTCAGACTCTGTTCTGCCATGGAAGAAACCTACATGTTTCCTGTATGATTTTAACTGGAATATAGCGGTTTGTTTATAAGGCTTCTTATTGGTACTTGTTTTCTTCTTGCATTGCTCAGTGGATAGTAGGGTATCCACTCCTATATTCGAAGCCTTTGCCTTTGAGAACGCTTACTTTTCCCTCTATTGTCATATTTCAAGTTGCTGACGTCATTCTGGACAAAGAGCCGTTTCTGATTGGAGGATGCAAGGTCACATAATGGTACGTAGCGTGTGATCATCAGGAATCTGAATAGTAAGGAATTCCCTCTCTTACACTGATACCACGGATAAACAACAAATTTCCAGACCCCAATAAGGAGCCCAAGTTTGTTCCGACACCGGGTGAGTAAAGTCTCTGATGCACTCAAATTTGGCCATATTCCACATTATCTAGGACTTTTACCCTGCTTTCTCCTTACGCTGATTCCTGCTCCAAGCCCAATGCTGGGCAAATGGTATGTCCTTCGATTATACTAATAGCAGAGCTGGCGGAGGGGTATAACAAGAGGCTAATCATTAGCAAGTTTGTGACTTCCGATGTCCACATTCGATATTAATGGATGACACATGTTATATGCTATATGCTGTATGCTTCTGAGTGCATATGTTTGGAGTCTCACCTGGTATATGGGACACTTCTCTTGTATGACTGTCCATCTGACGTCTTTGCATTGTAGCTAAAACAGCACCACTAATTTGTTTATTATGTTTTATCTTGGCCCCCAGTCTAATGACTTGCATGTTAGCATCAGAGATAAAGGAATTGGCCAGTTTGAGAGCCTTAATCCTATCTTGGATCTCCTCTAACGGAGTCTCCTCTAAAATCAATTCGGACAAAGCATCACACTAATAAGATGCTGCACTTGTTACTGTGGCAATACATACTGCAGGTTGCCATTGTGGACCCTGATGAACATACATTTTTTTTAAATAAGCCTCCAGCTTTTTTTCCATGGGATCCTTAAAAGAACAGCTATTCTCTATAAGAATCGTGGTTCTCTTGGCCAGAGTAGAAATAGCCCTTTCTACCTTAGGCACAGTGCGCCATGAGTCCTGAATGGAGTCAGCAACAGCAAACATCTTTTTAAAGACAAGAGACGGGGAAAAAAGGAATCCCAGGCTTATCCCATACCTGTGCAATGATTTCCGACACACGGTCTGAAACAGGAAACACTTCCACAGGGGAAGGAACATCATAGTATTTGTTAAGCTTACTAGATTTTTTAGGGTTGACAGTGACAGAAGAATCGGAGTCGTCCAAAGTAGCCAGCACCTATTTTAGAAGTAAACGAAGGTGTTCAAGCTTAAATCTGAAGTTTACTTCTTCAGAATCAGACAAAGGATTTATGCTGTCAGAATCTGAGATTTTTCCCTCAGAAGCTACCGAGGTATCCTCTTCATCAGACCTATGGGGGAGGTCACTCGTCACAGCAGCAGATGGAACAGACACCTTATTATCAGAAATATGCTTTGATTTCCTCTTGTGCTTCCCCAACATGGAAAAAGCAGATAAATCCGCAGACACCACAGAAGATATCTGTGCAGCAAAATATACAGGCAAAACACGCCTCCAGGAGGCTAGGAGGAACCGCAGGGCATTTATCTTTAAATTTTAAAGTTCTATCTAAACATGAGGAGCAAAACTGCATAGGCACAACAGTTTGGGCCTCTAAGCATAATAAACATTTGTCAAAAGGAACAGACTCTTGTTCAGTGCCCATAGCCGAATAATTTCCCTAATTAAAAGAATGAACACAAAAAAAAAAAAAAAATGTCAATTTAAGAACTTTAGCTTTAGAGCGCCAAAAAAACGCTAAGTAAAAATTATAAATATTGTGCCTCTACACCTCAGACAGTCTGAGGTGCCCTACCTGAACCTTTACCAGATATCTCAACAACTTGCATAAATCAGCAAACAAGTAGCTTCTTCACCTCACAGGGAAAGCACTACGCAGCTCCGCTCAGAGTCTCCCACATGTCACATGACCGGCTCAAAAGGAACTGCGCAATAATATTAAAGCAAGCGTCACCCAGAGTAAATGGACACAATACAGTGAAAATTGAGCCGTTATCACAAATCCTGATAAAAGCAACACAATTAGGCCATCCTCCTCAGTAAATAAAAAAACCTCATGAACCCCAGATTTATCATCCCATAAACAGCAAGTGAAGATATTAACCCCTTAGTCTCCACATACCTAAACATGCCTGCACCCTGCCCAGAACAAACCCTCCATAAAAGATTTATATATGTCCCAGAAATCCAATGCAGAGATATATAATGCAAGTCTCCAGTACCTAGGAGGCAAAAGCACTTACTTGCAAATCCAGCTGTTGGGCAGGAAGACAGCTCACAAGGCGTGAAAGGACACTTACTCCTTACAGAGACCTGTAGAAAAAGAAAGACCAGAGTAACCAACTCTGGCTTTCTATAACTAGGGTAGCAATTATGTTAGAAAACAAAGCAAGGACAACATCACCACTTTCTAACTGCTTAAAAGCCACCACTACTCTTACTCAAGAGATTGATGTGGACACAGATAAACCCCAATCCTTGCTTGCAGGGAAAAGTACCCATAAAAGGAATAAAAATCTTCAGACACCAACTTCACATCCTCCATTGACAGAGGCAAAGAGAATGACTGGAGGTTATGGGTAACGGAGATGACACTTAACAGCTTTACTGGGGTGCTATTTGCCTCCTCCTGCTGGCCAGGAGTGAATATCCCACTAGTAATTGGAATGACGTTGTGGACTCTCAATGTCTTAGGAAAGAAATAAAATAAAAAAATATGCCGCATATAGTAGGAGGGTTAGGGAGGTTGGAGGGTTGAAGATGATCTCTACACTGCAGGAAAAAAAATAAAAAATCTAAACTGCATGCTGGCAGACAGTCTGCCAGTACCTAAGATGGTGGTGACCAGTGGGGGGTGAGGGGGGGGTAGAGAGTGGTTTGGGAGGGATCAGTTAGGGATCAGGGGGTGGGAGTATCAGGTGGGAGGGTAATCTAAAATGAACAGTACTAGCTACCTGATTAAACCCTTTACTGTCGGGAATAATAGAAGTGTGGTGCACCGCTACAATTAGCAGCATTCTAATTACGAAAAAGCAATGGCAAAGACATGTATGTCTGCTATTTCTGAACAAATGGGATCCCAGAGCAGCTTTTACAATCATTTGTGTCATGATTGCACAAGCGGTATGTAAATAATTTGTATGTAAAAAATGAGAAACCCAAAGTTTCTGAAAAAAGTTAGTGATCTTTTTTATATGATCGCATTTGGCGGTGAAATGGTGGCATGAAATATACCAAAATGGGCTTAGATCAATAACTTTGATTCTCTACTAAAAAAATATATATAAATTTGTCAGGTAAATAAAAAAACAAGGCTCTATTTCTGTTTAAATTAAGTGATAGAAAAAATGCAATTTTTGGGCAAATTCTTCTCTGATATTCCCAGTAGTGAAGGGGTTAACACACATTTTACCTCTGTGATTACCTTGTATCTAAGCCACTGCACACTGCCCCCTTATCTCAGTTATTTTGACGGACTTGCATTTTGCCAATCAGTGTTGACACATAAATAACTCAGTGGGAGTGAGAACAGTGTTATCAATATGACACACATGAACTAGCACTATCTAACTGTGAAAAACTGTCAAAATGCAGTGAGATAAGAGGCGGCCTTCAACGGTTTAGAAATCAGTTTGAACCTACCTCGGTTTAGCTTTCAACAAAGAATACCAAGATAACAAATTAAATTTAATAATAAAAGTAAATTGGAAAGTTGTTTAACTTTGCAATTTATGCCGATCTGAATCATGAAAGTTTAATTTTGACTAGAGTGTACCTTTAAGAAAAGATTCTTGAATAATATGTACATTCTGTAATTTATCACAGAAAAAAACATCCTCTTACTTTATACAGTGTCACCATGGTGAATTAGTTGAGATCTGTCTTTCATGTTTCTATCAGTCTACTGCTTATATAACAATCGTGATTTTTTTATGGTAACTGTCTTTGATTGTCATTTGTGGTCCTTACTTTCCCTTTGGGTAATTGTTGGAGGTTGAAAGTATAGAACAACATAGGCAGTTTTATAGGAGGGATCAGTTTTCTGATCTACTAGATAAGAAAAGTTAAAGGGATACTAAACCCAAATTTTTTATTTCATGATTCAGATAGAGCATGCAATTTTAAGCAACTTTCTAATTTACTCCTATTATCAATTTTTCTTTGTTCTCTTGCTATCTTTATTTAAAAAGCTGGAATTTAAAGCTTATGAGCCAGCCCATTTTAGGTTCAGCACCCTGGATAGCGCTTGCTTATTGGTGGCTACATTTAGCAAACCAATAAGCAAGCATAACCCAGGTTCTGAACCAAAAATGGAACTACATTTTCAGTGCAAATTAGCACGCAGGATAATGTAGACAATTAATTGCAAGATAGCTTGTTGCAAGTCACTCGATATTCAGTCTTGAGATCCTGTGTGGATTTGGAGTGATCTGACACTTCTGCACATGTAATTAAAACTTCAAACGAACTGTTTCAGCTTATTGAATATTGAGTTACTTGTAACAAGCTATTCGGCTATTAATTGTCTACATTATCCTGCATGCTTATTTGCACTAAGTGCAGGTCTAAAGAGTATTGGAGCCGGAGGGGCTGTATTTCCAATTGCGAGAAACCTGTCACGGGTACATGCAAATCAATAGGGAAACTTCCCATACAGATCTGATGTACAGGTCAGGGTGAGTACACCTGTGATTAAGATACTGGAAGCAGACTGAACAAAGACCTGTATCACTGGGACAAACACTTTGAGCGGTGAACTGCAAGCTCCAACCGTGACTGAGGAGAATGAAAATAGTTTACACTAAAAATATCGCACCAAGCTGCAGACTCCCACTGTGACCGTGGTGAGCGTTCCAATTAACACATAACAGGACCGCACAGGTTACAGCTAATAGTGTGGAAGCTGCCTGTAACTAACGTATGTTTTAATAGCCTCCTATGAGTGACCACAAATATTATCTTCTAAGACTGTAGATCTGATCCTTGTCTTTGATTATTGGTATTTGGCTTTCGACTGGTGGATATGCACTAATTATGGGGAGACGTCCCCTTTGTTTTTTTTAATCTTTTTATGTTTTAATTTATGCCATTTTTTATTTCTAGGATGATATCTAGTATTATTTGTGAACATTGAATTTTTTTATTATTCTATATTATATATCATATCACTTATTTTAGACTGTCATTGTATAATATTGTATTAATAAATAATGTTAATCATAGGTACTTTATTGTGTACTATATATCTTATTTTTTGTACTGTTAAGCTTCTTTTAGCACCCACTACAACCTTTTTTACATGCGTTGCTGACCAGCTATATGCAATGTCAAATTAAATAGACAGGAAAAGTTATCTCCACATGCCAACTCATGTGTTATGTTACCCTGTATATGAACATTTAAATTGGTTTTAAATAAAGTTATATTTGTTTATATCCCCAGTAAAGGCTAAATTACGAGTGGATCGGTAGTTTGCACTCACATTCAAGCTAGAAGTTGTTTTTTATTTGCATTCGGAGATTAACTCTCGTAATACAAGTTGAAAGTAAAAAGTTTGCACTCTCGCGTTCATAACGTCATTGTATCAAATAGATTTTGATAAGTAGTGAACGCAAAATCACATTCCGCCAGACTTTAATGGAGCTGAAAAAGTTGCACAAACACAATCGCAGTTATTTAAAAGCGCAACATAAGAAGATAAAATGTCTTATTTCATAATCCAAAGTTCTGAATATAGCAGAATATGTTCTATTTATTCTAAAAGATATAATTAAACTCTATACCTATATATATATATATATATATATATATATATATATATATATATATATATATATATATATATATATATATATAGGTATAGATACATATAGGAATATCTATTTAAAAATACATTGAACATATTCTGCTATGTGCAGAACATTGGAATGTATAATATTTACAGTAAATACATTGCTAAACACTTTATAAAATATGAATATTGCATAAATATGATTTTTCATGTTTTCATGTACTTGACTGCAAAGGGCTCCAATGCACTTATATACTGTATATGTTGTAACAAGAACCTTTGGCAACCACTGTCTTCTAGGGTTTAAATGCAATAGAGGACAATCCAGTTAAAGTTTTCAAAACTTTATTTTCTTCCAAAATAGCAAGGTGACTTTAACAGCAGCATATAGTTTGTTCACAGGTAAGGCCAAAGGATAAGATTCAGTCTTTGCACAAGCTTCCAAAACAGCAAATCTCTGTCTGCATTGACTGCAGCAAAGACTGAAATCCAGCAAAATGTTTAGTACATCATATTTTTCACAACATATCATATCAGGCCTCCTGCCTGGCTGTAATCTACTTAGCTAGAGAAATGCTTCCATTTTAAACCCTAGGAGCAGTAATCATGAGCCACACCTGAGTTTAATTGTCTTTAACAGCTGTAAGGTATTCACAACTAAAAAACACTAATCACTTCCCTGGGGTTTCTTAGCAAAATGGTAAAGTGAAATGTATTAAACTTGGTCTAATATATTCTCCCTCTATCACCAAACCAGACTTTCTGTCACACTTCCTCCACCAGCTCACACTTGGTGGAGTGAGCGACCATAGACATTAAAGAGTGTACCCTTGAAAGACCATCAGCATTGCCCTGCAAAAGACCTGCTCTGTGCTCATCAAAGAAATAAAAAGGCTGCAGACTAAGAAACCATCTAGTCACTCTTGCATATCTCTCTTTATTCTGACTCATCCATTTGAGAGGAGCATGATCTGCAATCAACCTGAATTTCCTCCCCAACAAATAGTACCAAAGAGACTCCAAAGCCCACTTAATAGCTAAACATTCTTTTTCAAAAATAGAGTAATTTTTCTTTTGTTGGTTTAATTTTCTACTAAGAAATAATACAGGATGCTCCTCCCCTTGGTACACTTGGGAAAGAACAACCCCCACACCAACATCAGAAGCATCAGTCTGCACTATAAAATCTTTACAAAAATCTGGAGTTACCAAAACTGGATAGGCACACAGGGCATCTTTCAAATGCTTAAAAGCCTTGATTGCTTCTGTAGACCATTTAACCATCACTGGTGATTTTGCCTTTGTAAGATCAGTTAAAGGAGCAGCTATTGTAGCAAAATCTGGAATAAACCTTCTATAATATCCATTCAAACCCAAAAAAGCTCTAACTTGTTTCATAGTTAGGGGCTGGGGCCAGTTTTGTATGGCTTCTATTTAGTTGTCTGTGGCTTAACTAATCCTCTCCCAATTGTATATCCCAAGTACTTCGCTTCCTCTAAACCTATGGTACATTTTGAAGGATTCGAAGTTAAGCCAGCAGAGAAAATGGAGTCAAGAACTGCCTGAACTTTTGGGAGATGTGATTCCCAATCTGTACTATAAATTATTACATCATCAAGATACGCTGCAGCATAACGAACATGGGGCTTTAGAATTATATCCATCATTCTCTGAAATGTTGCTGGAGCACCATGTAACCCAAATGGCAAAACTGTATACTGAAACAACCCATCTGGAGTTGAAAAAGCAGTTTTCTCCTTTGTCTGATTAGTGAGGGGTACCTGCCAATAGCCTTTTCGTCAAATCAATTGTTGTTAAATAACGTGCTTTTCCTTTTTTTTTTTCTCCTGATTTTGCTTATGCCCAGGGTGATTACATAAGTCTGTGAACCCTGACCTGTTCCCAGTTTGTTTGATTATTAGCTTGCATTTGTGTGCATGGCTGCAGTTGTGTGGCTGTATTAGGGACTTAGGTATGTGGAAGAGACCTTGACGTGGTACCTGGACTTGTCCCTTTTGGCCCGAATGTGGTAAATAACTCTTCCAGTTTTAAGGTATGTACATTGTTTTTTTTTAGACATAATGCTATTGCACACTTAAAGGAACATGAAACCCAAAAATGTTATTTCATCATTCAGGTAGAACAATTTTAAACAACTTTCCAGTTTACTTCTATTATCATGAAGGCCTGTATCCAATTAACTAATGGATATACTTTGGGACTCAGAATTTTTCTTTCCTCTCCTTATGTACTTCTATTATCAAATTTGCTTCATTCTCTAAGTGCCATTTTTTGAAGGAGCAGCAATGCATTACTGTTCTCTAACTGAATACATGGATGAGCCAATTACAATAGGTATATATATGCAGCCATCAATCAGCAGCTATATCTTAGGTTATTTGCTGCTACTGAGCTTACCTAGATAAACCTTTCACAAAGGATAACAAGAGAAGGAAGCAAATTAAATAATAGAAGAAAACTGGAAAGTTGTTTAAAATCACATGCTCTTTCTGAATCATGAAAGAAAAAAATGAAGGTTTCATGTCCCTTTAATAGACCACAGTATAGCGAAAATATAACTTTTATATTTACTGGGAAACAATAATGAGTGTTACTCACTTTATTGCTATATTCATTTTAAAACTCTACTATTCAGTAATGCATACAACCAACACTAACCTTTCCTGACGCCATTGCTTTCCCCTTGAACCCCTTAGATTGTAAGCCTATGGGCCCAGCTGTTTACAGATCGCTTCATAAGAGCCGACTACAACAGTGAAACTCTCGGCAGGGCCCTCTACCTACTTGACCCCTACAAAAGCTATCCTGTACACCGACTATGTTTACAGCGCTGCGGAATCTGGTGGCGCTCTACAAATACCTGATAATAATAATAATAATAATAATGGCGGTGGTCTGGAACAGAACATGCAATATCTCAGAGGTATGCCTGTGTATATGTAAAAAATATATTTTTTTTTTTGCTGCTGATCACATTGGTTCTACTGTGATCAGCCTGTTAATTCTGTGATCAGTGCTGATCAAAACTATTTTTTTTTTGGATTTTATTTGGGGGGGGGTTCTTTAGTTGCTGTTAACCCCTTTCCTTCAGTTTTTAAGTTTTACCCTTTCCTGTTGTTCCTGATCACCGACCTTCCCAGTAAGAAAATCCCCCTGCAAAAAAAAAAAAAATCTGAGGGAATAGGTGGGTGGTAATGGGGGGGGGGAGTGGAATTTGGGGGATGGTGATGTGGGAATTGGTGTTAGGAAGAAAAAAAAAACAATGGCAGCGCACTATTCAGCATCTCTGCTTTATCTGATATTGCAAGTCTTACGGCATCAGATATAGAGCCCCTGAGTGAGGCATCTAGTGGTGGTGCTCTCTGATCTCCACAAACTAAAAGGAGCCGTCCAGCAACATATGAACAAAACTGGCTACCCCAAATTTAACTGCCCCTGAAATACCTCCATTTACAGTGACTCCTGGCATCACACCTAATGTTGCAGTATCTGAGCCAAAAAATGATCTCTCCATATTTCTGACAGATACCCCTTTGAGCAAATAGTTGCTCAAACAAATGTATGTGTGTGATATCCCTTTAAGGGCTATCCCCTCCCAGTTTATTCTCCTCCCTTTATAAGGCGGCAATCTACTATCATTCCTTGCCTGAAAATTGAAGTGTATTGTTTGCTAACACTTGTTAGCTTCTATTTTTCATCCATCAGGTCATACCTCGTCAAGTTCAATACTTGTACCTCTAAAGTTTCATTGGATTCAACTACAGTCCTTTTTTGAACTTTCTTACTTGTGAATCTTATCGCTACGCTGCCGGATCTTCTTTCTCCGCGTCCCGGAACTAAGCCGCACACACACACAGCCTCTGACCGCTAACGGCTGTGAACTCTCAGAGCTCCTCTTCAAAGTGGTTGGGTATCGTATGCTACACAAGTTAACAACTGGAAACAACTATATGTTTATGCTTGTCATACTTACCTTTATCAATACGCATATTTATCTCATGTCACGAACCTGCTCTGAACCTTTGTTATCTCTCATACTGCAGAACCTGTTACCAAACTCAGTATCGTAACTCAGCTTGCTATAATCGTTACTTAAAGATTTACCCTACATATACTGAAATTCTTGGATTGTGTGATATGACTGGATTTGTATATATTTTAGTTTGAGTGTGTGTGTGCGTGAAGACAGGAAGTGGAATACCTTTAGCCTTTTCTCTGAACCTGAGATTATCAGATGTATTACTGCACAAGCATTCTATCTATACAGATTCTAACTCCAATCTGAATATTTACTTATGGTCTATAATAAGATTTCATAATAATTTGCTCACATTGCCTATGCAGATAATTCAAAACTCCATTTTCTGCTTAGATCATAAAAGAGCAACACAACCTTTATTTCATATCAAGTTACAAAATCTTATTAACAAAGTCTTTTATTTAAGACATAACAATGTGCTAGCCAGTATCTGTCAGAGAATCCACAGTCTCAGTATGTTAGAAAAAATACCTGGCACCCCACTGACATATCTGAAATAAAAAAGTTTTGGGCCCTGAATTTGGTAATGGACATTGTGAAGAAATCCAGCATACGTTCCTACTAAAACCAGAACCCCATCCTGGTTACCCCTATTTTCCCAGGGATTATAAAGGGGGATAGATATGAACAGATGCTGTGATTTCTTCATTTTAATGATTATGCCCAGTGCCCCCCCCCCCCCAGAAAACATAATTTATGTAAGAACTTACCTGATAAATTCATTTCTTTCATATTAGCAAGAGTCCATGAGCTAGTGACGTATGGGATATACATTCCTACCAGGAGGGGCAAAGTTTCCCAAACCTCAAAATGCCTATAAATACACCCCTCACCACACCCACAATTCAGTTTAACGAATAGCCAAGAAGTGGGGTGATAAAAAAGTGCGAAAGCATATAAAATAAGGAATTGGAATAATTGTGCTTTATACAAAAATCATAACCACCACAAAAAAGGGTGGGCCTCATGGACTCTTGCTAATATGAAAGAAATGAATTTATCAGGTAAGTTCTTACATAAATTATGTTTTCTTTCATGTAATTAGCAAGAGTCCATGAGCTAGTGACGTATGGGATAATGATTACCCAAGATGTGGATCTTTCCACGCAAGAGTCACTAGAGAGGGAGGGATAAAAATAAAGACAGCCAATTCCTGCTGAAAATAATCCACACCCAAAATAAAGTTTAATGAAAAACATAAGCAGAAGATTCAAACTGAAACCGCTGCCTGAAGTACTTTTCTACCAAAAACTGCTTCAGAAGAAGAAAATACATCAAAATGGTAGAATTTAGTAAAAGTATGCAAAGAGGACCAAGTTGCTGCTTTGCAAATCTGATCAATCGAAGCTTCATTCCTAAACGCCCAGGAAGTAGAAACTGACCTAGTAGAATGAGCTGTAATCCTTTGAGGCGGAGTTTTACCCGACTCAACATAGGCAAGATGAATTAAAGATTTCAACCAAGATGCCAAAGAAATGGCAGAAGCTTTCTGGCCTTTTCTAGAACCGGAAAAGATAACAAATAAACTAGAAGTCTTTCGGAAAGACTTAGTAGCTTCAACATAATATTTCAAAGCTCTAACAACATCCAAAGAATGCAATGATTTCTCCTTAGAATTCTTAGGATTAGGACATAATGAAGGAACCACAATTTCTCTACTAATGTTGTTAGAATTCACAACTTTAGGTAAAAATTCAAAAGAAGTTCGCAACACTGCCTTATCCTGATGAAAAATCAGAAAAGGAGACTCACAAGAAAGAGCAGCTAATTCAGAAACCCTTCTGGCAGAAGAGATTGCCAAAAGGAACAAAACTTTCCAAGAAAGTAATTTAATGTCCAATGAATGCATAGGTTCAAACGGAGGAGCTTGAAGAGCCCCCAGAACCAAATTCAAACTCCAAGGAGGAGAAATTGACTTAATGACAGGTTTTATACGAACCAAAGCTTGTACAAAACAATGAATATCAGGAAGATTAGCAATCTTTCTGTGAAAAAGAACAGAAAGAGCAGAGATTTGTCCTTTCAAAGAACTTGCGGATAAACCTTTATCTAAACCATCCTGAAGAAACTGTAAAATTCTCGGAATTCTAAAAGAATGCCAAGAAAAATGATGAGAAAGACACCAAGAAATATAAGTCTTCCAGACTCTATAATATATCTCTCTGGATACAGATTTACGAGCCTGTAACATAGTATTAATCACAGAGTCAGAGAAACCTCTTTGACCAAGAATCAAGCGTTCAATCTCCATACCTTTAAATTTAAGGATTTGAGATCCTGATGGAAAAAAGGACCTTGCGACAGAAGGTCTGGTCGTAGCGGAAGAGTCCACGGATGGCAAGAGGCCATCCGGACAAGATCCGCATACCAAAACCTGTGAGGCCATGCCGGAGCTACCAGCAGAACAAACGAGCATTCCTTCAGAATCTTGGAGATTACTCTTGGAAGAAGAACTGGAGGCGGAAAGATATAAGCAGGATGATACTTCCAAGGAAGTGATAATGCATCCACTGCTTCCGCCTGAGGATCCCGGGATCTGGACAGATACCTGGGAAGTTTCTTGTTTAGATGAGACGCCATCAGATCTATTTCTGGAAGCTCCCACATTTGAACAATCTGAAGAAATACCTCTGGGTGAAGAGACCATTCGCCCGGATGCAACGTTTGGCGACTGAGATAATCCGCTTCCCAATTGTCTATACCTGGGATATGAACCGCAGATATTAGACAGGAGCTGGATTCCGCCCAAACCAGAATTCGAGATACTTCTTTCATAGCCAGAGGACTGTGAGTCCCTCCTTGATGATTGATGTATGCCACAGTAGTGACATTGTCTGTCTGAAAACAAATGAACGATTCTCTCTTCAGAAGAGGCCAAAACTGAAGAGCTCTGAAAATTGCACGGAGTTCCAAAATATTGATCGGTAATCTCACCTCCTGAGATTCCCAAACTCCTTGTGCTGTCAGAGATCCCCACACAGCTCCCCAACCTGTGAGACTTGCATCTGTTGAAATTACAGTCCAGGTCGGAAGCACAAAAGAAGCCCCCTGAATCAGACGATGGTGATCTGTCCACCACGTTAGAGAGTGTCATACAATCGGTTTTAAAGATATTAATTGAGATATCTTTGTGTAATCCTTGCACCATTGATTCAGCATACAGAGCTGAAGAGGTTGCATGTGAAAACGAGCAAAGGGGATCGCGTCCGATGCAGCAGTCATAAGACCTAGAATTTCCATGCATAAGGCTACCGAAGGGAATGATTGTGACTGAAGGTTTCGACAAGCCGAAATCAATTTTAGACGTCTCTTGTCTGTTAAAGACAGAGTCATGGACACTGAATCTATCTGGAAACCCAGAAAGGTTACCCTTGTCTGAGGAATCAATGAACTTTTTGGTGAATTGATCCTCCAACCATGATCTTGAAGAAACAACACAAGTCGATTCGTATGAGATTCTGCTAAATGTAAAGACTGAGCAAGTACCAAGATATCGTCCAAATAAGGAAATACCACAATACCCTGTTCTCTGATTACAGACAGAAGGGCACCGAGAACCTTTGTAAAAATTCTTGGAGCTGTAGCTAGGCCAAACGGCAGAGCCACAAACTGGTAATGCTTGTCCAGAAAAGAGAATCTCAGGAACTGATAATGATCTGGATGAATCGGAATATGCAGATATGCATCCTGTAAATCTATTGTGGACATATAATGCCCTTGCTGAACAAAAGGCAAGATAGTCCTTACAGTTACCATTTTGAATGTTGGTATCCTTACATAACGATTCAATATTTTTAGATCCAGAACTGGTCTGAAGGAATTCTCCTTCTTTGGTACAATGAAGAGATTTGAATAAAACCCCATCCCCTGTTCCAGAACTGGAACTGGCATAATTACTCCAGCCAACTCTAGATCTGAAACACAATTCAGAAATGCTTGAGCTTTCACTGGATTTACTGGGACACGGGAAAGAAAAAATCTCTTTGCAGGAGGTCTCATCTTGAAACCAATTCTGTACCCTTCTGAAACAATGTTCTGAATCCAAAGATTGTGAACAGAATTGATCCAAATTTCTTTGAAAAAACGTAACCTGCCCCCTACCAGCTGAGCTGGAATGAGGGCCGCACCTTCATGTGGACTTAGAAGCAGGCTTTGCCTTTCTAGAAGGCTTGGATTTATTCCAGACTGGAGATGGTTTCCAAACTGAAACTGCTCCTGAGGATGAAGGATCAGGCTTTTGTTCTTTGTTGAAACGAAAGGAACGAAAACGATTATTAGCCCTGTTTTTACCCTTAGATTTTTTTTATCCTGTGGTAAAAAAGTTCCTTTCCCACCAGTAACAGTTGAGATAATAGAATCCAACTGAGAACCAAATAATTTGTTACCCTGGAAAGAAATGGAAAGTAGAGTTGATTTAGAAGCCATATCAGCATTCCAAGTTTTAAGCCATAAAGCTCTTCTAGCTAAAATAGCTAGAGACATAAACCTGACATCAACTCTGATAATATCAAAAATGGCATCACAGATAAAATTATTAGCATGTTGAAGAAGAATAATAATATTATGAGAATCATGATCTGTTACTTGTTGCGCTAAAGTTTCCAACCAAAAAGTTGAAGCTGCAGCAACATCAGCCAATGATATAGCAGGTCTAAGAAGATTACCTGAACACAGATAAGCTTTTCTTAGAAAGGATTCAATTTTCCTATCTAAAGGATCTTTAAACGAAGTACCATCCGATGTAGGAATAGTAGTACGTTTAGCAAGGGTAGAAATAGCCCCGTCTACTTTAGGGATTTTGTCCCAAAATTCTAATCTGTCAGACGGCACAGGATATAATTGCTTAAAACGTTTAGAAGGAGTAAATGAATTACCCAATTTATCCCATTCTCTGGAAATTACTTCAGAAATAGCATTAGGAACAGGAAAAACTTCTGGAATAACCACAGGAGATTTAAATACCTTATCTAAACGTTTAGAATTAGTATCAAGATGACCAGAATCCTCTATTTCTAAAGCAATTAGTACTTCTTTAAGTAAAGAACGAATAAATTCCATTTTAAATAAATATGAAGATTTATCAGCATCAATCTCTGAGACAGAATCCTCTGAACCAGAAGAGTCATCAGAATCAGAATGATGATGTTCATTTAAAAATTCATCTGTAGAGAGAGAAGTTTTAAAAGATTTTTTATGTTTACTAGAAGGAGAAATAACAGACATAGCCTTCTTGATGGATTCAGAAACAAAATCTCTTATGTTATCAGGAACATTCTGCACCTTAGATGTTGAAGGAACTGCAACAGGCAATGGTACATTACTAAAGGAAATATTATCTGCTTTAACAAGTTTGTCATGACAATTAATACAAACAACAGCCGGAGGAATAGCTACCAAAAGTTTACAGCAGATACACTTAGCTTTGGTAGTTCCAGCACTAGACAGCGATTTTCCTGAAGTATCTTCTGACTCAGATGCAACGTGAGACATCTTGCAATATGTAAGAGAAAAAACAACATATAAAGCAAAATTGATCAAATTCCTTAAATGACAGTTTCAGGAATGGGAAAAAATGCCAATAAACAAGCTTCTAGTAACCAGAAGCAAAGAAAAAATGAGACTGAAATAATGTGGAGACAAAAGCGATGCCCATATTTTTTGGCGCCAAAAAAGACGCCCACATTATTTGGCGCCTAAATGCTTTTTGGCGCCAAAAATGACGCCACATCCGGAACGCCGACATTTTTGGCGCAAAAAGACGTCAAAAAATGACGCAACTTCCGGCGACACGTATGACGCCGGAAACAGAAAAGATTTTTTGCGCCAAAAAAGTCCGCGCCAAGAATGACGCAATAAAATGAAGCATTTTCAGCCCCCGCGAGCCTAACAGCCCACAGGGAAAAAAGAGTCAAATTTTAAGGTAAGAAAAAAATTGATTCAAATGCATTATCCCAAATATGAAACTGACTGTCTGAAAATAAGGAATGTTGAACATCCTGAGTCAAGGCAAATAAATGTTTGAATACATATATTTAGAACTTTATAAATAAAGTGCCCAACCATAGCTTAGAGTGTCACAGAAAATAAGATTTACTTACTCCAGGACACTCATCTACATGTTTGTAGAAAGCCAAACCAGTACTGAAACGAAAATCAGCAGAGGTAATGGTATATAAATAAGAGTATATCGTCGATCTGAAAAGGGAGGTAAGAGATGAATCTCTACGACCGATAACAGAGAACCTATGAAATAGACCCCGTAGAAGGAGATCACTGCATTCAAATAGGCAATACTCTCCTCACATCCCTCTGACATTCACTGCACGCTGAGAGGAAAACCGGGCTCCAACTTGCTGCGGAGCGCATATCAACGTAGAATCTAGCACAAACTTACTTCACCACCTCCATAGGAGGCAAAGTTTGTAAAACTGAATTGTGGGTGTGGTGAGGGGTGTATTTATAGGCATTTTGAGGTTTGGGAAACTTTGCCCCTCCTGGTAGGAATGTATATCCCATACGTCACTAGCTCATGGACTCTTGCTAATTACATGAAAGAAATGACCTCTTGCGTAACAGGTCAAGCAATATATCCCATCCGCTATGGTGTCTAATTTTATAAACTGTGCAAATGTAGTACAGGGTATAACTGGGAATTTTGCATTTATCAGGGTAAAGATAGCCACTTAGATCCACCTGGCTGCCCAGATTCAATTGGCACAAATGGAAAATTGTGCGGGATCTCCTCCTACCCTTGCTAAACAAAGGGTATCATTTATGGCTGGATAACATTTATACCAGTACAGAACTGTTTACATTTTTATTTTATTTTAATACCCTGGCCTGTGGCACAGTGCAAAACAAATTGTACAGCTTTCCCCAAGAAGCTGACATATGGGAAAAAACATAGGGGCCCCACGTCAGCTTTATGCCACAATGAGCTACTGGCCCTTCGGTACACTGATTAAAAAGAAGTGTACATGCTCTCCACAATGCACAAAAAAACTACAGTGCCAGTGTCTGTAAAGGGAAAAGATGCAATGATCCAAAAAACTTAAATTATGCTTACCAAATAATTTCATTTCCTTCTGTATGGGAAGAGTCCACAGCTGCATTCCTTACTTGTGGGAAATACTGAATCTGGCCACGAGGAGGAGGCAAAGACACCCCAGCCAAAGGCTTAAATACCTCCCCCACTTCCTTGTTATTCTGCCGAGCGAACAAGGAACAGTAGGAGAAATATCAGGGTGAAAAAGGTGCCAGAAGAATAAATTAAATTTAGGCCCACCCATCGGAGAACACGGGTGGGAGCTGTGGACTCTTCCCATACAGAAGGAAAGGAAATTATCTGGTAAGCATAATTTAAGTTTTCCTTATTAATATGGAAAGAGTCCACAGCTGCATTCCTTACTTGTGGGAAACATATACCCAAGCTCTAGAGTACACGGAATGCTAACGGGAGGGAAAAAAGAGAGGCGGACCCTAATCTGAGGGCATCACAGCATGCAAAACCTTTCTCCCGAAGGATGCTTCAGCAGAAGCAAAAACATCAAACTTGTAAAGTTTGAAAAAAGTATGTAAGGAGGACCAGGTAGAGCACTGTATATTGCCCTTACAAATCTGATCCATAGAGGCCCAAGAGGAAGACACTGCTCTCGTAGAATGACCTGTTATCCTCAGAGGAGGCTTATGTCCCGCTGTCTCTATGCTAAACTGATGACACTCCTCAGCCAAAAAGATAAGGAAGTCGAAGAGGCCCTCTGACCCCCACGTTTCCCGGAAAAGAGAACAAACAGAGAAAGAAGTTTATCTAAATTCCTTTGTGGCCTGAAGATAGAACTTCAATGCACAAACCAGTTCCAGAATTACATTGTAAATATTCCTTCGCCGAAGAAGGATTAGGACATAAGAAAGGAACCACAATCTCTTGATTGATGTTGCGAATTGACACAACCTTAGGAAGAAGCCTAACTTGGTTCGTAGAACAGCATTATCAGCATGGAAAACCAGATAAGGCGGGACGCATTGCAAGGCAGCAATCACAGATACTCTGCGCACAGAAGCAATAGCCACTAGAAAAGGAACCTTCCAAGACAACAATTTAATGTCTACTTCATGCATAGGCTCGAACGGAGCCCGTTGCAAAACTTTAAGAACAAGATTTAAATTTCAAGGAGGAGCATTAGTTCTAAACACAGGTCTGATCCTAGCAAAGCCTTAACAAATGACTGCACATCTGAAAGCTCAGCGAACCTCTTGTGCAGTAACACAGACAGGGTCGAAATAAGTCCTATCAGGGGACTGGCAGAAAAGCCCTTCTCCATCCTGGAGAACAGAATAAGTAGGTCCTTCCCAACTTATGATAGATGCGACGAGCAACCAGCTTACAAGTTTGAATGAGAGTAAAAATAACTCTCTCAGAAAACCCTCTCTTGGCTAGGAATAAGTGTTCAATCTCCACGCAGTCAGCCTCAGAGAATCTAGACATTGATGAACAAAGAGACCTTGGTCAGCAGATCCCTGCAACAAGGTAACTTCCATGGAGGAGATGAGGACATCCCCACTAGATCCGCGAACCATATCCTTTGCGACCAAGATGGAGCAATCAGTATCACTGACGCCTGCTCTTGCTTGTATCGAGCCACTACATGAGTAAGTAGTGGTAAACAGCCGAAAAAGATAAATTAGATTGAACCTCCAAGGCACCGCTAATGCATCTGTTAGCTCCGCCTGAGGATCCCTGTACCTCAGCCCATATCTGGGTAGCTTGGTATTGAGACGTCATAAGTTTCCTTTTGCAAATCTCCGCAAACACTTCGGGATGGAGAGACCATTCCCCCAGATGAAAGGATTGTCTGCTGAGGAAATCCGCTTCCCAGTTGTCCACAACCGGAATGTGGATCGCTGACAGCGAACAGATGTGGGTATCTGCCCACTCCAGAATCCGAGATACTTCCCTCATAGCTAGGGAGCTTTTCGTTCTCCCCTGATGGTTGATGTAAGCCACCAAGGTTATATTGTCTGATTGGAATCTGATAAACTTGGACAAACCCAACAGAGGACAAGCCTTCAGAGCACTGTATATTGCCCTAAGTTTTAAAATGAGATTGGGAGGGAGTTTTCCTCCTGAGTCCACAAGCCCTGTACCTTCTTGGCACCCCAAACAGCTCCCTATCCTGACAGACTTGCAACCATAGTCACAATCACCCAGGATGGTCTTAAGATGGATGTCCCTCGGTACAAGAGATCCGGACAAAACCACAGAGAGCGATTCTGTCGATCAGTTGTCCAGAGAAATCTGAGGAGACAGATCCGAATGATCGCCGTTCCACTGCTTCAGCATGCGCAGTTGCAACAGTCTGAGGTGAAACCTGGCAAAGGGAATGATGTCCATGCTGGACACCATGAGACCAATCACCTCCATACACCGAGCCACAGATGGCCTTAAGGAGGTCTGGAGGGCAAGACATGTTGAAGCTAGCTTGCAACATCTCTGGTCTGTTAGAAATATTCTCATGTCTATGGAGTCTATTATAGTACCCAAAAATTCTACCCTGGTACTTGATATAAGAGAACTCTCTCTAGATTTATCTTCCATCTATGGGATCGAAGAAGACAGAGGAGTGATTTTGAATGGTCCACTCTTCAAAAAATTTCTTGGAGCCGTAGATAGACCCAACGGAAGTGTAATAAACTGAAAGTGCTGGTCCAGGAACGCAAACCTTAGGAACTGGAAGTGGTCCTTGAGGATTGGTACGTGAAGGGAGCATCCTTCAGATCTATCATGGTGATGAACTGATCTTCTTAAACGAGGGTAAGAATGGACCTTATTGTCTCCATCTTGAACGAGGGGACATATAAAAACTTGTTTAAGCACTTTGGGCGCCATGTACTAAGCATCAAAGTGACCCGTCGTCTGTATTTCTGCGTCAAATTTCGCTCACGATCTGCATCTCGTATTTACCAATCTGCAATCGAATAGAAAAACCACTATTTTTCATCAGCTATCGTAATTTTCCGCAACTGATCGTTCCAAACCCTTTTTCCACGTACTACATGTTCGATCGCACGTAAATTTGCTTTAATCGGAAATTATGAATGTTACAAGTAATCCGCAGGCTCCAACTTTCACTCTAACTTTGCGTGATTTGCATTGCGACCATTTAGGTAGCAAATACAATAGAAAACTATAGGGGGTATCAACCTGACGCCAGGTTGAGGTACTTAAGTGAAAGGACTAGACTACAATAGTTTCATTATTGGTTTTTGGATCATTGAATGAAGATGGAGACACTTTTACATATGTTTCTATTCAGATTGATTCAATTACGAGGAAGAAGGGCTATACAGGCACCGGTTGAAAACAATGGATTGCAAAGAAGGAGAGGTAGAAGAATCAGAGTCCCTAGAGTTTTCCTTCCATGTATGGGTTTGGAAGGCATTTCTGATCGGGAGATTATCCAGAGATTCCATTTGGACAGAGAAGCTATTATGGAACTTTATAATGAAATAGCAGAATACCTGGAGCCTATGACAGCGCGTTCACAAGCCATATCCGGACTATTAAAACTGTTGGCAGCCTTACACTTTTTTTGCCACCGGTTCATTCCAAGCTGTGTCTAGCGTTATAATTGGCATCAGCCAGTCTGCTTTCGAGGCACCTAACCAAAGTCATTGATGCATTGATGGTCGTCTTTCCAAGGTACGTGTGCCTTCCATCGACTCCTGAAGATTGGCAATCTGTGAAGTCTAACTTTTATAGAATGTCCGGAATGCACAATGTCCTTGGAGCCATCGATTGCATACATGTTGCAGTCAAACCATCACAAGAACGTGAGGAAGTTTTCAGGAACCGAAAACAGTACCATTCTCTCAACGTTCAGATGGTGTGTGATCATAACATGAAAATAATCAGTGTCCGTTCTAACTTCCCTGGATCCTGTCATGATTCCTATATCTTGGGTCAGTCTGGGTTATATCGGAAGTTTGAGGATGGAGAGATGCCTGAAGGATGAACCAAAATTTACCTATGTAAAATATAGTTGTATTTTAATTGTCACTTTCATTATGTTATTGAGTTTGAGGATATATGTTACTCAATAACAGTTAATTGTCTTTAAATTTATCATCTTTATCATATTATAAAGGTCACGTGGGTGAAGAACTAAACCAATTAGGTCGTAGCCTGCTTAGTAACTTCGACACACATTAGACGCAAAATTTTACGGCTTGGTTTTTAGTACATTCATGTAACGAAGTTCTATCCGCATGGTGCGAATGCCGGCGGGTTAATTCAATACGGTGTGTGTGCGAAAATTCTGACGCCTTAGTACATGTCGCCCTTTAGGTCCAGAATCGGACGGAAAGTTCCCTTCTTTTTTGGGACCACGAAAAGGTTTGAATAGTATCCCAAACCTCTCTCTGCGATAGGCACTGGGACAATAACTCCTAAGAGGACAGATTCCGTACGCACCCCAGAACGGCTTCCCTCTTTTCTGGTCAGGAATACAGGTTTGAGAGGAGGAATCTGCCCCTGGGTGGCTAAGACTTGAAAGCTATCTTGTAACCCTGAGCTATGACCTCCAGGACCCATGGATCCTGCACGTCCCTGAACCAAGCGACTGAAAAGAGCGACAGTTTGCCCCCTACACCATCCAGAAGTGGACCGGGGACCACCCTTTCATGCTGACTTAGACATCGGCGGGCTTCTTGCTCTGCTTGGATTTATTCCAGGACTGAGCCGGCTCTTGGTTTGCTCTGGCTTAGCGGAGGACTGCTGACAACGGGCTTTATCAAAACGAAAATTGGCCCTTAGACTAGTTCTTATTCTTTTGCGGTAGGAAGGCACCCTTGCCCTCTGGGATCATGGAGATAATTGAGTCCAGGCCTGGACCAAACAAAATCTTTCCCTTAAAGGGGAGGGAAAGAAGTCTAGACTTAGAAGTCATATCCACAGATCATGACGTCAGCCAGAGCCCGACGGGCCTGAGCAGAAAATCTGAAGCCTTAGCATTCAGGCGAATAATCTGCTTAATAGCATCACAGATAAAAGAATTAGCAACCCTAAGGCTGTAATTCTTTCCTGAATAACGTTGAGGGAACCTCTCCACCCCGATCAAATTCTTTAAGAAGTCACACCCGTAGGTAGTTTCTCCAGCAACTGCGGCAACAGCCACCGCCGGTTGAAACAAATATCCCGTAAGTTAAAACATATTTCTTAACAGAGTTTCCATCTTTTATCTATGGGCTCTTTAAACGAAGAGCTATCCTCAAGCGGGATAGCAGTATGTTTAGCAAGGGTGAATATAGCGCTCTCCCTTTTAGGACCGGAACCCCACAAATCTATTGAGAGTCCAGGACCGGGAACAATTTCTTAAAGGGACACTGAACCCAATTTTTTTCTCTCATGATTCAGATAGAGCATGCACTTTTAAGCAACTTTCTAATTTACTTCTATTACCAATTATTCTTCCTTCTCTTGCTATCTTTATTTGAAAAAGAAGGATGCTAAGGAGACAGCAAATGTTTGGTTTCAGAACCATGGACAGCACTGGTTTATTTGTGCTGTCCCAATCAGCAAGGACAACCCAGGTTGCTCACCAAAAATGGGCCGGCATCTAAACTTACATTCTTGCTTTTCAAATAAACATACCAAGAGAATAAAGAAAAATTGATAATAGGAGTAAATTAGAAAGTTGCTTAAAATTGCATGCTCTATCTGAATCACAAAAGAAAAAATTAGGGTACAGTGTCCCTTTAAAGGAAGAAGAGGGGGAAAAGGAATTTAATCCTGTCCCATTCGTTCTTAATAATGTTCACCATCTAACAGGAGCAGGGAAGGATAATGTACCACCCTATCCCCAAACTCTATCCAATTTAGGAATCAAAGGTTCATCAGGCAATTTGGCCTCTGGTTCCTCTAAATTCCCCAAAATTTCCATTAGAAGGAAGCGCAAATTCTTAAAACTAAAGTCTGGTTCCTCCGCAGCCGGAGGTTTATAGGCAGCAGACTCCAATCCAGAATGTTGATACTATGAAGTCTCAGAAAGAGCTTCCTCCTCGGATAACCTTCTTAGTTAAATACAATAAATGATCTGATGTACTCTGGGAAGGAGTGCAATATGTAACCTTTCGTTTGCGCTTGGCAGGGCAAGGTAAAGCATTAAAGGTTGCACCGTCGTCTGAACTGCGCAGTAAGGTCTGGTGGAAAAAAGGCCCCTTCCAGATGGAGGATCAGCAATGGAAACTGCATGTGTAGAGAGAGAAGAATGTAGGGTACGCACCTTATTTGATGACAACTCCTCAGAGGTGGACGGCTCAGTGGTATCAAACATGTTTGATATTATCACATTATCAAGGCATATGGAACATAATTGAGAGGGCGGATCTAAGGCCTCCTCACAATGTAAACAGGAATTACTCATTAGGAATAGAGGGCGTACCCTCTGAAGTCAGAATCCTCCGTCGCTAGTGCAATAACCGGAAAACTATAGAAAATAAAACAATCATTTTTTATTCACAAAAACGGCACCCTTATACCCCAATGGCTGGGGCATTCCCCACCTCCTATGACCCAGACAGTACAGAGATTTATGACTCCTCTCTGATAGACACCCGGTCAGGAAAGAGGGAATGAAAACTGCACAATGCAGGACCGTCTCAGTTATGAGAAAAAGCGCGCCAAACTTGTAAGCTGCACAGCTTTCAAACTGAAAGTGAAACCTGTATATTCCATAACAGCCTATGAGCCCATAACATCACAAACATAAAAGCAGCATAAAATCAAATAAACATATAATATTATTCCCCACTGTTCAATAATCCCCCTCAGGAGATATTAACCCTTAATTCTATACAGATAAAAGGAATCACACTGTGACCCTATCTTCTTGCGTTATCATAAATGTATAAAAAATGAAACAATCTTACCAGAATCTATGCCGTCGAACAGTAACGCGGTCCTTCAAGTTTGACAGATAGTAGCATCGCTTCTGACATGGACTTGAGTGAAGAAAGCAGGCAGCGAAACTCGTCAACACTGATTGCTTATGGAGCTGTTAATATGAGTGGGGATGGTTTCGCAGAAAGACTATCCCTGCATCTTCGGACTCTAACTTTCAACCATGCTCTCACTGAGAGGCTGACAGGACTACTTAAAACTCCAGTCCCATCTCGAAGAGTACTACCCACCATAAGAGACTACTCCGAAATCCTCTGACACTTCTCTGCCAACCTCCTGTGACGAAAGGCAAAGAATGACTGGGGTTATAAGGAAGTGGGGGAGGTATTTAAGCCTTTGGCTGCAATGTCTTTGCCTCCTCCTGGTGGCCAGGTTCAGTATTTCCCACAAGTAAGGAATGCAGCTGTGGACTCTTCCCATATTATGAAGGAAACCAAAGTGCATTGTGAATTACCGTAAAAATATGGGGGTATTATTGTACTCCTTGGGCATCACTTAACACAAAAATAGGTGTTTAATTGCAGTAATGTCTTTTTATGATATGCACAATAAAATTGCTTAAAAACATAACATTTCTAAATCATCTACCAGCAGTCACAGTAGTTGGCCTCTCAGAAGCTGTTCCAGATAGAGGGAGTTGCTGGTGCTTACCATCTACCTTTGCGCTAGAAGATGCGGCCGATTCTCTGGAACGGGGGATGGGATATCCAGGGACTCGAGGGGAGAAAGACGCAAAAAACATTACTGGCGGAATCCTGATGACACTTGAAAATCGGTTCATAGGTGTCGCAGAGCAAATGGCGGATCTTCAGAATTGTCATATCACAGATTGGATTGTTCTGCTGTAGCATCTTGAGGTAACCCGCACTGTTAGAATGATGATATCTTCACGGTGGAAAGCGCTTAAGGAGAGAGCCCTGTCACGTTCATTGGGTTAGCCTGACCTTATCTTGCTGGACTTGGGGCCATCTATTAACTACGGCCCTTGGTGGATTGCCTTTCATAACAGGACTTTCTTTGTGGTGCTTGGCAAATGGCTGACATGTTCCTGCAGAACTGGCATCGGGTAGATATGATTGTATTGCAGAGACTCGATATGGTGTACTATAATTGCATAAACCTGATGAAGGCCTTGTTGCCTGATGTGAACACTTTATAAAATTTCACCTAGATTTGGTTGTCTTATGTTCCTAGGATGTAAACTACATACTTTAGTTTTACAAGTATGCCAATTAGTGATGTTGCGAATAGTTCGCCAGCGAACATAGCATGTTCGCGTTCGCCTCAGCGGGCGAACATATGCAATGTTCGATCCGCCCCCTATTCGTCATCATTGAGTAGACTTTGACCCTGTACCTCACAGTCAGAATACACAGAATACAGCAGCAGACCCTCCCTCCCAGACCCTCCCACCTCCTGGACAGCATCCATTTTAGATTCATTTGGAAGCTGCATTCTTAGTGAGAGGAGGGACAGTGTAGCTGCTGCTAGAACATGTCTGCTTTTTTTTTTTTTTCCTGTGTAATCTGCCTGCCAGCCTGTGTGTCAGGCTCACAGCGTATACTGTGCCCACTTGCCCAGTGCCACCACTCATATCTGATGTAACAGTAGTGTACATTTAAAAAAAACAACACTTTTTTGACTGTGAATAGCAGACAGCTGCCAGTACCCAAGATGGCCGCCAATAAGGCAGATGGGGAGGGTTAGAGAGCTGTTTTGGGGGGGGGATCAGGGAGGTTGGGAGCTAAGGGGGGATGCTACACCACAGCATATGTAAATATGCTATAAAAAAATAAAATAAAAAAATTAAAAACCTTTTATTTTAGTACTGGCAGTACTTAAGATGGCAGGGACAATTGTGGGGTGGGGAGGGAAGGGAGCTGTTTGGGAGGGATCAGGGGGTCTGATGTGTCAGGTGGGAGGCTGATCTCTACACTAAAGCTAAAATTAACCCTGCAAGCTCCCTACAAACTACCTAATTAACCCCTTCACTGCTAGCCATAATACACGTGTGATGCGCAGCAGCATTTAGCGGCCTTCTAATTACAAGAAAGCAACGCCAAAGTCATATATGTCTGCTATTTCTGAACAAAGCGGATCCCAGAGAAGCATTTACAACCATTTGTGCCATAATTGCACAAGTTGTTTGTAAATAATTTCAGTGAGAAACCTAAAATTGCGAAGAAATTTAAGTTTTTTTTAAATTTGATCGCATTTGGCGGTGAAATGGTGGCATTAAATATACCAAAATGGGCCTAGATCAATACTTTGGGTTGTCTACTACACTACACTTAAGCTAAAATTAACTCTACAAGCTGCCTACATGCTCCCTAATTAACCCCTTCACTGCTGGGCATAAAACATGTGTGGTGCGCAGTGGCATTTAGCAGCCTTCTAATTACCAAAAAGCAACGCCAAAGCCATATAAGTCTATTTCTGAACAAAGGGGATCCCAGAGAAGCATTTACAACCATTTATGCCATAATTGCATAAGTTGTTTGTAAATAATATCTGTGAGAAACCTAAAGTTTGTGAAAAAGTGAACAATTTTTTTTTATTTGATCGCATTTGGCGGTGAAATGGTGGCATGAAATATACCAAAATGGGCCTAGATCAGTACTTTGGGTTGTCTACTACACTACACTTAAGCTAAAATTAACTCTACAAGCTCCCTACATGCTCCCTAATTAACCCCTTCACTGCTGGGCATAAAACACGTGTGGTGCGCAGTGGCATTTAGCAGCCTTCTAATTACCAAAAAGCAACGCCAAAGCCATATAAGTCTGCTATTTCTGAACAAAGGGGATCCCAGAGAAGCATTTACAACCATTTATGCCATAATTGCATAAGTTGTTTGTAAATAATTTCTGTGAGAAACCTAAAGTTTGTGAAAAAGTGAACAATTTTTTTTTTTATTTGACCGCATTTGGCGGTGAAATGGTGGCATGAAATATACCCAAATGGGCCTAGATCAATACTTTGGGTTGTCTACTACACTACACTTAAGCTAAAATTAACTCTACAAGCTCCCTACATGCTTCCTAATTAACCCCTTCACTGCTGGGCATAAAACACATGTGGTGCGCAATGGCATTTAGCAGCCTTCTAATTACCAAAAAGCAAAGCCAAAGCCATATAAGTCTGCTATAATGGCATGTCTGGCACACAGTGTTGGGGCAAGGGTCCATCTGAACACTGATACCTGGTCTGCAAAGCATGGTCAGGGCAGGTATATCACCTACACTGCGCACTGTGAAGCGGGCGTAACCCTTACACTACCTGATCGATACAACATCATACCTGATGTTTTAAAGCACGTTATTCCAAACAATTTAGGAATGTTAGGTGATTTATGCCCTTTATGGATTAAAACCAGACTCTGCATCAACTATGTAATTTTCCATGGGAGTTTTGCCATGGATCCCCCTCCGGCATGCCACAGTCCAGGTGTTAGTGCCCTTGAAACAACTTTTCCATCACTATTGTGGCCAGAAAGAGTCCCTGTGGGTTTTAAAATTCGCCTGCCTATTGAAGTCTATGGCGGTTCGCGAACCCAATTTTTTAGGTTTGCGACATCACTAATGCCAATAGAATAAGCCAAACACCTTAGCTTATATTTTACACAGGGTTTTATACGGCAACTGGCAGCGGCTGATTTTATTGTTTCACATGTGGTTGATGCTTTATTATTAGTAGCTGAAGTGTTGGAGCTAACCATCCCTCCTTGTTAATGTTTCTCCTCCAGAGATGGAATATAGCAGCTATATAATATATGTTTATCATTGCATGTATGAGACTAATTCATGATTATTTTCTAATAAGCAATTAGGCTTTATAAATAAGCTTTACACCATCAGACTTAGAGGCTAGCTCTAAGGGCTATTTATTTACTTGACATACTTTCAATATTAAACATGACCTGTTAATAAGCTTAGGTGTTAATACGCCAATAACCGCTTCTTTCAGGAATAACCTAACACCCCCCTTACTTAGCTGGCCCAGCACAATTTTGATTTTTATACCTCTCTTCACTGAGATAGCTTGTTACTAAACACGTTACCTCCTAAGATCCCCTATTCCCTATAAGCTATTCTGCAATTGTGACAAGAGGCCTCCTAGAAAATTTAAGAAAAAATACTATTTGGCTTCCACTCCTTTTGCTATAAATTAATTTAACTTATTCTCTATTTCTAAGCAGACCACCTTATTGTTTATTTTTATATAAGACAACTCCATCCGCATAACGTGCAGTCCTAGCATTATTCTCATACCATAGCATTTGATGATGGGTATAACTGTTTTGTTATGGTTTGGCAGTACTGATTAATCTATATAATAGAGGCGAATCAGTCTATTAGTATTTTCATCACTACTACTATAGGCCTTGGTGTTAGGTCTCCAATTTTTACTGTATTGTTAAAACATAATGTATACCTGCCTTTTAAAACCAATAGACCATAAATGCCTCACTACAGCAGACCCACAGTAATAATCTCTGGCACTACTTATCCCTTTATTACTCTTCGTTTAGTGTTAATAGCTCTCCTAGAATGTAGACACTTCTATTGTTTTGATATATTCCTTTAGAAATATCTAAGCTTTATGCATACTGTTGTTGCCGAATTGTGAACAATGTTTGACATATGTGAATGTTTGTGTATCTCATTTTCAGTTAATAGCGCTCTAGAGGTCCAAAAGTTGCCTCAAATTACTATAATCCCCTAATGTTCAATTTCTTAGTCCTAGGGGGGGGGGGGTCTAAAACTGGCCTCATCTGTTTGAAGGGGGTTAGAATGAGCTCATACCATACTAGTTTCTAAGTCTTCCTTTGAATCTTAAGTTTTCTGGACCCCGCCGTGGTCCTGGTAGGCATGGGAGGTACACTTAAACAGTGCAGGTCCAAAAGTGGCCTGTTTCATCCAAAAGCCCTCCGCTTAGAATATCATGATACTTGGGGTCAAAGAGTGGCCTCTGCTACTCCCAAGAGAAAAAAGAGGGAAATTTATAGGTTTGCTCCTCAAATATTTTATTCACTTTTAGTTTGGTCAATGAATGTAAATGAAGTGATGTTTAAGTTTATTGAAGCAGTCATGAGTAAGAAGGTGTACATATTTTTTTCGCTTTTAGCTTCTTGACTTTTGTTATTTGTATATTTACATGAGAAAACTGGATTTTATGTAAATTTTTAAACCCTCAAATATTATTTAAAAAAAAAACATTACATTTCTTAATTTCTCACACTTGCTTAGATTTTGTTCATATAAAATTATAGTTTATTTATAGGGATGCACCGAAATTTCGGCCGCAGAAAGTTTCAGCCGAAAATGGCATTTTTGGTTATTTCGTTATTCGTTTTTTTTGCCTTTCGTTTTCGGTAAAATTATTGTGCAGCATATTTCAAATTTGATGCCAGCCTAGAGCTGCTGTTTGAGTTCATTACTTGACTTACTGTTTTGCATATAATAATAGTTTTCAAGGACTATATTTTGATAATTAGTAACAAAATAAAAAGGTTAAATCTGATTCTGTTACACAGAACTAAATAAAGAATAATACTAGCGATGCACCCAAATCTGGGCCGCTGAAAATGTGCAATTCCAATTTCAGCCCAAAGAAGACCAAAATGGCTAAAAATGTACAGCCCTCCCCTGTTCTATTGAGTTAGATGTCTATTCTTAGCATAAGGTGAGCAGCACAGCACTGGCATGGTACACAGAGCACACACATAAGTACCATGACATGATGATATTTGAAACCAGCAGTGCCCTTTTTTTTCTTAGAAGGAAACCAAAGTTCTGAATACAGTATTCAAAAGAGGATAAGTAACATGTTTATAAACACTTGATATTATCAGAAACAGCCCTAAGCACACACAGTGAATATGTATAAGCCTTATATACAGTGCTCATACATCAGCCTCTTGTGCGTGGACATTCTATTCGCCTGAGGCAAATATGCGTGCACACTATATATGCATAAGCCCCAAGCTTGCACACAGTTGGTACAAATTAGCACCCACCAGACAGTGTATACAAAAAAAAGCACAGTAACTTTCTATAACAACCTTGCACGTAAGGTTGTAGCTAAGTCCGATGGTCCTGGTGATAGGTGACAGGCAGACTCCATTTGGGGTTCCGGACATATAATCTGACGGGTCAGTGTGAGACCCGAACCAGGAACTAGGCGGAGATACGATGAGCCACACCCATAACTACACCCAAAAACAAAACACATGTCCACCTCGTATTGTTGACTGGCTATAACCACGGTCTCCCTTATAGAGCTCCAGTTTCACTGCAGATCACACCCTACGGTACAAGTGACCACGTCCATTTGTTGGAGCTTTCCCAGCTACACACACACACACACTGTAGTTAAAAAAGAAAAATACATTTCGGTTTCGGTTTTCGGCCAGGGGCATCCTGAATTTTCGGTTTCGGTCTAGAATTTTCATTTCGGTGCATCCCTATTTATTTATAAATATTATTTTATGTTAAAAGATAGTCCTATTTGTCCTTTATAAAACAATATATAATAAGTGTGGGTGCACTTAATGTGAAAGAGGTAAGTTATGGTTGAACTGACATATAGTTGAAATTTTAGATTTAACAATATTATATCACAAAAATGTTTCAGGAGAAATGTGAGGAAGCTGTTTTTTTTTTACAGAAAGGGTGGTGAATTCACAGAATAAACTTCATATTGAGGTGGTAAACACAAGGACTGTAAAATAATGCAAATATGCCTGGGACATGCATAAGGCTATCCTAAAAAAAATAACATGTAATATGGGTAGTCTTGACGGGCCTTTTTGGTTCTTATGTACCGTCAAATTATATTTTCATTATGACTCATCGTAATGTAAAACAAAGTGTAAGTGGAAGATGTGATTGTCCTCTTAAAAACCATCAGAAGTAGTTCGACAAAAGAAAGTTTTCACTCTGGTTTAGATAAGCTTTGACTATGATACAAAATCTTATCCCAGTAAATGATGAGATGGCCAGCTTCTTACTATAACTCTGTAGCAGTAGCTGGTTATAACTAACTATTTCTTAAAGGCTGTGCCTTCATGGCAACTGGATGCTGGAATCTATCAGACTGTTATGTCCAACATTATGACAAATAATAAATACAAATAACAGTAGAATAATACAAGTAATACTACTACTACAACTACTACTAATAATAATAGCAAACAAAATACTGCAATAAAAGCCACAGATAAACATCTAAGAAATAGGGCAAAAAAAAATGATAGCATGTTTGGCCTCGTTTATAAAATAGGTTACTGCGTATTAGTACTATATTAAATAAAATTTCAGGTTTTTGCAGAAGTAGCTGTAGTAAATGCAATCCAGTTCTTAAACCACTAGGGGTCACTGTCACATATCTTTACCTTAGCTGGTGAAGAAGATTATTAGAGCTTGAGGTGGATATTGGTGCAACATGTGTTATTTAATGGTGCAAATTTTATATATCAATCAAAAATAGGATATATTAAAATGTATGTCCCTGTACTGACAAAAATGTTTTTGTTTTTATGCCTAGTCTGTCTGTCCACCAAGAAAGCAGTAAGAGACTTGCATATCAGCCAGTGAGCAATCAGTGCATAAAGCACAGCAGAACTTCCTTCAAAATAATAAAACAAACAGCTTTAACATAACCTTTATTAAAGTATTTCAGTATGTTTAAACTGTGCTCTTTCTTATGCATGACAGACCTTTTCTGTCACTTTAAAACCGTTATCTACTTACACTATCTAATATGAGGGAAACATTAGATTCATGGGGGCCTAGTTATCAAGCCGCCAACCTCAAATACGCTGGAATTCCGCAGCGTATTTGTGGCGAGGCTAATTCGCCTTAGTTATCAAAGGCTAGATACCGGCAAAAGTAGAATTTTGAGACGTAAGCTTCGATCCGCCGGACTCGGTCCGACACAGATCGATTCTTACGTCACTCCAGATGTTCCGCACACAAGTGCGGCACAATCTGACTACTTTTGCTAGTTATCAAAAAACTAGCAGGTACGCTCGGCACTTTTCCGGCCCAGCGTACCTGGTTTTCAATCCGCCCCCCTGGAGGCGGCGGATCCCATAGGAATCAATGGGAGTCTGACCATAGCGAAAGTACAAGTTCGCTGCTGCCAGACATCCCATTGATTTCTATGGGAGCTGTCTACACCTAACACCCTAACATGTACCCCGAGTCTAAACACCGCTAATCTGTCCCCCCCTACACCGCCGCAACTAAATAAAGTTATTAACCCCTAAACCGCAACTCCCGGAGCCCACCGCAAGCTACTCTATACATATTAACCCCTAAACCGCCGCTCCCAGAGCCTGCCGCAACTATAATAAATGTATTAACCCCTAAACCGCCGCTCCCGGACACCGCCGCAACCTACATTATACCTAGTAACCCCTATCCTGCCCCCCCTATACCGCCGCCCTCTATAATAAAGTTATTAACCCCTATCCTGCCGATCCCGCACCTCGCCGCAACTAAATAAATAGTTTAACCCCTAAACCACCGCTCCCGGACCCTGCCGCAACCTATATTAAACTTATTAACCCCTAATCTGCCCCCCCTACACCGTCGCCACCTATAATGCATTTATTAACCCCTATCCTGCCCCCCCCTACACCGCCGTCACTGTAATAAATTTATTAACCCCTAAAACTAAGTCTAACACTAACCCTAAAACCCCCCTAACTTAAATATTAATTAAATTAATCTAAATAATATTTCTCTTATTAACTAAGTTAATCCTATTTAAAACTAAATACTTACCTTTAAAATAAACCCTAATATAGCTACAATATAAATAATAATTATATTGTAGCTATCAAAGGATTTATTTATATTTTACAGGTAACTTTCAATTTATTTTAACTAGGTACAATAGCTATTAAATAGTTATTAACTATTTAATAGCTACCTAGCTAAAATAAACTGAAATTTACCTGCAAAATAAAAACTAACCTAAGTTGCAATTACACCTAACACTAGACTATCATTACATTAATTAAATAAATTACCTACAAATAACTACAATTAAATACAATTACATAAACTAACTAAAGTACAAAAAATAAAAAAAGCTAAGTTACAAAAAATAAAAAAAATAAGTTACAAACATTTAAAAAATATTACAACAATTTTCAGCTAACTACACCTAATCTAAGCCCCCTAATAAAATAACAAAGCCCCCCAAAATAAAAAATTCCCTACCCTATTCTACATTAAAAAAGTTCAAAGCTCTTTTACCTTACCAGCCCTTAAAAGGGCCTTTTGTGGGGCATGCCCCAAAGAAAACTGCTCTTTTGCCTGTAAAAGAAAAATACAACCCCCCCAACATTAAAACCCACCACCCACATACCCCTAATCTAACCCAAACCCCCGTTAAAATAACCTAACACTAATCCCCTGAAGATCATCCTACCTTGAGTTGTCTTCACTCAGCAGAGCCACCGATAGAACTGAAGAGGAGATCCGGAGCGGCAGAAGTGATCTTCCAAGGGGCGCTGAAGAAATCTTCCATCCGATGAAGTGATCCTCCATGCGGCGCTGAAGAAGTCTTCCATCCGGGCGATGTCATCTTCGGAACAGCCAATAGAATGAGAGCTCAATCTGATTGGATCAGCCAATCGGATTGAACTTCAATATGATTGGCTGATTCAATCAGCCAATCAGATTTTTCCTACCTTAATTCCGATTGGCTGATAGAATCCTATCAGCCAATCGGAATTGAAGGGACGCCATCTTGGATGACGTCCCTTAAAGGAGCCTTCATTCGTCGGTAGTCCGTCGGGAAAGAAGGATGTTCCGCGTCGGCGGGATGAAGATCGATCCTAAAGAAAGAAGATTGAAGACTCCGCTTGGAAGATGACCGCCCGGATAGAAGACTTCTTCAGCGCCGCTTGGAAGATGACATCGCCCGGATGGAAGACTTCTTCAGCGCCGCATGGAGGATCACTTCATCGGATGGAAGATTTCTTCAGCGCCCCTTGGAGGATCACTTCTGCCGCTCCGGATCTCCTCTTCAGTTCCATCGGTGGCTCGGCTCAGTGAAGACAACTCAAGGTAGGGTGATCTTCCGGGGATTAGTGATTAGGTTATTTTAAGGGGGTTTGGGTTAGATTAGGGGTATGTGGGTGGTGGGTTTTAATGTTGGGGGGGGTTGTATTTTTCTTTTACAGGCAAAAGAGCAGTTTTCTTTGGGGCATGCCCCACAAAAGGCCCTTTTAAGGGCTGGTAAGGTAAAAGAGCTTTGAACTTTTTTAATGTAGAATAGGGTAGGGATTTTTTTTTATTTTGGGGGACTTTGTTATTTTATTAGGGGGCTTAAAGTAGGCGTAATTAGCTTAAAATTGTTGTAATATTTTTTAAATGTTTGTAACTTAGCTTTTTTTATTTTTTTGTACTTAGTACTTAGTTTATGTAATTGTATTTAATTGTAGTTATTTGTAGGTAATTTATTCAATTAATATAATGATAGTGTAGTGTTAGGTTTAATTGTAACTTAGGTTAGGATTTATTTTACAGGTAATTTGTATTTCTTTTAGCTAGGTAGTTATTAAATAGTTAATAACTATTTAATAACTATTCTAACTAGCTAAAATAAATACAAAGTTACCTGTAAAATAAATATAAATCCTAAAATAGCTACAATATAATTATTAATTACATTGTAGCTATCTTAGGGTTTATTTTACAGGTAAGTAGTTAGTTTTAAATAGGAATAATTTATTTAAGTATAGTGTAGTGTTAGGTGTAATTGTAACTTAGGTTAGTTTTTATTTTACAGATAAATTTCTCTTTATTTTAGCTAGGTAGCTATTAAATAGTTAATAACTATTTAATAGCTATTGTACCTAGTTAAAATAAATTGAAAGTTACCTATAAAATAAAAATAAATCCTAAGATAGCTACAATATAATTATTATTTATATTGTAGCTATATTAGGGTTTATTTTAAAGGTAAGTATTTAGTTTTAAATAGGATTAATTTAGTTAATAAGAGTTATAATATTTAGATGTATTTAATTAATATTTAAGTTAGGGGGGTGCTAGGGTTAGTGTTAGGCTTAGGTTTAGGGGTTAATAAAATTATTACAGTGGCGGCGGTGTAGTGGGGGTCAGGATAGGGTTTAATAAACTTATTATAGGTGGCGACGGTGTAGGGGGGGCAGATTAGGGGTTAATAAATTTAATATAGGTTGCGGCAGGGTCCGGGAGCGGCGGTTTAGGGGTTAAACTATTTATTTAGTTGCGGCGAGGTGCGGGATCAGCAGGATAGGGGTTAATAACTTTATTATAGAGGGCGGCGGTATAGGGGGGGCAGGATAGGGGTTACTAGGTATAATGTAGGTTGCGGCGGTGTCCGGGAGCGGCGGTTTAGGGGTTAATACATTTATAAGAGTTGCTGCGGGGTCTAGGAGCGGCGGTTTAGGGGTTAATAACTTTATTTAGTTGCGGGGGGCTCCGGGGGCGCCGGTATAGGGGGTAGAACAGTGTAGTTAGTGTGGGTGCTTAGTGACAGGCTAGCAATAAAGCTGTGAAAAAGCCGAAGAGCAGCGAGATCGGATGAGTGATAACTCTCACAGTCCGCTGCTCATCGCCCCGTACTTGGTGCGTGGCTTTTTGACAGCTTTATTGATAACTTAGGCGAAATTTTTCAGGTCCGCGGCGGCGAAGGTAGGCGAGCGTATTGGGCCGGCGAAGGCAGGAAAGTTGACACGTTGATAACTAGGCCCCATGGTCTGATAAGACCCTTTGCTATTCACAAAGTATAAGAAATGGTTTTTATAAACCAGAATTGATATATATGCTACTATGTTTTTTTTATTGGCGGTTTTTTCTCAAGTTTCAGTGTCACATTTAATCACGATTGGAAATTACCTGAGGAAGGCGTAGGATGTTTCAGGAAGGTCCTGGTAACTTTTATATCTAAATAAAAAAAAAGGCTCCATACAAGAGCTTTCTTTATTATTATTTTTTCACTACTTATTCACTTATAATTCTCACTATGAAGGTAGGTTATATGCCAAATTTAGGGGAGCTAGCTTAAATGATAGTTTTAATGATTTTTTTGTTTGCCTGTATAGAAGAGCTCCTTTTGAGCAAAGTAGATATAATGTCCTGTTATTTCTTTTTTTTAGTCCACGATTTTTTAGGTCTGAACATAGGCCACGCACCGGTAGATGGCAAATATTAGTATGGAAAATTAGGTTTGCAAAGATGTTTTAATGTTTGGTTTTGTATTTTATTTAGTTTTTGTTGTCACATTCTTTTTCTCTTTGTTTTTGTTATTAGGTTGTATATGTAATTTTTATGTGAAGCTAAAATATAACACCACACAGAGATGTAGTCAGTTTTTATGTATATCAGTTTGGTATTATTTAACTGTAAATCCTGGAAGTGTTGTGAAGTATATTCTAAAGGTTAAAAAAGAAAAAAAGGGAAAAACTTTTCTCTTTTTTTTTTTCTCCCCCTCGTCCTCCCTCTTTTCTCTCTCTCTCCTCCCCCCCTCCTCTGGTCCTACTCCACCTCTCATGCTATCTATGCATGGTTGTTTAAGATCTCTCTGCTTAAAGTTTTATAGATGAGAGATAATATCAGAATAGCCTCCTGGAACGTGGGAGGTATTACCTCTCCAATTAAGCGTAAGGGTAACCTTAATTTGTTAAAAAAAACATAATTCAGATATCATCTTATTACAGGAAACACATTTAAAAACTCAAGAGATACCTAAATTAAAAGCTGGCTGGGTGGGGGAAGTGGTAGCAACTCCCTGTACCTCAAGGAAGAAAGGGGTAGCCTTCTTATTTAATAAACGTTTGTCTTACAAAATATTATCCCAGGACCTTGACAGAGAGGAAAGATATATTATTTTACATTTAGAGGTAGAGGGTTTGAAACTTGTCATATGCAACCTATATGGACCAAATAAACCAGATAAGCTCTTCTGGGACAGTCTACAAATTAAGCTTCTAGAAGCTGGCTCTGAACATCTTATTGTTGCCGGCGACTTTAATGCAGTTATGTTTCCTGCTCTAGATAGACTTAAACAGACTCAAAGTCGTAAAACTAAACTGGAGGCAAAATTACTGAGGAGTTTCACCACCAGTTTAGAGCTAAAAGATATTTGGAGGATTCAAAAACCAGATATTAGAATGTTTACGTGTGAATCTAAATCACATCAGACATTGTCTCGACTTGATACATTCTTTGTTAATGGGAAAGTTCTGGGTTTAAAATCCAAAGCGGAAATTAAAGAAATTGTAATGTCAGATCATGCGATTGTACTACTTGATTTGGATATAAGAGCGCATAATCTAAACAATATTGGGAGGTTCTTTTTTCCCCAGACACTTAATTGCTGATATCCAATTTAAAAACTGGCTGCACACACGATGGAGGGAATTTTACAATTTCAACTCTCACTATATAAATAAAATTGAAATCTTATGGGAGGTCCTTCAAGGCTGTCATCAGAGGAGAAATTAAAGCATTTATGATATTAAGGAAAAGGAAAATGCAGGTGCGGAATGTCCAATTATCTAACCAGCTCCGCTATGCTCTCAATTTGTATATCAACAGTTCATCTAAAGAAAATTGGGAAAAATATATTCGTAGTAGACAGGAAAGGGATATTTTTTTAAATCAAAAAGTCAAACTTGAAGATCTAAGATCTTGGTCCTTTTATTATAGACATGGAGGCAGGGCTGGAAAATTCCTAGCAAACCTGGTTAAATTTAAGCAAAAAAAACACTCAATTGAATTTCTTAAGGTGAATGGCAACAAAATATCAGATATACAAGCCATGAGAACTTATATAAGAGATTACTTTGTTCAAGTTTTCTCTGACTCCCCAATTAATCAACAGGCTAAACAAGCTTTTTGGGATAAAGTCAACATCCCTCAAATCTCTAGCGATGATCTTGCTAAAATTAATGCTCCAATTACGGAGGATGAGATAGTGCAGGCCATTAAAGCAGCTCCCTTAAATAAAGCTCCTAGCCCAGACCAACTGCCTATAGAACTATATAAACTACTGGGGGAAGATATCCGTCCAGTATTGGGAAAATTATTTAACCATTATTTCACTTCTGGTACTATGCAGTCTACTTTTTTTTACATCTTCTCTGGTTTCCTTGATACTTAAGAAGGACAAGGATCCGGAACAAATGGGCTCTTACAGGCCTATTTCGCTATTAAAAAATGATTATAAGCTCTTAACAGGAATTATAGCACAGCGATTAAAGCCTATTATGCAATTAGTGATTTACAAGGACAAAACTGGTTTCATGATAGGGAGAAATTCAACTAATAATTTAAGGAAACTCCAGATTGTAATAGATTTTTTTGGGAGAAGCTGAGAAAAGAGAGAACAAAGTTATCAACTGATTTTGCTATTCTAGTGGTCGACGCAGAAAAAGCGTTCGACACAATTACATGGGATCATTTGCTAACTTCATTAGGAAGATTTGGTGTAAAGGGTGCACTGCTGAACTTTATACAGCTGATTTACAACAATTCTAAAGCCTCTGTTCTAGTTAATGGCCTCCCCACTGAACCCATTCTTCTTCAAAAAGGAACTAGGCAGGGCTGTCCTCTTTCCCCTTACTTGTTTAACCTCTGGCAATTTTTATAAGAAAGGAACTTGAGGGGATTTACATAGGCTGTAAACAGGTAACACTCTCTTTATACGCAGATGACTTATTGATTTTCTTAAAAGATTCAAAAAAGAATATTCCACTAATTTTAAAGATCTTTGATGAATATGGTTTGTTCGCGGGTTACAAGGTTAATCATAATAAATCTGAAATACTATGGTTATATAAGCATAAAAAGGGTATACAGGAAACACCCTTCTCAACAGCCAGTAATTTCATTAAATACTTAGGCATTAAAATTTCGAGGAATCACAAAAATTGGTACAATTTAAATTTTACACCACTTTGGGTTGAAATCCAGAAAAATTTGTCCAACTGGTCTAAATTTCCTCTCTCGTTGTCAGGGAAAATTAATCTAATAAAGATGATGATCTTCCCCAAAATTCTTTATGTGATGCAGAGTATTCCTTTATTCATTACCAAGAGGGATCTTATTTTCTTTAGACAAATTTGTACAAAATTCCTGTGGAACGGGAAGAGGATGGCCCTCTCTCACTATAAATTGTCACTACCAAGAGTGGGCTAGCACTCCCGGATATTGAAGTGTACAACTGGGCCTGTATAGGCAAGATTGCTCTTGACTGGATTACAGATTCTTATCTTTAGATCAACAATTAACCAATCCCTATTCATTGAAAGCCTTGCTACACTTGGGAAAAACAACTTCCCAGAAAAAATTAAAAACCTTACATGCATAAGGAATATTATCATAGCCTGGAAAAAAGTCTGCAATTGTCTAGAAATTGATTCTTCCTTCTCCAAATTTCTTACTATTAAAGGAAATGCTGAATTCCCATATGCTTTAAATTCTAAAAATTTTCAAAGCTGGGAAGAAAATGGCTTGGTTTATATAGCTCAGCTTCATGACGTTGGGGGGGTTTATATAAAACAATGAAGGACTATCAAGGTTTAGATAATTTAAACAGAATTGTGAATAAATGGTATTTTTTAAATATAAACCCTCAAGTGGATATAATCAAAGCCAGTTTTGCATTGGTAGATTCTGCCACAGCTTCTATTTCTTGGAGAGAATCACATGTAAAGATTCTGAATATGTTATATATTACACCAACAATGGCAACTAAATGGCAGAAAAAACCATCAAGTGCTTGCAGCAAATGTAGCTTTCCGGAGGCCGATATATACCACTGCTTCTGGAAATGCCCTAAAATCCATAAAATCCAAAAGTTCTGGTATAAAATAAATTTCTGGTTTGAAAAATTATGTAATTGTATATTTAAATTCCAAGATGCTCATATATTTTTTCTTATAAATAACTCTAGTCAAGTCAGGGTTAATATTTTTCTGAACACTGTAATCCTAACAGGAATGAATTTAATCTTGAAGCACTGGATCTCTAAGAAAAGCCCCCATTTGGCTGAATTTAAAAATATACTATTAAACCAAATGACCCTAGAGCAATTTGACTTTACTGATGATTTAGAAAGAAGAAGTAAACGTTTCTTTTTGAAATGGATGCCCTTGATTTCTTCACTATCAAAAGAAAGCCAAATGCAGATAATACGCCCATTTCATGGCTCAATATTCTTGGAAGAAGCCATGTTAAGAGGCGATTTACCTAGCATGTATAGTTAGAATGCTCCAAACAATGCCCTCCACTGACATTCTGTCAAGGTCAATAATAGGCGACCCCTTTATTTTCTAGGAGTGGTGGGTGGGGGGCAGGAGGAGGCAGTGGGGGGGATTCCCTTTTTTTTTTTTTCTTCTCTCTTTTTTCCCCCCCTCCTTTCTATTTTTGTTTTGCTCATGTTTTTTTATCCTGCGGTTTAGACTGCAACGCAACAGGTTATTTTTTTGTTTATGTATAGCCTTTTTTTCTGAAAGTTTGCACATTGTCTTTTTTATGATGTTATTATAAGATTTGGAAAATTAATAAAAAGATTTATAAAAAAAAAAAAAACTTATCTAATTAGATGTTGACAAGTTGGGTGCTACAGTTTCTTGAACTGGAATAGCACTCTAGTGGTTAACAGACACTGAATCGATGGAGGCAAATAAATTACACAACATTAATGAGAACTGACATAAAAAAATAATCTGTAAATTAAAAAGAAGTTTGTTTTTCCCCTGCAAACTGACAATGGGCCCATCTGTAAAATAAATCACTGCCTTGGCAGGCACCATATGCGTGTTTGCAAGCATTTGATATAGATTGTGCTCTGTTTAAGCAAGATATAGATGTAAAGATCTTACTAAGGGTCTGATGATCTTAAAGCTCCCTGGTCTGGTGAGATTATCTAACAAGTCTTGTCAGTACTGCAAGGTCCCTCAAAGCATTTTAGTTTAGCTTGCAAGCTGTGTATTTAGCTATGACAAACACATTTTAATATAGTTCTTAAAAAAAAGTTTTTTTTTTTATTTCTCCATGTCCCAGACAGTTTTTGATCATCAAGTCCAGTAAGTGATGTTGGAAAACTAGGTGTGGAACTGTTGCCCAGTGTGCTTAGACAGATATAGCTGCACCTTACTGATGAGCTCCACACAAAGCTGATATTTTCAGGGTGGCCATAGCTCAGAGGAAAATGTCTTGGTATTTTGAAGCTGGCCCGTGCTTTTTATTTATTAATTTACCAACAATTAGTACAGAAAGAAAAAAAATACATCACACAACAAATCACCACACAGGATGTGATAAATCTTAAAAAGAAAAAAACTTCTTTATAATAACTATTAATAAGTACATTTCTAATACTATCTGCCTAGAAGAGATGATTATAGAAGCACCCAACCATAAGCAGGCTAACAAAGATATCCAACACCTTATTATTAAATTAACATAGCTCATTCATTAATCTAAATAAACATGCATTCTCTTTGCAGCAAAAAGAGCTGTTCATTACACTGTTCCATAAGCACTAACAAAATAAATAAAAATAACTATAAAAAAAATAATTATTCTTTCTCCTTCCCCCTCACTATATGCCACACTTAAAGGGACAGTAAAGTCAAATCTAAACTTGTATGATTCAGATAGGGCATGCAATTTTAAACAACTTTCCAATTTACTTTTCATCAACTTTGCTTTGTTCCCTTGGTGGTATTTTTGAAAAGCTAAACCTAGCTAGGCTCAAACTAATTTCTAAACAGTTGAAAACCGCCTCTTAGCTCAGAGCATTTCGAAAGTTTTTCACAGTAAGACTGTGCTAGTTCACGTGTCATATAGATAACATTGTACTCCCGTGAAGTTATTTAGGAGTCGTCACTGATTGACTACACTGCATGTCTGTCAAAGGCACTTAGATAAGGAGGCTGTCTGCAAAGGCTTAAATACAAGGTAATCACAGAGGTAAAATGTATATTAATATAACTGTGTTGGTTGTGCAAAACTAGGGAATGGGTAATAAAGGGATTATCTATCTTTTTAAATAAGAACATTTTTGGTGTAGACTGTCCCTTTAAAAATTGTAATCAATTTTAATTTCATCCAAACAGACTGTAGAATTCTCCCATAAGGATAGCATTACAAACACATTTTCTAAAATGATATAGGATATTTCTGTATATCAATAGAATAAAACTTTATAAGAGAGCCCCATTTTTCGAGAAAAACATAATTTATGCTTACCTGATAAATTCCTTTCTTCTGTAGTGTGATCAGTCCACGGGTCATCATTACTTCTGGGATATTACTCCTCCCCAACAGGAAGTGCAAGAGGATTCACCCAGCAGAGCTGCATATAGCTCCTCCCCTCTACGTCACTCCCAGTCATTCGACCAAGGACCAACGAGAAAGGAAAAGCCAAGGGTGAAGTGGTGACTGGAGTATAAATTAAAAAATATTTACCTGCCTTAAAAACAGGGCGGGCCGTGGACTGATCACACTACAGAAGAAAGGAATTTATCAGGTAAGCATAAATTCCTTTCTTCTGTTGTGTGATCAGTCCACGGGTCATCATTACTTCTGGGATATTATCTGCTCCCCTACAGGAAGTGCAAGAGGATTCACCCAGCAGAGTTGCTATATAGCTCCTCCCCTCTACGTCACCTCCAGTCATTCGACCAAAGACCAACGAGAAAGGAGAAACCAAGGGTGTAGTGGTGACTGAATTATAATTTAAAAAATATGTACCTGCCTTAAAAAACAGGGCGGGCCGTGGACTGATCACACAACAGAAGAAAGGAATTTATCAGGTAAGCATAAATTATGTTTTCTTCTGTTATGTGTGATCAGTCCACGGGTCATCATTACTTCTGGGATACCAATACCAAAGCAAAAGTACACGGATGACGGGAGGGATAGGCAGGCTCATTATACAGAAGGAACCACTGCCTGAAGAACCTTTCTCCCAAAAATAGCCTCCGAAGAAGCAAAAGTGTCAAATTTGTAAAATTTGGAAAAAGTATGAAGCGAAGACCAAGTTGCAGCCTTGCAAATCTGTTCAACAGAGGCCTCATTCTTAAAGGCCCAAGTGGAAGCCACAGCTCTAGTGGAATGAGCTGTAATTCTTTCAGGAGGCTGCTGTCCAGCAGTCTCATAGGCTAAACGTATTATGCTACGAAGCCAAAAAGAGAGAGAGGTAGCAGAAGCTTTTTGACCTCTCCTCTGTCCAGAATAAACGACAAACAGGGAAGAAGTTTGGCGAAAATCTTTAGTTGCCTGCAAGTAGAACTTGAGGGCACGAACTACATCCAGATTGTGTAGAAGACGTTCCTTCTTTGAAGAAGGATTTGGACACAAGGATGGAACAACAATCTCTTGATTGATATTCCTGTTAGTGACTACCTTAGGTAAGAACCCAGGTTTAGTACGCAGAACTACCTTGTCTGAGTGAAAGATCAGATAAGGAGAATCACAATGTAGGGCTGATAACTCAGAGACTCTTCGAGCCGAGGAAATAGCCATTAAAAATAGAACTTTCCAAGATAACAATTTTATATCAATGGAATGAAGGGGTTCAAACGGAACACCCTGTAAAACGTTAAGAACTAAGTTTAAACTCCATGGCGGAGCAACAGTTTTAAACACAGGCTTGATCCTAGTTAAAGCCTGACAAAAGGCCTGGATGTCTGAATTCTCTGACAGACGCCTGTGTAACAAGATGGACAGAGCTGAGATCTGTCCCTTTAATGAGCTAGCCGATAAACCCTTTTCTAAACCTTCTTGTAGAAAAGACAATATCCTAGGAATCCTAACCTTACTCCAGGAGTAATCTTTGGATTCACACCAGTATAGGTATTTACGCCATATTTTATGGTAAATCTTTCTGGTAACAGGCTTCCTAGCCTGTATCAGGGTATCAATAACCGACTCAGAAAAACCACGTTTTGATAAAATCAAGCGTTCAATTTCCAAGCAGTCAGCTTCAGAGAAGTTAGACTTTGATGTTTGAATGGACCCTGAATCAGAAGGTCCTGTCTTAGAGGTAGAGACCAAGGCGGACAGGATGACATGTCCACTAGATCTGCATACCAAGTCCTGCGCGGCCATGCAGGCGCTATTAGAATCACTGATGCTCTCTCCTGTTTGATTTTGGCAATCAATCGAGGAAGCAGTGGGAAGGGTGGAAACACATAAGCCATCCTGAAGTTCCAAGGTGCTGTCAAAGCATCTATCAGAACCGCTCCCGGATCCCTGGATCTGGATCCGTAGCGAGGAAGTTTGGCGTTCTGGCGAGACGCCATGAGATCTATCTCTGGTTTGCCCCAACGTTGAAGTATTTGGGCAAAGACCTCCGGATGAAGTTCCCACTCCCCCGGATGAAGAGTCTGGCGACTCAAGAAATCCGCCTCCCAGTTCTCCACTCCCGGGATGTGGATTGCTGACAGGTGGCAAGAGTGAGACTCTGCCCAGCGAATTATCTTTGATACTTCTATCATTGCTAGGGAGCTTCTTGTCCCTCCTTGATGGTTGATGTAAGCTACAGTCGTGATGTTGTCCGACTGAAACCTGATGAACCCCCGAGTCTTTAACTGGGGCCAAGCTAGAAGGGCATTGAGAACTGCTCTCAATTCCAGAATGTTTATTGGCAGGAGACTTTCCTCCTGACTCCATTGTCCCTGAGCCTTCAGAGAATTCCAGACAGCGCCCCAACCTAGAAGGCTGGCGTCTGTTGTTACAATTGTCCAGTCCGGCCTGCTGAACGGCATCCCCCTGGACAGATGTGGCCGAGAAAGCCACCATAGAAGAGAGTTTCTGGTCTCTTGATCCAGATTCAGAGTGGGGGACAAATCTGAGTAATCCCCATTCCACTGACTCAGCATACACAATTGCAGCGGTCTGAGATGTAGGCGTGCAAAGGGAACTATGTCCATTGCTGCTACCATTAAGCCGATCACCTCCATGCATTGAGCTACTGACGGGAGTTGAATGGAATGAAGGACACGGCATGCATTTAGAAGCTTTGTTAATCTGTCTTCTGTCAGATAAATCTTCATTTCTACAGAATCTATAAGAGTCCCCAAGAATGGAACTCTTGTGAGAGGAAAGAGAGAACTCTTCTTTTCGTTCACTTTCCATCCATGCGACCTTAGAAATGCCAGAACTAACTCTGTATGAGACTTGGCAGTTTGAAAGCTTGAAGCTTGTATCAGAATGTCGTCTAGGTACGGAGCTACCGAAATTCCTCGCGGTCTTAGTACCGCCAGAAGGGCACCCAGAACCTTTGTAAAGATTCTTGGAGCCGTAGCCAATCCGAATGGAAGGGCTACAAACTGGTAATGCCTGTTTAAGAAGGCAAACCTTAGATACCGGTAATGATCTTTGTGAATCGGTATGTGAAGGTAAGCATCCTTTAAATCCACTGTGGTCATGTACTGACCCTCTTGGATCATGGGTAAGATTGTCCGAATAGTTTCCATTTTGAACGATGGAACTCTTAGGAATTTGTTTAGGATCTTTAAATCCAAGATTGGCCTGAAAGTTCCCTCTTTTTTGGGAACCACAAACAGGTTTGAGTAAAACCCTTGTCCTTGTTCCGACCGCGGAACCGGATGGATCACTCCCATTAATAATAGATCTTGTACACAGCGTAGAAACGCGTCCTTCTTTATTTGGTTTGTTGACAACCTTGACAGATGAAATCTCCCTCTTGGGGGAGAGAATTTGAAGTCTAGAAGGTATCCCTGAGATATGATCTCTAGCGCCCAGGGATCCTGGACATCTCTTGCCCAAGCCTGGGCGAAGAGAGAGAGTCTGCCCCCCACTAGATCCGGTCCCGGATCGGGGGCCCTCGGTTCATGCTGTCTTTGAGGCAGCAGCAGGTTTACTGGCCTGCTTGCCCTTGTTCCAGGACTGGTTAGGCTTCCAGCCTTGTCTGTAACGAGCAACAGCTCCTCCCTGTTTTGGTGCAGTGGAGGTTGGCGCTGCTCCTGCTTTGAAATTCCGAAAGGGACGAAAATTAGACTGTCTAGCCTTAGCTTTGGCTTTGTCTTGAGGTAGAGCGTGGCCCTTACCTCCTGTAATGTCAGCAATAATTTCTTTCAAACCGGGCCCAAATAAAGTTTGCCCCTTGAAAGGTATATTAAGTAATTTGGACTTAGAAGTTACATCAGCCGACCAGGATTTTAGCCACAGCGCCCTGCGTGCCTGAATGGCGAATCCTGAATTCTTAGCCGTAAGTTTGGTTAAATGTACTACGGCCTCCGAAATGAATGAATTAGCTAGTTTAAGGACTCTAAGCCTGTCCGTAATGTCGTCCAGCGTAGCTGAACTAAGGTTCTCTTCTAGAGACTCAATCCAAAATGCTGCCGCAGCCGTGATCGGCGCGATGCATGCAAGGGGTTGTAATATAAAACCTTGTTGAACAAACATTTTCTTAAGGTAACCCTCTAATTTTTTATCCATAGGATCTGAAAAAGCACAGCTATCCTCCACCGGGATAGTGGTACGCTTAGCTAAAGTAGAAACTGCTCCCTCCACCTTAGGGACCGTTTGCCATAAGTCCCGTGTGGTGGCGTCTATTGGAAACATCTTTCTAAATATTGGAGGGGGTGAGAACGGCACACCGGGTCTATCCCACTCCTTAGTAACAATTTCAGTTAATCTCTTAGGTATAGGAAAAACGTCAGTACTCGCCGGTACCGCAAAGTATTTATCCAACCTACACATTTTCTCTGGTATTGCAACAGCGTTACAATCGTTGAGAGCTGCTAAGACCTCCCCTAGTAATACACGGAGGTTTTCCAATTTAAATTTAAAATTTGAAATATCTGAATCCAATCTGTTTGGATCAGAACCGTCACCTACAGAGTGAAGCTCTCCGTCCTCATGCTCTGCAAGCTGTGACGCAGTATCAGACATGGCCCTAGAATTATCAGCGCACTCTGTTCTCACCCCAGAGTGATCACGCTTGCCTCTTAGTTCTGGTAATTTAGCCAAAACTTCAGTCATAACAGTAGCCATATCTTGTAATGTTATCTGTAATGGCTGCCCAGATGTACTAGGCGCCATAATATCACGCACCTCCCGGGCGGGAGATGCAGGTACTGACACGTGAGGCGAGTTAGTCGGCATAACTCTCCCCTCGCTGTTTGGTGAAATTTGTTCAATTTGTACAGATTGGCTTTTATTTAAGGTAGCATCAATACAGTTAGTACATAAATTTCTATTGGGCTCCACCTTGGCATTGGAACAAATGACACAGGTATCTTCCTCTGAATCAGACATGTTTAACACACTAGCAATAAACATGCAACTCGGTTACAATTTTATTTAATAAAAACGTACTGTGCCTCAGAAGCACTAAACGATTAAATGACAGTTGAAATAATGAACTGAAAAACAGTTATAGCATCACTCTTAACAAACAACACAACTTTTTAGCAAAGGTTTGTTCCCATTAGTAAAATAACACTAATTAAATTTTAAACATAAAAATTACAGAGCAACGTTTTAAATCACAGTCACTATATAAGTCTCACAGCTCTGCTGAGAGAATCTACCTCCCTTCAAAGAAGTTTGAAGACCCCTGAGTTCTGTTAGAGATGAACCGGATCATGCAGAAAAACTGACTGGAAATTTTTGATGCGTAGCAAAGAGCGCCAAAAACGGCCCCTCCCTCTCACACACAGCAGTGAGAGAGAAACGAAACTGTCATAATTAACACAAGCAAACTGCCAAGTGGAAAAATAATGCCCAAATACTTATTCACTCAGTACCTCATTAATGCAAACGATTCTACATTCCAGCAAAAACGTTTAACATGAAAAATACCTAATAAAAGGTTTAATGTACTTTTACAGAGTAATTCCGGTGAAATACCATCCCCAGAATACTAAAGTGTAGAGTATACATACATGTTCATTATAACGGTATGGCAGGATTTTTTCATCAATTCCATTCAGAAAATAAAAACTGCTACATACCTCAATGCAGATTCAACTGCCCGCTGTCCCCTGATCTGAAGTTTTTACCTCCCTCAGATGGCCGAGAAACAGCAATATGATCTTAACTACTCCGGTTAAAATCATAAGAAAAACTCTGGTAGATTCTTCTTCAAACTCTGCCAGAGAGGTAATAACACGCTCCGGTGCTATTGTAAAATAACAAACTTTTGATTGAAGTTCTAAAAACTAAGTATAATCACCATAGTCCTCTCACACCTCCTATCTAGTCTTTGGGTGCAAGAGAATGACTGGAGGTGACGTAGAGGGGAGGAGCTATATAGCAACTCTGCTGGGTGAATCCTCTTGCACTTCCTGTAGGGGAGCAGATAATATCCCAGAAGTAATGATGACCCGTGGACTGATCACACATAACAGAAGAAATTATGTTTTCTTCTGTTAAGTGTGATCAGTCCACGGGTCATCATTACTTCTGGGATACCAATACCAAAGCAAAAGTACACGGATGACGGGAGGGATAGGCAGGCTCTTTATACAGAAGGAACCACTGCCTGAAGAACCTTTCTCCCAAAAATAGCCTCCGATGAAGCAAAAGTGTCAAATTTGTAAAATTTGGAAAAAGTATGAAGCGAAGACCAAGTTGCAGCCTTGCAAATCTGTTCAACAGAGGCCTCATTCTTGAAGGCCCAAGTGGAAGCCACAGCTCTAGTAGAATGAGCTGTAATTCTTTCAGGAGGCTGCTGTCCAGCAGTCTCATAAGCTAAACGAATTATGCTACGAAGCCAAAAAGAAAGAGAGGTAGCGGAAGCTTTTTGACCTCTCCTCTGCCCAGAGTAAATGACAAACAGAGAAGACGTTTGTCGAAAATCCTTAGTTGCCTGTAAGTAAAATTTTAGAGCACGGACTACATCCAGGTTGTGCAGTAGACGTTCCTTCTTTGAAGAAGGATTTGGGCATAAAGAAGGAACAACAATCTCTTGATTGATATTCCTGTTAGTAACTACCTTAGGTAAGAACCCAGGTTTAGTACGCAGGACTACCTTATCCGAATGAAAAATCAAATAAGGAGAATCACAATGTAAGGCTGATAATTCAGAGACTCTTCGAGCCGAGGAAATAGCCATTAAAAATAGAACTTTCCAAGATAACAACTTTATATCAATGGAATGAAGGGGTTCAAACGGAACGCCCTGAAAAACATTAAGAACAAGGTTTAGACTCCATGGTGGAGCAACAGTTTTAAACACAGGCTTAATCCTGGTCAAAGCCTGACAAAAAGCCTGGACGTCAGGAACTTCTGACAGACGTTTGTGTAACAGAATGGACAGAGCTGAGATCTGTCCCTTTAATGAACTAGCAGATAAACCCTTTTCTAAACCTTCTTGTAGAAAAGACAATATCCTAGGAATCCTAACCTTACTCCAAGAGTAACCTTTGGATTCACACCAATATAGGTATTTACGCCATATCTTATGGTAAATCTTTCTGGTAACAGGTTTCCTAGCCTGTATTAAGGTATCAATAACTGACTCAGAAAACCCACGTCTTGATAAAATCAAGCGTTCAATTTCCAAGCAGTCAGCTTCAGAGAAGTTCGATTTTGATGTTTGAAGGGACCCTGTATCAGAAGGTCCTGTTTCAGAAGTAGAGACCAAGGTGGACAGGATGACATGTCCACCAGGTCTGCATACCAAGTCCTGCGTGGCCACGCAGGTGCTATTAGAATCACTGATGCTCTCTCTTGTTTGATTCTGGCAATCAATCGCGGAAGCAACGGGAAGGGTGGAAACACGTAAGCCATCCTGAAGTCCCAAGGTGTTGTCAGAGCATCTATCAGGACTGCTCCTGGATCCCTGGATCTGGACCAGTAACGAGGAAGCTTGGCGTTCTGTCGAGACGCCATGAGATCTATCTCTGGTTTGCCCCAACGTCGAAGTATTTGGGCAAAGACCTCCGGATGAAGTTCCCACTCCCCCGGATGAAAAGTCTGACGACTTAAGAAATCCGCCTCCCAGTTCTCCACTCCCGGGATGTGGATTGCTGACAGGTGGCAAGAGTGAGACTCTGCCCAGAGAATTATCTTTGATACTTCCATCATAGCTAGGGAGCTTCTTGTCCCTCCCTGATGGTTGATGTAAGCTACAGTCGTGATGTTGTCCGACTGAAACCTGATGAACCCCCGAGTTGTCAACTGGGGCCAAGCCAGGAGGGCATTGAGAACTGCTCTCAATTCCAGAATGTTTATTGGCAGGAGACTCTCCTCCTGACTCCATTGTCCCTGAGCCTTCAGAGAATTCCAGACGGCACCCCAACCTAGAAGGCTGGCGTCTGTTGTTACAATTGTCCAGTCTGGTCTGCTGAATGGCATCCCCCTGGACAGATGTGGCCGAGAAAGCCACCATAGAAGAGAATTTCTGGTCTCTTGATCCAGATTCAGAGAAGGGGATAAGTCTGAGTAATCCCCATTCCACTGACTTAGCATGCACAGTTGCAGTGGTCTGAGGTGTAAGCGTGCAAAGGGTACTATGTCCATTGCCGCTACCATTAAGCCGATTCCCTCCATGCATTGAGCCACTGACGGGTGTTGAATGGAATGAAGGGTGCGGCAAGCACTTTGAAGTCTTGTTAGCCTGTCCTCTGTCAGGTAAATCTTCATTTCTACAGAATCTATAAGAGTCCCCAGGAAGGGAACTCTTGTGAGTGGAACGAGTGAACTTTTCTTTTCGTTCACCTTCCATCCATGTGAACTTAGAAATGCCAGCACTAACTCTGTATGAGACTTGGCAGTTTGAAAGCTTGAAGCTTGTATCAGAATGTCGTCTAGGTATGGAGCTACCGAGATTCCCCGCGGTCTTAGTACCGCCAGAAGAGCACCCAGAACCTTTGTGAAGATTCTTGGAGCTGTAGCCAATCCGAATGGAAGAGCCACAAACTGGTAATGCCTGTCTAGGAAGGCAAACCTTAGGTACCGATAATGATCTTTGTGAATCGGTATGTGAAGGTAAGTATCTTTTAAATCTACAGTGGTCATGTACTGACCCTCTTGGATCATAGGTAAAATTGTCCGAATAGTCTCCATCTTGAACGATGGAACTCTTAGGAATTTGTTTAGGATCTTTAAGTCCAGGATTGGTCTGAAAGTTCCCTCTTTTTTGGGAACCACAAACAGATTTGAGTAAAACCCCTGTCCCTGTTCCGATCGTGGAACTGGATGGATTACTCCCATTAACAAGAGCTCTTGTACGCAGCGTAGAAACGCCTCTTTCTTTGTCTGGATTGTTGACAATCTTGACAGATGAAATCTCTCTCTTGGAGGAGAGTATTTGAAGTCCAGAAGGTATCCCTGAGATATTATCTCTAGCGCCCAGGGATCCTGAACATCTCTTGCCCAAGCCTGGGCGAAGAGAGAAAGTCTGCCCCCCACTAGATCCGATCCCGGATCGGGGGCCCTCAATTCATGCTGTCTTAGGGGCAGCAGCAGGTTTCCTAGTCTGCTTGCCCTTGTTCCAGGACTGGTTAGGTTTCCAGCCTTGTCTGTAGCGAGCAACAGCTCCTTCCTGTTTTGGTGCAGAGGAAGTTGATGCTGCTCCAGCTTTGAAATTACGAAAGGAACGAAAATTAGACTGTCTAGTCTTGGCTTTGGCTTTGTCCTGAGGCAGGGCATGGCCTTTACCTCCTGTAATGTCAGCGATAATCTCTTTCAACCCGGGCCCGAATAAGGTCTGCCCTTTGAAAGGTATATTAAGCAATTTAGACTTAGAAGTAACATCAGCTGACCAGGATTTTAGCCACAGCGCCCTGCGTGCCTGAATGGCGAATCCTGAATTCTTCGCCGTAAGTTTAGTAAGATGTACTACGGCCTCCGAAATGAATGAATTAGCTAGTTTAAGGACTCTAAGCCTGTCCGTAATGTCGTCCAGAGTAGCTGAACCAATGTTCTCTTCCAGAGACTCAATCCAGAATGCCGCTGCAGCCGTGATCGGCGCAATGCATGCAAGGGGTTGCAATATAAAACCTTGTTGAACAAACATTTTCTTAAGGTAACCCTCTAACTTTTTATCCATTGGATCTGAAAAAGCACAGCTATCCTCCACCGGGATAGTGGTACGCTTAGCTAAGGTAGAAACTGCTCCCTCCACCTTAGGGACCGTTTGCCATAAGTCCCTTGTGGTGGCGTCTATTGGAAACATTTTTCTAAATATCGGAGGGGGTGAGAACGGCACACCGGGTCTATCCCACTCCTTAGTAACAATTTCAGTAAGTCTCCTAGGTATAGGAAAAACCTCAGTACTCGTCGGTACCGCAAAATATTTATCCAACCTACACATTTTCTCTGGTATTGCAACTGTGTTACAATCATTCAGAGCCGCTAACACCTCCCCTAGTAATACACGGAGGTTTTCCAGTTTAAATTTAAAATTTGAAATATCTGAATCCAGTCTGTTTGGATCAGAACCGTCACCCACAGAATGAAGTTCTCCGTCCTCATGTTCTGCCACCTGTGACGCAGTGTCTGACATGGCCCTAATATTATCAGCGCACTCTGTTCTCACCCCAGAGTGATCACGCTTACCTCTTAGTTCTGGTAATTTAGCCAAAACCTCAGTCATAACAGTAGCCATATCCTGTAATGTGATTTGTAATGGCCGCCCATATGTACTCGGCGCTACAATATCACGCACCTCCCTCTGAGCGGGAGATGTAGGTACTGACACGTGAGGCGAGTTAGTCGGCATAACTCTCCCCTCGTTGTTTGGTGAAATTTGTTCAATTTGTACAGATTGACTTTTATTTAAAGTAGCATCAATACAGTTAGTACATAAATTTCTATTGGGCTCCACTTTGGCATTGCAACAAATGACACAGGTATCATCCTCTGAATCAGACATGTTTAACACACTAGCAAATAAACTTGCAACTTGGAAATACAATTCAATTAGAATAATATTAAAAAGTACTGTGCCTTTAAGAAGCACAGAAGATCTATGACAGTTGAAAATTAATAAATTGAAACAGTTATAGCCTCAATCCTTGTAAACAACACAACTTTAGCAAAGGTTTAATCCCATTAGCAAAGATAACAAATTCTGAAAGCAGGAAACAAATTACAGAATAAACGTTTTTTATCTCAGTCAAACTATAATTCTCACAGCTCTGCTGAGAGAAATTACCTCCCTCAAAATAAGTTTTGAAGACCCCTGAGCTCTGTAGAGATGAACCGGATCATGCAGGGAATACAATGAGTTGCTGACTGAAATATTTGATGCAGTAAAAGCGCCAAAAAAACGGCCCCTCCCCCTCACACACAGCAGTGAGGGAGAACAGAAACTGTCAGAAAAACAGATTAAGCAACTGCCAAGTGGAAAAATAGTGCCCAAACATTTATTCACTCAGTACCTCAGTAAATGAAAACGATTTTACATTCCAGCAAAAACGTTAAACATAATCTCTAGTTATTAAACAGCTTTATGTATTTCTTACAGTGTAATTCTAGTGAAGTACCATTCCCCAGAATACTGAAGTGTAAAGTATACATACATGACATATCGGTATGGCAGGATTTTCTCATCAATTCCATTGTCAGAAAATAAAAACTGCTACATACCTCTATGCAGATTCATCTGCCCGCTGTCCCCTGATCTGAAGTTTACCTCTCCTCAGATGGCCGAGAAACAGCAATATGATCTTAACTACTCCGGCTAAAATCATAACAAAAACTCTGGTAGATTCTTCTTCAAACTCTGCCAGAGAGATAATAACACACTCCGGTGCTATTTTAAAATAACAAACTTTTGATTGAAGATATAAAACTAAGTATAATCACCATAGTCCTCTCACACATCCTATCTAGTCGTTGGGTGCAAGAGAATGACTGGGAGTGACGTAGAGGGGAGGAGCTATATGCAGCTCTGCTGGGTGAATCCTCTTGCACTTCCTGTTGGGGAGGAGTAATATCCCAGAAGTAATGATGACCCGTGGACTGATCACACTTAACAGAAGAAACCTGCTACTTCTTTTTCCTTACTCACTTCTAACATAAATGACTCCAGTATCACATAATTATGCATTTTCTTACTATACTCTGCTAAAGAGGGAGTTTTTACCAATAAGTCAATCTGTTTCTGTACCTACCGTTTTTGGGAGTAGAAAAACGATGGTTCTATTCCACCTGTTTATGTGTGATTTTAAACTATCCAGTAAATCACTTTTCTCCAGAACTGCTTTCTCAGCGGAAAATCCCAGAAATAATGAATTAGTTCTACCATATTTCTGCTACATTTTATATACTTATCCAAGTATTTTTTCTCCCATCTACATAACACCGATGGAGTAACATTTTGAGCAAAAAGTGATGGTGACTAGCTATAGAACAAGATATTGTGCTTTAGTTAATTCCCTGGATGAGAGCTTCTCTTTTTTGTGGATATATAAGTATATGCATGTGCCTGTGTGAATTATATACATATTTGGCTGAATGAGGACATCTTTGCTAGGTACTTATCAATTCAGTCACATCCAGGTGTGTTCATATGGATTTTTGTGTTTGAAAAAGTGGATCCAGCAAGATCAAACTTTTCCTCAGGCCCAGGAAACCTTTTACCTACAGCTATTACCTACAGCTATACAATTGGTAGGCTTATATTATACTAAGCATTCGTGCCATTAAAAATAATGAATGCACTTAAAACACATTTATAATTATCCTAGGAGTTGTTTCTTCAATTTTAACTGTTAGGAGCAACAGTGTATGGTGTTTTGTTTCCTAGTAGTCAAATTATCAGATACAAATTCCACAAGAATTATATATACCTACTCCTAAATGACCCTCTCAAATCCCTCCCCTCCCAATATATTATGAATGCTTCAGTTAGACTAATCCACCTAAGTCACCGATCTACATCAGCCTCCTCGCTCTGCCAGTCCCTACACTGGCTCCCCTTACACTTTATAAAACAATTCAAAATATTAACCCTAACATATAAAGTACTCAACAACCTCATTCATCTCCAAATATTCCCAGCCCTGCCCTCTTCCATCAACCTCTGACCTACGTCTCTCCACTCCTATTATTTCCACTTCACTATTTCGCCTCCAAGAGTTCTCAGGTGCTGTTCCTGTTCTCTGGAATGCTCTACTGACTACACCACCTTGTATAGTTTCAGACACATTCTAAAAACCCACCTATTCATAGACTATTACCAACTCTGTTGTTCATCCTAACCAAAATAATATTTCAACAGCCTTGACTTGCTGCTGCTGCAACTACAAGCTGCCCCAAACCTGCACCCTCTTCCTATAGACTGTAAACTTATTAGAGCAGGGCATTCCTCCTTCTGTACTAACTTATTTTATTTAGTCTTATGCATTTGTATACACCTATTTCTGTCCCAAGAGATACAGAATTGTCCGGCGCTATACAAATAATTGATAATATATGCATTTACAAACCATGCAACAGAGAATATTAAATTCCAAGTTGTGGAGCCACAGCATCTATAATTTCACCCATGCCTTAATATTTTAGATTGCTCTACACATACAGCATCTATATAGAACCCTTGCCTGGCTCCTAAATAAATATGTAACTTATGTATTTAAAATTCGTTCTCTCTCAGGCTTCACACAAATTTGTCATGCCCCTCATTGATAAAAAAAAAAAAAGGGGGGGGGGAATGAGTAAGCAAGAAAGGAAAATCTTATTTTGTGTGTTTGTTTTTTTAAAAGGACTGGGTAAATACAAAATAGTTTTTTTTATCTAAAACTGTAACTGATTTGATTAAATTTACTCCTGAATAGTTAGAGAAACTGTGTAGTAAAATTATTTTGCAGGAGAAACAGATGTCACTGTAGGTAAATTATTGCTGATTTACCCACTATGACCTGACTGTTGTGCTCAGTGTTTTGTGCTGGCTCAGCTTTCTTGTACGTTTTTTTTTTTCCTAAGGCAGAGCAGGTGTTGTGCAAAGCAGCTCGTCATGTACAAGATTAGCCTAACTGCTCTGTATATACTCTCTGGCTAGTGGAATAAAAGGTTATGCAGACAGGCTGCAGCCAGATCCTCAAGAGGATAAAATCATCATAATACATTCACTGCGACAATCAAGCAGCATTTAAATAAATGATAATTGCTTATTGCTCACCATTCTGTGTCCTCACAGTCACTCAAAAAAACAGGCACCATACATAAGCTGCACTATCAGACAAAAATAACTCACACAGATATGCAAACACACCCCAGACAACTACAATCACACACAAGTCACACAGACATCAACAGGAGCTGTGTATCAGTCTTCCTCACGCCTTAGTTATCCCATTCCAGAGAATATGCACGTGTGCAGTCTTCCTGTACAAATATGGTGGCAGGTTTTCCAGTACATCACTGTGACAGCCATCTTAGAAACGTTGCCACCATAAAGGTAAATTCATATACATTCTAAATACTGTGATCATATTGTCCCAGTGGAGGGAAGCACATAGAGGCCAGACATGATGCAGGTGGAACTTAGGCACTCCTGTAGGAGTGCCACTACTGGCTGAAGGACCAGAAGCGCCCCCCAGATGTGTGGGCCCAGTCTTAATTGAGACCTCCGAGACCCCTCTAGTTACCCCCTGCCCACTTAGGCAAACTCAAAATTACAGATAGGTGGCATGTTGCAGGTATTTTCTAGAGGACAGACAACAGGCAGAAACTATGTGAAAAGAAACCCCAATAACAGTTCTATTTTTATATGAGAATCAAAAATCTGTGCATACTCCTTACCTGTATGAGGATGCCACCGACCAATCCTACACTGAAATGACATCTGGGTAGGGCAAAAGCATGGACAATCTGAGAGGATTAAGATGGAAGCGAGCAAAAGGTACTGTGTCTGACGCTGCTACAATAAAACCCACTATTTCCATACATTGAGCTACAGATGGAGAATGAGCCATCTGTAGGGAATGAAAGGCAGTCTGAAGTTTGGTTTTGTTAGAAATAAGCGCATTTGACCAGAGTCTAATATCACTCCCAGAAAACCACAGTTGTGACTGGTTATAAAGAACATTTGGGGACATTGATTTCCCATCCATTTTCCTGAAGGAAAGATACGATTCTGTGAGTATCAGCAGTAGCCAGAGAAAGAGACGGAGCTCGAACTAAAATACTGTCCAAATAAGGGGCAATGCAGAGTCCCTGAACTCTGATCACTGCTATGAAAGCCCATAATACCTTTGTGAAGATGCGAGGCGCTAGGGCCAGACCGAAGAGGAGGGCAACAAATTGGTAGTGCTTTTTGAGTAAAGCAAATCTTAGAAATTGGAAATGATCCTTGTGAATTGGGGTGTGCATCCTTTAGGTCAATTGTCAACATAAATTGACCTTTCTGAACTAGAGGCAAAATTGTACGGATTGTTTCCATTTTGAAAGAAGGTACACAAATTAATTTGTTCAGAGTCTTTAGGTGCAGGGTAGGATGGTAGGTGCCTTCCTTCTTTGGGGCAATGAAGAGGTTGGAATAGAAACTCTGTCCCTGTTGAGAGATTTGAAAAAGTTGGATCACTCCCATGATCTCTAAATCTGAACAAAGGCAGCTGCCTTTACAGGATCCTTTGGAACGAAAGACAGATGAAACTTTACAAGATCCTTTGGAACGAAAGACAGATGAAACTGTTCCCAGGGAGGTCTGTTACAAAAGGCTATGCAATAAAAATATTGAGAACCCAGAGATCCTGAAATGATTGAGACCAGGTCTTCTGAAACTGAATCAATCTGCCCCCTACCAGAAGATCTTCTGGAAAGGGGGTCGTCCCTTCATGCAGATTTCTGATTTTAATTGGGCTTTTTGGTCTGTTTGTTGTTAGACCAAGATGATCCAGGCTTCCAGGAAGGCTTGGCGAATTTAGACTTCTGGTTGGATGGGGTCTTATGATCTCTAGGGGAGCAAAAAGGAATAAAAATCTAAATGTATGCTTACCTGATAAATGTATTTATTTCTTGACACTGTGAGTCCACGGATCATCATCAATTACTGTTGGGAGAATCACTCCTGGCCAGTGGGAGGAGGCAAAGAGCACCACAGAAAAGCTGTCAAGCATCACTTCCCTTTCCACAAACCCCAGTCATTCGACCGAAGGAAAAGGAGAGAAAGGAAGCAACACAAGGTGCAGAGGTGCCGGAGGGCTGTGGACAAGAAAGAAAGAAATTTATCTGGTAAGCATAAATTTTGTTTTCTTTCTAATGACACAGTGAGTCCATGGATCATCATCAATTACTGTTGGGAATCAATACCCAAGCTAGAGGACACAGATGATAAGGGAGGGACAAGACAGATAATCTAAACCAAAAGTACCACTGCTCGAATAACCTTTCTCCCAAAAGCAGCCTCAGCAAAATTAAAATTTAGAAAAAGTATGCAGAGAAGACCAAGTTGCAGCCTTGCAAATCTGTTCTAAAGAAGCCTCATTTTTGAAGGTCCAGGAGGAAGAAACAGCCCTCGTCGAATGAGCTGTGATTCTCTCAGGTGGTTGTTGTCCAGCAGTCTCATAGGCCAAGTGAATAATACTCTTTAACCAAAGAGAAAGAAAAGAAGCCATAGCTTTCTGACCCTTGCGTTTCCCAGTCGCCTGCAAGTAGAATTTCAGCGCACGCACAACATCTAAGTTGTGCAGCAAACACTCCTTAGGAGAATATGGATTAGGACACAGGGAAGGACAACGATCTCCTGATTAATATTCTTGTCCGACACAACTTTAGGAAGGAAACCTAACTTAGTACAGAGAACTACCTTATCAGATGAAAGATAAGGAGAATCATACTGCAGCAGCGAGAGTTCCGAGACTCTCTGTCAGGGTGCCAGGAATCAGACAGACGAGAAGTGCAAAAATAATCACACCTTTATTAATAACAAAAAAATAATAAAAAGTCCACAAGTCAAATAACAAGCCAGGAGTCAAAACCAGAGTGGTAGTCAGACGAGCCGAGTCAGGAGCCAAAGCGAATAGTCAGATGAGCCGGAATAAGGAACAAGAAAAACAGCAGAGTCAGGAACAAGCCAGGGATCAGGAACTAGGAAGGACGTCAGACAGCCAGGTAATACACAGGAGCTCTCACAAACAGGTCTGAGACAACGCAAAGGCAAAGCATACTGAACAGAGGCCCTTTAAATAATAAGTGATGACATCACAATTCTGAGACTGCATCCTGTCTACACAGATAAAAGAAAATATATGGGATCAACACAGTACAGCTCCTGTATGTCCCAAAAATCAGAGGTGCGCCAATCCAATATGACACAAACTATATATATTAAAAATGATATATACCTGTATAAATTGTATAATAAGGTTAAGGTCACACACACAAATAAAATGGTAATGATAAGATATATACAATATAATATGTAAAGTTTGAGAAAATCCCTAGAAAAGAGTCCCAACACTTGTAGAAAATCCTATACAAAGGACTCTCACTAATAATGTCCAGTAGCAAGAAGGTACGTCAACCAAGTGACAGGCAGCTCTCTCCAAAGTGTGTGCGAAATATCTGGATGTCCTGGAAGACGAGAAAAAAGAGAGGCGCCCTTGGTGCAGCAAGTTCTAAACAGCATATAACAACTTCCAGCAATAATGATTGAATACTCACAAACGTGCACATGCAGTGCAATAGTGTGCGGACCGAAACTTCAGAACCGTTCGGCTGACTCCCCAATGGTGGATCTGCAGGGTGATGGTACAGTGCTTCGCCGGCAACACAGGATTTCACAGCTCCAAAACGCCCAGTATCGGTCAGCTGAGAGATATAGTCCACAGACTTTAGATCATTACTCTTCCTGTCTTCTTGTTCCTGTTTGCTTTGTGAATGCCAAGTTTAGACAAAACTAAAAAAAAAATTTAATCTCCAAGCCGACAACTCCAGCAACGAGATTATGATGAAGGCAAGGACCCTGAATCAGAAGGTCCATCAAGGCAACCTTCAATAAGGAGAGACTACATTTTCACTAGGTCTGCATACCAGAACCTGTGATGCCACCTAAGTGCTAATAAACTCACCGCAGCCCTACTGAAGAAAATGACCAATAACTCGTAGAAGGAGAGCAAAATGAGGAAACAGGAATGCAAGATGGGATTCCAAGAACTCCAGCATTTATCAGGACAGTCAGCTGATCACTAATAACTTGGCGTTCTGCCAAAAAAAAGCCAACTCCAGAACTCCTCCTTTGAGGGACTACCTGGAGAACACCTCTGGATGGAAGGCCCCCCCTGATATGAAACATCTGTCTGTTCAGATCCAATTTCTCAATGTGAAACCTGGATGACAGACAGCAATTGTGAGCTTCCGCCCACCGAACAATTTCAACATGGCAAAGGAACCCCCAAGTTCCTCCCTAGTGGTTGAATAAACCAATGAGGTGATATAGTCCGTCTAGAACTAAGATTAACATTACGTAGACCGATCCATCAGAGGGTTGTAAATCGCACTCCACTCTCCGATGTTAAAGGGGAGAAGAGACACTTAATTAGACCCCGACTGCCTACCAGTCCAGCAGGTTGGTGCTGGAAAAAAAAACACTACAGGCAGGAGACTGTAGACCAACGAAGCTAGATCCACTCTCTGTGAAATCTCTAGATTATGGAAATAAAGGAATAAGTCCATGGATATCATCTGACCAATTCCCTCCATACAGAGAGTCACTGAACAGATAAGAAAAAAAACTGTAGCTAGATTCCCAACCTTCTGGTTGTCAATGGCTAAGCCATCTATCAGACGGCAAAAGCTTAGTGTCAAATGGACATTGGACTGCAATGGGAGGAAAAAGAAAAATTCCTTAATATTTGCCCTTCATTAAACCTTGTCTCCTAATTAGAGATTTATGAAGTACCACGTCTACCGCACCTGACGATCCCAGACGGTCCCCCATCCAGGTACAGACAAGATATGGCCGTCATAACCTTCCACCAGATAGAAGTGGGTGCAGGAGGGAATAGTGGCCCATTAAATCACCCATGTAGATGGAACAAGGAAAAATGATCACAGATGTATTCCCATCCATGGGAAAGTAGACTGACAAGATCTCTGTAAAGAGAGATTATTCCAAGTATGGAAGATACTGTACAGAAAAACTTTCTTGCAGTATCCTAAGACCCAAAGTCTTCAGAGACTAAAAAAAAAAAACATTCAATGGTACAATAAATGCTATGTTTGATATGAACATGGCCCTCTTGACCAAAGGAAAAAGGAACCTGAGTTACTTGATATAAGTTCTAGATCCTGTCCCCAGACTGGGACTGGAATATATCACTCCCAGAGAGGAGGGACCTGTATCCAGTTCAAGGAAACTCTTTCCTCATACCTGGGTCGCAGATACTCTAGAAGGAAAAATCTGCTCAAGCGAGAAATACACAGAAAAAAGAAGGAAAAAAACTTTCCTCGCCGAAAGCTTAGAGGAAAATCAAGGCTGAGTATCCTAACAAGGAAACGCCAGAAGCGTGGATTAGAGGAAACATTACCCAAGAAACTGAAACTGCCGAACTATAAAGCCTAGTCTGCACCAATAAGCCAGCGGTAGGTTTACCAGCTGACCAGGATGTCAACCACAAAGCTCGGCGACTAGTACAGAAAGTCTAATAAGACAAGGCATTGTGCTAGATGATTAAACCTCCAGCTTCTTAACTATGGATCCAAAAGGAGCTAGCTATCTCCACAGGGATCAAGTTTTCATAGTTATAGAAGAAAAAACTCCCTTCTACTAAAGACCCTTTAAAGAACGCAAAGCAGGGAGAATGTAATTCCCAGCTTCTCTATTTTGTGTAACTTACCATATCTAGAAAACTTCCTCAGGGGAAAAGGAAAAATTCCAGTAACTGAGAGTTTACAAAACTTTGAAGGCTTGACAACGACAAGAGGGTTGGTATCATCCAAGTAGCTAAAACCTCCTAAAACAATATACGAGGTGTTGAAGTATACATCTGAAGGCGACCACTTCAGTATCAGATGAAGGAATTATACTGTCCAGATCTGAGAATTCGCCTCAGAACTACCCGGCAATCCTCCTCAACAAAGTTAGAAAAAGGCAAACCAGTGTAGTAACATGTGGAACAGAACCCTTATTATCTGAAAAATGAATGTCCTCTTGCATTTACCCTGGAACAGGGATAACAGACCATCCGCAGATACCCTAGAGGATATCAGATGTTAATCTGTATGCAGATACACTCCTCTAGATTGAGAGGAACCGCAGGGCTCTGCATGTGAACGCCATAGGGGCTTGGGACGTTAAGGAAAAACTGAGGCATAGCCTGAACAGCATATCCTGGGAGAGCTTAAAAAGATCAAAGGGTAGCCACCTATCTGTATATGCAATACAGAAAATGAAATATATCTGCTATATGAGAAGCAGATGAAATATTACTTTAAAACCACTTTAAGAAAAGGAAACCCTGTATTACAAATGACTTATTAAAAAAAAAACTGAAGGATGAACAATAATATTTATAATTATTATACAATCACATTTAAGTAACATTTAACATCTACTGTCTCCCTATAGAAAATAAATCCTGTATTAGAGTGTTAAGATGCTTGATGCAACAACGACACTCCCAACAGACACACTACATTACTTGATAACATTGGTGTCATGCCCACTAAAAAGGCTGTAATGGCTTGAACCCTTTATACATTAAAATGTGGATCGCATATCCCTTTAAACATGATAAAAGATAGTGCTGTATATTCTTAGATGCAGCCACTGATAGACTCTGGTTTCTATACATTCAACATATTTATATCTCTGCTATCTATTTAAGCAGCAGTGCTATACCTGCACAAGTTCCCTTACAAGAGGCTCGATACTGCCGATATATTCTCTGCTCCTTTCTCGGCCCGAGAATGAGGCGGAGTCAGGCAAAAACCCTCAGCCAGCATAATGGCGGGGCTCCTCTTCAGAGAAGGAGGAGGCGGCGAGATCAAAAGGGCGGCAAGGAAGAGAAACGCAATGACTTTACTTCGCGCCTACCGCTTTACACAATAATGCCGCTCATTACTCGAGGAGATGAAACCAGCTCTATAGTATTGGCGCTACAAATTAAGGGCACTTAAAACACCCCGCTAAGCCCAAATAGTCTGGAGCTCATATATGTGAGGGGGGTACAGTCACGCCTGTGCACTTAAAACCATAATATCACATTATGAAATAAAACTAATGCTGGGGGAAAATTAATAAAAATGAGCCCAATAGAGTTAATTCCTTCTTTAAATGATTAACCTTTAACTCTCCCTTCACATGCAATATGTGCCTGCCTACTGCCAATTATCCTCATAAAGGATAATGTGTCCCATAGTTAAGTGCAGATTACCTTGTAAGTAGGATATTTAACCCCATCAGTGCCAGCTTCCTATCCCAGAAGTTAAAAGGCACTTAACTGCATATTCAGCTGTCCAGCAAGAGGACAGCAAACCTGGCATGAGAGGATGCCGCTCCTCACAGAGAACCGTGACAGAAAGAAAGATCAGAGCAAACCTGCTCAGGCTTTCTATATAGGGGCAGCAACATGTTAAAAAAACGCAGTGAGGCCCACCTCACAAGTTCCTAACTGCTTTAAAGCCACCACTGCCCTACTGAAGGGACTAAGCGTGGAGTACAATCCTGCACTGGTTTCAAAACAAAAACATCTTGATAGAAGAATCTTTATCCGACACCAAATTATTTCACCTCCTCCTTGCACGAGAGGCAAAGAGAATGACTGGGGTTTGTGGGAAGGGAAGTGATGCTTGACAGCTTTGCTGTGGTGCTCTTTGCCTCCTCCTGCTGGCCAGGAGTGATGTTCCCAACAGTAATTGATGATGATCCAGGGACTCACAGTGTCATTATAAAGAAATTATTTGTTTGTTTGTACTTCCCATTAGACTTTTTGTCTGAGGTAGAAAAGCCTATTCCCCCCAAAAGTGACAGCCTTGAAACAGAATCCAATTAAGAACCAAAAAGGACTGCTAATAGGCTATTCTTAGAGACCATATAAGCTGACCAAGATTTAGAGGGACATTATACACTAGATTTTTCTTTGCATAAATATTTTGTAGATGATCCATTTATAACCCATGCATTTTGTTTTGTAACAATGTATAGTTTTGCTTATTTTTAAATAACATTGTGTTAATTATCAGACTCCTAACCAAGCCCCAAAGTTTTAGAAGTAGACTGTTGTCTACCTACTCCAGCTTGCTCCTATTTGTGTAAAGGGTCTTTTCATATGCAGAGGAAGGGGGATGTCTGCTATTTTTGCTTTCCGGCCCATTTCAGTGGGTGTCCCAACCTAATTATTTCATCAATGCTAAACTGGGAGCTTCTAATCAAGTTTTAAAAAAAAAAAAAAACTGGATTTTTAGATCACTATCTGTGCATATTATTCTTTATAGTAGTGTCTCTTACATGGAGATATGAAAATTGGTGTATACTGTCCCTTTAAGCCATAAAGCTCTCCTTAATAAAACAGTAATGGATAGATTCTTAAAATCAGTTTTGATAATGTCAAAAGACTGCATCACAAATTAAATCATAAGTCATCTTAAGGACTTATATGCAGTTGCGAATATCCTCAGAAGACTGATCAAAAAAACCATCTGAGAAAAAGAATCACACCAGAAGGACGCCACAGCGGCCACACAGGTGATTGCTACTGCAGGTCTAAGCTGAAGAGCTGATTGGGAGAAACCTTTCCTAAGCAAGATTTGCTGTCCATTGGATCCCTAAATGAAGGACACTACTCCATAGGAATAGTAGTGCATCTAGCTAGATCCATCAACCTTAGGGACTACTTCCCAGGCTGTTAAATTATACTCTGAAAGTGGACACACTTTTTAACCTGTTAGAAGGTGCAAAAGAAATGCCTGTTTTTTTCCATTCTTTGGCTATATATTCTGTAAACAAGTATGGTGCATCAAAAGCCTTAGGCACTTTGGGCAGATCTTTAAAAACCAGATTCAACTTATTTACAGGCTTGGAATCCTCTGGATTCAGTTCTGATAGTTCTAAGGTATTTAAAATCTCCTGAAGCGAATATGGTCCACTTTAAATCTAAATGTGAAATCAGTCTGGCTCATTTATTGGATCAGGGTCATCAAAGGAGATTTCACACTCAAAGATACTGAACCGAGTCAGGGCTTTGTAAGCTTGGGGGTAACTGAGCCTGGGGAAATAGGACCCTGCATGTTACCGGTGGTGTGAGGTAAATCTCCTGATTTTTGCTTACGCTTATTTGGTTTGGGGATAGCCGCTAAAAACGTTGTCATAGTCTTTTGAAGACTTGTTTTAATCTCTGGAGAAAAGTCAGTGGAATCCCCCTGAGCTACTTAAATAGGCATGGGCACTAAATGTCTGCCAGGTGCCATACTGACAGGATTATGGGTTGCGAAATGGAAATGTGGGACACAATTATAACACAACTGGTTAAAGTGCCATAAAACAGGTTGAGATCTGTGCATATCGTAAAAGGGGTAATAAATTAAAAATAGTTTGCATTAAAAAATTGTTTAAAAATTGCTGTCAAGTATTTTAAAATAATTTTCAAAAATAAAGGAAAATTAGTTACAAAGCTGTGCTGTCTGGAGCAGCTAACTCCACCCCCCTTATCAGTGTTTACACAGGCATTGTATTTCAACTGAGTTCACAGCTTCTAAGCATGCTCCAGCAGATAATCCTCATTCACTTCTGCATTTTATCAAAACAAAGGTGGCTATAGCTACAGCCATAAAAGGAAATGTGTGGGGGGAGTTTAGAGCTCTACAATTCAGAAACTAAAAAGAAAGGGTTAATGACGAGGCACTGCAGTATACATTCGCAGGTAAAGTAATTAAAGTACAAATTATATTATTTTGTCTCTATCCCAACTTGTTTTATGTCCCTTTAATTTGGTACACTGGAACACTTTTGTATAATAAACAGGAATAATGGACTGCAGAATGTTCTTCGGCTGCAGCATGTTCCCTAGGGGTCACTTCCAATGGGTCAGTCATATTAGATAATAGTACAGACATGACACCAAAATAATAAGCAAAGCAAGTAAATTCAAATAAAGATATATTCCAAGGCTTTAAATAACAAGTGTATTTACCCAAAAAACAACTATAATAAAACTTAGAACCCCAAAAGAAAAAAAAAAAAGCCAAATGATTAACCCACAGAAAAATATTACCTAGCCACCCCTCAGCAGCTCCTATGAGGGTACTCACCCACCTTCGGGGCAAATAAAGTGTTAAAAACAGGGCCTAGATAGCTTGAAATGCCTGCAGACAGTCCCTGTGTAAATTTTAGACAGCTACTAATCTGGTGAGGGAGAGAGAAGAGGGCGCCAAGGGGGAGCAGAGCTTAACTCCGGAATGATATGCAGGTCAAAGCCTGTGAGCAAAACAGAAAGAAAAAAAAATTCATGAAAAATTTAATTAAAGTCCCTCTTTTGACTCCCTCCTCTGTCCCCACCCTAACCGCATTCACAATTATTTTTATTATCGGTTATTTGTAGAGCGCCAACAGATTCAATGAGCTGAACTGTTAACTGCATAAGGCAGTTAGCGGTTTTCTTAAAGAGACTGTGAAGCTTTTTTGATTTGAGAGGAAAAAAGGTGAACCCAAGTCAAAAAACATACTGAAAGCTACTAAGGGGAAATAGGGCAATGGAATAAGAAGGATTTTAACTCTGAATTCTAGAATTGTTGGTGTTAAATGCATAGCTAAAGTGTTATGTGTAAAGGCTGTGAACCCCCAACTATGTAGTACCTATATAAGGAGAATACTAGGGATAGTTCCTGGGCTGTGTTTAGTGTCTGAGTCACTTGCCTGAACTGCGCCCCCCCCCTCTACTGTATCTTACCAGCTAGCCGAGGCCTTTCTCCCTCACAGAATGCTGATCCAGTTGAGAGCCCATCAAGTGCAAGTAAATATACTGCAGAGGATACTAGCATCTAACAAAATCTAACAAAAGAAATACAAAAAGTCAAGCATGTTTAATCTTGACAGATCATCTTTGATCCATGTTTTTTGGGTTGTTTTTTTAATTACATTAATACCTTCCAATCTGAGCTATCTACTGTACTGGCAGTCACAAACCATTTACTTGGAATAAGCACTGCACCTGCCATCTCTCCATATAGATCAATGTTCCCCCCATGACATATTTAATGTGCACACCAACTAGCTAAAATGCAGGCCAATGTTAAACTAAAACAAGTCAATATTATATTTGTTGTAAAAATAATCATTAAATCAATTTAAGTTAAACTGTACAATTAATTTGTGCTTTGGATAGCTTAAAGGGACATTAAACACTAAATACATGCTAGATAGAATGATGCATTCAAAGAAAAGATTAGTCCATGACTAACATGTAGATGTATTTTTTAAAGTTTCATTAGTTGTTTAAAAAGTGACAAAATAAGTGTAAAGTTTTAGTGTCTATAAAACACTGGGAGCTGCCATGTTGTAACTTGTGTTACCTTCTCTGCTGTGGCCAATTAGGGTCAGTTATAAATAGGTCACTAGAGTGTGCAGCCAATGGTTGTGCTGGATTTAACAGTGTTCTGCACTTCCATTTCTAACAGGAACTGAAAAGCTCACAATTTCAGAATGGAATTACAGGCAAAGAGGACAAAATAAATAATGAAAGTATATTGCAGAGTTGTTTTATTATATACAATTTATCATTTTATATTACCATCTCAAAGTGTTTAATGTCCCTTTAAGTAACAATTTTTTTATTATATTGAAAAATATTACACTGCCCCCATCTAGCTACTACATAATGCCAAGTGGCTGGCAACATTTTATGTGGAGAACATTGTAGACCCTATTTTGATCTTTAGACCATATACTATGTGTGTGTGCATATCTATATCTATATCTATATATATACACACATATATATATATATATATATATACATACACACACACACACACACATATATATATATATATATATACACATACATACATACACACACACACATATACATATATATATATACATACATACATACACACACACACATATACATATATATATATACATACATACATACATACATACATACACACACACACACACACACATATATATATATATACACATACACACACACACACACACATATATATACATACATACATACACACACACACACATATAGATATATATATACATACACATACATACACACACACATATAGTCCAAAATTGAACCCAGCACTCGCCCAACTTAGCACCTCCCGGGGTGCACCTCAAAGTATCCACATAAGCAATCCACAAAATAAAGGCACTCTCCGGTAATGATGTAACAAATTTACTGCATCAAATACATATAAACGTGTATTCTTGTCACACACCATACATCCAAAAAAATATATATGTTTTAAACCAACAAGATATGTCCCTTCACTTAAATCATGCATGTTTTAAAGGAAAGCATAAATTATTTTGTAGGGATGTGGAGTCACATCCTTCATTAAGATCCGAATGCAGTAGAAAGCGGCCAATGGTGGCATTTGGCTCTCTTTGAAGCCAGATTTATTCTCGTCAAGGTTTAACACACTAAGTAAGGTGCCAATCCAGATCTTAGTGTGTAGCACTTTCACAAGAATAAATCCAGATCCAAAAAGAGTCAAACGTCACGAACAGCCGCCTTCTACTGCATCAGGTTCCTAATGAAGGATTCCAATGTACATCCCTATTATTATTTCTTATGATATTTACTCTTCTTGTTCTACCTTAGGAGAAAAAAAAAAAGGGATGAAAAAAAAAAAGGGATGAAAAAAAAAAGACAAAACACAATTTTAACAAACAGCTATAAGCCCATCTAAAACACACATACTGCGATAAATATTCCACTCACATGTTCTTTATAAACAAGAAGCATATTAATAAAAAATAAATCATAAAGCGCAGCTCAACTACACTGTGTACAACGAGATCAAGATTAAAGGGACACTTAATAAAAATTAAACTTTCATTATTCAGATAGAGCATGCAATTTTAAACAACTTTCCAATTTACTTCCATTAACAAAATGTGCAGTCTTTTTATATTTAAAATTTTTGAGTCACCAGCTCCTACTGAGCATGTGCAAGAATAAGCGTGTATGCATTTGTGAATGGCTGATTGCTGTCACATGGTACGTGTATGCATTTGTGATTGGCTGATGGCTGTCACATGGTACAGGGGGAGTGGAAAAAGACATAACTTAAAATTGTCAGAAAAAAAAAATCTACTACTCATTTGAAGTTCAGACTAAGTGCTATTGCATTGTCTTGTTATCTTGCATTTGTTGATTATGCAAATCTACTGTGTTGACTGGTCCTTTAAATACCTCCTATTACTTTCTACTGAACAGATATCAGGCATGCAGAACTCATCCTCATATTATAGAGCAGATTTGTCTCATTCACGTTTAACTATCAACAATAATACATACCTAATTTTTATATCAGTCAGCAGACATGTGGAACATTCACTCTCCAGGTAACTCACATCATACTGTTACATTATACAGAAACCTAAATATTGCCATGGCAAACAAATGTCAGAATCTTAATGTTCAAAGTAGAAAGCATCTAATGTATATTTTTTTATTTTTAATTTAGAAGCACTGAAAGGGTAACATAGTGTATCCTTAACAAACAAAATCTACCCAACCCCAACATTGGCAGAAAATAAGTGTCACAATAATATTGTGTCTCTTCATAGCTTCGCTTCATTTACTGCCGATGGACAAAGTCATTTTTCCTATATTCCAATTCAATTTCCTCCACTCTCTTAAGACCCGAACAGAGAAAGAGGCACATAGAATTAGAGGCATGTTAGCGGTCGAGAGGACATACTACATGAGCCAAGCAGATCCGAACTTCTAGCTTCCCTTGATATCTGAACAAATTTGTTCTTTTTGACATCTCATATAACCTCATAATAGGCAAGTGCTTTTAGAAGTTAAGCAGCTTCCGCTGACAGTCAACTGTCCCTGGCTTAAACTGCAACCTCATTCCAATACTTTATTCTATTTTGCAATAACAATAAAGCTTCAAGAAATTGTTAGACTTTCAAAAAACTATAGCAAGGTGTTAGTAATAAGATTATAAATTAGGAAAAAGGAAAACTATATTTTTTGGAAATTAATTAAGAGGGAGTGTGTTCAGAAGGAGACTAGATGTACAGAGGTCCAAAAATGCATGTTTTAAATCATCATAAATATTATGAGACCAAAGCCTCCTGTGATTGAACCACTTGGTGATAAACAGTCATTTATATAATCCTTTCACAGCAGAGAAGCCTGCTGATGACTGCAGCAGGTTACTCCACTAAGGGCCAATAATCTGCTTATCCAGAGTCCTCATCTGATTAAACAAGAAACTGCAAACCAAGCTGGATCACAGCATTGAGAGCACTAACAAGGTGGTTTTGCATTAACAAGACAGACTCATACCCTCCCCCTTCCTGGTAGGATTGCCTCTAAAGGTCTTGGGTAGGGAGAGGTTGATACACTGGTGCTTCATGGTTTAGTCTGTAAACAAACTTGAGAGGCCTTGCTCCTCTCCAAATCATTCTCCTTGTCTCATCCCCACTAGTGGCGACTGGAGACAAGGCCCTTAACCTTGGACATTTTCTTGGTGGGCTGTCTTTGCTCAGTCAGAGGAGGACCTTCCCGCTCTGCCAGGTGCTGGTCGGTGTCCTGAGCAGAAGAGGATGCTGTGGCTTTCAGGGTCTTCTTTATATTTGTCACCTAAATATAAAAAAATATATCACTCCATTGCAACAAAGCGAAATAAATTATATTATTAGCTTTTCACAATGCATTCAAAATGTGGAAACATAAAGACACCTACACACATTTAAGTACGTTATTGATTTTAGTAGTTTGTATTATTCACCAGGATTTATAAGATACAAACCAGAACAGATTGCAAAAGTATACATGTTATGGCAAGGCAACCAATAGCTTACACACTGTGATACATTTACTAGGTTTGCAGATCATGAGCATTTCAAGACTGAGCAGTTAGGGTCAAATGTAAACGAGCTTGTGCTCTGACCTAAGCAGTCCTCACTATTGATATAATGTAGAGGACTCTAGACTCTTTGAAAGAAGTGAAACAAGTACAACTGCCAAACTATTTTACAAAAAAAAAACAAATTAAACATGTTGGGCAAGATAACAAGTGGAGCGCTAAATATCGATTTTTTTAAAGCTATATTTCCGCTCTACTGAGTAATGCCAGTGCATGCTAATCTACGCTGGTATTAAAAGTTGACAGCAATGCGAACACGAGCTTGCGTTCGCATTGCTGGGAAGCATTGCGCTCATGAGAGCGCACTTCCATAGGCTCGAATGGGAGTCTCTTCATTCCGTCAGACACGACATGAGAACTAGCGCTGCGAAGGGGGTAGGTTGCGCAGCGATAGCAGCCAATTGTTAATATATATACATAAATATTTATGTGTTAATATGTGTATATACACATTAACACATAAATATATTCTATATGTTTATAAGCATATATACATATATATTTACTGAGAACACACAGTTCCCATAGACTGCAATGTAAAGGCACTTTTCAGTACCATTTTTTTTTTCTAACTCCACTCTCCCAAAATACTGCCTAGTGCAATTATTTTAATAAAAAATAATAATGCTACCATTTATATTTTTTTAATAAAATACACTACACTGTATTTTGGGGGCATTTGAGGCACATTTATCAAATTAACCAAAGCTCTGATCGCTCGTTAATTTTCTAATCGCTGGGGCGTGGCCAAGTATCAGACATTAATGGCAGCACATTTGAGAGCTCCGTGCCTTTAGCAACCAAATTTTCAATATATCTCAAGATAAACTTCACATTTCTCTGGTCAGCCTATATGTTATGAATGGGAAGCTAAAGATTACTCCATCCCAGCAACTTTTATACCAAAAAGAGACCTAGAATTGACACCACTGAAAAGCAAGCTGCATCAACCTACTCCTAACCTCACTTTTGCCCTCCCCACGTGAACAGTTATATTTCGCTATCCTTGAAACTTCTAGGAGGGATTTTGTATCTGCATACTGAAACGGATAAAATGGAGGCAGAGATTGTTCTCAGATTGCGGGAACTTGAGGCTAAACTGGACACCCATTATTACGATCTGCGTAACATTTTCGCAGAAGAATGGAGACCCTCGCGAGAGGCCTGTAACTCTTTGCATGACTCACTTATGTCTGCTGTAAGCTGCGCAGCAACCTCCTTTTCAGGACCCTGCAGCTCCACTTACCTCTCTCCTACCGCCTATAAAAGACTCTCTGTTGTCCGCCGCAGAGGAACTGACTCACCCGGTGCAGCTCAGAGTAGGGGAGGTAAACGTTTTCATAAGCGAGCACCCAGTGATAGTCCAGACGATCGCTTCAGGCCCAACCTCTACCCCAGCGGAATTTATACCAGTCACATCGGAAGAAGGTCTGGATGAGATACTGCGCAGCTTTAAAATGGATTTGCCAATGAGAGCTCTACTGTGGTCCCAACATGTCAAATCTCCTACAGAGACCCACACGCCATGCTGTCTCCCTCTGCGGCCTGAAATTGATCTCCCATTAAGCTGCTCCTTAAAGACAGGAGTTGGGTGACTTTCTATGCCTGGGCTGCTGAAGCCGTAACCATCCGCTCCAACATCAGGCTCCTTTACAGCTAGGACTACGCAGTAGATTCTAATTTAGTTTTAAATGTTATATAGTTTATTAACTTACGGAAATGCTTTTGAGAATCCTCCTGATATGGTATACTGTATTCTACACAAGATGTCTGATCCCACACATATGCCACTCATTGTTTATTGAAGGATGTTTTGTATTACGCAAGTAGTTTTATATTATAGCTGTTTTAGTTTACTCATAGAAAGATCTCTTACTCATGGGCTACCTTAATGTTAAATTATGTAAGTCTTTCAGCCTTTAATATATATATCCAAGTGGTGGGGGAAAAAAAAAAAAAAAGGATTGCCATTACTATTAGCTCATACCAGTCCTATAGCGAATAAGCATATACATATCTGCTATATTGCAGGTCCTCCTATATGTTGAACTGACTCTTTATCTACATACTACTATTTACAAGCAGATACTTAAACTTATTATTATCTAAACACTATATTCTTACTACTATTAATATACCATGGGCTAAGGCCCATGAGTGACCATACTCATTGCTTTCTTTCCTCTCTCCTACACCATTAGACTAGACAGGTCCAGGAGAGGCCCTTTAGTCTCACGTGGAACATTGATATAGAAAAAGAGGTTTCATTTTGAGGTCCTTAGTTGTAGATTTATAGTTCTTTTCAAACCTGTACAGCTATACCTATTAATTATCAGCTGAGGCTGTCACCTATTCTATTGTATGTCTACAGCGTAGAAACAGGGGTCTTACCGATTCGTAAGGTCCATTGATATTGTGATTATATGTTTAGATTATTTACACCTCCACAACTCAACTATATATATTATGACATCCGTAAGAACTAATATAGCCTCTATACAATGTTATATCTGCTATGATTGGTACAAGGTCTTATGTCAGTCCTATCATTTGTGGTTAATTCTAGTTACTGTACGTGTTATTAACTTTGTTACATCTCGGACATAGTGGATAATAGGTTAAGTCTTTGACAAATGGAAACACTGGAACTTCAGATATTGATAATTATCTCATGTCCGTGAAATGTTTATATAATATTATGTCTAGCTTTCCTAATTTGCTGCTTTTTACACATTTAAGCTCTATATCTGATATTGGCGCCTTATTCCCAAGCTCCATGTAAGAACACTCTTTAACTCCCAAACACCCCGAGGATCCTAATTATGTGCACATATATATAGGCATCCCTGTTGCTGGTTCACTTTGTAGTCTTTTTGGTTTACTTCCATTATTTACGGCACATTCTCCTATCTCTCTTGAATTTACATGTGAATCACAGTTCCCACATGTCTTTTACAGAGTCTTTAAAATGAAGGGCTTAGGTCAGACTTTACTTACTTCTATGGAGCCCTCAAGAACATAAATGGATCTAATATACCGAACACTACTGGAGTAAGGCCAACAATTAGTAACACTTTATCATTGTAGATAAAACACATAATTAGGCCAGCTATCATTTTTGGTTCTCCATACTTCTACTACATATAAGTTCTCTGAGTCTTCCATAAACACATCATTCCTTACGTATCACACACAACTTTCTATATCACATATAACTATATTCATTACCTCTAGGATGGGGAAGTTCATGAAAGGACTCCAACTGCTAATTTAATGCACTACATAATCTGCCGAGAAGGTGTTCAACTTACTTCCTTCGGATACATTATCTTATGTGTAAGGTACAGAGAGACTTAGTTATCTTATTTCCCTGTATATATTATCCAAATTGAGGGACTATATTAAATAAGCTCATAGAGAGCTGGCTTATATATTTCAAACAGGCTCTTAGATGTCTTCAATATTACATTTTATCCACGGAATTGTAGCTTCTTATCTACATTACCTAAGGCTAAGATGCCATTATATTTTGATCCTGCACAGGTCATCTTATTTATTGGAAGTTTTCTAACTTGGACTTAGAAAGACACGCCCCCCCCCTTCCCTCACTCCCCTTCCCTATTACAAGAGCGGCACTCCCTTCACTTCTAGTCTATTTCACATTTCAGCTCACCATACACCATACATTTGTACACTGACTCTGAGTAACTACATTTGATATAAAATTGGTCCAAAAGCGACCTCATATTCAAGCTTAAAGAGAAAAACAAGGTTTCATTATTGTTTGTCTAGTTTTTTGTGGGTTCTGGATTTTATTTTTCTCTATTTTATCTCACATGTTTCCGGCATCTAAAAGTTACAAAGAATGTCTATTTGGATACTCATCTATTATTATTTAACCTGGGTTTCTAGGTTACCTATTCTCCTATACATTATAATATCATGAACAACATAAGCACTTAACTTGTGAGCGTTAATGTACCCGCCTGAAAAGTTGATGTATATTTACTTATTGTATCTGTGACAAACATTTTTTTTTCTTCCTTTTTGGTCGTAACATTCGAAAAACCTCAATAAAAATTAAAAAAAAAAAAAAATTCTAATTGCGCCAATTGCTACCACAAGCACTTGTAATGGCTGTTAATTTATCTCGTGCCCGCAAACGGGCAAACTTGTAATCTAGCCCATTATGGGTTTTGTTTTTTAGCTGAATATATAAGCAGTTTTTATGGTTTGTAAGTTTTAGAAATTGATGCACTTTTAGGTAAAAAAACCCAAAAAACAAATCAATAGAAACCGACGTAGGCAAAGGTCCAAAGCCCAACACCAAAAATTAACACTGAAGCCTTAACGCCTGCAGCAAATCAGTTTATGGGACTTAATTGTGAAATTAGCTGGGGGATTTTTTTTATTTTTTTTTAATCTCAGCACTTAGTGTGCAGGAATTAACTGAACTCACTATGGCATCTGTGGTCTACAATGTCTTATACCAACCCATTGGCTGGCAAAAGTAGATGTCACAAAACATTTCTGTCCACTAATTAGGCATTCACGTTTTGTGCGAGAGGCCTTTTTTACCTACCGTCCAAAAAAATTCTCTCAAGAAATACCTCATTTTTAAAATTCAAGTCAAAACAACTTTAATGTAGTTTAGTCAATGCATTAAATGCCTGGTCACTTCCATGCCCCTTTACATTTGCTCCATTTGCTTTTTTAAGTTTATAATGTAGGAGACTGGTCTAAAACACTGCTCCCTACCTCCTAACATCATATACCTCAATATTAAAATGAAATAACGAGTTATTGTTATGCTAACAAAAGGGTCTAGTTCCCATCTAATGAATAGTACAAAGTGTCTCATGTGACTTTTCTCAGGGTCTCCAAATTCAAGGTAATTGTAATCCATTTAAAACCTATTGGGATATTCAGTGCATAATTATATGTAAGTACATACATAACTGTAAATTGTAGAGGGGCTTTAAGCATCCAATCAGGTTGCTAGGCCCAGAACTAGCAAAGAAGTGGGCACTGTCTATGTAATCTTGTGAGATAATGGTAAAACTTAGAACTAATGCTTCCGATTGGCAGTAAATGTTTTCACAATGTATCTGAATGATAGATAATAATTTATGCTAAGTAGCATGCCCCTTTAAAGGGATAGAAAGGTCAAAAATGAATATGTGCATTTCAATTTGAAATAGAAGCATTTTTTACTTTTCTATCCCTTTAAGAGAAATTAATGTAAATACATTAGGCAGTAGTAATTAATATCAAGCCTTCTTGTAAAGCTTTGAAAAGCCTATAAAAGACCCCTTATAGTTTATTGTATTTCCTGTTATAATGTGTACATTAAAAAAAAAAATATCACACTGCATTGATTTTTGTGCGCAACAATTCTGATGGGCTGGAATGGTTATTTTAGTAAAAGAACTCTGATCATACAGTCAGTCAGTGCCCTCTACTGGCAATACTAAGAAAATCAGGACATATTTACTGAATGGAACATGGATCTAGGATCACAAACTTGTGATAGTTTCATAAACATTTGCATTACTAAAATTATTATTTACATTACCAAAAACCGGTTAGTTAAAAAAAAAAAAAAGATGCTGCTCAGGAGAATTGATCAGACTCACCTCTGTCTCTATCTGCTGTTGTGTGCGGTTATGGGTCTCCTTATACTGATTGGCCCTTAGCACTTGTTGTTCAATCCCCATTAAAACAGCTTCACAACCATCACACCTTAAAAAATAAAAAAGTTCTTTATGTGTGGTCATGTAGAGGTCAGCAAAACACTCATGGCATTAAATCACTCTCTCTATTCATCAAAACCAGTGAAATAAACCATTCCTGAATGCTGGACTAGTTTAATTGCTTGTGCCTTATTTGAAATTATTACTTTATCCTTTCACTTAAATTAAAAGTAGTTTAAAGAGTAATTGTAAATAGTTCACCTTCTACCATAAGGCAAAATCAGAATGGTACATTTTTTTTTTTTTTTTTTAAATTCAGAAAGGGCATGCAATTTTAAAACAACTATCCAATTTACTTTTTATCATTAAATTTACATTGTTCTCTTGGTATTATTAGTTGAAAGCTAAACCTAGGTAGGCTCATATGCTAATTTCTTAGCCCTTGAAGGCCGCCTCTCACAGCTAGTCAAAAACAGTTAATGTACACCATATAGATAACATTGTGCTTATTCCTATGGAAATATTTATCAGTCTGCCAAAAGAACTGATATAAGTCTGCAGAGGCAAAAATGTATATTAATCTAGCCATGTTGGTTATTGAAAACTAGGGAATGGGTAATAAAGGGATTATCTATCTTTTTAAACAATAAAAATTCTGGAGTAGACTGTCCCTTTAAATAAAAATCAAGTTAGGATATGAGATTCCCGCAACAATTTCTACGTTTATTTTGTTGCTATTGATTTTCATATGTAAAATAGTTATTATTGTAATAAAATGGGGAATAAGATCTATGTGTAACAAGATTAAAAAAATAAAACTAAACTTATTTTTATGTAACGGTTTAAAAAAAAAATGGATTTTAATTATAACAGATTTATCTGAATCTCATAAATAAATAGTTACTGCCATTGCAAAGTAAAGTCATAGTAAAGCCTAGCGTTTGTGAAATGCTAAGATTTACCAGTGCAACAAATAAAGAGGACCTTCAGTCATGAAATATAAAATACTTTATGCTGAAAGTTTCTTTATTCTTTGCAGCGTTCGCCGCACTCAGCACCTCAGGCTGCCCGCAGCAGAACGTTATTTTTTTAACGAGGTGACGTTTCCACCCCTTAGCCAATAGCCGTGCTACTACGCTATTGGCTAAGATCACCTCACTGCAAAATAGCGTTCTGCCGTGGGCTGCCTGAGGCTCTAAGCATAGCGAACGCTGCAGAGAAATAAAGTAACTTTCAGCATAAAGCATTTTATACTTCATGACTGAAAGTCCCCTTTATTTGTTGCACTGGTAAATCCTAGTGTTTCACAAACGATAGGATTTAGTATCACTTTAAAAAGCAGGAATCTAAAGCTTAGGAGCCGGGCGATTTTTGGTTCAGAACCCGAGTTGTGCTTGCTTATTGGTGGCTACATGGAGCCACCAATAAGCAAGCACTATCCAAGGTGCTGAACCTAAAATGGGTCGGCTCCTAAGCTTTACATTCCTGCTTTTTTTTAAAAATAAAGATAGCAAGAGAATCAAGAAAATTTGATAATAGGCGTAAATTAGAAAGTTGCTTAAAATTGCATACTCTATCTGAATCATCAAAGAAAGAAATTGGGTTTAGTATCCCTTTAATAAATATGTAAACATATTATTAATTTTAATTCCAGCGCTACAGAATTTGTTGCCGCTATAAAAATAAATATGATAATAATACAAATAATAATAGTATGAGTCAACCTAATAGTGCAGCCCAAAAGAAAATCAAAAGTAAAAGAGAGGACTTAAGCCCAAGTCCAAACTACGACCATGTATAAAACAAATATACCTAAGAACCCCCATAACAAAATGTTTGAGTATATTACAGATATCACCAAAACTTTATTTTGACTACACTCTCTTTCAAGCCAGTATTTTTCTTTATGTTAATCCACTTATGTTTATAAATACAAAAATGTATGTACAAAATATTTATAGTTTCTTTTATTATTTTCATTTTCATTGATGTTTAAAGGACTCGAAAGGTTAAAATTGAAATGTGCATAGGTGCATTTCAGTTTTAAATGGAAGCATTTTTTAATTATTACTGTTTGGTAGCATATGCACATATGCTACGTGTGAATCGATCATCAGGATTCAAACACCTCGTCGGCTCAGAGGGCTTGTGGTGGTGAGAACAATTAATTTGTGCCATATATGCCACTGATGACTCTCATAGAAGGTTTGGTGTTTGAATGCTTGTGTGTGGGGCACTCACAGCATATGTGCGTATCCCCCTGAAAAACAGTAATACATTTTACTAGAAGCATTTTTCTTTAATGCATATATATTGCTAAAATTTTACTATTTAAAATTTAAAGGCACCCACGCACACTTCAATATTGTCTTTATTATCCCTATAAGAAAATTAAATTTTACTATAAAGTTTACCCTCAAATAGATTTTTGTGACATTACCTACATAAAAAAGAAAGAAATGTGGTGGAAGTTTCCCAGTCTTAAAAATTCACCATAAAAGAATAGCAAGCCTGCAGCAACCAGTGCTTGAAAGCTTGACAGGGCTTTATAGATTCTTCTCTATTCTGTTGTCTAAACATTTGGCACCCAGTGTTCTCTTCACACCACCCAGCTGACTTTACTGAACACTTGGCTACAATTTAATATTAACCTAAAATTAGCTTTTATTAATTTTTTTCAAAGTATGTAGCAGAAAATAAATAAATAAATCAATCAATTTATGTTAAAGGGACACTGAACCCAATTTTTTTCTTTTGCGATTCATATAGAGCATGCAATTTTAAGCAACTTCCTAATTTATTTCTATTATCATTTTTTCTTTGTTCTCTTGCTATCTTTATTTGAAAAAGAAGGCATCTAAGCTAAGAAGCCAGACAATTTTTGGTTCAGTCCCTGGACAGCACTTGTTTATTGGTGGGTGAAATTATCCACCAATAAATCACCAAAAATGGGCCGGAATCTAAACTTACATTCTTGCTTTTCAAATAAAGATACCAAGAGAAGAAAATTTGATAATAGGAGTAAATTAGAAAGTTGCTTAAAATTGCATGCTCTATGTGAATCATGAAAGAAAAAATTTGGGTTCAGTGTCCTTTTAAATTATGCAATTAGTTTGGGCTATGGATAGCTTTAGTAACATTTAGAAATGGTATTACACTGCCCCGACCCAGCTACTTCATAATGCCACACAGTTTGTTCCCAATGCGACCCAGCTGGCAACATTTTCCGTGAACACTGGCACGCCTTCCCCAGTAATCCAGGACAAACGTTTACGAGGCATCATTACAGGCTTTTCCACAGAAAATGTTGCCAAGCTGGTTGGCATTATGAATTATAGCCTGGAGTACAATACATAGCAATATTATATTATAACATTTTCCTCTAATTATGTTCATTTAAGTTATCCAAAGCATAAATGAATTGCATAATTTAACATATACCGAACGATAATTTGTGCAACAAATATTAAAATAATTTATTAGCGAATTTAAGCTTCATATTTGCTATATTTTAGCAGGGTCCAGGATTTTGTTATGGAGTCACACAACACACACACACAATTTGTGGCTCTTAAATTTTAGGTATGGCTTTTGAACAAATTAGTCAAGTCCTGGTGAAAGCCATGTAATAAACTGGCCTATATGTCCTAAGGAGAGAAACAAAAGGCCAGTGAGAAAGGAAGGGTTTGTTTCTATCTGTCTACATCCATAGCAAAGCTACACCAGTGAAAAAAACTTTGCAAAATTCAGTGGTGTGTGTTTAGTTTAGTTTATCAATACTGATTTTTGTTACTTTACCATTTAACAATATATAAAAAAAGGAGGATATGTCTTTGTGCTAAGATCCACTTCATTTACTATTTAGAAAATCAAGGATAATATTCAGAGTGAGCATTCTATTAAATGAACATATATTATATAAAAAGGGACTGTAAACACCTCTAGATTTGCATATAAAATGTTTATTTATAATGAAACTACTTTGCCCCTTTTCATGTAATTTAGTTTTTAAACTGAACGTTTCTAACACTCAGAACTTGAAATGCACTCTGCCGACTTGTCAAGCCTAACTCTGCTAGATGTCTGTCCCTTATTAGCTTTAACTCATAACAACTGCAAATAAATGCATTTTATACTAGCTTTATGACCATGGCTATCCTGGTAGTCTGTTGACTAAAGCCCAGATTAGCTCCTCCAAATAAGACAAATGGTAGGTGCAGTTCAGCTACTAAAACATAATTGTAGAAAAAAAGGATGTTAATCTTTAGCAGCACAACAGAAATGTCTTGTAATTACAAGGTGTTTACTGTCCCTTTAACTAATTACCTGTTTTCTTAGAGATTTCGATTACAATTATTAAAGAGAATAGCTGTTGATTATGCTATTACCATTCATGAAGTGTCTTCACAATGCTGCTGATGTCCTTTTTGGGAATGTCCCGTCCAATACAGAAATCCACCTCCAGCACATGATTGCGTTGATCAAGTTTGCCCTGAATGATGTCTGTGTAAACTGCTTCTATGATCAGATCCTCCAGTTCTCTAAGATTTTTCATATCCAAGTCTTTTAGCAGCACAGAGTACGGAATGCACTGAAATAAATGCAAGCATATTGTTATATAAGAACCTTATGGTTGAGCTAGAGTATTTTAGATGATAGTGTGCAGTCTTGCTATACATCTCTATTCTCAAATTTGTACAATTTTGTCAACAGTTTGGTAATCATAATAATGTTAAATAGTTAAAAGTTTTGGGTTCAAATATTAATTTTGGCCTCAATTCTATAACCCACAATGTTTGTATGTGTGGCAAAGAATGTAACTAATCAATGAAGAAATGCAGAAATAATGTATACAAATAATTAAGTTTTCAAAATCACATGGTTTTTACACATTGTATTCATTTTAATTGTATGCTTAATTCACATGAATATCTAACTTTAGTCAATAATGCACCCCCCCCCCCACCGAACAGAAAATACATTTAGACAGCTTTCTTAAGAAATGTTTAACTCACATGTGACCTCTAAATTACATCTATATAAGGAAAATCAAACGGGAAATAATTTAATGGACTGAAAAATAGAAAAGTGATAAGACACCATAAGCTTAAATTATTTTAAAAGTTGGAGTCTCACATCATGTACACACTATCAAACATGAACATGTTAATGTAGTATATAGGGAACCTGTTCAAAATTTGAACACATACATAAATTCCCACTTTAAAGGAGGCTGCTCCCAGGTGAACAAACTGAGCCTTTGTTTGTTCCTGGTTCAGCACTTCTAAATAAAATAAATTTATTACAAATTACAATTTTTCCCCGCTAGTAAGCCACAATCTTATCTGCATGCATTTTGGTTTGTTTTTTATGTTCTGAAATGCAAATAATGGTCTATGTTTATTTAAAACAACAACTACTGCCTGATTGCAGTTCTGTACTATCTTTCAGATGGTACAAGCTATATGTAAATATTGTCTTAATGACATAAAATTGTCTATCTGTTGTATAATTCACTATATCAACACAAGAACTGTACTGTGGGAACTTCATGAAATGGATGTCCATGTCCATTCCAAGCAGCTTTATGCAAGCCTCACATCAACATAAGCAATGCCAATCGTCGGCTGGAATGATGGACTCTGGAGCACTGGAAACGTGATAAATCACACTTCACTATCCAGCAATCTGATGGAAGAATCTGGGTGTGGCAGATGCCAGGAGAACACTACCTAAAGAATAGCATAGTGCCTGATATAAATTTTAGTGGAGAAGTGATAATGGTCTGTGGCTGTTTTTCAGTGTTTGGGCTAGACCCCTAGTGAAGGGTCAACTTAATGCCACAGGATACAAAGACATTTTAGACAACTAGGTCCTTGCAACTTTGTGACAACAGTTTTGGAAGGTCTTTTCCTGTTCCAGTATGACTCTGCAACTATCCACAAAGCAAGTTTGAAGCGCTTGGTGTGGAGGAACTCAAGTGGCTTGCAGAGAGCCTTGACCTTAATCCCTCTGAACTCCTTTGGGATGAATTGGAATGCGGAAAGAAAGACAAAATCAGTGCCTGACCTCACAACTGCTCTTTTGGCGGAATGAGCACACATTCCCACAGACAACCCCCCAAAATATAGTGGAAAAGGCTTTCCAGAAGAGTTGCGGCTGTTGCACATCACAATATGACTATTTAAAAAAAAAAAAAAAAAAAAAAAAAAAAGAAAAAAATAGTAAAATTCGATTTTTTTTTAACTTTAAATAAGACTTATTTTGCACAGGACTTTTTTTTTAAATAATGCATTTTGAGGGAAAATTTATCTAAAGATAACAGATTAATTTTGACTTTAATCCCATTGTTCCCCTGCAATTTTATGTACATAAAATCAACCCCTTACTAAGTTTCAAGAAGCTCAATAAAAAGAAAATTAGGAGTGGAAAAGATCTGCACAAGGACCTACGTGTGAGGAGGGAAGAGCAAGCAGTAAAAATGAAAGTGAAACCTATAAGGCTATTGTTTTAATTAATTAAAATATGTAACCGCTTGGTGTAACACGGTCCAAAACTACTGGAGAGACATAATCGGAGAAATAGAAAAAGTTCTAGATACCCAATTCCCTCTAGACCCCACAATCTGGTTACTAAGTAGACCTCCCAACATTAAACAGAAACATTGCCTCAAACTTTTTTACATCATGACTAATAGTGCTAGATACCTATTAGCTAGAAATTGGAGACGCAAGGAGGTCCCCTCCACATTGCTTTGGACTAAGAGAGTATCAGAATTCCTTGACCTAGAGGAGTTTTATTTTGTTAAATATGCCAAAATGGAGGTATACGCTGAAATGACAGCACTATGGGAACACTACCTTAAATTATAACACCCTACACTAACCACGCTTAAACAAAACGAACCATAACATTGTTGCCTATTTACACCCTAAAAGCATACACAAGGTGGGAAACACAAATACATCGCCAAACCAATGAAACCCTAATTGTCTAAACAGAATCCTAAACGAGTCAACCTGTCTTAACTAAAGGAAAAGTAGTTGACAACTACCTCACCAAGTACAGCAACACCACCTCCTCATTCTCTCCCCCATTCCTCTCACCTTCTTTAACCCCTTCCCTATAGTTTATCTAAATTGTTCACACTACTCTTTATAAAACTGAGGTTTACTAAACGAGATCCATGAGTGGTCTCTTATACTCCGAGGGAGCCTTATATTGTTTTATGAAGATCAAGGGATCCAAAAGAGGCCCCTTGCGACCACCAGAAGGCTCGAAGACTGTAAGGCACGTTAAACTCTGTTAAGATTGTATTCTGATACTGTTTTGTTTAAATATTATCTTGATTTCAAGAATTTTGTAAGCCTTTTTCAAACCTCAATAAAAATATTTAAAAAAAAAAAAAATGTAACCTATTATTTAAGGTCATAATTTTTCTTTAGTTAAATAAAACTATTTTAATGGCTATATTTAAGTTAGTGATAATTTTTCTCCTTTCAATAAAGTACAGCTGAAAAGTAGATTAAATATGAATGACTGACCTATCTAACTGGAGATAGTTCACCCCCCAATAATGTCATAATTAGCTATGCATTTCTAATGGTAAATTAGTAATTTTCTGATATAACTGGAAAAATAATCTGAAAAGTTATTATTCTAAAAATGAAACCATTGTAAAAAAAAAATCATGATTTAAATTTAGCCATGCTGACTGGTGATTTAAAATGATTTTATTTAAAATCACATACACCCTGGGAGGAAGTATCTGCATTTTATTGTGTTATTATTATTATGAAAATACATAAGGAAAGAGAAGTGCCCTCTCAGGATAGCTTCTCAGGAGCGCTTCTCCCTCATTATGCATTTGTATTATGAACCTTGGGAAGTCTCCCTAAGAGAGATGGGGAAACCAGACGTGGACTCCTTGACCAATGTGCTTAGAGGGGTATGGCTGCACCTCACTGACGAGGCCCACAGACGACCGACATGAACTTCTGGGGTTGCCATGTTCCTTCTTCAGAAGATGATTGCCTGGTATTATGAGGTTTAACTGACCTTACAAGGCGGAATCAGACTGATATACTTCAAGAAAATTCTCTTCTGTGAAAAGCACAATTGTGCTAAAAAGAGGCTACGCCTTGCAGGTAAAGCGCCATAGAACAAGCTACTAAACTGTTCTTCGTTTCTGGTAGAGTGCTTCTCTTTCTGTACGCATACATATTATGACCCTGGGGAAATCTCCTTAAAAAGATGATTGGGGAAACCAGAAGAGGCCCACAGAAGACCGAAAAAATGGGGTTGCTATCTTCTTTGTTCAGAAGATGATTGCCTGGTATTTCGGGCTGAACTGACCTTACTAGACGGAATCAGACTGATATACTTCAGGAAAGTTCTCCTCTGTGAAAAGCACATTTGGGATAACAGAGGCTGCTCCTAGGTGGTAACTCACCATAGAACAAGCTAATGATATGTTGTTCGTTCCTGGCAAGGTGATTCTCTTTCTGAATATATATATATATATATATATACACATACATATATATATATACATACATATATATATACATATATATATATATATATATATATATATATATATATATATATATATATATATATACACACACATATATATATATATATATATATATATATACACACATATATATATATATATACACACGTATACATACACATGTAAATACAAATTATATATATATATATATATATATATATATATATATATATATATATATATATATATATATATTTCAAGCAAACCAAAAGAGACAGAGAATTTGTGGCTGGGAAAAAATGGTAATTTTTAATCATTTTGTTTTGTAAAAAAATTAATGAAAAAGTTTGGATCCTGTATTTGGGGATTTGTGTATGTATGTATATAGTAAATATATATATAAATAAATCAGATTATATATGTTTAGTTTTTGTTTATTTGCATATGTATGTGTGTGTTTATACATACATTATTTGTCATCACAGGGGTGGCCAAATGTTTCTGGCAGGTTGCAATTCCAGCAGGATCAGCTAAGCCTTTAAATTCCTTTGAGATAGATAAATTGAATACCACCATAAGGCTGAGTAAAATACCTTATTTCTAAGCAGCTGCTAATTGGTTTAGACCGCAGATGTGTGGATAAAGCACTTAGCTATTGAGTGATCTGATTATTATTTCTACAGCTCAGTAAACATATTTACCATTTCCATTGTATCTATTTGATTAATACAGAAAAATAATGTCAGCTTTGTTACAAAAGAGCAGCAGACTAGGAAAAAAGCAAATGATGCAAAATATCTAGATTTTACAGGTATTCTGACACTGCCTCGCACAAACACAAATAATGTACACCTTGGTAATAGATGCAGTGGCGTAGCGTGGGGGGGCCACAGGGGCGGTCGCCCCGGGCGCATAATTCTGAGGGGCGCAAAACACTTGGTTCCCAGCCTCCCCAGTCCCCACCATCTCAAGACAGTAGACCGTCACAGTCCCACTCCCAGCGGGGCTACAGGGAGGCTAAAAAAATCTGACAGGCACCTGCGCCCAGCCGTTCTCTCTCTCTCAAGTAAACTGTCTACTACTCTGAAGTCAAGACGTGCTGTGTAATGATTTAATTATCATAATTTATGAGTGTAACCCTATCCGACCATTACCTGCTGCTAGACTAGCGTTTACGTCACTAGTTAGCACGGTCCACTCCCACTCCCAGCGAGCATGTCAGGAAGGAGGAAAAAGTCAGAGCAGCAGAGCCAGAGTGGAGTCAGACTGACTAGCACGCCGCACCCGCAACGATAAGGTAAGTAGTGTCAACCAAAATTACCAAACTCATCACAGTGTCGGTATCAGGACCAGCCCACCAGTGCCACTGCCAGCCAGAATTATAATGAAATTATTATAGCCCCTGTTGCTGTTTTTGCCTGGGCCCTGGGGAATGGGGATTGGAAATAGCAGCGCGCGTAAAATGCAGCTTAGCCTCTACCGTTACCCAGGTGACGTCCCAGGGCCAGCCAGCCAAGTTCCAAAGGACCCAGAGTCACTCTGAGCCAGCCAGCCAAGTTCCAACTTCCAAAGGACCCAGAGTCTGAGCCAGCCAACATGCCAGAGTGTGAGTGATCTATGCTGCTTTAAAGTGAAAGCCGGTTATTTTATTTCAAATTCATTTTTAACCTGGGTAAAATAAAACATACAAGATGTAGATAAGTGAAAGCCAGTTATTTTATTTCAAATTAATGTTTAACCTGGGTAAAAACATACAAGATGTAGATGATCTACATCTTGTATGTTTTACCCAGGTTAAAAATGAATTTGAAATAAAATAACCGGCTTTCACTTTAAAGTGATTACTCTCACACTCTGGCATGCTGGCTCAGATGTATTTTAAAAAAAGAAATCCCATGTTTAAATATTGAACCAAATTTTTTTTTAATTGTTAAGTTCAATAATGTACTTACTTAATGTATATAATAAAGTAATGGCTGCCTGCAACCATGTTGAATCCTAATTTTTAAGGATTAATGTAGAGTTTACAATTCTATATACATTATATATTTTTGTTGTTAGAAATAAAGCTTTGCTTTTTTTAAAACAAAAACCTGTCTCCTAAGTTGTTGAGCTGGCTCCTAGATTCAAAGCAAATTCACCAATCCCTATTGTACTGGTGGAAGAGACTCAGTCAGTGCTAAAGGGTTAGGGGAACGCAATTCTTGCCTTGCCCTGGGCGCTGACAAGCCACGCTACACCACTGAATAGATGCCAAGATACTTAAGTGAATCAAATACTTGCAAAATCTGGTGATAAAGCACCAATGTTAAAGGGACATTAAATTAAAAAACTGCAGTATATAAAGTTAAGTTCTGTATTTATTCAGCTATCTCATGACAATGTATTTTTAAGTCTATGCTTTTGTACCTTCATCCTGGATGCAAGGCTCACTATTGTCAAGTGCTTCAACTTGTTTTTCTGTGCAGTTGAAAGCTCTGGAAGATTGTTCTTCATTGCTGAAAAACAAAACAAAGAAAGAAAAAAACACAACACGATCAGCAGTACACAGTCTACAGATACAAAGTTAATTTAAAAAGTGAATACAAACTACTAGAACCATTAGTTGAGATACGTTATGTACAATTTAACTATTAGAAGCATTCTAATAATACTTTACACATAATAATAATTTACACAGTATCTAAAGATGATCATGAAGCTGATCTTAAAGCAAAAGGAAAACTTTAAATAAAAACAAAATAATATTGTAATTGCAATGGAAGTCTTCCAGAGCACCACAAATTCCTTACCAACATAATCTGGATATGTCCCATAGGCAAACAAGTTTAGAAGCTGCAAATAGCCAGAGTGGGGCCCATCAGCTAGCTGAAGAAGGATAAAAAAAACATTCCTGATAAATAAAATGAGATAAGTATGTGTGTATCTATATAGAATGTGTATAATAAAGTGAATTATTAAATAACAAAACAAAACTTTAATAAAAGAACAATTACAATCAGAAGATTAAGAAACCATGCAACACAATCATCTAACAAAAAATCAGTAATTCCTGCATTTAGATGTAGATTTATGAATACAAATAACCGGGGGGGGGAGACAAGCAATAATTTATTGATTCTCTAACAGAAATGGTGTCTCTTACCTCTTGCACTGTTGGTAAATCTAAAAGTTCTCCAAATACATAAACGCCAGGAGCTTCTAACACTTGGTTTATCAAAGCTGGAAGTGCTGAACCTTTTGTGCCTTTTGCTAGTAAAATAAACTGCTCCAGAATGCTACTGGAGGGCTTCTGTTCTCCAGCCATAGTTTATTTATACTCTTAATCTGAGTAAAAGAAGAAGACAAAAAAAAAAAAAACAGGAAAAACATTTACTGAACATGCTCCAATTATATAAGATTATTTTTTTTATTATTATTATTATTATTATTATTAAAAGAAAAAATTAAAAACCGTGGCCAGTAAGCAAAATTAAATTTGAATCATCTAAAGGAATTTATGCTGGGTGGATCAAAATATTCTAAGAATATATATATATATATATATATATATATATATATATATATATATATATATATATATATATATATATATATATATATATATATATATATATATATATATATACACACACACATACACACACACGTACACATACATACTATATATATATATATATATATATATATATATATATATATACACATATATATATATACACACACACATACATACATATTATATACATATTATCGTCTGAGGAAGGGGTGAATGCCCCGAAACGTCACTACCAATAAATAGTTATTGTACTTAAATCCAGTGAGTGCTTATCCCTAATTTGATTGAATATCCTGCCATGCACCCTGGTCTATGTTGAGGTTGGCGAGTGAGAGTGCACTTATTTAGAGTCTATATATATATATATATATATATATATATATATATATATATATATATATATATATATATATATATATATATATATATATATATATATATATATATATATACACACACATGGAAAAAAAGCATGTGTGTACATCGTTGATATTTCTGTCTTTTCAATTCAAACACCTGCAAGGGTGTGTAGATTTGTTATATCCACTGTAAAAAACTGTATTTTATTTTCTTTCCAATGCTCTGTAATTGCACATCTTGTACTTTTTTGCTACTGTCTTTTCAAATGAAAAGCAGCATAGTACACAATACTATAACACAGGAAGAACTATTGAAAGAGCATGTGTTACTCATTTTAAATGAGAAGTAAATAGGAAATTAAACCTAAACCTGTCTTATTCTCTACAAACCTTAATTCAGACATATGATCATGAGCTCTTGCATAATGGCCTAAGCATTCGCATTATCTGCATACCCTACAGCTGGCCCACAAGTTTCTAGTTTAGAATACGCTGTAAATCACCCAGTAGTCTCTTCTTTATCTGTACTGCATTACATTTTTTTACTATTAGTTTACTTCTATTATCAAATTTTATTAATTCTCTTGTTATACTTTGCTGAAGGAGCAGCATTGCACTACTAGGAGACAGCTAAACACATCTAGAGAGACAATCAAATAAGACAAATGCGTGCAGACATCATTCACCAGCTAGATCCCAGCAGTGTAGGATATGTACGTCTTATTTTTCAACAACAAATACGAAATGAACAAAGTATATTTGAAAATAGAAATTAATTTAAAAGTGTCTTAAAATTGCATGCTCTATCTAAATCATGCAAGTTGTATTTTGGCTTTCCTACCCCTTTAAATTGTGTAGTAGCTAGTGCAAATTTGTTTCAGTAATGGTCAGATGATTATGTCTTTATACAGTTAAAGTAAATTCCCCAACTATTCATCAAACGCCATAATGGAAAACACAACTATCCCATAATTTAAAGGGACAGTAACCATAATTAAAATTTCATGATTCCGATACAGTTTGCAATTTTAAACAACTTTCCAACTGACTTTTATTATCAAATTTACTGTGTTCTTTTGTTATCCTTTGATTAAGAATACAACTAGATAGACTGATAAGAGCTTAGGAGCATGCACTGCAATAAACAGTGTTACAAACACTGCTGCCAGATAGATATAGGCATGTACACGCTGCTGAGCTCACCTAGGATTACTCTTTAACAAAGAATATGAAAAGAACTAAGTAACATTGTTAATAGAAGTAAATTGGAAAGTTGTTTAACATTTTAACACTATATCACTTCAATGTAATTAGAGAAAAATAATTGTTTTAAAAATAATACAATTTATTGTATTAAATGTTGTATTTACACTTGCATTGATATTGTAAATATAACCACAGTATGGTTTGAAATAGTATTGATTACGGGTTGACAAATTCATAGGAAATCAGTAATGATTTTATACATAGATACAGAACAATTTAAATAATTAGGATACACAAAGAGAATTGCGACTCTATGATTTGGTAAACCCTAAACCAGATAGATATGTTGCACTGAACATATATAAATAAGCTTTAACAAAGGTAACTAATGTTTATCTGACAAGCTCCAGACTCCCATATTAGTAAAATAAATCTTATAGTAGTATTAATTGGATCAGTTTGTGACACTCAGAATTTAATAAGCGGGATGTCAAAAAGTATTGTTGGTACAGACCTTTATCGCAGCCAACGGGTTAAGGTCAAACGCTTATAAGTTATAGTTCTCTTGGTCTATACTGTGGTTTATCCATTTACATAAACCCATATGAGACTCTCTAAGTCGCAGCTTTAACTCGGGCAGAACTAAACCAGTCTGGACCAAAAGCTGCAAGTGATGGAACACATCGGCCCATAGTCTACCTCCCAGGCCTTATGACAACAGAATTTACGCACACACTGACAGAAACAATCAAAGTATTTTTCCCACCCCGTCCCTCATCCCGACCACCGCTTTTTATAAGACTTGCCACCTTAGGGCTATTCTTCTCAACTCAGGCCTCTCTTACTATTGCAGCACCTTGGGGTTGTCAGGCAGCCATAACAGTGCCGAGTCCGTTCTGATCTCCTCCCCCCGGAAACACGGTTAGAGTATTCTAAGTTCCGCCGGAAATGCGGTCCCCTGGGTACAAGCTATGACACTGTGTAGACTGTTGATATGTCTTTCTGACTAAAGACATGGGTTATACGTTGTTCTTATTCCCATCTAAAATAGTGTTAAAATTAAATGTATTTTTCTGATAATTAATTACTCTAGTTTTACTTGTCAGCGTTTAGTGGAGGCGTTTCACTGACCACAAAAACAAATGTACTTGTCCCTGTCAGCCAATGGGTTGTGTATTCATTCATTGCCATCGCGGTTTTGATGTATTACCCCCAAATATTCTGGATTCTTTTTCAGGACAAAAAAAGCATTCTATTGATGTGACAAACTCAGTTTTAATATTTTTAAAATAATTGTATTTATTTTAAAAGAAATGTGAATAGTATTTGCCGGCTTTCTGCAAATAAAATATGGGGAACATCTACTTGTGTGTGTATTCATGCCTATAATTACTCTTTAACAAATGATACCAAGAGAACTAAGCAAAATTGATAATAGAAGTAAATTTGTTTAAAATTGCATGCTCTATCCAATCAATTTAAGTTTAATTCTGACTTTACTGACCCTTTAAACAAAATTGCCACACATGTTATCCTCATACCTAGTCAAGATTATGTTTGTAATATTACTCTTGAAGTTATCTCCCTTGCTTGAAAATGGCTGTCACATTCTGGAAGACACCCAGACTTTCATTAAAGCTTTTCGTGCTTTCATGGTTGAATATGACATAGAATTCTGTACTCTAACCAGTGAAACAGATTGTAACCCCAGAGCATTACAAGTGTTGCACTTCTATTGAATAAACTCCACAGTGCGATCGGGGTTGGGTGAAATTAGGGTGCTTTAATATGAACTGCAATAAAATGGAGGACACTCATCACTGAGGGAACAAGTGTGTAACTGAAAGAAGGTTCCCCTCAGAAACAAGTAACTAAGTTTCCCTTCCCACTTACAGTGCAGCAGGTGCTCTGGTAAATGTGTCCTCTCTCTACAAACAGGAGTTTAGCTTAACGTGTCAATGTGTCCTCACTAAGAGAGCCTTTACATGTTATTAGAATATTATTTTGGGGGTGTCTATTTTTACATTCTCCCCCACAAACTTTTATGTCGTCCTCGACATATGCCAACCCTGTATGGTAACACAATATGTGCTTGTTTGACAACACCGTTGGGTAGTCAGGAGTACGTGTTACCAGAGGAAACATCCTCTCTGTGACAGTTACTCCCATATTCACAAAGTCACAATTTCTCACAAGGCCTATTGCGCGCTATAGTACCTGGTGAAGTATTCTTGCTCGTATAGCGAGCTATTTGGTAAACACCCTTTCCTCACTTACTTGTGCAAGTTACTGTAGTCAGACTAAAGATGGTGGTAACCTAGAGTACACACTCTTACTCTGTCCCTTTACTTGACCCAGCATGGTGGAAGACTAGATACACATTCACCATGTCAGTTTATAATTTCAACCAATACCTTTGGGCAAACTTTTCCCATCTTATCTAGTTCCATCATCTCAAAATTACTACTTTTCCTTTACCTTTTGTAAATCTTTAACATTTGCTCTGTACATGAATAACTGTGGCATAATTTTATATGCAAACATTAGAACATTAAACCTGACATCTTTAACATTTGCTCTGTACATGAATAATTGCAGCATAATTTTATATGCAAACATTAGAACATTAAACCTGACAGATTTACCAATGTTTAGAATCTACATCAAAACAATCTGGATCTAGATACCAATCAGGGTAGACAGGTAAAACATTTCTACACTGTATGGCTTGTACTGTTGGCTCTCTGGAAACTATGCTGGGTTGGCCTAAAGTATCATAAGTCAAAGTCTTTGGTTGTCTCCTTTCTCTGCTGGATTTTAGTCTTTTTAGAGGAATGGTATCTGAATAGTCCTCATTCTCATTGCTCACACTTTCAACTATCTCTGTTGAGTTTTCAGGTGATGACATTTCCCTTTCCATGTGTCCTGATGGATTTTCAGATCTCTCATCTTCAGAAGAATTTACTTCTGTAACAATCTCTGTAAGGTTTTCATTGGTCCCTAACTGATGTGGGTAGAACTCATCAGCTTCTGGATTCAGATCTGTTGTGTTTCCATCTCTGTGATCACTTTGAGATATTGGAATGAAAGCTTTCCAATGTTCCTGTTCCGTCTCTGACTCACTTCCTGTCTCATCACTGAAGTTTTGTGCAGATTGTAATGCAGTATTCTTACGGTTTTCTTGGTTTCTTGCAGTAGATCTGTCTTTTGTTTTGTGACCTGGATCTACAGGTAGATAATCACATGGCAACAACAAATTGCGATGCAGAACTTTGATTTTTCCTTTTCCAGTTTCTGGCTTAACTTCATAAACTGGGCTGTCTTTACATTTCCTTTTAAGAACAACATAGACAGTATCTTCCCAATAGGATCTTAATTTTCCAGGACCTCCTCTTTCTGTGAGGTTTCTTACAAGTACTCTACTACCGGGTATTAGTTCAGCTCCATAAATCTTCTTGTCATAGTGTGCTTTACCACTTTCTGCACTTTTAGTAGCTGTTTCTGAAGCAACTTTGTAGGCCTCATTCATTCTTTTTGTCCAGGTGTTCACATATTCAGAAGAGGTATGATATTTTTCAGTTACTGGAGTGTCAAACATGCTATCAATGGGAAATCTTGGAGATCTTCCAAAAAGAAGGAAGAAAGGAGAATACCCTGTAGCTTCACTCTGTGTACAATTATATGCATGTACTACCTTTGCAAGTGAATTTTTCCAATCTTTCTTTGATTCGGATGACAAAGTGTGAAGCATGGATAGAAGGGTGCGATTGAACCTTTCCACTTGTCCATTACCTTCTGGGTGGTATGGAGTTGTATGAGAGTTTTGGATGTGGCAGTGCTTGCCTAATGCCAACAACAGTTTGTTTTCAAATTCTCTACCCATATCATGGTGAATCTTGGTAGGAAATCCAAATTTCAGGACAAAATCATTAAATATTTTGTCTGCAACAGTTCTTGCTGACTTGTTCCTGGTTGCATATGCTTGAACAAATCTTGTAAAATGGTCTATTACCACTAAGATATATTCATATCCACCTTTACCTGTCTCAAGATGAAGGAAATCAATGGAGACCATTTCGAAAGGATATGTTGTGGTAATATTACTCAAAGGAGCTCTAGTAAGCTTGTTTGGGCGTTTATCCTTTAAACAGGTACACTGTTGAGTAATGTAATGTTCGGTGTCCCTTTGCATATGTGGCCAAAAGAATCTATCTCTGATTAGATTTACAGTCCTCTCAACTCCTAAGTGTCCCATCTCTTCATGTAATTCTTTAAACACTAATTGATGGTACTTCTTTGGCAACACTAACTGAGAACCTTATAGTGTTTTTCTTCTCAAAATTCCTTCATTGTCAAGATAAAGTTTATGCCATTGTCTCAGGAGTATAGAAAAATCAGAAGACTCACCTTGGCACTCATGTTTTGATGGAAACTTGTTCTCTTGTTTATATTTCCATACTTTTCCAATCGCAGTGTCTTCCTTTTGTGCTGTTCTGATAGTCCCTTTGGGAATTTCAGATACACTTTTTAATTCACCATTGTCTGTCATTGGAGTTGTATTATGTTTACATCTTTTCCCAATGAGATTTAACAATTTACTATGATGTTTTGTGGTAACACCGTTCATTTTTGGTGGCAGTCCATTAGTAGAATTGTATGGTTGCTGGGCACGTTGAGTAATGCAGTCTTGTATTCTTCGTGAAGTATTCAGCTTTAACCTGTCCTTTGCTGTTTTCCTTGCTATATGAGGACTCTTATCTGATACTTCTTTGATATAGGGCAGTGTATTACTCTGGGACACAGGTGTGCTGTAGGTTACTGTCTGTCCCTTTACAGCAACCCTCTCTCTTTTAACAGTTTCTGTTTTCTCACTCTGCATCCTTTTGCAAAATGTCCCGATTGACCACATTTGAAACAATGGTTACATGTGGTTCCCTGACCTGTGTTCTCACAACATTCACAAACCCTTTTGCTTAGTCTCGGTGTGGCTGTTGGCCCTTTAAATACAAGATCCTGCTGTGCTGCTGAACTTTGCAAAAGTGTTTTCATTTCTAGCATTTCTTTTTGCATTTGCAGTATTACCTTTTCAAGATCCAGTTTAGTATTCTGAATTTGCGGATTATTTTGGTTACTTACTTGTGGCTGCATCAATGGCATGGTGTCAGTGGATTTCTGAGAACAATGTAGATGACTGGACTTACACTCCATCATCATTGGTTTGCTGATTTGAGATTTCTTCTACTTTCTCTCTCTTTCAATCTCCATATTGGCAGCTTCATTCATTTTCTCTATAAGCAAATCATCTGAAGCAGATGGGTCGTCTAAATATTGCTTTAGCTGAAACTTGATGTGATCACTTACCAGTCCAGTACCTACAGACCTTAAGAATTTCTTCTGTATTAATTCCATTCCAAAGTGTTCATCTGATTCTTCTCCTTGTGAAACAAACAAGAGACAATCTTTCAGTTCAATTGCTCTAAACAGAAAATTCAGAGGTGTTTCTTTAGTATTTTGTGAGACGTTGATCAGTTGTTGGTACAAATCTGACGCATTCTCTTCCTTGTAGTGACTTTTCAGGATTCTTTTCAGTTGCACTAGAGTCAGCTCATTCTTCGTTTCCAACATACCTCTAAGACTTAAACCAGGACTTATGGCCTTGACTACGGATTCCACAATCTCTATTTCAGAGTATCCTCTTTGTAGTCCCATGTCAATCTGGTGCATGAGGTTAGTATAGGACAATTTGTCTGTCTGTCCCTTCTCACCTATCTGACCAGCAATTTTAAAGTCCTTTCTTATTGCAACTTCCGGTAAGTTACTATAATGAGGTGTCTTAGCCGTTAAAACAGGTTCTTTTCTTAAATGACTGTCCCTTGAATCTTGACTTTTAGTGCTGAGTTCTTTAATTTGATCCTCTACGATCTTAGTTGTTTCCTGAAATTTTTCCTGCATAATGCGGTACTGTTGCTTTAAATATTCCAACTCTTGTTGTTCCGGTTGGGGGTCTTTGTCACTATCACTTACTGCTTCAGCATCCTTTCTCTTCCCTAATTCAGAGATGGATTTCCTAGTTGTCTGTAGAAATTGCATAACAGCCTCTTCACTCTCACTCTCTACCAGTTCATCCATCATAACGTTAATAATCCTCATGTAATGGTGGCGGTTTTTGCCTTTAGCCATACTCTCTTCTGACGCTTTAATAACCTGGCAGGTTTCAATCAGTTTACTGACTGTCATCTGTGTTAATGATCTGCTGATTTCATCTTGTAACCTCTCCATATCCATTTTTGCAGCTTTTGGTATCAACGGGGTTAATTTAGTGTATATATATCCTCCTTTGCCTAATTCCTTGTTTCTATTCCCTTCAGCAGACAGGTTGTTTCTTCACCATACACTATTACAGGGATTGCATCAAGTTTCTTTCACTCACAGACTGCTATTTCTATATGCAGCATTCACTTCTGTGTCTTTTCTGTGACATATTCACCCGGCCCCACGTTGGGCGCCAATTTTGTTGCACTTCTGATGAATAAACTCCACAGTGCGATCGGGGTTGGGTGAAATTAGGGTGCTTTAATATGAACTGCAATAAAATGGAGGACACTCATCCCTGAGGGAACAAGTGTGTAACTGAAAGAAGGTTCCCCTCAGAAACAAGTAACTAAGTTTCCCTTCCCACTTACAATGCAGCAGGTGCTCTGGTAAATGTGTCCTCTCTCTACAAACAGGAGTTTAGCTTAAAGTGTCAATGTGTCCTCACTAGGAGAGCCTTTACATGTTATTAGAATATTATTTTGGGGGTGTCTATTTTTACATTCTTTACACAAGCAGCCTTTAGAAAAAAATCTATCTGATTGAATTAAGGACAAACTTACTTTTAGACATGTTTCAGACACATTGGAGTCCTTCATAGAACTATGCACTTACACGTGTACACCATAATCACTAGAAGGATTGCTACACCTTCAATCCTGACGATCTACCTCTGTGTTATGAAGATTTTGTGGGTGTGTTTTCTAAAAATGAGGCTAAAGTCCTCCCTCCCCACAGATTATATAGTGACCTCCTGATCTCCTTCTTAGGGCTGCCATTCCGAAGGGTTGTTATTCTCAGCACTTTATTGTGAAAGTTCTGCCCTGGGGTCGCTACAATGTTCCTTTTTCCTGTTACTAGTTTCTGGCTTGTCTGACTTTGAGTTGTGGATTATGCCTGTGTTCTTCTTATCTTTGGTGTACAAATTTCGGCTTGCCTGCTCTTCTTTAATTGTGATTTGGTACCTCCTCTGCCCTGCTGTTATTTGACTTTTGGCTTGTATCTAACTATTCTCTGGACTGTTTCTGATTTATCTGCTTGTACCTGTTTTCACCGGAACTCTTCTGGATCCTACTGTGTTTTGTTTATAAAATGTCTGTTTAGGAAAGGACCCAGAGGCTAAGAAGTGAAAAAGATGACATTGTCACTACACACTGGATAAAGTCCAAGATCTCTGTAGGCAGAACAGTAGCAGAATCGTGCTGATTGCTGGCAGGAATCTGCAACAGGCAGTAATCGCAGGAAAGTGTCAAACACACAAATAATCCAAAAAGCAATAACAGGACAAGCAGAAGGTCATACATAGATAAGGGAAAGTCTATAACACACCCGCAAACAAAGTTAATCCAAGATGGCACCCAAACGCAACAATAAACAGATGTGAATGCAGCAAAATAAAGCACACCTATTATGTGTAACAACATCCATGAGGTGGCAAAAAATAGTGTCATCAACACATGAAAAATCAAATGGAGCATCCATGGTTACAAAAAAAAGACATGTTACCCAGCAACCCAGTGTAGCATGAAAGGGCCCCTCCCTTAAAGGACCCCTGTAGGTCACTAAGTGAGGCTTATTGGGATGTGCATAATAAAAGGAAGCTAATAGGTCAGGAGCATGAAGATCCCTAGAAGGAACCCAGGAAAGTTCCATTACTGGATACACTTTAAAGTCCACAAGGTAGTATAATCCCCTGCCACATCTCTTAGAATCAAGTTCATATTATTACTGGCCTTCAATTACAATAGGAGGGGATTTGCAAAGTGTGACAAAGATGAGATTTACAATAAAGAGTTTAAGAAGTGATACATGAAAAACTGAGTGTACTGGAAAAGAGGAAAGCAGTACAAGTTAGTAAGTTACAGGGTTTATCCAATGCAATACTCTGATTAGACCGACATAACAAGGCCTAATTCACAAAAGTTTGATATAGCCAACCTTATCACACACACACACAGAAATCAGGAGAAGCTACCAGTTTATACAGATGTGTAGCCCTTAGAAAAGGACAAGGAATATGTCGCCAGTAACACTGTACATAAACTGGACAACAATTTGCAATGGGAACACCTGATGTGGGAGTATAAAGAGGGAATACCAGAGGATGATATCCGAAAGATGCAAAAAAAAGCAAAATACTGTGAGAGCCATGGGTAAGGGAGTTTAAGACTAATTCTGTCAAGGGGAGAAGATCCGATTAATAATTCTGGAATGCAGAAACATAGTTCCGGAGGTAGGATTCTAAATTTTGATTGATATGTACTGTTTGACAGTCAGACTAAGGCTATTCAGCTGTTAACAGTGACACAGAGACTCCCAATGATTGAGACACTGCTTTCCAAAACCATGATACATCTGAGCCCCACAATCTGATACTATGTCTCATAGAAGTCCATGGAGATGGGCAATTCTAGTAATGAAGTGGGTCGCTAATTTTCTTGATGAGGGAAAAACAAGTAAACTTACGAAATGTGCTACCTTTCTCTCTCTTTGTTTTTTTTTTTTGTTTTTTTTTTTATTCAAAATGCTTACATGAACAATAATACAATGCACAACATAGTACAAATACATTGTAAACCAGGATGTCTTCCTGTACATAACACAGTAGAAAAGGTTCAAATCCTCACGAAATACATATATATACAAGAAGACTATATCCACTAACTTCAGGAAAAAAAAACAATTTAAATCCAATTCATGACCCCAATTAATGTGACCTTCTTTGCGACGCAATAAAGGTGAAATAATTTGTTTCTGAACAGGAATTTCTAAAGATTTAGTAAAAGAACCCCATTTTTTTTAATTTATTTTTTTACAAATTTTCCTGTTCTTGTCTTTCTTTCATATAATACATCAAAAACCTCAATGATTAATTTAATTCTCAAGACTAAAAGGATATCTTTAACATTAGGAGTACGAGGCGAAAGCCATTCTCTCAGGATACATTTCCTAGTCATCAGTATTACCATAGCAAAAAGCAAAGCCTTCTCTCTAGTTACCAATTTATTAGCCAAGTATATAATATTTGTAAACTTCATATGCATTCTTATATTTAAAATTTTAGATATCCAAAAGCTAATTTTAGCCCATAATTGATTAAGCTTGGACAATCCCAAAAGTAGTGTTTTAATGACGGATTAGTCCATTTACATTTAATATATTTATTTTCACATTTAGCCCATTAACTAGCTTTTCTTGGAGTAACATAGAATATATGTAACTGTTTAACCCAAGATTCCATGGAGTATGAATCATAAGTGACCTGCTGAATAAATTTGAGGCTTCTATCCAAATCCTCTACTGCAAGAGGAGTTCCAGCTTCTTTCTTCCAGCCGTCTATTATATTTGTCATAGTCATATTAGAATTTGAGTCCAAAAGAGCTTTGTAAATCATAGAATAAGTAAATTTTCCCTTTGTGAAGAGGGTAAAGGTTTTTAGCAAGACAATGCGGCTCCCATACAGTAGGAACGTTTTTCAAAATTTCTTTAAATAGACATTCTACACCAAAATTTTTGTTGTTTAAAAAGATCGATAATCCCTTTATTACTCATTCCCCAGTTTTGCATAACCAACACAGTTATATTAATACACTTTTTACCTCTGTGATTACCTTGTATCTAAGCCTCTGCAAACTGCCCTCTTATTTCAGTTCTTTTGACAGACTTGCATTTTAGCCAATCAGTGCTCACTCCAGGGTAACTTCACGTGCATGAGCTCAATTTTATCTATATGAAACACATGAACTAATGCCCTCTAGTGGTGAAAAACTGTCAAAATGCTTTCAGATTAGAGGCGGCCTTCAAGGTCTAAGAAATTAGCAAATGAACCTCCTAGGTTTAGCTTTCAACTAAGAATACAAAGAGAACAAAGCAAAAGTAGTGATAACATTTTTTTGGAAAGTTGTTTAAAATTATATGCCCTATTTGAATCGTGGAATTTTTTTTGGACTTGACTGTCCATTTAATATAGTGAGATATCTGTAAATAAGCATAATAATGTGAGTCTGGTAACTCAAATTTAAGTTGGATTTCTGAGAAAGTTCTTAAGACTTTATTAAATTGATCTAACAAATCCCCTATTCTTTTTAGGTTAACCTTTTCCTAATCTTTAAAAAACTGGATATTCAATCCAGGAGGGAATTTAGGATTTCCTATTGTAGGCAAATAAGTTGAGCATTGGTGAGAGACACTTGTTCCAAGTTGTCAAGATTTTTTCATACATGATATTACTACTAACTAAGGCCTAGATTTGGAGTTTGGCGTTAGCCGTGAAAACCAGCGTTAGAGGCTCCTAACGCTGGTTTTAGGCTACCTCCGGTATTTGGAGTCACTCAAAATAGGGTCTAACGCTCACTTTTCAGCCGCGACTTTTCCATACCGCAGATCCCCTTACGTCAATTGCGTATCCTATCTTTTCAATGGGATCTTTCTAACTCCGGTATTTAGAGTCGTGTCTGAAGTGAGCGTTAGAACTCTAACGACAAAACTCCAGCCGCAGGAAAAAAGTCAGTAGTTTAGAGCTTTCTGGGCTAACGCCGGTTTATAAAGCTCTTAACTACTGTACTCTAAAGTACACTAACACCCATAAACTACCTATGTACCCCTAAACCGAGGTCCCCCCACATCGCCGCAACTCGATTAAATTTTTTTAACCCCTAATCTGCCGACCGCCACCTACGTTATACTTATGTACCCCTAATCTGCTGCCCCTAACACCGCCGACCCCTGTATTATATTTATTAACCCCTAACCTGCCCCCCACAACGTCGCCTCCACCTACCTACACTTATTAACCCCTAATCTGCCGACCGCAAAGTGCCGCCACCTACGTTATCCTTATTAACCCCTAATCTGCCGACCGGAGCTCACCGCTATTCTAATAAATGTATTAACCCCTAAAGCTAAGTCTAACCCTAACACTAACACCCCCCTAAATTAAATATAATTTTAATCTAACGAAATTAATTAACTCTTATTAAATAAATTATTCCTATTTAAAGATAAATACTTACCTGTAAAATAAATCCTAATATAGCTACAATATAAATTATAATTATATTATAGCTATTTTAGGATTTATATTTATTTTACAGGTAACGTTGTATTTATTTTAACCAGGTACAATAGCTATTAAATAGTTAAGAACTGTTTAATAGCTAAAATAGTTAAAATAATTACAAAATTACCTGTAAAATAAATCCTAACCTAAGTTACAATTAAACCTAACACTACACTATCAATAAATTAATTAAATAAACTACCTACAATTACCTACAATTAACCTAACACTACACTATCAATAAATTAATTAAATACAATTCCTACAAATAAATACAATTAAATAAACTAGCTAAAGTACAAAAAATAAAAAAGAACTAAGTTACAAAAAATAAAAAAATATTTACAAACATAAGAAAAATATTACAACAATTTTAAACTAATTACACCTACTCTAAGCCCCCTAATAAAATAACAAAGCCCCCCAAAATAAAAAATGCCCTACCCTATTCTAAATTACTACAGTTCAAAGCTCTTTTACCTTACCAGCCCTGAACAGGGCCCTTTGCGGGGCATGCCCCAAAGAATTCAGCTCTTTTGCCTGTAAACAAAAACATACAATACCCCCCCCAACATTACAACCCACCACCCACATACCCCTAATCTAACCCAAACCCCCCTTAAATAAACCTAACACTAAGCCCCTGAAGCTCTTCCTACCTTATCTTCACCATACCAGGTTCACCGATCCGTCCTGAAGAGCTCCTCCGATGTCCTGATCCAAGCCCAAGCGGGGGGCTGAAGAGGTCCATGATCCGGCTGAAGTCTTCATCCAAGCGGGAGCTGAAGAGGTCCATGATCCGGATGAAGTCTTCATCCAAGCGAGAGCTGAAGAGGTCCATGATCCGGATGAAGTCTTCTATCAACGGCATCCTCAATCTTCTTTCTTCCGGATCCATCTTGCAGACCTCCGACGCGGAACATCCTCTTCTCCCGACGCCTACTAGCCGAATGACGGTTCCTTTAAGGGACGTCATCCAAGATGGCGTCCCTCGAATTCCGATTGGCTGATAGGATTCTATCAGCCAATCGGAATTAAGGTAGGAATATTCTGATTGGCTGATGGAATCAGCCATTCAGAATCAAGTTCAATCCGATTGGCTGATCCAATCAGCCAATCAGATTGAGCTTGCATTCTATTGGCTGATCGGAACAGCCAATAGAATACAAGCTCAATCTGATTGGCTGATTGGATCAGCCAATCGGATTGAACTTGATTCTGATTGGCTGATTGGGGGGCTTTGTTATTTTATTAGGGGGCTTAGAGTAGGTGTAATTAGTTTAAAATTGTTGTAATATTTTTCTTATGTTTGTAAATATTTTTTTATTTTTTGTAACTTAGTTCTTTTTTATTTTTTGTACTTTAGTTAGTTTATTTCATTGTAGTTATTTGTAGGAATTGTATTTAATTTATTTATTGATAGTGTAGTGTTAGGTTTAATTGTAACTTAGGTTAGGATTTATTTTACAGGTAATTTTGTAATTATTTTAACTAGGTAGCTATTAAATAGTTCTTAACTATTTAATAGCTATTGTACCTGGTTAAAATAATTACAAAGTTGCCTGTCAAATAAATATTAATCCTAAAATAGCTATAATATAATTATAATTTATATTGTAGCTATATTAGGATTTATTTTACAGGTAAGTATTTAGCTTTAAATAGGAATAATTTATTTAATAAGAGATAATTAATTTCGTTAGATGTAAATTATATTTAATTTAGGGGGGTGTTAGTGTTAGGGTTAGACTTAGCTTTAGGGGTTAATACATTTATTAGAATAGCGGTGAGCTCCAGTCAGCAGATTAGGGGTTAATAATTGAAGTTAGGTGTCGGCGATGTTAGGGAGGGCAGATTAGGGGTTAATACTATTTATTATAGGGTTAGTGAGGCGGATTAGGGGTTAATAACTTTATTATAGTAGCGCTCAGGTCCGGTCGGCAGATTAGGGGTTAATAAGTGTAGGCAGGTGGAGGCGACGTTGTGGGGGGCAGATTAGGGGTTAATAAATATAATATAGGGGTCGGCGATGTTAGGGCAGCAGATTAGGGGTACATAGGGATAATGTAAGTAGCGGTGGTTTACGGAGCGGCAGATTAGGGGTTAATAATAATATGCAGGGGTCAGCGATAGCGGGGGCGGCAGATTAGGGGTTAAAAAGTGTAAGGTTAGGGGTGTTTAGACTCGGGGGAACATGTTAGGGTGTTAGGTGCAGACGTAGGAAGTGTTTCCCCATAGCAAACAATGGGGCTGCGTTAGGAGCTGAACGCGGCTTTTTTGCAGGTGTTAGGTTTTTTTTCAGCTCAAACAGCCCCATTGTTTCCTATGGGAGAATCGTGCACGAGCACGTTTTTGAGGCTGGCCGCTTGCGTAAGCAACTCTGGTATCGAGAGTTGAAGCTGCGTTAAAAATGCTCTACGCTCCTTTTTTGGAGCCTAACGCAGCCTTTATGTGGACTCTCAATACCAGAGTTATTTTTATGGTGCGGCCAGAAAAAAGCCGGCGTTAGTTTTTCGGGTCGTTACCGACAAAACTCCAAATCTAGCCGTATGGGTGGAATATCTTCCACTCTAAGGGCAAGATTACAAGTCGTGTGGGATGAGTTTTCCTTGCACAATATTGTTTTTTCGCAATCAACTTACATTGCGCAGATATTACAAGTCTTAAAAAATTGTGAATGCCTTTTCCACGCTTGAAGAGTTGTAGTTAACATATTTCAGCAACACAAAAGTTTCACAAAACACTTAAAAAATATATTACAAAGTACAGTTTGTACACTCATATTAACACTGTCTAATAAAAATTATTTTATAAAAATATTGAACATAAAAGTTATAAGGGATCATAGATAGGAAATCTCGGGCGCGATCCGATATAGATCGCAGTTTGCGGCGCAAGCGAGGGAACCGGCGTCGCCCGCAGTTTCAGCTCGCAACTCGAGCTATCCCATATAGGTCGCCGTCAGATGCTAACGTGCCGTAAGTCTGACAAACCAGCGATGTCCAGAAATCTGCGTAAGTACAAATTTCTGGCGTCGCCAGTGACTTGCGCCACGTTAGAAACTGCCGGCGCCTATAAAACCTGACTAAAGTCTAAAACACCCGCACTGTGTAACACGCCTCCCTAACATAGCCCGCACTGTCTAACACGCCTCCCTAACATAGCCCGCACTGTCTAACACACCTCCCTAACATAGCCCGCACTGTCTAACCCTCTATCCGCTATCCCCCCTCACTAGCCTAACAATAAAAAAGCTATTAACCCCTAAACCGCCGCTCCCGTACCCCGCCGCAACCTAATAAAGTTATTAACCCCTAAACCGCCGCTCCCGTACCCCGCCGCCAGCTATATTATATCTATAACCCCCTAAAGTGAGCCCCTAACACCGCCGCCATCTACATTAAAATTATTAACCCCTAATGTAAGCCCCTTACACCGCCGCCATCTCTATTAAAATGATTAACCCCTAATTGAATCTACCTACCCCGCCGCCAGCTATATTATCTATATTAACCCTAAGTATATTATAGTTAATATAGGTATTACATTATATATATTAACTATATTAACCCTAATTATATTAGGGTTAATATAGTTAATATAGTTACTATAGTATTTATATTAACTATATTAACTCTATCTAACCCTAACACCCCTAACTAAATTTATATTAAATTAATCTAATTCATTTATAAACTAAAATATTCCTATTTAAATCTAAATACTTACCTATAAAACAAACCCTAAGATAGCTACAATATAATTAATAATTACATTGTAGCTATGTTAGGGTTAATATTTATTTTACAGGTAAATTGTTAATTATTTTAACTAGGTATAATAGATATTAAATAGTTATTAACTATTTAATATCTACCTAGTTAAAATAATTACCCAATTACCTGTAAAATAAATCCTAACCTAAGTTACAAATACACCTACACTATCAATAAATTTAATAAACTACAAACATCTATCTAAAAATACAATTAAATTAACTAAACTAAATTACAAAAAAAACAAACACTAAATTACAAAAAATAAAAAAAAGATTACAAGATATTTAAGCTAATTACACCAATTCTAAGCCCCCTAATAAAATAATAAACCCCCAAAATAAAAAAAAATCCCTGCCCTATTCTAAATTAAACAAATTTCAAAGCTCTTTACCTTACCAGCCCTTAAAAGGGCCTTTTGTGGGGCATGCCCCAAAGAATTCAGCTCTTTTGCATACAACAAATACAATCCCCCCCCCCATTACAACCCACCACCCACATACCCCTATTCTAAAACCACCCAAACCCCCCTTAAAAAAGCCTAACACTACCCCCCTGAAGATCTCCCTACCTTGTCTTCACCACACCGGGCCGAACTCCTGATCCGATCCGGGCGATGTCTTCCTCCAAGCGGCAAAGAAGAATTCTTCCTCCGGCGATGTCTTCCTCCAAGCGGCAAAGAAGAATTCTTCCTCCGGCGACGTCTTCCTCCAAGCGGCAGCAAAGTCTTCATTCTTCCGGCGGCATCTTCAATCTTCTTTCTTCGCTCCGCCGCCGCGGAGCATCCATCCTGGCCGACTGCTGTACTTGGAATGAGGTACCTTTAAATGACGTCATCAAAGATGGCGTCCGCCGAATTCCGATTGGCTGATAGGATTCTATCAGCCAATCGGAATTAAGTTAGAAAAATCTGATTGGCTGATTGAATCAGCCAATCAGATTCAAGTTCAATCCGATTGGCTGATCCAATCAGCCAATCAGATTGAGCTTGCATTCTATTGGCTGTTCCGATCAGCCAATAGAATGCGAGCTCAATCTGATTGGCTGTTCGGATCAGCCAATCGGATTGAACTTGAATCTGATTGGCTGATTCAATCAGCCAATCAGATTTTTCTAACTTAATTCCGATTGGCTGATAGAATCCTATCAGCCAATCGGAATTCGGCGGACGCCATCTTGGATGACGTCATTTAAAGGTACCTCATTCCAAGTACAGCAGTCGGCCAGGATGGATGCTCCGCGGCGGCGGAGCGAAGAAAGAAGATTGAAGATGCCGCCGGAAGAATGAAGACTTTGCTGCCGCTTGGAGGAAGACGTCGCCGGAGGAAGAATTCTTCTTTGCCGCTTGGAGGAAGACATCGCCCGTATCGGATCAGGAGTTCGGCCCGGTGTGGTGAAGACAAGGTAGGGAGATCTTCAGGGGGGTAGTGTTAGGCTTTTTTAAGGGGGGTTTGGGTGGTTTTAGAATAGGGGTATGTGGGTGGTGGGTTGTAATGGGGGGGGGGGGGGATTGTATTTGTTGTATGCAAAAGAGCTGAATTCTTTGGGGCATGCCCCACAAAAGGCCCTTTTAAGGGCTGGTAAGGTAAAGAGCTTTGAAATTTGTTTAATTTAGAATAGGGCAGGGATTTTTTTTTATTTTGGGGGTTTATTATTTTATTAGGGGGCTTAGAATAGGTGTAATTAGCTTAAATATCTTGTAATCTTTTTTTTATTTTTTGTAATTTAGTGTTTGGTTTTTTTTGTAATTTAGTTTAGTTAATTTAATTGTATTTTTAGATAGATGTTTGTAGTTTATTAAATTTATTGATAGTGTAGGTGAATTTGTAACTTAGGTTAGGATTTATTTTACAGGTAATTGGGTAATTATTTTAACTAGGTAGATATTAAATAGTTAATAACTATTTAATATCTATTATACCTAGTTAAAATAATTAACAATTTACCTGTAAAATAAATATTAACCCTAACATAGCTACAATGTAATTATTAATTATATTGTAGCTATCTTAGGGTTTATTTTATAGGTAAGTATTTAGATTTAAATAGGAATATTTTAGTTTATAAATGAATTAGATTAATTTAATATAAATTTAGTTAGGGGTGTTAGGGTTAGATAGAGTTAATATAGTTAATATAAATACTATAGTAACTATATTAACTATATTAACCCTAATATAATTAGGGTTAATATAGTTAATATATATAATGTAATACCTATATTAACTATAATATACTTAGGGTTAATATAGATAATATAGCTGGCGGCAGGGTAGGTAGATTCAATTAGGGGTTAATCATTTTAATAGAGATGGCGGCGGTGTAAGGGGCTTACATTAGGGGTTAATAATATTAATATAGCTGGCGGCGGTATAGGGGGATTAGATTAGGGGTTAATAATTTTTATATAGGTGGCGGCGGTGTAAGGGGTCAGATTAGGGGATAGATAAGGTAGATGGCGGCGGTTTTAGGGGCTCACAGTAGGGGGTTAGTTTATGTAGATGGCGGCGGGGTCCGGGAGCGGCGGTTTAGGGGTTAATAACTTTATTAGGGATTTCGGGGGGGGGGGATCGCGGTTGACAGGTAGATAGACATTGCGCATGCGTTAGGTGTTAGGTTTATTTTAGAAGATCGCGGTTGACAGGGAGATAGACATTGCGCATGCGTTAGGTGTTAGGTTTATTTTCTAGTTAGTTTAGGGAGTTACGGGGCTCCAATAGTCAGCGTAAGGCTTCTTACGGCTGCTTTTTGTGGCGAGGTGAAAATGGAGTAAGTTTTCTCCATTTTCGCCACGTAAGTCCTTACGCTGCATATTGGATACCAAACTGCGCTGGTTTGGTATACCTGCCTATGGCCCAAAAAACTACGGGCGACGGCAGAAATATACGCGCGTAACTTCTAGGTTACGCCGTATATAGGATACCAAATAAGCGTAAATATTGGCGTCGCCGGCTTTTGCGGGCGACGCTTTATATCGGATCGACCCCCTCGAGTTTTAGAGAAAAAAGCAGACAAAGGGATTTTACATTGACATACATACACATACATAGAGAAACATAGATTTATATCTATATGTTTAATTATGGAGATAATGAAAATATTTCACATTACAATCTTATGCACATTAAACAATATCTCAGAGGGATTTTCAAAGGGATATTTGCATATAGATCTTGAGATATCTAGACATATATATACAGTATATATATATATATATATATACAGGTGGCCCTCTGTTTACAACGGTTCAAAATAACAACCTTTTTTTCAGTCATGTGACTGCTATTGAAAAGCATTGAGACGCAGTGCATTGATTAAAATAGCCAGTAGGCGGAGCTGTCTGCTTGTGTTGCAGCAAAGATATGCAAGCCAAGCAAGCTGAGATTAATCAGTTTAACCAGACCTGAGCTATAGAGCAGCTTGCAAAGGAACAAGATCTTCCTGTCTATAAATCGGTCCAGATTGGAATGCATGGAAAGAACTGTTTGCAGAAAAATGCAAGTAAAGTCTGTGTTGTGGGATTATTTTATTAGGTTTATAATGCTGTTTAGCAAATGTTTTTGTTCATTTAACTTAGTTTAATTATATATTCTGTGTTGTGTGATTATTTTATTAGGCTTATAATGCTGTTTAGCATTTAAAGTCTTCATTTCAAAGCTTTAAAAATAATGTATTAGGTGTTACTTATGCCAATTTTGAGAGGGGCCTGGAACCTAACTCCCACACTTCCCATTGACTTACATTATAAACTGGGTTTCAATTTACAATGGTTTTGATTTACAACCATTCCTTCTGGAACCTAATCCCAGCGTAAACTGAGGGCTACCTGTATATATATATATATATTCAGGGCTTTTTTTGGGGGGGAAAAAGGTGCCGGTACTCCCTAGATATGGGCGTTTGGATGTTTCGTTAGCATCCAAATGTGGAAGAAGGCGGCCACTCACGGCAAATTCGGAGATGGATTTTTCTTGTGAAAGTGCAACACACTAAGATGCTAACAAAGCATCTGAATGCCCACTCATACTTATTGATGTTTTATACACTTATATAATGCGCTTGCAGTATCAGGAGCAGAATTATTAAACAGTAAAGGGACTGTCTACACCAGAATTGCATTGTTTTAAAAGATAGATAATCCCTTTATTACCCATTCCCTAGTTTTGCATAAACAACACAGTTATATTAATACACTTTTTATCTCTCTGTTTATCTTGTATAAGCCTCTGCAAACTGCCCCCTTTTTAAACAGACTTGTATTTTAGCCAATCAGTGCTGACTCCTAGGTCCATGGGGTCTATTTAACAAGGGCCGAATGGCCCCTGTTCCCCTTGTTTCCGCGCGAGCCTTCAGGCACGCCGGAAACAGGAGTTAAGAAGCAGCGGTCTTAAGACCGCTGCTCCTAAACTCATACGCCGCCTCTGAGGCGGGGTATAGCAATCCGCCCGATCATGTACGATTGGCTGATTGACACCCCCTGCTAGCGGCCGATTGTCCGTGAATCTGCAGGGAGCGGTATTGCACCAGCAGTTTACAAGAACTGCTGGTGCAATGATAAATGCCTACAGAGTATGCTGTCTGCATTTATCGATGTGAGGCAGACATGGTTTGCTATAGCGGATCATGTCTATCCACACATATATAAATAGACCCCTATGTGCGTGTGCACAGTGTTATCTATATGACACACATGAACTAACACCCTCTAGTGGTGAAAAACTGTCAAAATGCCCTGAGATAAGAGGCTACCTTCATGGTCTAAGAAATTAGCATAAGAACCTCCTAGGTTTAGCGTTCAACTAAGAATACCAAGAGAACAAAGCAAAATTGTTGATTAAAGTAAATTGGAAAGTTGTTTAAAATTACATGCCCTATCTGAATCATGAAAGTTTATTTTAGATTAGACTGTCCCTTTAGCCAACATTTACTGTCCTTTTAACAATGTACCATAATCATCTCATATTTGGAAATTAGAGCATAGTACTTTCTGATTTTTTATTTTTTATTTTTTTAAACATGGCAATTATTTACTTTTTACAATGTTAGTATCTTATATTTGCAGTCAGTGCACCACAGGCTTATGAATAGATTTATAAGTTTACCAAATTCAATTATTTTACTTTTAAAAGATTCTGTTAGACATATCCACAGGGGAAAAAAATGTAAAAAAAAATGATCTCATGTGGAAAAGAGGGGTCTATTAGTAAAAGACATTATTGATATCTGAGATAGAGTAAGAGGAAGCCATAAAAGTGATTTATTACACACGGCCCGACTCCTCACGCTCAGTTTAATAAACTGCATCAGATGGTCCATAATTTCTCCAGGCGATTTGCCTTCAGTGTGCATGCGCGGACTGCCGTAAACTGGGGTAAAACAAACACAACTATTAAACATAAAATAAATATGAGAAGCCCAAATTTTTAACTTTTACTGTATATGGTGGATTATATTAAACAATTTCATGTACAGTGTTATGTGGCCCCACGAAATGTAACGGAATTACACAGTACATGGAATTGTTTAATATAATCCACCGTATAAAGTAAAAGTTGAAAATTTGTCCTTCTCATATTTATTTTATGTTTAATATTTGTGTTTGTTTTTTACCCCCAGTTTACAGCAGTGCGCACATGCGCACTGAAGGCAAATTGCCTGTAGAAATTATGGACCCGGTAATGCAGTTTAATAAACTAAGTGTGAGGAGTCAGGCTGTGTGCGCATGCGCAGTATTCTGCGCATCTGTGCAATTAAGTATAGTGCCCATAGAATTCCTCGACCCATTGTGTAGGCTTCAGCAGCTGATTTTAGGAGGATGGGCCTCTTGCTCATGAGCAGTGAGCACCACACACCTCCAATAGCTGATGTCACGTCACCGTAAGTGGCGCGGGTCCCGCATTCTTATAAGTCGAGACTAATTTTAGAACACCGGTAGTGGGTTTGATTTATGGAGCATGCTGAAGAATGCCAGTTGGGCTCTGACGCTTTTCCAGAGACTGCCAAAAGTTCCGGGTTGGGGAGGTCTGGTCTCCGTTATGCACTACTCCAACTGTTTACAGTGCCTGTCTCAGTCGGGTTATCAATCATGTGGGCCAAAGCAGCTAATTAGGAGTAACTCACGCAACCAATCTTAAATGGCCAGAGGTGCTGTCAATCCCAATATACTCTACTCCGCCCCTGTAATATTGGGGCACTGTAATTTGGAAATGGTGCCGATTAAAACACAGACTCCAATAAAAAAATTACCTGCTGATATGGATCTAATCATCAAGCCTCAAAAACGATGTGTGCATAATAAAGACAGCTGGGCTTTAACTGGCAGAGGTGCCAGTACGGCGTACCGGCAGAAACTAAGCCCTGTATATATTCATATTCATATACATATCTAGCTATAAATAGATATATCGGTCCAAAAATCATCAGATATATAGAGAAATATTTATTTATAAATAAATAGAACATATTCCGTTAAGAAAATATTCTCACAATATGAAATATTTGCATTTTCATGTACACTTTTGAGGGGAATACATCATGGGCATTGTGCAACAGATTAGGGTTTTAGGGTTTTGTTTTTTTCATATATGTCTTCTCCATTGACTTCTATGGGGGAGTACGTGAACGTGCAAGCAATTTGACTTTTTAGATTACGTGAGTTAATGCGCGAGAAAAATACTTGTAATACCTGCGCAACCCCAAATGTTAAAAAGCCATAACGCTCGTGGTGATTTTGCAACTGTGAGAAACAGATTTGCTGCACAACAAGTAATCATGCCCTTAGTGAAGTAAATATGATTTGGATAAATCCTCTAGGCATTCAAAAAAGTATTCTGTATCTAGAATCCTGTTTCTGGCAACTTTTGCCAATGAAGCAAGATTGTAACAGTAGTAACAAGATAGTAGGTAAAGTAGTACTAATGGTAAGTACCTATAGGTGCCAAATATTTTTGTAATCAACAAGCACCTGTTAGGGGGGCAATATAGCACTAAGGAGACTCATAGATAAATGAGTTACAAAGTCTGTAAAAAAAAAAAAGAGTGCTTTACCCCTGCAATTATGTACGAAAAATTCTCACTGAATAATACAGGAACGATTTTTAACCATTCATACTTTATCTTTATTGGTTTAACTATTCAATCATACACATTTAAAAACACTTAAACTCTCTAGATATCAATATATACCATAGGTGTGTGAATAATACCTCTGAGAATCATGTATCTAGATGTGAAACATTATACTTGGTTTGTATAATATCAAGCGGTCAGATACAAACATTATCTTTTGTAGCCAGCTATTAATAAATTCAGAAATAATGCTATAACAAGAGGACATGTTAATAGGTGGGATGTCAGATTATGAGATTAAAGCTATCTAGCTAATACTCTATCTGTAATTATAAAGTCCTTGCTTGCACAGTTAATTTTAGCATAGCTGCTAAATGTAATAGATTCTGTATACTTAAAATCTCTAGATATTAATATGTAGTATAGGTGTGTGAATAACACCTCTGAGAATCATGTATCTAGATATCAAAAATTGTACTTGGTTTGTATAATATCAGGCGGGTCCGTGACAAGATCACGGAACATAAGTCAACCATTAGAACTGCCTATGAAAAATCACCTGTTGCATGTCATTTCAAGGAGGCTGGGCACACAGTGAGCCAACTTAGATACCAGATCATTAAGCATGTACCAGTTGACAGGCGAGGGAGTGACAGGGTTAAAAAACTAAAGCAGAGAAAGGCATTCTGGATCTATTACTTAGAGACCAAGATGACTCAAGGAATGAATAAAAATTGGGATCTTTGTATATTTCTATAGATTCATTTGTATATATATTTAGATGCACTTTTATATAATAATTAAATTGTCACAAATCTAATGGGTAACATAATTAGAAAATGCTGTTGTTACTGATGTAATTAATGATTATTGCAATACCTATTAGTAACCACCTGTGCTGTCCTGATGATATCACAGGGGTGGAGCTGTATGTAAGGGTATAAGAGTGAGCTTTGTAGGCATTTGTATATGCATGATTAAGAACCTGTGTGGTTCGAAACGTTGCATTTTTATTATGCTTTTGTACTAACCTAATAAAATACATTATTATATGGTGTGGCTGCTCTTTGTACTTTGTACATATTTTAAGGGTTTGAAGTGTGAACCCTGCAACTAGAACATATCTGACACTAGTGCTGAAGTATTCTGTTTATTTTTGTTTAATTAAAGGATCTTTGCCAGCCTTAAGTAAAACAATAATGCACGCAGCCAAGAAAGCCTAAGAGGAGGGGAGTGCCCCCAAAGAAATAAGCATGATATAATTCTCTCAGTATTTTAGCAGTTTGACTTATATTAATATTTTATACCATTCCATAGGAAGGCCATCTGGACCTGGTGCTTTGCCCATTGACATACCGGACATAACTGCATTTAATTCCTCTTGTTGAGACTGTGTAATAGTCAGAGAAGAAAAAAAGAACTTTTCTTCTCCTGATCACTGCTCATTTCTGATGAATATTAACTCCTTCACTACTGGGACTTTCAGAGAAAAACATGCCCAAAATACTGGAGATTTTTTAGCATTTTTGAATCACTCCATTTAAACAGAAATAGAGCCTTGTTTTTTTATTTACCCGTCAAGACTATATATATATATATATATATATATATATATATATATATATATATATATATATATATATATATATATATATATATATACAAAAGGGACAGTCAAGTCCAAAAAAAACTTTCCAATTTACTTTTATCACCAATTTTGCTTTGTTCACATGGTATTCTTAGTTGAAAGCTAAACCTAGGAGGTTCATATGCTAATTTCTTAGACCTTGAAGGCCGCCTCTAATTGGAAAGTATTTTGACAGTTTTTCACCACTAGAAGGCATTAGTTCATGTGTTTCACATAGATAACATTGAGCTCACGCACGTGAATTTACCGAGGAGTGAGCACTGATTGGCTAAAATGCAAGTCTGTCAAATGAACTGAAATAAGGGGGCAGTCTGCAGAGGCTTAGATACAAGGTAATTACAGAGGTAAAACATGTATTATTGTAACTGTGTTTGTTATGCAAAACTGGGGAATGAGTAATAAAGGGATTATCTATCTTTTTAAACAACAAAAATTCTGGTGTTGACTGTCCCTTTAAGTAGACAACCCAATGTATTTATTTAGGCCCATTTTGGTATATTTCATGCCACCATTTCACCGCCAAATGCAATCAAATAATACAAATTGTTAATTTTTTCACAAACTTTGCGTTTCTTACTGAAATTATTTACATACTGCTTGTGCAATCATGGCGCAAATGGTTATAAAAGCATCTCTGGGATCCCTTTTGATCAGAGATAGCAGACATTTATGGCTTTTCCATTGCTTTTTGGTACTTAGAAGGCCACTAATTGCAGCTGCACACCACACTTCTATTATTCCCGGCAGTGAAAGGGTTAATTAGGTAGCTTGTAAGGTTAATTTTTGCTTTAGTGTAGAGATTACCCTCCCACCTGACACTTCCCACCCTCTGATCCCTACCTGATCCCTCCTAAACAGCTCTCTTCCCTCTCCCACTTTTACCTCCATCTTAAAGGGATAGTAAACCCCAAAATTTTATTTTAGGATTCAGATAGAACATACAATTTTAAACAACTTTCCAATTTACTTCTATTATCAAATTTGCTTCATTCTCTTGTTATCCATTGCTGAAGGGACAGCATTGCACTACTGATAGGAAGCTTAAAACATCTAGCTAGCCAATCACAAGTGACAAATGTGTGCAGGCACCAATTAGCAGCAGCTCCCACTAGTGTATGATATGTGCGTATTAGTTTTTTAACAAGGTATACTAAGAGAACGAAGCACATTTGAAAATAGAAGTGAATTTAAAAGTGTCTTAAAATGACATGCTCTATCTGAACCATGCAAGTTTATTGTTGACTTTCCTATTCCTTTAAGTACTGGCAGACAGTCTGCCAATAAAAAAAAAAATCATGGTGCTCAATTGGATACCACCTAATGGTTCAAAAAATAGACTCCGAAGTTTGAGACAACGTGAAACCTTTTGGATTCACGAACTTCAAACTTTAGGCACAATCAATGAAAAAGGACTTAACATAGATCTAGACCTGCAGGCTTTCATGTAAATAGAAGGGTAGCTTTATAAACAACTAGGTATTACATTAATGGAAAACTCCAATCAGAATATAATCAAGTACTTTTTAAATATTTCCTGATATTTCAGCGGTTTACACCTAGTGAATATCCGAACAAAAAAAATAATTTTAATTAAAAAAAAAAAAAAAAAAAAAGGATATTTCAGTTACCTGCATTTTCCAACACACAGCTCCATCCCTTGATATCATATGTATGGGATTTATAGGTATATCTTCGTTAGTTGGTCATTCCCAAAATAATCAGGTATAAAATATTTTAATACTCCCTGTGATTTCTGTATGTGTAGACACGACTTAGAAGGATGAATTTTTAGAACGCTCAACTACACAGATTGTACACGTAGTGTGAGATAGTTGTCCATATTTTAATCCTCCTTTTTTATTTTTATTTTTTATTTTAATTTTTATTGAGATTTTCAAGTTTACAACAGATAATAAACAAATACAAAAAAAATAAAAGTGATTTCCATGCCTGAGCAGATGGTACCTTACTCCTGTAAGGCTCCATAAGATATTCCCTACAATTAGCCCATTGTGTTGGAGGGGGTGCGGGGAAGACGGATCAATTTTACACATCTGGTGGCATTGCCCCTGTATATTGTCTTTTTGGAAGGGAGTTATGAAAAAGATAGGGGAAATCCTAAATTTAGATATCCCATACACACCTGACATTTTGCTATTTCTGTCTTTGCCTAAAACACAAAGTGCTGCACATCTCTCTCTTCTGCTGATAATGATTACCAGTGCAAAAAAATTAATTCCGAAAAAATGGAAATCTCAAAATCCTCCTACCCTGGGGGATTGGCACACCCAGGTGGAGGAAATTTTGCACCTGGAAAGGTACCATTACCTGAAAACCCATAACCTCGTTACATATGAAATGATACTAGCTTTCTGGCGGGGCACAATTTAAATCGAATAGGATTATACCTACTCGGATTGGTCGTTGATGGCTGTTTTCCTTTTTTTTTTTTTTTTTTTTTTTTATATTCCGCCACTCTTTTCTCCCCTCTATTACCCTTCTAACCCCCAATTCCTTTTCTTCTTAAATACTTTCTATATCTTTGACTACATTGTCATTAGACTGGTACTATGATGATGTGACCTTACGTTTTGAAAAAATTATATAAAACTATGATTGCCCACTCCAAAGGTCAGTCCGGCGGACTGGGCATAATATACTGCGAAGTGAAATTATTTTATATCTTTGCTGCTGTTATAAACTTTTTGTTTATGTACCTATTGTATTACCGCATAGATATGTCTTGTTTGTAACTATTCACTTCAATAAAGCCTTTAAAAAAAAAAAAAAAAAAAAAAAAAAAAAAAAAAAAAAAGTGATTTCCATGCATAATACAGTTATACATAATATGCTCCAATAAGACAGCTGGCAGATTTGAAGTATGTATCTAGTGCCACATTGGCTCCCTCTTTAAGTGAGCTATGTCATGAGCACCTCCATTGTCCAGAAAAAATTATGATTTTAATCTCCAAAACTTAGAGAAGTCCTCTAGACAATGTGAATAACAATCTATCTCTCTTAATCCAGCGGTCCCAAATTAGTCATGTCTGCATGGGTGAACGTAAAAAGGAGAAAAAAGAATTTGCCTCCTTAACTAAGTGAGGTATAGTAGGAATAAATTAAATAGAAAGATGAGAATTGTTATGTAGGTAATATCACAAATATAGGGAAAACTGGGAGGGAGGTAGGAGGGAAAAAAAAAGGGGGGGGAAGGGAGGGGAGTGGGGGAAGGGAATGAAGGGAAGGCGAAAGCGGCCAAGAGGCTAGTGGATATCTGCCTCATTGGTTGGTCCCTTATTTATAAAAATGTAAGTACTAGATGACTAGCCTGGTCCAAGAAGTCTTGTTCTAGGTACTACCGGTTATTGAGTCCTGGTTTGTTGTGTTTGTGTTGCATGAGTGTCTATATTGTTTCCATGTTTCCACCATCAGGCAATGCATGTCCAGTTTGTCTGTTATCATGTAGTGGTATTTCTCTAAAGAGAGGAGTTCGTCTATTTGAGTGTGCCAGTCAGATACTGCAGGAGGGGCCACGGACCTCCAACCCATCGGAATGAGTTTTTTAGCTCCATTTATCATTGTCAGCAGGAGAGATTTGAAAGCTTTATTTTGTATCTTTGGAATGTTCAGAAATAACAGTGTGCACATTCTCGGAGCCAGTTGCAGTCCTATCACTTTTGACATTTCTGCAAAAACGCCTTCCCAGAAGGCGGTTATGTTTGGACAAGTCCACCAAATGTGATACATCGTCCCCTCCTGCCCGCATCCCCTCCAGCATGATTCAGGAATAAGCGGATTAGTTTAATCCTCCTTTTATATATCAATTTGTTTGGTTTTAATGTCATTCATTTTAGTCATGTTATTATTGCGATTTTTTAACCCAATTGTAATATGTTTTATCTGTGAATTTACTATTAGTGACAATAAACTCTTCAGAACGGTCTACTCCTTAATGGGATTACTCCGGCTAATAAGCCAATCACAACTTGAGAACCAGGGGGCGTGCCACCCAATCAGAAACTGAGTTTACAGAGGCGCGCCAACCCTGGGTTTTTATTTAAACAAGACTGCTTTATTAAAAGAACATTATATTAACTCTTGAGAAAGTCAGGCCGGTGCCTGACGAAACGCGTAGAGGTTGCTAGTTTCTTGCACACCACAAGCCCGAAGACGCCCGGACATACTGCAGTGGACTCTTTCTCTCTTACACGACATCCTGAGGCTTTCCGGAAGCCGGATGAAGGAGCGTGGAAGTCTGTTACCATCTTGACACAACAGATGCCGGTGACCGAAACGGAGGAGTGGTGATTGTGCTTATTTATATTTTTACATTGTACTTGTATTCACTTCAACGTTGTATGTTGGACTATTAAAGCTGTATTACTCTTAGAGTGGGTTGCGCTCTCTGTCTTTTTTCCTTTTCTACAATAAAAAAAATGTTTTACATTTTTTTTTTTTTCTGCAGTGTAGGATCCTCCCTAACCCTACAACCTCCCTGAACCCCCCCAAACAGCTCTCTAACCCTCCCCCCTCTAACTATTGCCGCCATCTTAGGTACTGGTAGCTGTCTGCCAGTACCTATTAACCCCTTTTATTAATATATTTTTTTTATTTTAATTTTGAATATTTTCTGTAGTGTAGTGGTCCCACCACCTCCCCCCTCCCACGATCACCATTTATTGACCCCCCCACCTCCAAACCTCTTTTCTGAAGTGTAGCTACCCCATACCTTCCTGTCCCTTTATTTTTTTTTTTACTGTAGCGTAGGGCCCTTCCACTCATTCCCCTTCCCTCCCCCTTCCGCTGCTGAGCCGCCCACCCACCACCCACCTCACGCCCAAACTTCCAGCCGGCACAAGCAAATGATCTTTACAGGCGTCTGTAACGATCAGGCATCTGCCCTCATATGGAACCGGAGCACCAGCTCTTTGCTGTAACTTAACAGCTGAGAGTGATGGAGTGCAGGAGCTTCCTTGCAGTACGATAGGCAAAGTACTGCAAGACGTATATATACGTCTATTTGGTTGAAAGGGTTAAGTAAAAAAATACTTTCTAAATTCTTTCAGTATTTCCTTATTATTTGATTTCAACCTTCTTTTGGAATTTACAAATAAAAATTTCTTTTGTTGTTTTTTGAACCTTTAACAGTGAAGCAAAGAACTTCCCTGCACAATTACCGAATGCAGTTGTGTTCTTGAGACAGTCTTTAATACCTGAGTGATTTTATTCATTGTAATAATAAAAACCACTTTTTAACCAGCTAGATGTCTTCCCAGTTCTTTTGATTACAGACAAGGTTTAATATGGGCATTTAAACTGAAAGCTAAGTCATAGCTCTAGCGAGTGTGAGTACAACTCCAACCCTCTGCTTTATTTTGTTCGTTCTTTAACCCCTTAACGACCAAGGACGTGCAGGGTACGTCCTCTTAAAAAAGTCACTTAACGACCAAGGACGTACCCTGCACGTCTTCGGTTTGGAAAGCAGCTGGAAGCGATCCTGATCACTTCCAGCTGCTTTCCGGTTATTGCAGGATGCCTCGATATCGAGGCATCCTGCAATAACAATTTTTGCCCCTCCGGTGCAGAGAGAGCCACTCTGTGGCCCTCTCTGCACCGGACATCGATGGCCGCATTCGTTGGTGGGTGGGAGCGGAAGTGGGAGGTGGGTGGGCGGCCATTGATGGCTTCTTAGTAAGAGAGGGGGGCGGGATCGGGGGCGGGGTCGCCGGGGGCGCGCACGGGCGCGCGCGCGCGCGTGCACAGGGGGCGGCGGGAGGGTGCGTGCACGGGGAGGGAGCGGGTGGGAACCGCTTACACTACAGAAACTATTTTACTGCTATTGTAAAAAATAATACTTAAAAAACCTAATGGAAATCATCTAAGGGATCTGGGAGGGGGTGGGGGATTGATCTTGGGGGGGGAGCTACACTACAGAAAAAACTAAAATAAATTGTTAAAAAACATTTTTATATGCAAACTGGGTACTGGCAGACAGCTGCCAGTACCCAAGATGGCCCCCAATAAGGCAGTGGGGAGGGAGTAGAGAGCTGTTTGGGGGGGATCAGAGAGGTTGGGGGCTAAGGGGGGATCCTACACAGCAGCATATGTAAATATGCTTAAAAAAAAAGAAAAAAATACCTTTTATTTTAGTACTGGCAGACTTTCTGCCAGTACTTAAGATGGCGGGGACAATTGTGGGATGGGGGAGGGAAGAGAGCTCTATGGGAGGGATCAGGGGGTCTGATGTGTCAGGTGGGAAGCTGATCTCTACACTAAAGCTAAAATTAACCCTGCAAGCTCCCTACAAGCTACCTAATTAACCCCTTCACTGCTAGCCATAATACACGTGTGATGCACAGCAGCACTTAGCGGCCTTCTAATTACCAAAAAGCAACGCCAAAGTCATATATGTCTGCTATTTCTGAACAAAGGGGATCCCAGAGAAGCATTTACAACCATTTGTGCCATAATTGCACAAGCTGTTTGTAAATAATTTCAGTGAGAAACCTAAAATTGTGAAAAATTTAGCGTTTTTTTTTTTATTTGATTGCATTTGGCGGTGAAATGGTGGCATGAAATATACCAAAATGGGCCTAGATCAATACTTGGGGTTGTCTACTACACTACACTGAAGCTAAAATTAACCCTAGAAGCTCCCTACATGCTCCCTTATTAACCCCTTCACTGCTGGGCATAATACACGTGTGGTGCGCAGTCGCATTTAGCAGCCTTCTAATTAGTAAAAAGCAAAACCAAAGCCATATATGTCTGCTATTTATGAACAAAGGGGATCCCAGAGAAGCATTTACAACCATTTATGCTATAATTGCATAAGTTGTTTGTAAATAATTTCAGTGAGAAACCTAAAGTTTGTGAAAAAAATTGTGAAAAAGGGAAAAAAAAATTTATTTGATCGCATTTGGCGGTGAAATGGTGGCATGAAATATACCAAAATGGGCCTAGATCAATACTTTGGGATGTCTTCTAAAAAAAAAATATATACATGTCAATGGATATTTAGGGATTCCTGAAAGATATCAGTGTCCCAATGTAACTATCACTAATTTTGAAAAAAGTGGTTTGGAAATAGCAAAGTGCTACTTGTATTTATGGCCCTATAACTTGCAAAAAAAGCAAAGAACATGTAAACATTGGGTATTTCTAAACTCACGACAAAATTTAGAAACTATTTAGCATATTTTTTTTGGGTGGTTGTAGATGTGTAACAGATTTTGGGGGTCAAAGTTAGAAAAAGTGTGTTTTGTTTTCATTTTTTCCCCCATATTTTATAATTTTTTTATAGTAAATTATAAGATATGATGAAAATAATGGTATATTTTGAAAGTCCATTTAATGGCGAGAAAAACGGTATATAATATGTGTGGGTACAGTAAATGAGTAAGGGGAAAATTACAGCTAAACACAAACACCACAGAAATGTAAAAATAGCCTTGGTCCCAAACGGACAGAAAATGGAAAAGTGCTGTGGTCATTAAGGGGTTAAAAGGAATAAAAAAAGAGAAATTGTTACCCAATTTTATTCTCAATTCAAAAGGGTTTGACCTGTCACATGCCAGTCAAGGCTAATGGGAGTGTCTTTAATTAAACACCTAGGGCCTCAGATTCTGGTCGAGATAAAGAATACATTCTGCTTTTTTTTTTAAATATGAGCTCCTGGTAGCAAATTAAAAGGCTCTGTGGGAGGTAATACTTCAGAATTATTTTTGGAAAATACGTCAAAAAAACTCACATATTCACAAGGCAATCCGGATAATGATTTGATAGAAGTAAAATATACAGGCTTAATCACTACTTTAAGAGAGAAAATGGTCTTTTCAGGGGGTCGATCCGATAAAAATCGTCGCCCGCAAAAGCCGGCGACGCCAATATTTACGCTGGTTTGGTATCACATATACGGCGTAACCTAGAAGTTACGCGCGTATATTTCTGCCGTCGCCCGTAGTTTTTTGGGCTATAGGCAGGTATACCAAACCAGCGCAGTTTGGTATCCAATATGCAGCGTAAGGACTTACGTGGCGAAAATGGAGAAAACTTACTCCATTTTCACCTCGCCACAAAAAGCAGCCGTAAGAAGCCTTACGCTGACTATTGGAGCCCCGTAACTCCCTAAACTGGCTGCTAAAATAAACCTAACACCTAACGCATGCGCAATGTCTATCTCCCTGTCAACCGCGATCTTCTAAAATAAACCTAACACCTAACGCATGCGCAGTCTATCTCCCTGTCAACCGCGATCTTCTAAAATAAACCTAACACCTAACGCATGCGCAATGTCTATCTACCTGTCAACCGCATTCCCCCCCCCCCCCCCGAAATCCCTAATAAAGTTATTAACCCCTAAACCGCCGCTCCCGGACCCCGCCGCCATCTACATAAACTAACCCCCTACTGTGAGCCCCTAAAACCGCCGCCATCTACCTTATCTATCCCCTAATCTGACCCCTTACACCGCCGCCACCTATATAAAAATTATTAACCCCTAATCTAATCCCCCTATACCGCCGCCAGCTATATTAATATTATTAACCCCTAATGTAAGCCCCTTACACCGCCGCCATCTCTATTAAAATGATTAACCCCTAATTTAATCTACCTACCCTGCCGCCAGCTATATTATCTATATTAACCCTAAGTATATTATAGTTAATATAGGTATTACATTATATATATTAACTATATTAACCCTAATTATATTAGGGTTAATATAGTTAATATAGTTACTATAGTATTTATATTAACTATATTAACTCTATCTAACCCTAACACCCCTAACTAAATTTATATTAAATTAATCTAATTCATTTATAAACTAAAATATTCCTATTTAAATCTAAATACTTACCTATAAAATAAACCCTAAGATAGCTACAATATAATTAATAATTACATTGTAGCTATGTTAGGGTTAATATTTATTTTACAGGCAAATTGTTAATTATTTTAACTAGGTATAATAGCTATTAAATAGTTATTAAATATTTAATATCTACCTAGTTAAAATAATTACCCAATTACCTGTAAAATAAATCCTAACCTAAGTTACAAATACACCTACACTATCAATAAATTAAATAAACTACAAACATCTATCTAAAAATACAATTAAATTAACTAAACTAAATTACAAAAAACAAACAAACACTAAATTACAAAAAATAAAAAAAAGATTACAAGATTTTTAAGCTAATTACACCTATTCTAAGCCCCCTAATAAAATAATAAACCCCCAAAATAAAAAAATTCCCTGCCCTATTCTAAATTAAAAAAAGTTCAAAGCTCTTTACCTTACCAGCCCTTAAAAGGGCCTTTTGTGGGGCATGCCCCAAAGAATTCAGCTCTTTTGCATACAAATACAATACCCCCCCCATTACAACCCACCACCCACATACCCCTATTCTAAAACCACCCAAACCCCCCTTAAAAAAGCCTAACACTACCCCCCTGAAGATCTCCCTACCTTGTCTTCACCACACCGGGCCGAACTCCTGATCCGATCCGGGCGATGTCTTCCTCCAAGCGGCAAAGAAGAATTCTTCCTCCGGCGATGTCTTCCTCCAAGCGGCAAAGAAGAATTCTTCCTCCGGCGACGTCATCCTCCAAGCGGCAGCAAAGTCTTCATTCTTCCGGCGGCATCTTCAATCTTCTTTCTTCGCTCCGCCGCCGCGGAGCATCCATCCCGGCCGACGACTGAACGACGAATGAGGTACCTTTAAATGACGTCATCCAAGATGGCGTCCGCCGAATTCCGATTGGCTGATAGGATTCTATCAGCCAATCGGAATTAAGTTAGAAAAATCTGATTGGCTGATTGAATCAGCCAATCAGATTCAAGTTCAATCCGATTGGCTGATCCAATCAGCCAATCAGATTTTTCTAACTTAATTCCGATTGGCTGATAGAATCTTGGATGACGTCATTTAAAGGTACCTCATTCGTCGTTCAGTCGTCGGCCGGGATGGATGCTCCGCGGCGGCGGAGCGAAGAAAGAAGATTGAAGATGCCGCCGGAAGAATGAAGACTTTGCTGCCGCTTGGAGGAAGACGTCGCCGGAGGAAGAATTCTTCTTTGCTGCTTGGAGGAAGACATCGCCCGGATCGGATCAGGAGTTCGGCCCGGTGTGGTGAAGACAAGGTAGGGAGATCTTCAGGGGGGTAGTGTTAGGCTTTTTTAAGGGGGGTTTGGGTGGTTTTAGAATTGGGGTATGTGGGTGGTGGGTTGTAATGGGGGGGTATTGTATTTGTATGCAAAAGAGCTGAATTCTTTGGGGCATGCCCCACAAAAGGCCCTTTTAAGGGCTGGTAAGGTAAAGAGCTTTGAACTTTTTTTAATTTAGAATAGGGCAGGGAATTTTTTTTATTTTGGGGGTTTATTATTTTATTAGGGGGCTTAGAATAGGTGTAATTAGCTTAAAAATCTTGTAATCTTTTTTTTATTTTTTGTAATTTAGTGTTTTGTTTTTTTTTTGTAATTTAGTTTAGTTAATTTAATTGTATTTTTAGATAGATGTTTGTAGTTTATTTAATTTATTGATAGTGTAGGTGTATTTGTAACTTAGGTTAGGATTTATTTTACAGGTAATTGGGTAATTATTTTAACTAGGTAGATATTAAATATTTAATAACTATTTAATAGCTATTATACCTAGTTAAAATAATAAACAATTTACCTGTAAAATAAATATTAACCCTAACATAGCTACAATGTAATTATTAATTATATTGTAGCTATCTTAGGGTTTATTTTATAGGTAAGTATTTAGATTTAAATAGGAATATTTTAGTTTATAAATGAATTAGATTAATTTAATATAAATTTAGTTAGGGGTGTTAGGGGTAGATAGAGTTAATATAGTTAATATAAATACTATAGTAACTATATTAACTATATTAACCCTAATATAATTAGGGTTAATATAGTTAATATATATATAATGTAATACCTATATTAACTATAATATACTTAGGGTTAATATAGATAATATAGCTGGCGGCGGGGTACGTAGATTAAATTAGGGGTTAATCATTTTAATAGAGATGACGGCGGTGTTAGGGGCTTACATTAGGGGTTAATACTTTTAATATAGATGGCGGCGGTGTTAGGGGCTCACTTTAGGGGGTTATAGATATAATATAGCTGGCGGCGGGGTACGGGAGCGACGGTTTAGGGGTTAATAACTTTATTAGGTTGCGGCGGGGTACGGGAGCGGCGGTTTAGGGGTTAATAGCTTTTTTATTGTTAGGATAGTGAGGGGGGATAGCGGATAGAGGGTTAGATGTGTCGGGCTATGTTAGGGAGGCGTGTTAGACGTGTCGGGCTATGTTTAGGAGGCGTGTTAGACAGTGCGGGTGATTTAGACTTTAGTCAGGTTTTGTAGGCGCCGGCAGTTTCTAACGTGGCGCAAGTCACTAGCGACTCCAAAAATCTGTACTTACGCAGATTTCTGGACATCGCTGGTTTGTGAGACTTGCGCCACTTTAGCAAGTGACGGCGCCGCATATTGGATGGCTCGAGTTGCGAGCTGAAACTGCGGGCGACGTGGGTTCCCTCGCTTGCGCCGCAAACTGCGATCTATATCGGATCGCGCCCCAGGAGTCCACTTTTTTTAGTAACTTGCTAGAAACATTTAGGGCTAGATTACAAGTGGATCGCAAATGTGTGCTGGCATTACAAGTTAGGTGTGATGCGTTTGCATTGCACAGGAAGGTTTGCGCTCATGAGAACGTGCTTCTATAGGCTCCGATGGGAGCCTCATTCTCATGCCGTGAGACACGGCATAAGAACCCAGCACAGCGAAGTCGCACAACAATGGGCAGCAAATTTAAATAATTATATTACATGAATTTATACAGTACATATATATTTTTTATATGTGTGTTTGCATATATATATATATATATATATATATACATTTATATATATATATATATATATATATATATATATATATATATATATATATATATATATATATATATATATATATATATATATATATAAAAGCATATATATTTACAGGGAAGACACAGTTCCCCATAGACTGCAATGTAAAGGCACTTTCCAGTGCCGTTTTTATCCCACACCTGCACACTTTAACCCTAAAAACTGCTTAGTGCACACATTTTATTTTGGCGGACATTTAAAAACTTAACCTGAGCTCTGAGATCTGGTTCATTTTTTGAGCGCTAATTGCTAATATGAGCTTGCGGCAGCAATAACCAGCCACTTGTAATGGCTGGTTATTTATTGCGCTTCCGTAAACGGGCAAATTTGTCCTTTTACGTGCACGTGATAAATTAGCGCTCCACTTGTAATCAAGCCCTTAATGTCCTGTAAACCTGACCTGTATATTTCATTGATTTCAATTCCTGACCATCAGTAGTGGCATATGAATATATTGTATGCAAGCCATTCCAAGCTATCTGAAGAAGCACCATTTGAATTGAAGGGACAGTTTTGTCAAAATTAAACTTTAATGATTCAGATAGGGCATGTCATTTTAAACAACTTTCCAATTTACTTGTATCATCAAATTTGCTTTGTTCATTTACTATTCTTAGTTGAAAGCTAAACCTAGGTAGGCTCATATGATAATTTATAAGCCCTTGAAGGCCGCTTCTTATCTGAACACATTTGACAGTTTTTCACCGCTAGAGGACGTTAGTTCATGTGTGTCATATAGATAACATTGTTTTCATGCCCATGGAGTTACATATGAGAGGGCACTGATTGGATAAAATGCAAGTCTGTCAAAAGAACTGAAATAAGGGGCAGTCTGCAGAGGCTTAGATGCAAGGTAAGGTAATCACAGAGGTAAAAAGTATATTAATATAACTGTGTTGATTATACAAAACTAAGGAATGGGTAATAAAGGGATTATCTTTTTAAAGAATAAAAATTATTTTCAAATGAATCCATTACTGCAACCATTAGGGGACATACGATTAGACTCATTTTGTGGAGCCACTATGAATTATATGCTTATATCGGATCTCATTAAAGGATTATAAAACTGTGTTCCAAGTTAGGTAAAACAAACACCCACATCAATTTATAATTATATATACAACCCCAATTCCAAAAAGGTTGGGGCAGAATGGAAAATGCAGAAAAACCAACAAAAAGAGTCAATTGAAAATTCAATTCATTTTGTACTATATTGAAAACACATTAAGACATTATTTGATATTTTACTTGAATTTTATGTATTTTTGAAAACATACACTCATTTCATTTCAAATTTGATGACTGAAACACACTCCAAAAAAGTCGACTTTTTACCACTGTGTAAGATCACCTTTTCTTTTAATAACACTTAGTAAGAGTTTGGACACTGAAGACACCAGTTGGTAAAGTTTAGCAAGCAGAATTTTCTTCTATTCATCCATTATACATGTCTTCAGCTGTGCAACTGTACGGGGCCTTTGTTGCCTTATTTTGCGCTTCATAATCGGAGACAGGTCAGGACTGCAGACAGGCCATGCTAGCACCCGCACTCTCTGCTTACGCAACCATACACTTGTAATCCGGGCAGAATGTAGTTTGGCGTTGTCCTGCTGGAAAATGCAGGGATGTTCCTGGAAAAGATGACGTCTGGATGGCAGCATATGTTGCTCCAAAATGTATACATATCTTTCTGCATTAATGGTGCTCCCACAGATGTGCAAGTTACCCATGCCATGGACACGAACACACCCCCATACCATGACAGACGCTGGCTTTTGGAACAGACGCTTATAACAGCTTGGATGGTCATTTTCCTCTTTGGCTTAGAGAACACGAAGGCTGGTTTTTCCAAAATATTCTAAATGTTGACTCGTTGGACCACAAAACACGATTCCACTGTGCTAAAGTCGATCTCAGATGAGACAGAGCCCAGAGAAGTCAACGGCACTTATGGACAGTGTTGATTTATGGCTTCTGCTTTTCATAGTAAAGCCTTAACTTGCATCTGTGGATGCAGTGGAGAATGACAAAGGTTGTATTCCCAAGCCCATGTCAGGATATCAGAACTCATGACGGTTTTTGAGACAGTGATGTTTGAGGGATTGGAGATAACGTGCATTCAGAAGTGGTTTTTGACCTTGCCCTTTACACACCGAGATTTGACTGGATTTCTTGAATCTTTAATCATATTGTGCACTGTAGAAAGTGAAATGCCCAAAATCCTACAGATTTGTCTTTTGACGAATGTTGTTCTCAAAGTGTTGGATTATTTGCTGACCCATCTGTTGGCAGATTGGCGAGCCTCAACCCAACCTTGTTCTTGAAGGAATAGGCCTTTTTTTGAGGCTCCTTATGTACTATGATTACACGATTGCCTCACCTGTTTCACATCACCTTCTTATTTCAACTTGTCACATCGCTATTAGTCCTAACTTGCCCCTGTCCCAACTTTTTTGGAATGTGTTGCAGTCATCAGATTTGAAATGAGTGTATATTTAAAAAAATACATTACATTCACAAAGTAAAACATTAAATGACATGTTTTTTTTTATGTGTTTTCAATATAGTACAGGGTGAATTGAATTTTCAAATTACTCTTTTTGTTTGCTTCTTTGCATTTTCCATACTGTCCGAACTTTTTCAGAATTGCGATTGTAAGTAAAACCTACTTATATTTTGTGAAAACAAAGCTTTTAAGTAATATTAATTATTCTTTCTTATTTTAAAAAAGACATCATGAAAGACAGCCCATAGAAAAGGCCTGTCAGAGATGCATTATAATATTAGCAACCATTTACATATTGTAATTGCTAGCATAACCCCTATCGCATGCACAGTCAAATCTGATTGGTTATGCATGTGCACTGTTGTACCCGAAGACTTTTGCCCGTGGTCTCACCGGCTTTAGGCCATTTCACTGCATGATTTGTATATGAGGCAGCTCAAAAATATTCACATTGCAGCAAGTGAAAAAAAAAGTTCTGCCTCTGGGCCACCAGGTTTCCAGGCAAAGAATCTGCCTCAGGCAAAGAGATGGTAAGAAGTAATAATCATATACACAGACTTTACCCTCAGGAAGGGTTGCAGCAGAATGCCAGTGTCAGGGTGCCATGAATCAGACTGAGACGAGAAGGGCAAAAATAATCACACCTTTATTAATAGCAAAAAATAATAAAAAGTCCAGAAAACAAATAACAAGCCAGGAATCAAAGCCAGAGCTGGTAGTCAGACGACCCGAGTCAGGAGCCAAAGCGAATAGTCAGACGAGCCGAGTTAGGAGCCAAAGCGAGTAGTCAGATGAGCTAGCCGAAATCCGGAAAAAGGAGAACAGCAGAGTCAGGAACAAGCCAGGGATCAGGAACCAGGAGGGACGTCAGAAAGCCAGGTAATACACAGGAGCTCTCACAAACAGGTCTGAGACAACGCAAGGGCAAAGCATACTGAACAGAGGCCCTTTAAATAATTAGTGATGACATCACAATTCTGAGACTGCATCCTGTCTCACACTGATGATGTACACCAGTCTGGCCATAAAAGGAAGTGCAGGAAATGAGCAGCATCACACAGTATGCACCAGAGTCAGCAAGAGAGGTGAGTAAAATGGCTGCCAGCAGCATATGGCAAACAAGGATAGTGGTAAGTGTGCAAAAGTTTAGTTTGAAGATTCTCAGGAACAAAACACTTATCACTAGGTTTCTCAGGAGGTGCATTGGTTTGTGCAGCCAGGATCTCCTCCCCCAAGGGAGAAGTCAAATTAGTACTTATGGTAGCCAAAATATGGTCAGGAGGTTTAACTGGAGTAGGTACAGACTCCTCCTTGGACAGAGGTGAAAATTGTCGAGAGAGGGCATCGGCCCTAACATTCTTACTACCAGGCAAGTAGGAGACCACATAATTAAACCGACACAAAAATAGCGCCCATCTGGCCTGTCGGGCGACAAACGTTTTGCTTCAGATAGATAAGTTAAATTCTTGTGGTCAGTAAGAATGAGCACAGGCACGCTAGTACCCTCGAGAAGATGCCTCCATTGCTTGAGTGCCAAAATTATGGCCAGTAATTCCCTGTCACCAATTTCATAATTGCACTCCGCTGGAGACAATTTCTTAGAGAAGAAACCACACGGATGCAAGGAACCGTCAGGCGTAGGACGTTGAGCCAAGAGGGCACCTACTCCAGTCTCAGATGCATCGACCTCAAGAATGAAAGGCAGGACAGGGTTAGGATGAGCCAGAACTGGAGTAGCAGCGAAGGCAGTCTTAAGACAATCAAAGGCCTTAATGGCAGTAGGTGACCAATGGAGTGGATCATTCTCTTTACGTGTCATGTCTGTGATAGGTTTGACCAAGGAAGAAAAGTTTTTAATAAACTTTCTATAGTAATTGGCGAAATGTCAGGGTGCCAGGAATCAGACTGAGACGAGAAGTGCAAAAATAATCACACCTTTATTAATAGTAAAAAAAATAATAAAAAGTCCACTAAACAAATAACAAGCCATGAATCAAAACCAGAGCTGGTAGTCAGACGAGCCGAGTCAGGAGCCAAAGCAAATAGTCAGACGAGCAGAGTCAGGAGCCAAAGCGATTAGTCAGACGAGCCGGAATCAGGAACAAGGAGAACAGCAGAGTCAGGAACAAGCCAGGGATCAGGAACCAGGAGGGACGTCAGACAGCCAGGTAATACACAGGAGCTCTCACAAACAGATCTGAGACAACGCAAGGGCAAAGCATACTGAACAGAGGCCCTTTAAATAATAAGTGATGACATCACAATTCTGAGACTGCATCCTGTCTAACACTGATGATGTACACCAGTCTGGCCATAAAAAGAAGTGCAGGAAATGAGCAGCATCACACAGTATGCACCAGAGTCAGCAAGAGAGGTGAGTAAAATGGCTGCCAGCAGCACATGGCAAACAAAGCAGGAAAAAAACCCTGACAGTCAGTGACCACAGATAAGACAATACAGTAGATATATTGTGGGAAACGTCACGAGAAATTGAAAGAGAAATGTCCAGCATTTGGACAGCAATGTAAAGGATGTGATAAAGACAATTATTTAAATAACCAGTGCTGTGCCAATCTACGACAAAGAAAGCCAATAGTACAAGCAGTTTCAAATGAGACAGAAGACTCAGGAATATGACGACATTCTGGGTCTGACTTTTAACCAGCTTTTCAGACTTATGCACTGAAAAAACAGTAAGCAAATTTCCACCAGCTTTGTTTGCTACTACGTTAATTGACCAGGAGGCAGTTAAATTTTAATTGGATTGTGGAGCAGCCTGAAATGTCCTACCAGCATCGATAGTAAAAAACACAAAGAAATGTGATAAGATACTAAAAATGAACAATACGAGCACACTGAAAACAGCAGGACTATGTAAACTAAAAATGAGAAACTCACGCATTCATAAATTACATCAGAGCTTCTGGTCACTGATACAGAGGTGTGACATCCTTTACTGGGAAGTAGAGCAATACAAGCCATGAATCTGATGCCTGATCTTGGTACAGCACCAGAATATCTTAAATATGGAGCAAGAGGGTGACCTCACAAGCCATCAATAAAGAATATGCAGATATATCAAGGAGTGGTTTATCTAGCAGGAAGTAGAAGTGGATGCTCTTGTACAGCCTATTAGACTTACAAAACGAAAGATACCTGTGTAGTTACTCAAACACCTTAGTCAGGAACTTACTTGTTTAGAAAACCAGTGTATTATTAACTCTGTAGAGAGAATTACAAACTTAATAAGTAGAACGGTGATAGTGAAAAAAAACCCATCAGGAACGTTAAGGAATTGCATTTACCCTAACCTCTGAATAGGGCTTTCAAACTGAGCCATTATCCTTTGCCAACAATCAATGACATACTACCCGATCTATTAAGAACAAAGATATTTTCAGTGTGTGATGTAAAGAGTGGGTTTATTTGACCATCTTTGCTACTCCTTTTACCAGATACCCATAGTCCTGTCCCAGAAGTGTTTAAGCGTAAACCAAATCACGCATTGAAAGGGATGCTAGATATCAGGATAATTGCAGATGATATTCTAATTGCAGGAGAAGGAGATACAGAGGATGAAGCCATTCAGGATCGTGATCAAAAGTTGAGAAAATTGTTAGATCACTGTGGAGAAAGGCACATCAAACCATACAAATTTCAGCTAAAGAAAACAGAAGTGCCGTATATTGGTCACTTTTTGTCAGTCAAGGGACTTTGGGCAGACCTAAGCAAAGTAAAAGCCATTACAGAAATTTAAAGACCCACAGATATTAAAACAGTCCAGAATTATTATTTTTTTGAGGATGGTCAACTATCTATCAATGTTTTGCGAGAAGCTCTCAAATGCAGGTGTACCACTACACCAACTAACCCAGAAGAATGCAGTTTGGGAGTGCACTGAGGCACAAAAAGAAGCATTTGAGCAAATCAAGTCAAAAATAGGCAGTGCACCTGTACTTAAGTATTATAACCCAGATACATTATTAGAACAAAAATGTAATGCATCAGAGAAAGGGTCTGAGAGCAGTGTTTATGTTTAGTGTTTGCAAGCAGAGCAGTGACAGAGACAGAAAAAAAGTTATGCACAGATATAGAAGGAACAGATATAAAATCCACCAATTCACGTTTGGGCAGAAAATCGCAGTACAATTTGACCATAAGCCACTTGAAAGCATTATGAAAAAAACTTTGCTTAAAGCACCAAGGCATCTTCAGCATATGATGTTATGGCTTCAAATGTATGATGCATGTATCAGATACTGCCCAGGGAAATCTCTGACAGTGGCAAACACATTAAAAGGACACTGAACTCAAATTTTTTCTTATGTGATTTAGATAGAGCATACAATTTTAAGCAACTTTCTCATTTACTCCTATTATCAAATTCTTTTCATTCTCTTGGTATCTTTATTTTAAATGAAAAAATGTAAGTTTAGATGCCAGCCCATTTTTGGTTAACACACTGTGTTGTCCTTGCTGATTGGTGGGTAAATTCACCTACCAATAAACAAGTGCTTTCCATGGTTCTGAACCAAAAAAAATTGCTTAGATGCCTTCTTTTTGTAAATAAAGAAAGCAAGAGAACAAAGAAAAATTAATAATAGGAGTAAATTAGAAAGTTGTTTAAAATTGCATGCTCTATCTGAATCACGAAAGAAAAAATGTGGGTTCAGTGTCCTTTTAAGTAGGGCTTATATACAAAAAAAAGTTCCATGGAGAGCTATGTGGAAAACCAGATTAAAACTATAAATATCCAACATCTACCCATCTCAAACAGAATAGTTGATACCATACAACAAAGTACAGCTAAAGACAATGCACTTACAAGCAGTGAAGAAAATTGTGTTGAGGGGATACCCTCATGCAAAGGAATAAGTACCCCTGGATGCTTCCCCATTTTACCACATGTGTGATGAACTAAGTCTGGTGTTCTATTTAAAGGAGAACAGGTAGTATCAGATCTCCAAGCGGATTTTATGTCACACATGCTTCACGTTTAAGTGTGAAGAGATGCATACAAATACTTAACTATGGATATGTATGCCGTTCATTTAAAACTTAACTACAGAAAGAAACATTAATGCTGCATAAGATCCCAACAAGACCTTGCTTGGGACAGATTTGTTCACATTTCATTACAAGTAGTATTTAAAGGAATATGAAACTCAGAAATATTATTTTGTGAGTCAGACAGAGCATCCATCGAAACTGCTGCAATATAGTGCTGCAGACACATGCATGCTCCTGAGCTTAAGTCTCTGCTTTTCACCAAAGATATCAAGAGAACGAAGAAAATTTGCCAATAGAAGTAAATTAGAAAGTTATTTAAAATTGTATTCTCTAGCTGATTTATGAAAGAAAAAATGTGGGTTTCATATCCCTTTAAAAACAGTGGATAATGACTTCTGGGAGATAGATCATCTAAAGCAGCGGTCGCCAACCAGTGGTCCACGAGAAGATGTTGGTGGTCCCTGACACCATCAAGCAGGAATTAATCTCCTCTGAAAGTTTCACCCACGTTGCACCGCAATGCCCTACAGTGCCTGGCTGGACATCAGTGAAAACCGACGGAGGAGTTAAATTACAATCTCCCTACACATGCTGTATAGTACTGAGCAACTTGCATAGCTAGATTGTATTTTTAACTCCTCTTGCCCGGCGCGCTGCTCAGAGGAAGATGCTTCCATTCTAAAGCCAGCAGAGGTTGGTATAGTATTGGCTTGAAATAGTGGAATTAAAGTATATATATATATATATATATATATATATATATATATATATATATATATATATATAAAAAGAAAATCTTAAACTTAATTTATGACTCTGATGTCTGTCTATGATCATAAGTAGTTTTGAATCATTCCTAACTGGGGAGGTAACTTGGAAGTCTTGAAGTCCTTTTAAACATAATTCTTTTTTTCCCACTTTCTACCTCTCTGTTTCCAGCTCAGAAGTTGGCACTCACCATTCATCTGTCATTTGGAAGTATTCTCTCAGTTCTGTCTTTCTATTAGTTAATTCCAAAAAATAATTATTAAAAATGTGTAAATATATACATAATGTAAATTTAGCTATGGTTATACTAGTTATGTACAGTATGTGTGTATATATATATATATATATATATATATATATACATTATAAAAAAAAATAATGTTAGTGGTCCACAGGATTAAAAGTTGTGAGTTTAGTGGACCCTGAGGTCCGAAAGGTTGGCGACCTCTGATCTAAAAGATATAAGATCTACCACAGTAACAAAACTTCAGTTGAATGTGACTTTAACTTGGTTATCTCCTCACCAGGATACCCTCAGCATAATGGGAAAGTGGAGTCAGCAGTAAAGACTGCTAAGAGATTTCTGCAAAAGGCCTTGTCATCCGGATATGATCCTTACTTGGCATTGTTAGATCAATGCAAAACACACCAACGCAGGGCCTAGTGTGTAGTCCTGCTCAAAGACTGACTGATGGTTTAAAGATTATTACTACCAATAAGAGGGAATTTACTACTACAGGATCAAGTTATGAAAGGAAGTCACCAAAACCCATGCAGGAAGCAACGTTCGCTGCAGGCTGCTTAGTACAACAGGGGAGCAAAAGACCTTTAGCCACTAAGTGTCTGTGAACAGGTGTGGATACAACCTCCAACAAACAAGGGAACAGAGTGGCATAAAGCAAGCATCCAAGCCCCTGTAGGAATTAGATCATATGAAGTGGTAAAAGAGTCAGGACAGGTTGCCACCCATGCAACACAACATGGCTGGTATTTTTAAGCTTCAGGTCACTGTACAGTATAAAATAAAGAATATAAAACTGAAGGTCCTATTGTGGTGAAACTTATTCTAAATGTGTTTGAATCTAATTACAGATGAATGAGCAATTAAAATCAGTCCTAGCAGTTGTTTCTTAGCTATACTGTTTAATTATTTATGCTAATGTACATAGCCGGTATATTTTTCCAAAAAAGGTGGCAACCCTAGAGGCATCTGAGATGCACAGGATGCTACATGCCTCAATTAGCACCCAAGAAGAATCTCACATCGAGAACAGAAGCCAGCCAACATCAGAAAACAGCCCAACAAACATAAAAACATCATAGTTGAGTTAAAGTGTGACATAGAAGTACTAACTGAACAACCACAGGGATCCAGAAACACCCAGACTGGTGGATGATGTATTAGAATGCTATGTTGAGCCCTAATGTTTAGCCAACTAATGTGCAGCACTAAAAAAGAAGAAAAAGAGCGCAGCTCCGACTCAAATAAAACATATGATATAATAGGTTAAAATGCCCCTATAAGGCAGACACTCACAAGATAGTGGGTAAAATGCAGCACATCAAAAAACTGGAAGACAGTTTAAGGAATACCGTCTAAAGTCCTGGCAGCAATACATATGTACATATGTGTACATATGTATTTATGTGTTTATATGTGTATGTCTGTAAATACATATATACACATATAAATACATATGTGCTCACACATATTAAACACCCCAAAAAGTCACTTGTTTATATGGAATAAAACACTTTTCTTTCATGTAATTAGCAAGAGTCCATGAGCTAGTGACGTATGGGATATACATTCCTACCAGGAGGGGCAAAGTTTCCCAAACCTCAAAATGCCTATAAATACACCCCTCACCACACCCACAAATCAGTTTTACAAACTTTGCCTCCTATGGAGGTGGTGAAGTAAGTTTGTGCTAGATTCTACGTTGATATGCGCTCCGCAGCAGGTTGGAGCCCGGTTTTCCTCTCAGCGTGCAGTGAATGTCAGAGGGATGTGAGGAGAGTATTGCCTATTTGAATTCAATGATCTCCTTCTACGGGGTCTATTTCATAGGTTCTCTGTTATCGGTCGTAGAGATTCATCTCTTACCTCCCTTTTCAGATCGACGATATACTCTTATTTATATACCATTACCTCTGCTGATTTTCGTTTCAGTACTGGTTTGGCTTTCTACAACATGTAGATGAGTGTCCTGGGGTAAGTAAGTCTTATTTTCTGTGACACTCTAAGCTATGGTTGGGCACTTTTTTATAAAGTTCTAAATATATGTATTCAAACATTTATTTGCCTTGACTCAGGATGTTCAACGTTCCTTATTTCAGACAGTCAGTTTCATATTTGGGATAATGCATATGAATAAATCGATTTTTTTCTTACCTTAAAATTTGACTTTTTCCCTGTGGGCTGTTAGGCTCGCGGGGGCTGAAAATGCTTAATTTTATTGCGTCATTCTTGGCGCAGACTTTTTTGGTGCAAATTTTTTTTTTCTGTTTCCGGCGTCATACGTGTCGCCGGAAGTTGCGTCATTTTTGACGTTCTTTTGCGCCAAAAGTGTTGGCGTTCCGAATGTGGCGTCATTTTTGGCGCCAAAAGCATTTAGGCGCCAAATAATGTGGGCGTCATTTTTGGCGCTAAAAAAATATGGGCGTCACTATTGTCTCCACATTATTTAAGTCTCATTATTTATTGCTTCTGGTTGCTAGAAGCTTGTTCACTGGCATTTTTTTCCCATTCCTGAAACTGTCATTTAAGGAATTTGATCAATTTTGCTTTATATGTTGTTTTTTCTATTACATATTGCAAGATGTCCCACGTTGAAACTGAGTCAGAAGATACTTCTGGAAAATCGCTGCCTGGTGCTGGAGCTACCAAAGCTAAGTGTATCTGCTGTAAACTTATGGTATCTGTTCCTCCAGCTGTTGTTTGTACTGTTTGTCATGACAAACTTGTTAATGCAGATAATATTTCCTTTAGTACTGTTACATTACCTGTTGCTGTTCCGTCAACATCTAATACTCAGAGTGTTCCTGATAACATAAGAGATTTTGTTTCTAAATCCATTAAGAAGGCTATGTCTGTTATTCCTTCTTCTAGTAAACATAAAAAATCTTTTAAAACTTCTCATTTTTCAGATGAATTTTTAAATGAACATCATCATTCTGATTCTGATAATGGTTCTTCTGGTTCAGATGATTCTGTCTCAGAGGTTGATGCTGATAAATCTTCATATTTATTTAAAATGGAATTTATTCATTCTTTACTTAAAGAAGTCCTGATTGCATTAGAAATTGAGGATTCTGGTCCTCTTGATACTAAATCTAAACGTTTAGATAAGGTTTTTAAATCTCCTGTAGTTATTCCAGAAGTTTTTCCTGTCCCTAGTGCTATTTCTGAAGTAATTTCCAGGGAATGGAATAATTTGGGTAATTCATTTACTCCTTCTAAACGTTTTAAGCAATTATATCCTGTGCCATCTGACAGATTAGAGTTTTGGGACAAAATCCCTAAGGTTGATGGGGCTGTCTCTACTCTTGCTAAGCGTACTACTATTCCTACGGCAGATGGTACTTCCTTTAAGGATCCTTTAGATAGGAAAATTGAATCATTTCTAAGAAAAGCTTACTTGTGTTCAGGTAATCTTCTTAGACCTGCTATATCTTTAGCGGATGTTGCTGCAGCCTCAACTTTTTGGTTAGAAGCTTTAGCGCAACAAGTAACAGATCATAATTCTCATAGCATTATTATTCTTCTTCAACATGCTAATAATTTTATTTGTGATGCCATCTTTGATATCATTAGAGTTGATGTCAGGTATATGTCTCTAGCTATTTTAGCTAGAAGTGCTTTATGGCTTAAAACTTGGAATGCTGATATGTCTTCTAAGTCTACTCTGCTTTCCCTTTCTTTCCAGGGTAATAAATTGTTTGGTTCTCAGTTGGATTCTATTATCTCAACTGTTACTGGAGGGAAAGGAACTTTTTTACCACAGGATAAAAAATCTAAAGGTAAATTTAGGTCTAATAATCGTTTTCGTTCCTTTCGTCACAACAAGGAATAAAAACCTGATCCTTCATCCTCAGGAGCGGTATCAGTTTGGAAACCATCTCCAGTCTGGAATAAATCCAAGCCTTTTAGAAAATCAAAGCCAGCTCCTAAGTCCACATGAAGGTGCGGCCCTCATTCCAGCTCAGCTGGTAGGGGGCAGATTACGTTTTTTCAAAGAAATTTGGATCATTTCCATTCACAATCTTTGGATTCAGAACATTATTTCAGAAGGGTACAGAATTGGCTTCAAGATAAGGCCTCCTGCAAAGAGATTTTTTCTTTCCCGTGTCCCAGTAAACCCAGCGAAGGCTCAAGCATTTCTGAAATGTGTTTCAGATCTAGAGTTGGCTGGAGTAATTATGCCAGTTCCAGTTCTGGAACAGGGACTGGGGTTTTATTCAAATCTCTTCATTGTACCAAAGAAGGAGAATTCCTTCAGACCAGTTCTGGATCTAAAAATATTGAATCGTTATGTCAGGATACCAACATTCAAAATGGTAACTGTAAGGACTATCCTGCCTTTTGTTCAGCAAGGGCATTATATGTCTACAATAGATTTACAGGATGCATATCTGCATATTCCGATTCATCCAGATCACTATCAGTTTCTGAGATTCTCTTTCCTAGACAAGCATTACCAGTTTGTGGCTCTGCCGTTTGGCCTAGCTACAGCTCCAAGAATTTTTACGAAGGTTCTCGGTGCCCTTCTGTCTGTAATCAGAGAACAGGGTATTGTGGTATTTCCTTATTTGGACGATATCTTGGTACTTGCTCAGTCTTCACATTTAGCAGAATTTCATACGAATCGACTTGTGTTGTTTCTTCAACATCATGGTTGGAGGATCAATTTACCAAAAAGTTCATTGATTCCTCAGACACAGGTAACCTTTTTAGGTTTCCAGATAGATTCAGTGTCCATGACTCTATCTTTGACAGACAAGAGACATCTAAAATTGATATCAGCTTGTCGAAACCTTCAGTCACAATCATTCCCTTCGGTAGCCTTATGCATGGAAATTCTAGGTCTTATGACTGCTGCATCGGACGCGATCCCCTTTGCTCGTTTTCACATGCGGCCTCTTCAGCTCTGTATGCTGAACCAGTGGTGCAGGGATTACACAAAGATATCTCAATTAATATCTTTAAAACCGATTGTACGACACTCTCTAACGTGGTGGACAGATCACCATCGTTTAGTTCAGGGGGCTTCTTTTGTTCTTCCGACCTGGACTGTAATTTCAACAGATGCAAGTCTTACAGGTTGGGGAGCTGTGTGGGGGTCTCTGACAGCACAAGGGGTTTGGGAATCTGAGGAGGTGAGATTACCGATCAATATTTTGGAACTCCATTGCAATTTTCAGAGCTCTTCAGTCTTGGCCTCTTCTAAAGAGAGAATCGTTCATTTGTTTTCAGACAGACAATGTCACAACTGTGGCATACATCAATCATCAAGGAGGGACTCACAGTCCTCTGGCTATGAAAGAAGTATCTCGAATTCTGGTATGGGCAGAATCCAGCTCCTGTCTAGTTTCTGCGGTTCATATCCCAGGTATAGACAATTGGGAAGCGGATTATCTCAGTCGCCAAACGTTACATCCGGGCGAATGGTCTCTTCACCCAGAGGTATTTCTTCAGATTGTTCAAATGTGGGGTCTTCCAGAAATAGATCTGATGGCTTCTCATCTAAACAAGAAACTTCCCAGGTATCTGTCCAGATCCAGGGATCCTCAAGCGGAAGCAGTGGATGCGTTGTCACTTCCTTGGAAGTATCATCCTGCCTATATCTTTCCGCCTCTAGTTCTTCTTCCAAGAGTAATCTCCAAGATTCTGAAGGAATGCTCGTTTGTTCTGCTGGTGGCTCCAGCATGGCCTCACAGGTTTTGGTATGCGGATCTTGTCCAGATGACCTCTTGCCAATCGTGGACTCTTCCGTTAAGACCAGACCTTCTGTCACAAGGTCCTTTTTTCCATCAGGATCTCAAATCCTTAAATTTAAAGGTATGGAGATTGAACGCTTGATTCTTAGTCAAAGAGGTTTCTCTGACTCTGTGATTAATACTATGTTACAGGCTCGTAAATCCGTATCTAGGGAAGACTTATATTTCTTGGTGTCTTTCTCATCATTTTTCCTGGCATTCTTTTAGAATTCCGAGAATTTTACAGTTTCTTCAGGATAGTTTGGATAAAGGTTTGTCTGCAAGTTCCTTGAAAGGACAAATCTCTGCTCTTTCTGTTCTTTTTCACAGAAAGATTGCTAATCTTCCTGATATTCATTGTTTTGTACAAGCTTTGGTTCGTATAAAACCTGTCATTAAGTCAATTTCTCCTCCTTGGAGTTTGAATTTGGTTCTGGGAGCTCTTCAAGCTCCTCCATTTGAACCTATGCATTCTTTGGACATTAAATTACTTTCTTGGAAAGTTTTGTTCCTTTTGGCCATCTCTCTGCCAGAAGAGTTTCTGAATTATCTGCTCTTTCTTGTGAGTCTCCTTTTCTGATTTTTCATCAGGATAAGGCGGTGTTGCGAACTTCTTTTAAATTTTTACCTAAGGTTGTGAATTCTATCAACATAAGTAGAGAAATTGTGGTTCCTTCATTATGTCCTAATCCTAAGAATTCTAAGGAGAAATCATTGCATTCTTTGGATGTAGTTAGAGCTTTGAAATATTATGTTGAAGCTACTAAGAATTTCCGAAAGACTTCTAGTCTATTTGTTATCTTTTCCGGTTCTAGGAAAGGTCAGAAGGCTTCTGCCATTTCTTTGGCATCTTGGTTGAAATCTTTAATTCATCATGCTTATGTCGAGTCGGGTAAAACTCCCCCTCAAAGGATTACAGCTCATTCTACTAGGTCAGTTTCTACTTCCTGGGCATTTAGGAATGAAGCTTCGGTTGATCAGATTTGCAAAGCAGCAACTTGGTCTTCTTTGCATACTTTTACTAAATTCTTCCATTTTGATGTGTTTTCTTCTTCTGAAGCAGTTTTTGGTAGAAAAGTACTTCAGGCAGCTGTTTCAGTTTGATTCTTCTGCTTATAATTTCAGTTTTTTTCATTATAAGTTTTAAACTTTGTTTTGGGTGTGGATTATTTTCAGCGGAATTGGCTGTCTTTATTTTATCCCTCCCTCTCTAGTGACTCTTGCGTGGAAGATCCACATCTTGGGTAGTCATTATCCCATACGTCACTAGCTCATGGACTCTTGCTAATTACATGAAAGAAAACATAATTTATGTAAGAACTTACCTGATAAATTCATTTCTTTCATATTAGCAAGAGTCCATGAGGCCCACCCTTTTTTTGTGGTGGTTATGATTTTTTTGTTTAAAGCACAATTATTCCAATTCCTTATATTTATGCTTCGCACTTTTTTCTTATCACCCCACTTCTTGGCTATTCGTTAAACTGATTTGTGGGTGTGGTGAGGGGTGTATTTATAGGCATTTTGAGGTTTGGGAAACTTTGCCCCTCCTGGTAGGAATGTATATCCCATACGTCACTAGCTCATGGACTCTTGCTAATATGAAAGAAATGAATTTATCAGGTAAGTTCTTACATAAATTATGTTTTTTTTTTTCACCTGTAATCAAGTCCAGTGAATGCTTGTGTTATAACTTGGATATTTTAGCTTTCTATATAGCACCCTGGTAGATTGAAATTTACAGTTCGTGGGAGTGGACTTATTTCAGTGGATTATATATATATATATATATAAGTCCAAGTTCAGGTGCACTCACTAATCCAATATTGCAACAGCCAGGGTGCTGCGTATCCACTTATACAAATTCCTTCATCCTTATAAAGAATAGACACTGCACTCACCGGTCTTGAAAAGAATGTTCATTTTAATTTACATCACAAAAACATGACAAATACCCCCAGACTTTTCGGTAGCCGGACTGGTACCTTTTTTCAATGGGTAATCCAAGCTGTGTCTCAAGCGTTGAGACACAGCTTGGATTACCCATTGACATGTATATGTATGTATCTCTATGTTAAAGCCCTTTGTCTGCCTTTTTCCCCTAACACCTGAGACCTCATATCTTTGAGCCTTTATAACTTTTTTGTGCAATTTTTTTTTTTTTTTTAATTAGATGGTGTTATTATGAGAGTAACTATACTTTGTAATGTATTTTTTATGTGTTTTGTGCAACTTTTATGTTATGCGAAAGCTCTGAAATCGTGGTAATCATTCTAGCGTTAATCGTGATTGCACTCAAGCGATCACATTTACTTTCAACTCATAATAGTTGAAAGTAAATGAGCCCGACGAGTGCAAACCCTTGAGATAAACCCCTTATTGCTCGGGCGCAGACATTCGCGCTCCACTAGTAATCTAGCCTTAGTATGATAAAATGTGCCTAAATGACTACCACCTTTCAAGGGACACAGCATTTTTAGAAAGCAACACAGAATTATATTTTATTGATAGCATTGTAATAGGACATTCAAACAGATAAGATGATGCAGTAGCGGGTGAAGCCACCTCCCTGAAATGACTTTTTTCAGGTTGGGGTCTTAAGTATAATATCATATACTTCATTAAATTACATTATTTAAAATGTTACAGGTACCTTTTTCTGAACTGTTCTTGGTAAAACTCTATGTGTAAGAATTACAAACGTTTTATTATTATTATTATTATTGTCGTTATCATTTGGTATGGTAAATCGGTAAGGATAATAGCAATCGCAAACTAATATTTTTGTCTCCTCGAAGTATCCGTAAGACATTTTTCCGTTTCCATGCAACGTCAGGTTGCTGGGTCGAGTGACGCGGATAAACTCATGTTTGACCTGACAGTTTCTTATTCCCAGCCCCTTAAGTTTAAGGCCCGCCTTGTTCCACAGATCTTGATTAGCAATAGGGCAACTTGGACATCGCTCATGAATGTTCGTGCTTGTCATTTGCTGATGGAGGGTTAGGTTGAGCACACAGGGCGTCACTGGTTGGGAGAGGAAAGTAGCTCTTTGGTAAATCGGCTTATCCCTGTAACGAACCGATATCCGGAAAACAGCATCTTCTTTGCATCCGAAACGTGATATTGTAGTTAACGGGAGCAATTTATATGTGTGTTGGTGCAAACCTAAATAATACTATTGCCTTATACTGCATCAGCAGTGGTGGTCTAGATATACACTGGATCAATCCGTCTGTGAGGAGTATAAGCGATCAATTTAGTATTTTAAATCCAAATTATATGGACAGTAGGTACTTCGCCAACATTTTCCAGACAGAAGGCATCCAAGTTAGTAATCTGCATGTACGGGACCACTTCCATGAACGTTTAATATTTCTCACTGAACCTATCTAAGCTTGGATTAACACACATTGCTTGCTTTACAGTTCACTGCTTCAACTTTTTGAACTTGCACAGGACTATTTACTCTCGACTAGGGAACACATTTGTATTCCTGATCTTCAATTACATTTCAAGTTACCATACACATGATATGTAGATCAAGATTTATAGCTTGTGTTTGTATGAGTGATTGCTGTAGAAGTCGAGCTATAATGCCCAACACTGGAAATTACCATTTGAGTAGCTGTAAATGAGTTTTTGTAAGTATAAAAACATTTGTTTGGACTTTAACCTTTGACATTCAAGATATTAAGATTTAGCAAGCACTTTGCCACTATAGCAAACAGGAGAAACTCTTCTGATTGGATCACAAGCTTGAAATTGTAATCTGGGTTTTGGACTGTCTTTGTGATAAAAGAAAACATTCAAGATGTCTAAAGATGAACGGGCCAAGGAAATCCTTAAGGGATTCAAACTGTATCCTTTGTATAATAGAGTAAGAAATAAGTATAGTATGTTTCTCTTTAGTTTGATAAAAGATTAACACAATGTCAGTATTTTGGGAAACATTGAGTAGAGGTCTGAAGTTTGCCAGTTGATCATGTTATGATTTGTCCATTTTAAAGATATTTTTTATCACTTTGTGTCCTGGAAAGTAAGTGAAGAATTTCAATCATAAAAAAATAATAGGGTAGTGTTATAACGGTATGTAGAGTAGTCAACATGTGGAGAAAGAAGATTAAAGGGACAGTCTAGTCCAAAAAAACTTTCATGATTCAGATAGGGCATGTAATTTTAAACCATTTTCCTATTTACTTTTATCATCAATTTTTCTTTGTTCTCTTGGTATTCTTAGTTGAAAGCTCAACCTAGGAGGTTCATATGCTAATTTCTTAGACATTGAAGGCCGCCTCTTAAGAATGCATTTTAACAGGTTTTTCACCACTAGAGGGTGTTAGTTCATGTTTTTCATATAGATAACACTGTGCTCATGCACGTGAAGTTACCTGGGAGCCATCACTGACTGGCTAAACTGCAAGTTTGTCAAAAGAACTGAAATAAAGGGGCAGTTTGCAGAGGCTTAGATACAAGATAATCACAGAGGTAAAAAATATATAAATATAACTGTGTTGGTTATGCAAAACTGGGGAATGGGTAAAAAAAGGGATTATCTATCTTTTAAAACAATAACAATTCTGGTGTAGACTGTCCCTTTAAGAAATATGAAAGTACTGAATTAGCAGAGTTTACCAGATACAGTAATATAAGATATTATACTAATTGTGCTCAAGACAAACATGTCTCTTATTATACAAAACTATTGTCCACTCCATAGTATTTTTTCCTAATTGATGCACCCGGTTTTTGGGCGGTTTTTGGGCATTGTGTGAACCTGTACTATTGTGCATTTTTAGCTAATCTCATACACAATAGAGGTTTTCAAATAAAGCTGCAAGGAGTTTAGCAGTATGCTTATTGTGCTTCTTGGAAAAGTTATCAATGGTTTATATGATAACTTGATGGTATACTATGTATATTTATATTTGCCACATATGCCAGCTTTACTGGCATTCTAAATATGCTTGAATGGGACAGGAACAAGAAAAATTATACAGTATTTTTAGCATAAATATTCTTCCTTGATGTGTTCTAATGCTGTGCATTTCCTTTCATGTTGTTTAAAGGGTTATATGTAAAAACACCTTTATCCTGACTGCTTGGGACTGGAAAAGCTTTGGAATTTTAAATGGTTTGCTTTTTGGAAAATTTGTATCTGTAAAATGGAATGGAACTAACTGTAAACCACTATATAATGTAATTTAGAAATTATTTACATGTCATAATACAGCTTATACATGCAACCTTATGGTAGTTTATATACTTTTTGTATAAATAGTAAGTACACACATAACGATAGTACAGCACTGCAATCAGGTAATATTTGTTTTAAATAAATATAGACTGTTATTTGCGTTTTAGAACACAAAAACCAGGCCAGACATAGGCAGAGAATATTTCGATTTACAAGCAGGGAAAAATAGTAATTTTTTATTTTGAAATTCTGGATTTGGGTGTGCGTGTGTGTGTAAAATTAAACTTTTTTTTTTTTTTTTTAATTTTATTAGCATTTACACTCTAAAATGTTAGTTGATTGTATGTCTGCTTGTGGATTTGTCACAATGAAAGGTCTGTTTGCTCTTTCTTGTTCTACTTTTCCCATATTTTGTCTTGGTTTCTTTTCGAGAAACATGTTATTGCCTAACACACTCCTAAAATTGCCTAAACCCCACACTGGTATGCACAGGCCTGCTCTGGTACTGCTGACCAAGTCCCAGACATTACAGTCTCAGGACCTATCGCTTCCCTGGGCATCTTTGTTGACCTAAGGATGAATGTTAGTGTTCAGAGGTTTGTATTCAGGGTATAACCAACATGGGAAACAACTTATGTTGTGGCATACAACACAAATGGCACACTGAGTAGCTACTATGTGCAAAAATAGACAGTTATATATAGCAAAAAAAGCTCTGGAGGTTTGATCAGTCCATCATTAGTATATAACCATAATTAATAAATGCTGTATAAAGTGCAGTCAATGTGGCCTGAGTAAAGGAGGAGGTTGCTGTTACAAGACATGGCTCGGTAAAAGTTACGTAACAGTAACTGGAGGATCCTGCACAGTCCGTCAGCATTTCATATCGGAGAACAATGTCACGCATGGTGGAGTGGTGAGATCTAACGGAAGGCCCCTTAGATGAGAGTATATCTCTCTGTAGGACATCGCCTATCATTATTGATTCACCGCCACATATGTGCTCTAACAGTACTGTCTCCTGACAAGATATATTGTTATCTACTAGATCTTTGCTGGCTAGATGTTGGTCATTGCATATCTTCATCTAACTTCATTTCATCATTTTATGCCGCTGAGCATTAACATGTTATATGCTTAACCATTGCTGTCATTACTTACACTGTGATTACCAACCGCATCAATTTCACACTGCTGAAGCGCTAACATTGCATGGAATACTTTGCTGGATTGCACTTATCCTAACAACTTGCCGTAGCCTATACGCTTATTGCTGCTTTCCTTGCTTGCTTTGTTCACAGTTGTTTGTTATTGAACTCTTACTGATGCATTGACTGCACTTTATACAGCATTTATTAATTATGGTTATATACTAATGATGGACTGATCAAACCTCCAGAGCTTTTTTTGCTATATATAACTGTCTATTTTTGCACATAGTATTTATTGTGGATCTTCTATATCGCATCTTTAGGGTTATATTGTGGGTATAAATTGTATCACATATCCCCTTGAGCTTTACATGTGCAATGTTATTGTGACTAATGTAGCATATATCAAACAAGCTGTTGATTTTTACTGCCATGGCCATGGCTTATGTTTTTATTCACTGTGGTTATTATCATATTCTTATGACATATTTGTTTAGTCAATAAATTGTTCACTTCATTGTATCAACTCAGTGTATTTTGATTCTTTGCCTTTTTGGGCCTGGTTCCGTGTGAGTGCTTGATACCACTAGTCTGATATTATCTTATGGTGTATTATATGAGAAGTGCTGGCTAAGGAATCCTTTTCTTTTCTGTATTCTTTATGTTTTTTCTGTCATTTTCCTTTTTTCTACCATTGAATTCAATTCAATAATTGATTCCTCCTGTGCACCCTCTGACATTCGATATTTTTGTCTGAGGTTTCTCTTCACCATATCATTAATCCAGGTCTTTTTTTCTTTGAGCTGGTTTGACCGACAATTGGATGGAGAGATATATATATATATATATATAAAACTGTTAGCAAATGAATATAGCAAGTAGGATCATCTATAGTCACTTAGTGGAAAAGTTCCACACAATAGTGGTGATTGTTCATGCAGGATGGTGGTTCAAGCTAAATAGCTACGTTAAGTCCCGCAATTAGATGCTGAGTAATGTAGTAATACAGCATATGTTGAACAGTGTCTGTAAAGAAAGTCCAGGATAAGTCACTGGAAAACAATAAGTGTAGCCAATACTTAACTTGTCCCCGCTGCGTTTAGAAGGAGCCAAAAGTAACCAAGTGTGAAAAGTTATCAAAACCAACTTGAGACTGCGAGCTGGACCACTCCGTGTGTGTGTGTGTCAGGTACGGACAACTTCCGCCGATGTTCCTGGGCAGGCTGATGGCCCGCCAGTCCCGTCAGCAGGGAATGGCCGTGTCTACCCCACATGCCGTCCTCAGTAGACGGTTCACTCACTCTGACGTCAGAGATCTGCGCGCCGTCGCGCAGAAGGTTCACAGAATCCCAAAGCGAAGTAGGTATGTTATAATTTGCAGAGACAGAGCTCAAGACTTCAGACAGCCAGTAGCGGTATCCCATCCGCTGTATATAGGAATGTAGAATCCCCGAGGGGAAAGAAGGGAGGCCAATCTGAGACCAAAAGCCTGGTTCAAATAAGTTGCAGGTACACAGGTGAGTAGGCAAACTAACACCTGACGTGTTTCGCGCATGCGCACATGTGCTTCATCAGAGGTCTGATGAAGCGCATGCGTGAAACGCGTCAGGTGTTTGCCTACTCACCTGTGTATCTGCAACCTTGTTGAATAAACCACTTATTTGAACCAGGCTTTTGGTCTCAGATTGGCCTCCCTTCTTTCCCCTCAGGGAATATATATATATATATATATATATATATATATATATATATATATATATATATATATATATATATATATATATATATATATATATATATATATATATATATATATATATATATATATATATATATAATTTTCACAAACAATACGCCAGATGCCAGGGTGCTAGAGTAGGTTTAGGTATAGCGAATAGAAAACGGCACTCTCTGGGTTAACAGCAAATAACACTTTATTCGGTAACGTTTCGGGAAATGCTCCCCTTCATCAGACCAACATTGTACAAGTGAAGCAAACATCTATACACATACAAGACCCTCCCCCAGTGGAAAAAAAACGCCAAAATTAGTTTCCATGGCAACCAATTAACATAACAACACAAATCCCTATAGTCAATTAGAAGAGTAAATAGCCCTAATACCTATTAACAATCAGTAAAAACTGGTGTATGTAATCCAGATGTGATCCGTAAACACTGGATGTAAAGATAATCAATTTAATCTCATTAATGGCATATTATTAGGCATAATAGGAGCACATAAATAAGGGGCTGAATTAAAAAATAGGATTAAACAGTATTATAAAATTATTAAGCAAAGCATACATATGTAGCAATTTAGTTGTAGTGAATTGTAGCGTTGCCGTTTACAGTGATATACGTGTGTTGAGAGGGGACCGCAATCAATCAATTGTTACTTTGTAGTTAACATTGTAGTGAGTGTGGTAGATCGCATAAAATACAAAAAACATGCATGTAGCGTAATGAATATCCATTTAAAATTTACCCCACGTCAATTGTTCGTTAAAAAATATGTTGAAAAGTCAAGCTTTATCTAATAGAGTTTATTGCCCTAGTACCCAGATGATTCTTTCATTATGCATTTATGGGCAGTTTAGGGCCCCATGGACATCTAGAGGGGAATCCCCTCACGCCAATATTAAGAGTTGGACATTTTTTTTACATGGTAAAAAGGACTTTATGCCTATCTTATATGGGTACTTACTCCCTTAAATTGTATGTTTTGACAATTACCCTATTATTGAAATGTATGTTTGAATTTATAATAAAGCTTGTTTGAAAAAAAAAAAAAAAAAAAAAAATTTACCCCACGTTTGCAAAGCGTCTTGATATGCACAAATAGCTTAGTACTCTTGTAAGTTACACTGACACCGAAACGTTACCGAATAAAGTGTTATTTGCTGTTAAGTCCAGAGAGTGCTGTTTTCTATTCTATCTATCTCGCGCTCTCTCTCTCTCTCGTTACAAATCTCACTATAAAGATGATATGGACCCAGAGGCAGAACTTTCTTTCACTTTCTGTGTTGGCATTTTTCTGCAGGTAATTTTTTAAATTAAACACAATTTTAAATTAGGCAGTTATACTAAAGCACCAGCACAATTGCAATATATATATTAACTGGAGAATAAAGCAATATTTAAAAGTTTTATATATTATATTGCAGCAGTTAAAAAGAGGCAGTCATCAATAAACATCAACTGCTGCTTTGCAGTGCTAACCCGTATTTGACTGTTCTCTTCAAACAGTGCTTCACAGTGGCTGCACTATGTTAAGAAAAATGTACACAATGCAGCCAGAGCAAAGCACTGTTTAAAGAGAACCGCCTGTTGTGGAGCAGGGCTGCAAAGAGAAAGGGATAACAGTTCCCTCATGTGACCCATTCTTTCTGCAAACATGCTGCCTTTTCTGCAATGACATATCAGATCACAGCATGTTCTGCTTTGGGGGATATGTATACTACAAATTCCCACCACAGAGAGATGTGTGTGTGTGTATATATATATATATATATATATATATATATATATATATCGAATGTCCTTCTCACTGTCCCATAATGTCCCATAATGTGGGGATATTTGCCTGCTTTTTTTCACATAAACACCACTCATTCAACTATTTGATAGGGCAGTATGTTTGTACAATATAATACTCACAAAGTCATATACACGTATGCTGCATGAACACTCTGGACCTTTAGGAGCTGTCCAGTAAGCTTACAACCTGGATAGTTGTATTTTAAATCTCCCACACCAAGCCTGTTGTAACTGGAGGATAGGGAACCACAACACTAATAGTGTGAACTTTTAGTATGGGTAATGATAAACCCTTTGAAGACAAAAAAAGCTTCTGCCCAAAAACAGATGCTTGGATCATAGCAAAGAAAATAAAAAACTTTTAAAGTGATGTTAAATCCTAGCGTTTGTGAAACGCTAGGATTTTCCATTGGAAAAAATAAAGGGGACTTTCATTCATGAAGTATAAAATACCTCATTCTGAAAGCTTCTTTGTTTGCAGTGTTTACTGCACTGAGCTGCTAAAGCAGCCCATGGCAGAACGCTATTTGGCTGAGAGGTGACGTTAACACCTCTTAGCCAATAGCCGTGCGGGAAATCTGGCTTTGCGCCGTATATTGTTTACAACCGCTAATAATAATAACTTTAATAATGATAAAATCACTTAAAATACGTAACAATTGTGCTCACAACAGGTTTATCGGTTTCACTAACTGTTTCATCGGGTGAGATCTGTGTTGTGGTTAACTATCCTCCAGTAACAACAGACTCGGTGTGGGAGAGTGAAGATACAACTATCCAGGGTGTGAGCTTACTGGACAGCTCATAAAGGTCCAGATTGTTCATGCAGCACACGTTTGTGCATATGACTGTGTATTATATTTTATACTTTATAGACATACTGCACTATTGTGCGCCCTCTTTTCCTTTTGAATTATTTATTATTTATGTCAAATACATCTTTTCAAGTGGTTGTTCAAATGAACGAAACAAGGAAATTTGTTTGTTACAGGGATATAAAAGGCTATATATTTTCAAACAAAAACCAGAGCAGATAGGTGAGCTAGGCACAGGAGTTTACGTTTTATAGCATAGTGAAAAAGAGCAGAAATGAATACTATTTTTTTTAAAATTTTTTTTTTTATGGGATTAAAACCTAAACATTTTTTTAATCTTAAAATACATGCAACTTTTATGTGCCATTAAATTCCTAGTTAAATGAAATTCTTTAAAACACTACATGTAAGGACAATAACATCACATATTTAGTAATGGATATGAAAGACTATGTTAAAAAACACTGTTAAAGTGAAGGTCAATTTTGACTAATAAGTGCCCGGTTTTTTATAATCCTATTAAAAACATGGGCACTTTAATTAATCAAAATTGAGATTTCAAGCGTTTTCTTCAAAAACTTGCCTTTTAACCCTGAAAGCTGCTCCATCGATATCCCCCGACCGTCGGAAGCCTCTTCTTATGTCAGAAATGATGAATTCGGCTTCCTCCAATCACAGCGTTCCCCCTGGGGGGATCATGACCTGAGGGAACACCGTGATTGGATGAAGCTGGATTTGTCGTTTTGGACACGCGAAGAGGACTTGCCGACTGGCAGATGAAGCACTGCAGCTGCTCTCAGTATTAAAAGGTAAGTATTTGAAGAAAACGCCCAAAATGTCAATATTGATGAATTAAAGTGCCCTTGTTTTTAATAGGATTATTTAAAACTGGGCACTAATTCATCAAAATTGACCTTCACTTTAATGCTTGGTAATTAGTATAAGAGCAATTTGCATTATTTATTGAGGTAAAATTTAATAAATAAAATAAATATTTTTCAAAGTAGAGTGAGACAGTGTTTCCATTTTTGTAGACTAGTTCAAGAATACTATTCTACAGTGGGAGTTAAAGGGACAGTCAACACAAAAATTGTTATTGTTTAAAAAAAGATAGATAACGCCTTTACTACCCATTCCTCAGCTTTGCACAAAAAATCATGGTTATATTAATATACTTAATAACATTTTAAGCCTCTAAATGTCTGTCTGTTTCTAAGTCACTTAAGACAACCCCTTGATAACATGCTGTTTATTTTTTTATTTTTAGCTTTTCACAACAGGAGTGCTAGTTCATGTGAGCCATATAGATAACATTGAGCTCACGCCTGTGGATTCTAACAACACAACACTAATTGGCTTAAATGCCAGTCAATAGATAAAGTTATGTGATCAGGGGGCTGTCAGAAGAGGCTTAGATACACGGTAATCACAGAGATGAAAAGTATATTATTAATATAACCATGTTTTCTGTGCAAAACTGGGGAATATATAATAAAGGGATAATCCATCTTTTTAAACAATACATTTTTTTACGTTGACTGTCCCTTTAAAAAAAACCCCAACTAAAATGATAAAAAAAACAACAACTCGCTTGTTAGTAGAAAGTTATAAATTGTGGTTTTAAATGGCAGTCTGTTCATCTTAAATTCATGGTAATACATTTTATAATATGCTTCTAAAAAACAGAAAATTATTTTCATCAAAGTTGAAGGACAACAAAGGCATTAATTAAATTGCTTAAATAGCTTCCAAATAACTGTAACAAAGATAGTAGCATAAGCATCAGTGTTCCCAGAACCTATTAAGGGCCAGATTACAAGTAAGGCGCAACATTTTCGCGCAAAGGATAGTTTTCACGATCGTTTGCACGCATGTTAATTTGTGCTCGAGTTGAGTGTAAATGCAATTCCGATTTACGCTAGAATCATTACCACAGTTCTCAGAGCTGTGGTTAAGTGTTTCGCGAAACTGAAGTGTCACAAAACATTGAAAATACATTGCAAAGTACACTTACTCATAATATCTTTATTTAATAATATATATATATAGCATTGGAGCACTTTGCAGTTAAAGTGAAATCAATTTGGATGAATTAGTGTCCGGTTTTTAATAAATCTATTAAAAACAAGGGCACTTTAATTCATCAAAATTGATATTTCACTCCTTTTTCTTCAGAAACTTACCTTTTAATCCTGAAAGCCGCTGCAGCGCTTCCTCTGGCTGTCGGAAGCCTCTTACGTCAGAAATGACGAATCCGGCTTCCTCCAATCACGGCTTTCCCCCCCGGGGGATCATGCCCTGATGCAACGCCGTGATTGGAGGAAGCTGGATTCGTCATTTTGGACCTGCGAAAAGGGCTTGCGACGGGCAAGGGATTAAAAGGTACGTTTTTGAAGAAAAGGAGTGAAATGTCAATTTTGATGAATTAAAGTGCCCTTGTTTTTAATAGGATTATTAAAGGGACACTCGGGTTAAATTCAATTTTCATGATTGATACAGCATGTAATTTTAAACAACTTTCCAATATACTTCCATTAAAAAAAATGTCCACAGTCTTTAATATTTACAATTGTTGAGTCACCAGATCCTACTGAGCATGTGCAAGAATTCACAGACTATACGTATATGCATTTGTGATTGGCTGATTGCTATCACATGGTACAAGGGGAGTGGAAATATACATAACTTTGAAATTTGTTCTAAAAAATCTACTACTTATTTGAAGTTCAGACTAAGTGCTATTGCATTGTCTTGTTATCTTGCATTTGTTGATTATGCAAATCTAATGTGTTGACTGGTCCTTTAAAAACCAGGCACTAATTCATCAAAATTGACCTTCATTTTAAGTGGATTAAAAAATGTAAAAGCATATTCATGCAATAGTCATATTTCTCTTGTTAAGTGTATCCAGTCCACGGATCATCCATTACTTATGGGATATTAACTCCTCCCCAACAGGAAGTGCAAGAGGATTCACCCAGCAGAGCTGCTATATAGCTCCTCCCCTAACTGCCATTACCAGTCATTCTCTTGCACCCAACGAATAGATAGGATGTGTGAGAGGACTGTGGTGATTATACTTAGTTTCATACCTTCAATCAAAAGTTTGTTATTTTATAATAGCACCGGAGTGTGTTATTCCTTCTCTGGTAGAATTTGAAGAAGAATCTACCTGAGTTTTTCTATGATTTTAGCCGGAGTAGTTAAGATCATATTGCTGTTTCTCGGCCATCTGAGGAGAGGTAAACTTCAGATCAGGGGACAGCGGGCAGATTAATCTGCAAAGAGGTATGTAGCAGCTTATTATTTTCTGACAATGGAATTGATGAGAAAATTCTGCCATACCGATATAATGTAAACTCAGCCTTAAATGCAGTAGCAGCAACTGGTATCAGGCTGTCATGTATGTATATTTTACACTTCAGTATTCTGGGGAATGGCACTTCACTGGAATTATACTGTATGCATAAAACTTTAGCCTAATTTGCAGGGACTAGCAACAGGCTTTTTAATAACACTCAATTTATTAATGTTAAACGTTTTTTGCTGGCATGTAAAATCGTTTAATTTTCTGAGGTACTGGGTGAAAAAATGTTTTGGGCACTATTTTTTTCCACTTGGCAGTCGTTTTATTTAATTTATGACAGTTTACTGATCTCTCTCACTGTTATGTGTGAGGGGGAGGGACCTTTTTTGGTGCTTTTGCTACGCATCAAAAAATTCAGTCAGAAGTTTATTGTCTTCCCTGCATGATCCGGTTCATCTCTACAGAACTCAGGGGTCTTCAAAACTTGTTTTGAGGGAGGTAATCACTCACAGCAGAGCTGTGAGATTGTAGTTGACTGTGATAAAAAAAAAAAAAAACGTTTATTTCTGTATTTTTTTTTTTTTTCTGCTATCCTTTGCTAATGGGAGCAATCCTTTGCTAAAATTGTGTTTTTTACAAAGATTTGATGCTATAACTTTTCAGTTTATTAATTTTCAACTGTCATAACTTTTTCTGTGCTTCTTATAGGCACAGTACGTTTTCATATTATAGTAAATTACTTGAAAAGTATTTCCAAGTTGCTAGTTTATTTGCTAGTGTGTTAAACATGTCTGATTCAGAGGAAGATATCTGTGCTATATGTGCTAAAGCCAAAGTGGAGCCCAATAGAAATTTATGTACTAACTGTATTGATGCTACTTTAAATAAAAGTCAATCTGTACAAATTGAACATATTTCACCAAACAACGAGGGGAGAGTTATGCCGACTAACTCGCCTCACGTGTCAGTACCTGCATCTCCCGCTCGGGAGGTGCGTGATATTGTAGCGCCGAGTACATCTGGGCGGCCATTACAAATCACATTACAGGATATGGCTACTGTTATGACTGAAGTTTTGGCTAAATTACCAGAACTAAGAGGTAAGCGTGATCACTCTGGGGTGAGAACAGAGTGCGCTGATAATATTAGGGCCATGTCAGACACTGCGTCACAATTTGCAGAACATGAGGACGGAGAGCTTCATTCTGCGGGTGACGGTTCTGATCCAAACAAACTGGATTCAGATATTTCAAATTTTAAATTTAAGCTGGAAAACCTCCGTGTATTACTAGGGGAGGTGTTAGCGGCTCTGAATGATTGTAACACAGTTGCAATACCAGAGAAAATGTGTAGGTTGGATAAATATTTTGCGGTACCGGCGAGTACTGACGTTTTTCCTATACCTAAGAGACTTACTGAAATTGTTACTAAGGAGTGGGATAGACCCGGTGTGCCGTTCTCACCCCCTCCGATATTTAGAAAGATGTTTCCAATAGACGCCACCACACGGGACTTATGGCAAACGGTCCCTAAGGTGGAGGGAGCAGTTTCTACTTTAGCTAAGCGTACCACTATCCCGGTGGAGGATAGCTGTGCCTTTTCAGATCCAATGGATAAAAAGTTAGAGGGTTACCTTAAGAAAATGTTTGTTCAACAAGGTTTTATATTGCAACCTCTTGCATGCATTGCACCTGTCACGGCTGCAGCAGCATTTTGGTTTGAGTCTCTGGAAGAGACACTTGAATCAGCTCCATTAGATGAGATTACACACAAGCTTAAAGCCCTTAAGTTAGCTAACTCATTTATTTCAGATGCCGTAGTACATTTAACTAAACTTACGGCTAAGAATTCCGGATTCGCCATTCAGGCACGCAGAGCACTGTGGCTAAAATCCTGGTCAGCTGACATTACTTCTAAATCTAAATTGCTTAATATACCTTTCAAAGGGCAGACCTTATTCGGGCCCGGGTTGAAAGAAATTATCGCTGACATTACAGGAGGTAAAGGCCATGCCCTGCCTCAAGACAGAGCCAAACCTAAGGCTAGACAGTCTAATTTTCGTTCCTTTCGTAATTTCAAAGCAGGAGCAGCATCAACTTCCTCTGCACCAAAACAGGAAGGAGCTGTTGCTCGCTACAGACAAGGCTGGAGACCTAACCAGTCCTGGAACAAGGGCAAGCAGGCCAGGAAACCTGCTGCTGCCCCTAAGACAGCATGAATCGAGGGCCCCCGATCCGGGAACGGATCTAGTGGGGGGCAGACTTTCTCTCTTCGCCCAGGCTTGGGCAAGAGATGTCCAGGATCCCTGGGCGTTAGAGATCATATCTCAGGGATACCTTCTAGACTTCAAATTCTCTCCCCCAAGAGGGAGATTTCATCTGTCAAGGTTGTCAACAAACCAAATAAAGAAAGAGGCGTTTCTACGCTGCGTACAAGATCTTTTATTAATGGGAGTGATCCATCCGGTTCCGCGGTCGGAACAAGGACAAGGGTTTTACTCAAATCTGTTTGTGGTTCCCAAAAAAGAGGGAACTTTCAGGCCAATCTTGGATTTAAAGATCCTAAACAAATTCCTAAGAGTTCCATCGTTCAAAATGGAAACTATTCGGACAATCTTACCCATGATCCAAAAGGGTCAGTACATGACCACAGTGGATTTAAAGGATGCTTACCTTCACATACCGATTCACAAAGATCATTACCGGTATCTAAGGTTTGCCTTTCTAGACAGGCATTACCAGTTTGTAGCTCTTCCATTCGGATTGGCTACGGCTCCGAGAATCTTCACAAAGGTTCTGTGTGCTCTTCTGGCGGTACTAAGACCGCGAGGAATTGCTGTAGCTCCGTACCTAGACGACATTCTGATACAAGCTTCAAGCTTTCAAACTGCCAAGTCTCATACAGAGTTAGTACTGGCATTTCTAAGGTCGCATGGATGGAAGGTGAACGAAAAGAAGAGTTCTCTCTTTCCACTCACAAGAGTTCCCTTCTTGGGGACTCTTATAGATTCTGTAGAAATGAAGATTTACCTGACAGAAGACAGGTTAACAAAGCTTCAAAATGCATGCCGTGTCCTTCATTCCATTCAACACCCGTCAGTAGCTCAATGCATGGAGGTGATCGGCTTAATGGTAGCAGCAATGGACATAGTACCCTTTGCACGTCTACATCTCAGACCGCTGCAATTGTGCATGCTAAGTCAGTGGAATGGGGATTACTCAGACTTGTCCCCTACTCTGAATCTGGATCAAGAGACCAGAAATTCTCTTCTATGGTGGCTTTCTCGGCCACATCTGTCCAGGGGGATGCCATTCAGCAGGCCGGACTGGACAATTGTAACAACAGACGCCAGCCTACTAGGTTGGGGCGCTGTCTGGAATTCTCTGAAGGCTCAGGGACAATGGAATCAGGAGGAGAGTCTCCTACCAATAAACATTCTGGAATTGAGAGCAGTTCTCAATGCCCTTCTGGCTTGGCCCCAGTTAACAACTCGGGGGTTCATCAGGTTTCAGTCGGACAACATCACGACTGTAGCTTACATCAACCATCAGGGAGGGACAAGAAGCTCCCTAGCAATGATGGAAGTATCAAAGATAATTCTCTGGGCAGAGTCTCACTCTTGCCACCTGTCAGCAATCCACATCCCGGGAGTGGAGAACTGGGAGGCGGATTTCTTAAGTCGTCAGACTTTTCATCCGGGGGAGTGGGAACTTCATCCGGAGGTCTTTGCCCAAATACTTCGACGTTGGGGCAAACCAGAGATAGATCTCATGGCGTCTCGACAGAACGCCTAGCTTCCTCGTTACGGGTCCAGATCCAGGGATCCGGGAGCGGTTCTGATAGATGCTTTGACAGCACCTTGGACCTTCGGGATGGCTTATGTGTTTCCACCCTTCCCGATGCTTCCTCGATTAATTGCCAGAATCAAACAGGAGAGAGCATCAGTGATTCTAATAGCGCCTGCATGGCCACGCAGGACTTGGTATGCAGATCTAGTGGACATGTCATCCTGTCCACCTTGGTCGCTACCTCTGAAACAGGACCTTCTGATCCAGGGTCCCTTCAAACATCAAAATCTAATTTCTCTGAAGCTGACTGCTTGGAAATTGAACGCTTGATTTTATCAAAACGTGGTTTTTCTGAGTCAGTTATTGATACCTTAATACAGGCTAGGAAGCCTGTTACCAGAAAGATTTACCATAAGATATGGCGCAAATACTTATATTGGTGCGAATCCAAGAGTTACTCATGGAGTAAGGTTAGGATTCCGAGGATATTGTCTTTTCTACAAGAAGGTTTAGAAAAGGGTTTATCCGCTAGTTCCTTAAAGGGACAGATTTCAGCTCTGTCCATTCTTTTACACAAACGTCTGTCAGAAGTTCCGGACGTTCAAGCTTTTTGTCAGGCTTTAGCTAGGATCAAGCCTGTGTTTAAAACTGTTGCTCCACCATGGAGTTTGAACTTAGTTCTTAATGTTTTACAGGGGGTTCCGTTTGAACCCCTTCATTCCATTGATATCAAGTTGTTATCTTGGAAAGTTCTGTTTTTAATGGCGATTTCCTCGGCTCGAAGAGTCTCTGAGTTATCTGCCTTACATTGTGATTCTCCTTATCTGATTTTTCATTCAGACAAGGTAGTTCTGCGTACTAAACCTGGGTTCCTACCTAAGGTGGTCACTAACAGGAATATCAATCAAGAGATTGTGGTTACATCTTTGTGTCCTAATCCTTCTTCGAAAAAGGAACGTCTGCTACACAATCTAGATGTAGTCCGTGCCCTGAAATTTTATCTACAGGCAACTAAGGATTTTCGACAAACGTCTTCCCTGTTTGTCGTTTATTCTGGTCAGAGGAGAGGTCAAAAAGCTTCGGCTACCTCTCTCTCCTTTTGGCTTCGTAGCATAATAAGGTTAGCCTATGAGACTGCTGGACAGCAGCCTCCTGAAAGAATTACAGCACATTCTACTAGAGCTGTGGCTTCCACTTGGGCCTTTAAGAATGAGGCTTCTGTTGAACAGATTTGCAAGGCTGCAACTTGGTCTTCTCTTCATACTTTTTCCAAATTTTACAAATTTGACACTTTTGCTTCTTCGGAGGCTGTTTTTGGGAGAAAGGTTCTTCAGGCAGTGGTTCCTTCCGTATAAAGAGCCTGCCTGTCCCTCCCGTCATCCGTGTACTTTAGCTTTGGTATTGGTATCCCATAAGTAATGGATGATCCGTGGACTGGATACACTTAACAAGAGAAAACATAATTTATGCTTACCTGATAAATTTATTTCTCTTGTAGTGTATCCAGTCCACGGCCCGCCCTGTCACTTTAAGGCAGGTAATTTTTCCATTAAACTACAGTCACCACTGTACCCTATGGTTTTCCTTTCTCTGCATGTTTTCGGTCGAATGACTGGTAATGGCAGTTAGGGGAGGAGCTATATAGCAGCTCTGCTGGGTGAATCCTCTTGCACTTCCTGTTGGGGAGGAGTTAATATCCCATAAGTAATGGATGATCCGTGGACTGGATACACTACAAGAGAAATAAATTTATCAGGTAAGCATAAATTATGTTTTTCATGTTGTGTTTGCGCATTTTAGAATATGTGATCAGGTTTGCTCATTTGAGAATATGCGATTGGGTTAGCGCAAATGAGAATATGTGATTGTGTTTGCACAAAAGTAGGGGCGCAAAAATATACTTAAGCCGGATCGTTAATTAGCACTCCATTCGTAATCTGGCCCTTAATGGGAACACCACCCAGTAATATATTAAACCGATACTTAAGGGACAGTACACCAGAATTTTTATTTTTTAAAAATATAATCTCTTTATTAACCATTCCCCAGTTTTGCATAACCAACACAGTTATATTAATACATGTTTTACCTCTGTGATTACCTTGTATCTAAGCCTCTGCAGACTGCCCCCTTATCTCAGTACTTTTGACAGACATGCAATTTAGCCAATCAGTGCAGACTCCTAAATAACTCCATGGGAGTGAGCACAGTGTTATCAATATGACACACATGAACTAGTACTGTCTAACTGTGAAAAACGTTCAAAATGCTCTGAGCTAAGAGGTGGTTTTCAACGGTTTAGAAATCAGTTTGAGCCTACCTAGGTTTAGAGTTTCAAAAATACCACCAAGGAAACAAAGCACATTTGATGATAAAAGTAAATGGTAAAGTTGTTTAACCCTTTGAGTGCTAATGACGGCTCTGAGCCGTCACAGAGTTTCTCACTCTGGTGCTAATGACGGCTCAGAGCCGTCATGAACGCTCTCCCACCTTGAGGGAGATCTGGGGGCTCCTAACCACTCCTACCCAGACGATCGTGCCTGTAGAGTGACAGGCATCGCCGGGGCTTCACGTGATGCGTGGTGACGTCACGAGCAATGACGTGATGACGTCTCCGCGCAACTTTATTTATACTTAACAATGTTAAGTATAGGAGGAGGGGGCATGCTGTTTAGAAGCCTGTATCTCAGGCATCTAAGCAGCTACAGATCCCCAAGACCCACTGTTGGAAAAGTAATCGCCTAACCTTTCCAACAATGTAAGTCTTGGGGGTCTGTAAAAAAAAAAGAAAAAAAAAAAGAAAGAAAAAGAAAAAAATGTTCCCCCCCCCCCCAAAAAAAACATAAAAAATATTAGCACCCAGGTGGGAAAGTGCTTAGCACTCAAATGGTTAAAATTGCATGCCCTATCTGAATCATTAAAGTTTAAAGGGACAGTCTACACCAGCATATGTATTGTTTTAAAAGATAGTTAATCACTTTATTACCCATTCCCTAGTTTTGCATAACCAACACAGTTATATTAATACACTTTTTACCTCTGTGATTACCTTGTATCTAAGCCTCTGCAGACTGCCCCCTTATCTCAGTGCTTTTTACAGACTTGCATTTTAGCCAATCAGTGCTGGCTTCTAGGAACTCGACATGCGTGAGCACAGTGTTATCTATATGAAACACATGAACTAACACCCTCTAGTGGTGAAAAACGGTCAAAGTGCCCTGAGATGAGAGGCGGCCTTTAAGGGCTTAGAAATTAGCATATTAACCTCGTAGGTTTAGCTTTCAACTAAGAATACCAAGAGAACAAAGCAAAATTGGTGATAGATGTAATTTTGAAAAATTACTTGTCCTATCTGAATAATGAAAGTTTGTTGTGGACTAGACTGTCCCTTTTAAGATAAAGTTCCCAAAAAAAAATTTCCAATGTTTTTTTGCACAAATTATCATTAAATCAATTTGTTTTCTGTAGAGCACACTGTGTATGAAATTTAGATTACAGTCAAGACTAGTGTAAAAGAAAGAGACATTAAACCCAACATTTTTTATTTCATGAGAGAGTGTGTGTTTCTGTTATGGTCAACCTTGTGCGATCTGTAGAAGAAAATAATTATATATATATATATATATATATATATATATATATATATATATATATATATATATATATATATATATATATATATATATATATATATATATATATATATATTTTATTTTTTTTTAAACTGGTAATGCTGCCGGTATATGCACAAAATAGCAGCTTGTTTACTACGATTTGCTCCTCTTGAGGTTTGATCCCTTGATGTACTCTGTGTTTTTCAGTGTTTGACTTGAGACTCTGTGATGATGCATTTGCAAATTGCTAGCTAAAATTGCTTCATCTTTGGTGGATTGACTATAATGTTCAACTGCATACTGTGTGAAGTCTCCAGACACACTTAAGTGAACATTTCTCAGAAGTGTGCCCAAGGCAGAACATACAGCATGTCTGCAGAAATAAAAGGAACGCATGCAGGAAATGTTAGCGCTTTTGCTTTGCAGCTCTGCTTCACATTAGGTTGTACTCTTCAAACAGAACTGTTCAATATTTATCATTTTTGTGAAAAATGGTTAAACAAAAGCTTTTTAAATTGAAACCAGAAGGAAATATGTGAGTCCTGGGGCTCTACTGCTCACTGGCTGATAGGGACAACTCCATGTAGGAAATAATGAAGAAGCCATTCCATTTTTTTTAAACAAATATGCAATCCGATTGATAAAATAACCAATCCTTCTGTGCTATTACTACCTTCCTGTTTTTGCAGGTTGTTGCAATAGCAAGGTGTATATATAACCTCTTTGCGGTGAGGCCTACCACATTTTCTGCCTCTGGAGTTGCAGGGTTTGTGTTCTCTTTTTTTTTTTTTTTTAAAGATATGGTGACTCCACGGTTTGAGTAATTACTGTTGGGAATATCACTCCTGGCCAGCAGGAGGAGGCAAAGACCACCACAGTTAAACTGCTAAGTATCACTCCCTTACCCACAACCCCCAGTCATTCTCTGTGCCTTCGGTGCAGGGAGGAGGTGAAGTTTAGGTGTCTGAAGAACATTTGGTATTTCATCTACAAGCAAGTTTTGGGGTATAGCCGTATTCCACGTCATTCCTTACAGTCGGGTAGTGGTGGCTTTAAAAGCAGGTAGGAACTTGTAAAGAGGTACTTACTGAGTTTTCCTAACAATTGATGCCCTAATTTAGAAATCCAGAGTTGGCTACTCCTGTTCTTTCTTTTTCAAAGGTCTCTGTGAAGAACTGTGTCTTCTCATTCCTTGTAACTGTCTACATGCCAGACAGCGGAGCAAGTAAGTGCTTTTTCTTCCAGTTGGGGAGACCATGCACTAATCAAATTAAAAGACACTGCTTTTCTCTTGCAAGATGTATCGAGTCCACGGATTCATCCAATACTTGTGGGATATTCTCCTTCCCAACAGGAAGTGGCAAAGAGAGCACCATCAGCAGAGCTGTCTATATAGCTCCTCCCTTAGCTCCACCCCCAGTCATTCTCTTTGCCTACTCAAAGTACTAGGAAGGGTAAAGTGAGTGTGGTGACAAAAATGTTAGTTTTTATTTTCTCAAGCAAAAGTTTATTTAAATGGTACCGGTGTGTACTATTCACTCTCTAGCAGAAAAGGGATGAAGATTTCTGCAAGGAGGATGATGATCTTAGCACTTTGTAACTAAGATCCACTGCTGTTCCCACAGAGGCTGAGGAGTACAGGAAAACTTCAGTTGGGGGAACGGTTTGCATGCTAAGCTGCATTGAGGTATGTTCAGTCAATTTTTTTCTAGACAGACTGTGATAATTCTAGAAAAGGCTGACAATTTTCCCATGAGGGAAGGGTAAGCTGTATTCAGAGACTTAGTATGGAATCCAAGCTTGCACAAAGGGCTAAATTGTTACTGGTGACACTTAAAAGAAAAAAGTTTTTTTATTAAGAGAGATTAACGTTTTGAGGGACTTTGGGAGCTCCATTATGGCTTATTCAAGGGTTATTAACCCACATGGCTAGTTTAGAAACACTTTGGTGTGTTTCTTTTAGGCCCCAATGACATTGAGTGAGGTGGGAGGGGCCTATTTTCGCGCCTCAGATGCGCAGTTTATTTTACACACAAGACATCCAGCTGCTACTCTGGAGGGTCATTCTGTACTTGAGGGTCTAAAGGAAGCTTTTTCCCCACAATTCTATCTCTAAGGGCAGGTAGGCGCCACAGCAGAGCTGTGGCAAGGTTCTATTCCTCAGATTCGCCTTTCTGGACAGGCATTACCAGTTTGTGGCCCTTCCCTTCAGGCTGGCCACAGCTCCCAGAATTTTCACAAAGGTGCTAGTAGGGTCCCTTTTGGCGGTTATAAGACCGCGGGGCATAGCAGTGGCGCCTTATCTAGATGACATCTTAATTCAAGCGCCGACTTTCCAGCTAGCCAAGTCCCACACGGACATCGTGTTGGCTTTTCTGAGATCTCATGGGTGAAAGGTGAACATAAAAAAGAGTTCTCTCTTCCCTCTCACAAGAGTTTCCTTCCTAGGGACTCTTATAGACTCGGTAGAAATGAAAATATTTCTGACGGAGGTCAGGAAATCAAAACTCATAACCACCTGCCGAGCTCTTCATTCCATTCCTCGGTCATCAGTGGCTCAGTGTATGGAGGTAATCGGACTTATGGTAGCGGCAATGGACATAGTTCCTTTTGCCCGCCTTCTCCTCAGAGCACTGCAACTATGCATGCTCGAACAGTGGAATGGGGATTATGCAGATTTATCTCCTCAAATACATCTGGATCAGGAGACCAGAGATTCTCTTCTCTGGTGGTTGTCTCAGGACCACCTGTCTCTGGGAATGTGTTTCCGCAGGCCAGAGTGGCTCATAGTAACGACAGATGCCAGCCTACTGGGCTGGGGTGCAGTCTGGAACTCCCTGAAAGCTCAGGGCTTATGGTCTCAGGTGGAAGCTCTCCTCCCAATAAACATTCTAGAACTGAGAGCGATATTCAATGCTATTCAGGCGTGGCCTCAGCTGGCTGCGGCCAAGTTCATCAGATTTCAGTCGGACAACATCACGACTGTAGCTTATATCAATCATCAAGGCGGAACACAGAGTTCTCTAGCGATGATGGAGGTGACCAAAATAATCTGATGGGCGGAGACTCACTCTTGCCATCTTTCAGCAATCCATATCCCAGGGGTAGTGAACTGTCACCAGACTTTTCATCGGGGGATTGGGAGCTCCATTCGGAAGTATTTGCCCAGCTGACTCGGCTATGGGGCACACCAGAATTAGATCTGATGGCGTCTCGTCAGAACGACAAGCTTCCTTGTTACGGGTCCAGGTCACGGGATCTCCAGGCTGTACTGATAGATGCTCTAGCAGTGCCCTGGTCCTTCAACCTGGCCTATGTATTTACACCGTTTCCTCTTCTTCCACGTCTGCTTGCCAGAATCAAGCAGGAGAGAGCTTCAGTGATTTTGATAGCGCCTGCGTGGCCACGCATGATTTGGTATGCAGATCTGGTGGACATGTCATCTGTTCCACCGTGGACTCTGCCAATGAGGCAGGACCTTCTAATCCAGGGTCCATTCAAGCATCCAAATCTTATTTCTCTGCGTCTGACTGCTTGGAGATTGAAGCCTGATTTTATCAAAGCGTGGGTTTTCTGAGTCGGTCATTGATACCCTGATTGAGGCTAGAAAGCCTGTCTCCAGGAAAATCTATCATATGGTATGGCGAAAATATCTTTATTGGTGTGAATCCAAGGGTTACTCATGGAGTAAGATTAGGATTCCTAGGATATTGTCTTTTCTCCAAGAAGGATTGGAGAAGGGATTATCAGCTAGTTCCTTTAAAAGGACAAATATTTGCTTTGTCTATTCTTTTACACAAACGTCTGGCAGATGTCCCAGATGTTCAAGCTTTTAGTCAGGATCAAGCCTATATTCAAACCTATTGCTCCGCCTTAGAGCTTAATCTTAGTCCTTAGAGTTCTTCAAGGGGTTCCGTTTGAACCTATGCATTCCATAGATATTAAGCTTCTATCTTGGAAAGTTCTGTTTTTAGTAGCTATCTCTTCGGCTCGAAGAGTTTCTGAGTTATCTGCTTTACAGTGTGAGTCACCTTATCTTGTTTTCCATGCTGATAAGGTGGTTTTGCGTACCAATCCTGGATTCCTTTCTAAGGTTGTTTCTAATAGTAATATCAATCAGGAAATTGTTGTTCCTTCTCTGTGTCCTAATTCTTCTTCCAAGAAGGAACGTCTGTTGCACAATCTTGATGTGGTTCGTGCTTTAAAGTTCTACTTACAAGCAACTAAAGATTTTCGTCAAACATCTTTGTTTGTTGTCTATTCTGGTAAGCGGAGAGGTCAAAAGGCTACGGCTACCTCTCTTTCTTTTTGGCTGAAAAGCATCATCCGTTTGGCTTATGAGACTGCTGGCCAGCAGCCTCCTGAAAGGATTACTGCTCATTCTACTAGAGCAGTGGCTTCCACATGGGCTAAATACTTTTTCCAAATTTTACAAATTTGATACTTTTGCTTCTTCGGAGGCTATTTTTGGGAGAAAGGTTCTACAAGCAGTGGTGCCTTCCGTTTAGGTACCTGTCTTGTCCCTCCCTTCATCCGTGTCCTAAAGCTTTGGTATTGGTATCCCACAAGTATTGGATGAATCTGTGGACTCGATACATCTTGCAAGAGAAAACAAAATTTATGCTTACCTGATAAATTTCTTTCTCTTGCGATGTATTGAGTCCACGGCCCGCCCTGTCTATTTAAGACAGGTAATATATTTTTATTTAAAAAACTTCAGTCACCACTGCACCCTATAGTTTCTCTTTTTTCTATAACTATATAGACAGCTCTGCTGTGGATGCTCTCTTTGCCACTTCCTGTTGGGAAGGAGAATATCCCACAAGTATTAGATGAATCCGTGGACTCGATACATCGCAAGAGAAAGCAATTTATCAGTTAAGCATAAATTTTGTTTTTTTATTCGGACATAGATAATCCTGTTGTATGGGTTACACTGTGGCATTAAGCAGGCAGTGTAGCATGTGTGAGACTAACATTTAAACTCTTTTAAAAAGAAAGGGTAAAATGTTTTTAATTAGGGTTTATTTTCTGACACATTTTTACCCATTTTATTAAGCTTGATGAAACAGACACTGGTAGGCTGAGAAACGCGTTACTAGTATTTTAATAAAATACGTTTTATACACTTACCACTTGCTGCCGTACATTTTTATATTTCTACCTGCATCCCATCTCTGGACTGCTGGGAGTTGCTGATTGCCGGATATCAGTCTACTGGGTGACTGTTCTGATCCCAATTTGCCTCTATTTCACCAAGGGAGGTGCTCCACCAAATGTGAGTGTAATTTTACCATATTATACCTCACTTGTCCAAACAATACTAGGCTATATAGGCACCCTTGTTTTCTGTATATATCATCTACAGATTATTGAACACCTACCAGAGGTCAGTCTTCTGGGTGACTGCTATTGATCCCAGATTGCCCCTTCTGCACCACTAGGGGTGCCACACCAAATGTGAGTGTATACATCACATTATCATTTCTTTTTTTGCATTGTCTACAGATCATTGATCCTGGATCGTGGCCTTGATCCTTTCACAGATAGCTGCCTTGAACTGCACCAACTACAATTCACTGGTGACATCACCATCTTTAATGAGACTTTATCACTTTTATAGCCATAAAGAAATGTTTAATATTACAGTATTTACTTTCTATAAGTCATTATTGTCTTCCACAAAGGTATCTAGATAAAGATACATCATTGTTATACTGTTATATATTAATGTTATAATGTTAATTCACATTGATACACGCTGCATATTTTTTTTACAGCATATATCTCAGCTTGAGTTGATTGTAAACGGTATACCAAGGGCGCCCTATCCTATTATCTCACATATTTACTTGATAAAACAATACAAGCTTAAACTGAAAGTAAGGCTGAATTTTCTATTTCTGCAGCTTATTCATTTCCCCTTTGCTTTAAAATAAACCGATGCAACATTTTAAACTGTCAGGTTTGAAAAAATGTTTATTTCTTGTACTCCGTGTACCAGCTATTTTTAGTGCCTCTCTGTGTCGCAGCAGTAATTTGAGCTCGGCAGTTGTGGTCACATGACTAGCTTTACTTCATAACGTTTGAGGAAATTTTTTTTTCTCCATTTCCGGATGAGGTGTGGGGTTGCCTGAGGGGTATTTTAGAAGTTTATTTGATGTTTAGTAAAAAAAAATTTCTGAACTTTTCTCACATAATTTTAGCTGGGGATCGATCCTAATTTGGATTAAAATTTAAAGTGTATTTTTCCTTGGCTTATTTTAATGGAATATTAAAATCTTTGAAACTTATCTGTACAAGTTTTTTTTACTTTTTCACAACATATCTGATATGGAGCAAGAGCCTGCTCCTATGCAATTTTGTTCTTCATGTGTCAAAAAAAAACTTGTGAAATAAAGGTAAACTTTTTGAGCCTAATGTCTCAGGATGATGCTGTTAAAATAATACCTCAGCTTTCTCCTGCTACGTCCCAAGCCTCAATGGTGTTACATGCAATGCCCTGCGGCTCCTCTATAACTCCTAGTGGAGTTTATGTAAAAGCAGAAATTGCTGCCCAGGTATCTTCAGCTGTATCTGCGGCATTAGCTGCCATTCCCAGATTACAGGGAAAACGCAAGAGGAAATCTAGAAATTCAGAAAGTAAGGTGCCTGTCCTCCGTTCTGGTTCCCAAGTTGTCCTTTCTCATAAGTCTGATGAGGAAGATACATCGGGACTTTCCGATGGTGAAATCTCAGATTCGAACACTATAATTCCTTCTTCTGAGACTGTTGTGGTATCCTTCATCTGTATGCTTGAACACCTTTTGTGTATTGTTAAAGGAGGTTTTAGCTACTTTAGATGACTCCGATACCCTTGTCGTTGTCACTCCTAAGAAATCTAGTAAACTTAAAATTAATAGTTTCTTTGATGAACCTTCCACTTCAGAGGTTTTTCCTGTGCCAGACCGTGCTAGGGAGATGATCTCACAGGAATGGGAGAAACCAGTGGTGTTTTTTCCCCTGTCTCCAATTTTGAAGAAAATGTTTCCTGTCAAGGACTCCATTAAAGACCCTTGGTATATTGTACCCAAAGTTAAAGGTTCCATTTTCACTCTGGCTAAGAGAACCAGTATTCCTATTTACGATAGCTGCTCTTTTAATGATCCAATGGACAGGAAGCTGGAGGCTTATTTGAAAAGATTTATGTTCATCAAGGTCTCCAATGTCAACCTGTGGTGTGTATTGCTACCGTCACTAGTGCGGCATCTTATTGGTTTGACGACTGTCTGATTTTCTTCAAGTAGAGCTTTACTTGGATGAAATTCAAGATAGGATTAAAGCTCTTAAGTTGGCCAATTCCTTTATTGCATATGCCATTTTACATGTTTTTAGACTAGGAGCTAAAACCTCTAGCTACGCTGTCCTAGACCGCAGGGCATTATGGTTGAAATCCTGGTCTGCGGACGTTTCCTCTAAAGTCAAGCTTCTGGCGATTCCTTACAAGGGCAAAACCTTGTTTGGACCCAGTTTATCAGAAACTATCTCCGATATTACGGGTAGAAAAGTGTCTTTTTTTTTTTCTACCTCAAGATAAGAAGAAAAGGCCTAAAGGACATCAGAGTAATTTTCGTTTCTTTCGTAGCTTCAGAGGAAAGCCTTCCCCTTCTTCTTCCAAGCGGGAACAATCCAAGTCTTCTTGGAAACCCAATCAGTCTTGGAACAAGGGGAAACAATCAAAGAAACCCACAGCTGATTCCAAATAAGCATGAAGGGTTTGCCACCGATCCAGGATCAAGTGGGGCGCAGACTTTCTCAGTTCTCTCAAGCCTGGATACGAGATGTCCCAGATCCCTGGACTGTGGACATAGTATCCAAGAGTTACAAATTGGAATTCAAGACTTTTCCTCCCAGAGGCAGATTCCTTCTCTCAAGATTATCTGCAGACCAGATAAGGAGAGAGGCGTTCTTGAAATGTAGTGAAAAGAGAAGAACTGTTCTTCTCTTTTCACTGCAGATTACTGACATTGGATCGTGGCCTTGATCCTCTACAGATAGCTGCCTTTCTGGAAATCCTCTTACATTTTTATTGATACATTTCTAAGTCACTCATGAATTTCTAAACATTGTGATAATTATTGTTTGCCAGAAGAGTTTATCAACAATTTAGTTTATTATCTAATACACTATTGTATACTCACTTAAGATATTTATATTATTATTGGTTGTCCATTATCACTTGTACCTACTTATTATTTTATATACTATATTTCTTATTTTGTATATCTTTTAACCACTAGAGTTTAATTTATATACCTATTACATTACAATTTATCCATACTTTTATTTCTCAAAGAAAAGATAGGGCGCCCCTTATCTTTTCTTTGTTCTTGAAATGTATACAACATCTTTTCTCCCTGGGAGTGATAGATCCAGTTCCAGTGCAGGAAAAGGGTTGCGGGTTCTACTCCAACCTATTTGTGGTTCCCAAAAAAGAGAGAATTTTCCGTCCCATTCTAGACTTGAAGTGTCTAAACAAGATTCTCAAAGTTCCATCCTGGAAGATGGAGACTATACGCTCCATTCTTCCTTTAGTACAAGAGGGTCAGTTCATGACAACCATAGACCTAAAGGATGCGTATCTTCATGTTCCTATTCACAGGGACCATCGCAGATTCCTGAGATTTGCCTTTCTGGACAAACCTTTCCAGTTAGTGGCCCTTCCATTTGGTCTAGCCACTGCTCCTCAAATTTTTTCAAAGGTTCTGTGGGCTCTTTTGGCAGTGATCTGTTCTCGTGGAATTGCTGTGGCACCCTACCTGGATGACATATTGGTTCAGGCGCCATCTTTTTAACTAACTAGCAAAATCTCACACAGAGATATTGTTGTCTTTTCTTAGTTCCCACGGATGGAATGTGAATCTGGAAAAAAGCTTCCTTTCCCCTGCTACAAGAGTAGTGTGGACCATAATAGATTCTCTATTGATGACGATTTTTCTGATAGAGATCAGGAAAAACAAAATCATTTCCACTTGCCTCTCTTCAGGCTTCTGCTCATCCTTCAGTAGCTCAATGTATGAAGGTAATCAGTCTGATGGTGGCTTCCATGGACATCATTCCTTTTGCTCAATTCCATTTGAGAGCTCTCCAGTTGTGCATGCTCAAACAATGGAATGACGATGATGCAGATCTATCTCAGAGAATAAAGTTAGATCAGTCGTCAAGGGATTTTCTCCTGTGGTGGATTTCTCAAGAACATCTGTCTCCGGGCACATGCTTTCTGAGACCTTCCTGGGTTATCGTGACCATGGACACCAGCCTGCTGGGCTGGGGAGCAGTCTGGAACTCGTTAAAAGCTCAGGGCCTTTGGACTCGGGAGGAGTTTGCTCTTCCCATCCACATCTTGGCGTTGAGGGCGATTTACAATGCTCTATTGGCTTTGCCTCAGTTATCCTCAGCCCAGTTTATCAGGTTCCAGTCAGACAACATAACCTCTGTTGCTTACTTCAATCACCAGGAAGTAACTCGGAGTTCCTTAGCCATGAAGGAGGTTACTCAGATTCTTCAGTGGGCAGAGACCCACAATTGCTGTCTATCTGCGATTCACATTTCAGGAGTAGACAACTGGAAAGCGGATTTTCTGAGCAGACAGACTTTTCATCCAGGGGAGTGGGAACTCCATTCAGAGGTGTTTTCCAGCTTAGTCCTCAAATGGGGGGTGCCGGAGTTAGAACACCAAGCTTGCAAGGTACAGTTCAGGGTAAAGAGTTCCGCAGGCCGTTCTTATAGATGCTCTGGTGGTTACTTGGGTTTTCTGGTTGGCATACCTGTTTCTTCGGTTTGCTCTCCTTCCACGAGTTTTTGCTCGTATCAAACAGGAGAGTTCGTCAGTGAATCTAATAGCCCCTGCGTGGCCTCATAGGATCTGGTTTGCAGACCTTGTGGAGATGTCATCTCTCCCACCTTGGAGACTACCTCTGAGGAAGGACCTCCTGATACAGGGTCCCTTCCTTCATCCGAATCTAGTTTCTCTGAAGCTGACTGCTTGGAGATTTGAACACTTAATTCTGTCTAAGCATTGAGACCATGATTCAGGCTCACAAGCCTGTTACTAGAAAGATTTACAATAAGATATGGTGTAAATATCTTTATTGGTGTGAATCCAAGAGCTACTCTTGGAGTAAAATTATAATTTCTAGAATGTTATCTTTTTTTCAGGAAGGCCTGAAGAAGGGATTGCCAGTCAGTACCCTGTAGGGTTAGATTTCTGCTTTATCAGTTTTATTACATAAACGTTTGGCAGACGTGCAATCTTTTTGTCAGGCCTTTGTCAAAATCAGGCCTGTCTTTAAGTCTGTTGTTCCTCCTTGGAGCCTTAAGCTTGTTCTTAAAGTTTTACTGCTGACTCAGTTTGAGCCGTTGCAATTTCAGTACCTGTTGAGAAGACTAAACAAAAGTAATCATTTTAACAGTTTTCTTTTTTTTAATCTCCTTCCATTAGTTTACCAACAGCATCCCTCCTTTTAGTTGTTCTCTTTTCAGTGATTCTTCTTCTGAACCGGTGTGTTTTTTTTTTTGTTTTTTTTTGTTTATAAACTGTTTTTACTGCATGTGCTACTTTTATTGAAATCTATATTGGTTTTCTTTTTACTTTTACAAACAAGACTAATACAGTGTGTAGTTGCATCTAAAACAGCATTCTTAAAATATTACCACTGTTCTTGTGCTCCTGTAATCTGTGTTAACCTTTTATAGACTAAGGCCTAGCTTCCATTGAGATGGCCAAGTTTGGAAACTGGTGGTCACATAAAAATTCTCAATAGACTTTAATGGAGATCAATATATTTTTTTTTTTTAAGTTTTGAAAAAGCTTTATTGAAATAACTTCAAACATTTACAAGCAGAGAATAAAACACTCACAACATAAGTCTGTTGGCAATGATCGAAATCCCCGTATTTCAGTTCTTACATTTGTTGTGGGTTAAACAAAATAATACAATAAGAAATGGACTAGAAAGGCCATCAAACAACAATTATCAATATTGGTTACATAGAGAATTGTGGAGATCAATATTTTTACCAACAGTTTCCAAACTTTACCACCTCAAAAGAAAATCATGTAAGAAAAATCAGCTTTTGTTTTACTATGGTTGCACAGTATATTTGCCTGAATACTAAACCAGTGCTTAAGAAAAATGTGGGTTTCATGTCCCTTTAAAGTACACAGGTTTATTGGGATATTCTAAAAGCATTGATATATATGTGGGGGGAAAAAACACTTTATTTGTACAGTAATAATGATCCAAATATTTTGTGGCGCATAATGTATTTTATGACTTTTTAGTGACATACAGTAATCTTTTTATTTTGATTGCCATTTATGTTTTCCACAGATGACGCTCATACCTACAGCAGTACAACATCTGCTTGCAGTTGGAATGAGCCTCACACTGATGGCTATCACTCCATTCATTTCTGAACTTGTTTTTGTAAATTCACATTTGGCCATGTAATTCAGTCAATTCCCCTTGCTTTTTCAGTCATTTTGTTGTGCAAATTTCTTTATTAGTATTATTGAGTATTTGAGTACTTCTTAGGTAGCATATGATGTGGGTATTCTATACCCATGTCTGTACTTGAATCTTGAAGACTGGAATAAGTACAAGTGTCTGTTATTCATATAGTCAGCTAGTAGGAATCATTGTCATCATATAAACCCTAGAAGGTTTGACTTGCTGGGATTTCAAGACCCCTCTGAGACAGGACAGATATTCCATTCCTTGCAGAAAGATCATGAAAAACCATGTGTGGTCCAGAAAAGCTTTGATTTTGAGTTTATGTATCTGCTAACTATTGGCTTGTGAGTTATTGGCAAATCAGTAGATGTGAATCTGCGTCATGCAGAGACTGGGGGAAAAGGGATTACTGTGGCAACTGTTGTATGTTTCAGACTTCCATATTTACTGTTCCCATCACACAGTGTGGAGGAAAAAGGCAAGCCATGACAGTTGCGCTGCCAACATGGCACTGAAATTAAAGGGAACAGTATTCCCCGACAAAAGCAGCATTTTTATTTTGTTTAAGAAATAAACTGTGCTACAGTTGTATTAAACGTGCATATTATTTGTTCAGAGCAGCAGTTATCCTTTTTGTGTTGTCTTTTTTGTTCTGTAAAACACTCGTTTTTTTTTTTTTTTTTGCACGTTTCCACAATCTAAATTCCCTAGATGCTTTAAAGGGATAGTAAAGTCAGAATTCAACATTTAATGATTAGAATAGAACATTAAGTTTTAAACAACTTTCCTGTTTACTTCTATTATTTATTTGCTTCAATCGCTTGACATTATTTATTGAAAAGGATACCTGAGTAGGCTTAGAAGCAGCAATGCACTACTGGGAGCTATCTTCTATTGGTGGCTGCACAGATATGCCTCTTGTCATTGGGAAGATACCAGGAGAAAAAAACAAATTTTGTAATACTAGTAAATTGGAAATTTATGTAAACTTGTATGCGCTATTCGTGAAAGAAAAATTATGGTTTCATGTTCCTTTAAAGGGTTCTAAAACTTTTATTTTGTAATTGATTTAACAATTGCCAGCAGGTAGTTTAAACATCACACTTCTTAATGAGTTTACTTTTATTTGTAAACGAAGCTTCATTTCCCATATGAATTATATTATTTTATAAGCTAAAAATGTCTCTTTCAACCGCCCATAATAGAAGGAAGGCTTTACAAATAAGATATGCAAAGCTATAATCTAATCGTGCAGCAGAACTGTATATCTTATTTAAATATTCACAAACGCCTTCCTTTTCCAACATCGAATGTCCATTGTACAGCTAATGCCATAGCCTCCATTTTTCTTTACCCACTGCCCCACATGCTCACATAGCATAATCAATATGCTCGTCAGTCTAGGGGGTTATACAAAAATTAAAAAATTGCTCGTCAGTCTAGGGTTTAGAAAAATACTTACCTAAATAGTTACAGATGATGCTGCTGCTCCGTGCGCTTCTGACTGCCTGTCCTTTCATCTTTAACCACTCCCACTGCAACGTCACCAGCCTTCATCAGCACCCGGCACTATGTTGATGACGCATCGGCTATCACTGAAGGAGCGAAGTTAGTTTCTCCAACATAGGTGTGTCCGGTCCACGGCGTCATCCTTACTTGTGGGATATTCTCCTCCCCAACAGGAAATGGCAAAGAGCCCAGCAAAGCTGGTCACATGATCCCTCCTAGGCTCCGCCTACCCCAGTCATTCTCTTTGCCGTTGTACAGGCAAGTTCCTAGAGGTGCCGGGGCTCCCAGAAGCTTTTCCTATACCCAAGCGGGTGGCGGACATTGTTAATAAAGAATGGGAAAGGCCCGGTATTCCTTTCGTCCCTCCCCCCATATTTAAAAAATTGTTTCCTATGGTCGACCCCAGAAAGGACTTATGGCAGTCAGTCCCCAAGGTCGAGGGAGCGGTTTCTACTTTAAACAAACGCACCACTATACCCATAGAGGATAGTTGTGCTTTCAAAGATCCTATGGATAAAAAATTAGAAGGTTTGCTTAAAAAGATGTTTGTTCAGCAGGGTTACCTTCTACAACCCATTTCATGCATTGTCCCTGTCACTACAGCTGCATATTTCTGGTTTGATGAACTGATTAAGGTGCTCGATAGTGATTCTCCTCCTTATGAGGAGATTATGGACAGAATCAATGCTCTCAAATTGGCTAATTCTTTCACTCTAGACGCCACTTTGCAAGTGGCTAGGTTAGCGGCTAAGAATTCTGGGTTTGCTATTGTGGCGCGCAGAGCGCTTTGGTTGAAATCTTGGTCGGCTGATGCGTCTTCCAAGAACAAGTTACTTAACATTCCTTTCAAGGGGAAAACGCTGTTTGGCCCTGACTTGAAAGAGATTATCTCTGATATCACTGGGGGTAAGGGCCACGCCCTTCCTCAGGATAGGCCTTTCAAGGCAAAAAATAGACCTAATTTTCGTCCCTTTCGTAAAAACGGACCAGCCCAAAGTGCTACGTCCTCTAAGCAAGAGGGTAATACTTCTCAAGCCAAGCCAGCTTGGAGACCAATGCAAGGCTGGAACAAGGGAAAGCAGGCCAAGAAACCTGTCACTGCTACCAAGACAGCATGAAATATTGGCCCCCGATCCGGGACCGGATCTGGTGGGGGGCAGACTCTCTCTCTTCGCTCAGGCTTGGGCAAGAGATGTTCTGGATCCTTGGGCGCTAGAAATAGTCTCCCAGGGTTATCTTCTGGAATTCAGGGGACTTCCCCCAAGGGGGAGGTTCCACAGGTCTCAGTTGTCTTCAGACCACATAAAAAGACAGGCGTTCTTACATTGTGTAGAAGACCTGTTAAAAATGGGAGTGATTCATCCTGTTCCATTAAGAGAACAAGGGATGGGGTTCTACTCCAATCTGTTCATAGTTCCCAAAAAAGAGGGAACGTTCAGACCAATCTTAGATCTCAAGATCTTAAACAAATTTCTCAAGGTCCCATCGTTCAAGATGGAAACCATTCGAACTATCCTTCCTTCCATCCAGGAAGGTCAATTCATGACCACGGTGGATTTTAAGGATGCGTATCTACATATTCCTAGCCACAAGGAACATCATCGGTTCCTAAGGTTTGCATTCCTGGACAAACATTACCAGTTTGTGGCGCTTCCTTTCGGATTAGCCACTGCTCCAAGGATTTTCACAAAGGTACTAGGGTCCCTTCTAGCGGTACTAAGACCAAGGGGCATTGCAGTAGTACCTTACCTGGACGACATTCTGATTCAAGCGTCGTCCCTCCCTCGAGCAAAGGCTCACACGGACATCGTCCTGGCCTTTCTCAGATCTCACGGCTGGAAAGTGAACGTGGAAAAGAGTTCTCTATCCCCGTCAACAAGGGTTCCCTTCTTGGGAACAATTATAGACTCCTCAGAAATGAGGATTTCTCCAACATAGGTGTGTCCGGTCCACGGCGTCATCCTTACTTGTGGGATATTCTCCTCCCCAACAGGAAATGGCAAAGAGCCCAGCAAAGCTGGTCACATGATCCCTCCTAGGCTCCGCCTACCCCAGTCATTCTCTTTGCCGTTGTACAGGCATTAGGGGCTTTCCCAAAGCATAAGCAGAGTCTCATTTTCGCGCCGGTGTGGCGCACTTGTTTTTGAGAGGCATGGCATGCAGTCGCATGTGAGAGGAGCTCTGATACTTAGAAAAGACTTTCTGAAGGCGTCATTTGGTATCGTATTCCCCTTTGGGCTTGGTTGGGTCTCAGCAAAGCAGATACCAGGGACTGTAAAGGGGTTAAAGCTTATAACGGCTCCGGTTCCGTTATTTTAAGGGTTAAAGCTTCCAAATTTGGTGTGCAATATTTTTAAGGCTTTAAGACACTGTGGTGAAAATTTGGTGATTTTTGAACAATTCCTTCATGTTTTTTCGCAATTGCAGTAACAAAGTGTGTTCAGTTTAAAATTTAAAGTGACAGTAACGGTTTTATTTTAAAACGTTTTTTGTACTTTCTTATCAAGTTTATGCCTGTTTAACATGTCTGAACTACCAGATAGACTGTGTTCTGAATGTGGGGAAGCCAGAATTCCTACTCATTTAAATAAATGTGATTTATGTGATAATGACAATGATGCCCAAGATGATTCCTCAAGTGAGGGGAGTAAGCATGGTACTGCATCATTCCCTCCTTCGTCTACACGAGTCTTGCCCACTCAGGAGGCCCCTAGTACATCTAGCGCGCCAATACTCCTTACTATGCAACAATTAACGGCTGTAATGGATAATTCTGTCAAAAACATTTTAGCCAAAATGAACCCTTGTCAGCGTAAGCGTGGCTGCTCTGTTTTAGTTACTGAAGAGCATGACGACGCTGATATTAATATCTCTGAAGGGCCCCTAATCCAATTTGAGGGGGCCAGGGAGGTTTTGTCTGAGGGAGAAATTACTGATTCAGGGAACATTTCTCATCAGGCTGAATCTGATGTGATTACATTTAAATTTAAGTTGGAACATCTCCGCATTTTGCTTAAGGAGGTATTATCCACTCTGGATGATTGTGAAAAGTTGGTCATTCCAGAGAAACTATGTAAAATGGACAAGTTCCTAGAGGTGCCGGGGCTCCCAGAAGCTTTTCCTATACCCAAGCGGGTGGCGGACATTGTTAATAAAGAATGGGAAAGGCCCGGTATTCCTTTCGTCCCTCCCCCCATATTTAAAAAATTGTTTCCTATGGTCGACCCCAGAAAGGACTTATGGCAGTCAGTCCCCAAGGTCGAGGGAGCGGTTTCTACTTTAAACAAACGCACCACTATACCCATAGAGGATAGTTGTGCTTTCAAAGATCCTATGGATAAAAAATTAGAAGGTTTGCTTAAAAAGATGTTTGTTCAGCAGGGTTACCTTCTACAACCCATTTCATGCATTGTCCCTGTCACTACAGCTGCATATTTCTGGTCTGATGAACTGATTAAGGTGCTCGATAGTGATTCTCCTCCTTATGAGGAGATTATGGACAGAATCAATGCTCTCAAATTGGCTAATTCTTTCACTCTAGACGCCACTTTGCAAGTGGCTAGGTTAGCGGCTAAGAATTCTGGGTTTGCTATTGTGGCGCGCAGAGCGCTTTGGTTGAAATCTTGGTCGGCTGATGCGTCTTCCAAGAACAAGTTACTAAACATTCCTTTCAAGGGGAAAACGCTGTTTGGCCCTGACTTGAAAGAGATTATCTCTGATATCACTGGGGGTAAGGGCCACGCCCTTCCTCAGGATAGGCCTTTCAAGGCAAAAAATAGACCTAATTTTCATCCCTTTCGTAAAAACGGACCAGCCCAAAGTGCTACGTCCTCTAAGCAAGAGGGTAATACTTCTCAAGCCAAGCCAGCTTGGAGACCAATGCAAGGCTGGAACAAGGGAAAGCAGGCCAAGAAACCTGTCACTGCTACCAAGACAGCATGAAATATTGGCCCCCGATCCGGGACCGGATCTGGTGGGGGGCAGACTCTCTCTCTTCGCTCAGGCTTGGGCAAGAGATGTTCTGGATCCTTGGGCGCTAGAAATAGTCTCCCAGGGTTATCTTCTGGAATTCAAGGGACTTCCCCCAAGGGGGAGGTTCCACAGGTCTCAGTTGTCTTCAGACCACATAAAAAGACAGGCGTTCTTACATTGTGTAGAAGACCTGTCAAAAATGGGAGTGATTCATCCTGTTCCATTAAGAGAACAAGGGATGGGGTTCTACTCCAATCTGTTCATAGTTCCCAAAAAAGAGGGAACGTTCAGACCAATCTTAGATCTCAAGATCTTAAACAAATTTCTCAAGGTCCCATCGTTCAAGATGGAAACCATTCGAACTATCCTTCCTTCCATCCAGGAAGGTCTATTCATGACCACGGTGGATTTAAAGGATGCGTATCTACATATTCCTATCCACAAGGAACATCATCGGTTCCTAAGGTTTGCATTCCTGGACAAACATTACCAGTTTGTGGCGCTTCCTTTCGGATTAGCCACTGCTCCAAGGATTTTCACAAAGGTACTAGGGTCCCTTCTAGCGGTACTAAGACCAAGGGGCATTGCAGTAGTACCTTACCTGGACGACATTCTGATTCAAGCGTCGTCCCTCCCTCGAGCAAAGGCTCACACGGACATCGTCCTGGCCTTTCTCAGATCTCACGGCTGGAAAGTGAACGTGGAAAAGAGTTCTCTATCCCCGTCAACAAGGGTTCCCTTCTTGGGAACAATTATAGACTCCTCAGAAATGAGGATTTTTCTAACAGAGGCCAGAAAGACAAAACTTCTGGACTCTTGTCGGATACTTCATTCCGTTCCTCTTCCTTCCGTAGCTCAGTGCATGGAAGTGATCGGGTTGATGGTAGCGGCAATGGACATAGTTCCTTTTGCGCGCATTCATCTAAGACCATTACAACTGTGCATGCTCAGTCAGTGGAATGGGGACTATACAGACTTGTCTCCAAAGATACAAGTAAATCAGAGGACCAGAGACTCACTCCGTTGGTGGCTGTCCCTGGACAACCTGTCACGAGGGATGACATTCCGCAGACCAGAGTGGGTCATTGTCACGACCGACGCCAGTCTGATGGGCTGGGGCGCGGTCTGGGGATCCCTGAAAGCTCAGGGTCTTTGGTCTCGGGAAGAATCTCTTCTACCGATAAATATTCTGGAACTGAGAGCGATATTCAATGCTCTCAAGGCTTGGCCTCAGCTAGCGAGGACCAAGTTCATACGGTTTCAATCAGACAACATGACGACTGTTGCGTACATCAACCATCAGGGGGGAACAAGGAGTTCCCTAGCGATGGAAGAAGTGACCAAGATTATTCTATGGGCGGAGTCTCACTCCTGCCACCTGTCTGCTATCCACATCCCGGGAGTGGAAAATTGGGAAGCGGATTTTCTGAGTCGTCAGACATTGCATCCGGGGGAGTGGGAACTCCATCCGGAAATCTTTGCCCAAGTCACTCAACTATGGGGCATTCCAGACATGGATCTGATGGCCTCTCGTCAGAACTTCAAAGTTCCTTGCTACGGGTCCAGATCCAGGGATCCCAAGGCGGCTCTAGTGGATGCACTAGTAGCACCTTGGACCTTCAAACTAGCTTATGTGTTCCCGCCGTTTCCTCTCATCCCCAGGCTGGTAGCCAGGATCAATCAGGAGAGGGCGTCGGTGATCTTGATAAGTCCTGCGTGGCCACGCAGGACTTGGTATGCAGATCTGGTGAATATGTCATCGGCTCCACCTTGGAAGCTACCTTTGAGACGAGACCTTCTTGTTCAGGGTCCGTTCGAACATCCGAATCTGGTTTCACTCCAGCTGACTGCTTGGAGATTGAACGCTTGATTTTATCGAAGCGAGGTTTCTCAGATTCTGTTATCGATACTCTTGTTCAGGCCAGAAAGCCTGTAACTAGAAAGATTTACCACAAAATTTGGAAAAAATATATCTGTTGGTGTGAATCTAAAGGATTCCCTTGGGACAAGGTTAAGATTCCTAGGATTCTATCCTTCCTTCAAGAAGGATTGGAAAAAGGATTATCGGCAAGTTCCCTGAAGGGACAGATTTCTGCCTTGTCGGTGTTACTTCACAAAAAACTGGCAGCTGTGCCAGATGTTCAAGCCTTTGTTCAGGCTCTGGTTAGAATCAAGCCTGTTTACAAACCTTTGACTCCTCCTTGGAGTCTCAATTTAGTTCTTTCAGTTCTTCAGGGGGTTCCGTTTGAACCCTTACATTCCGTTGAGATTAAGTTATTATCTTGGAAAGTTTTGTTTTTAGTTGCAATTTCTTCTGCTAGAAGAGTTTCAGAATTATCTGCTCTGCAGTGTTCTCCTCCTTATCTGGTGTTCCATGCAGATAAGGTGGTTTTACGTACTAAACCTGGTTTTCTTCCAAAAGTTGTTTCTAACAAAAACATTAACCAGGAGATTATCGTACCTTCTCTGTGTCCGAAACCAGTTTCAAAGAAGGAACGCTTGTTGCACAATTTGGAGGTTGTTCGCGCTCTAAAATTCTATTTAGATGCTACAAAGGATTTTAGACAAACATCTTCCTTGTTTGTTGTTTATTCAGGTAAAAGGAGAGGTCAAAAAGCAACTTCTACCTCTCTCTCTTTTTGGATTAAAAGCATCATCAGATTGGCTTACGAGACTGCCGGACGGCAGCCTCCCGAAAGAATCACAGCTCATTCCACTAGGGCTGTGGCTTCCACATGGGCCTTCAAGAACGAGGCTTCTGTTGATCAGATATGTAGGGCAGCGACTTGGTCTTCACTGCACACTTTTACCAAATTTTACAAGTTTGATACTTTTGCTTCTTCTGAGGCTATTTTTGGGAGAAAGGTTTTGCAAGCCGTGGTGCCTTCCATTTAGGTGACCTGATTTGCTCCCTCCCTTCATCCGTGTCCTAAAGCTTTGGTATTGGTTCCCACAAGTAAGGATGACGCCGTGGACCGGACACACCTATGTTGGAGAAAACAGAATTTATGTTTACCTGATAAATTTCTTTCTCCAACGGTGTGTCCGGTCCACGGCCCGCCCTGGTTTTTTAATCAGGTCTGATAATTTATTTTCTTTAACTACAGTCACCACGGTACCATATGGTTTCTCCTATGCTATTATTCCTCCTTAACGTCGGTCGAATGACTGGGGTAGGCGGAGCCTAGGAGGGATCATGTGACCAGCTTTGCTGGGCTCTTTGCCATTTCCTGTTGGGGAGGAGAATATCCCACAAGTAAGGATGACGCCGTGGACCGGACACACCGTTGGAGAAAGAAATTTATCAGGTAAACATAAATTCTGTTTTTTCTAACAGAGGCCAGAAAGACAAAACTTCTGGACTCTTGTCGGATACTTCATTCCGTTCCTCTTCCTTCCGTAGCTCAGGGCATGGAAGTGATCGGGTTGATGGTAGCGGCAATGGACATAGTTCCTTTTGCGCGCATTCATCTAAGACCATTACAACTGTGCATGCTCAGTCAGTGGAATGGGGACTATACAGACTTGTCTCCAAAGATACAAGTAAATCAGAGGACCAGAGACTCACTCCGTTGGTGGCTGTCCCTGGACAACCTGTCACGAGGGATGACATTCCGCAGACCAGAGTGGGTCATTGTCACGACCGACGCCAGTCTGATGGGCTGGGGCGCGGTCTGGGGATCCCTGAAAGCTCAGGGTCTTTGGTCTCGGGAAGAATCTCTTCTACCGATAAATATTCTGGAACTGAGAGCGATATTCAATGCTCTCAAGGCTTGGCCTCAGCTAGCGAGGACCAAGTTCATACGGTTTCAATCAGACAACATGACGACTGTTGCGTACATCAACCATCAGGGGGGAACAAGGAGTTCCCTAGCGATGGAAGAAGTGACCAAGATTATTCTATGGGCGGAGTCTCACTCCTGCCACCTGTCTGCTATCCACATCCCGGGAGTGGAAAATTGGGAAGCGGATTTTCTGAGTCGTCAGACATTGCATCCGGGGGAGTGGGAACTCCATCCGGAAATCTTTGCCCAAGTCACTCAACTATGGGGCATTCCAGACATGGATCTGATGGCTTATCGTCAGAACTTCAAAGTTCCTTGCTACGGGTCCAGATCCAGGGATCCCAAGGCGGCTCTAGTGGATGCACTAGTAGCACCTTGGACCTTCAAACTAGCTTATGTGTTCCCGCCGTTTCCTCTCATCCCCAGGCTGGTAGCCAGGATCAATCAGGAGAGGGCGTCGGTGATCTTGATAGCTCCTGCGTGGCCACGCAGGACTTGGTATGCAGATCTGGTGAATATGTCATCGGCTCCACCTTGGAAGCTACCTTTGAGACGAGACCTTCTTGTTCAGGGTCCGTTCGAACATCCGAATCTGGTTTCACTCCAGCTGACTGCTTGGAGATTGAACGCTTGATTTTATCGAAGCGAGGTTTCTCAGATTCTGTTATCGATACTCTTGTTCAGGCCAGAAAGCCTGTAACTAGAAAGATTTACCACAAAATTTGGAAAAAATATATCTGTTGGTGTGAATCTAAAGGATTCCCTTGGGACAAGGTTAAGATTCCTAGGATTCTATCCTTCCTTCAAGAAGGATTGGAAAAAGGATTATCGGCAAGTTCCCTGAAGGGACAGATTTCTGCCTTGTCGGTGTTACTTCACAAAAAACTGGCAGCTGTGCCAGATGTTCAAGCCTTTGTTCAGGCTCTGGTTAGAATCAAGCCTGTTTACAAACCGTTGACTCCTCCTTGGAGTCTCAATTTAGTTCTTTCAGTTCTTCAGGGGGTTCCGTTTGAACCCTTACATTCCGTTGATATTAAGTTATTATCTTGGAAAGTTTTGTTTTTAGTTGCAATTTCTTCTGCTAGAAGAGTTTCAGAATTATCTGCTCTGCAGTGTTCTCCTCCTTATCTGGTGTTCCATGCAGATAAGGTGGTTTTACGTACTAAACCTGGTTTTCTTCCAAAAGTTGTTTCTAACAAAAACATTAACCAGGAGATTATCGTACCTTCTCTGTGTCCGAAACCAGTTTCAAAGAAGGAACGCTTGTTGCACAATTTGGATGTTGTTCGCGCTCTAAAATTCTATTTAGATGCTACAAAGGATTTTAGACAAACATCTTCCTTGTTTGTTGTTTATTCAGGTAAAAGGAGAGGTCAAAAAGCAACTTCTACCTCTCTCTCTTTTTGGATTAAAAGCATCATCAGATTGGCTTACGAGACTGCCGGACGGCAGCCTCCCGAAAGAATCACGGCTCATTCCACTAGGGCTGTGGCTTCCACATGGGCCTTCAAGAACGAGGCTTCTGTTGATCAGATATGTAGGGCAGCGACTTGGTCTTCACTGCACACTTTTACCAAATTTTACAAGTTTGATACTTTTGCTTCTTCTGAGGCTATTTTTGGGAGAAAGGTTTTGCAAGCCGTGGTGCCTTCCATTTAGGTGACCTGATTTGCTCCCTCCCTTCATCCGTGTCCTAAAGCTTTGGTATTGGTTCCCACAAGTAAGGATGACGCCGTGGACCGGACACACCTATGTTGGAGAAAACAGAATTTATGTTTACCTGATAAATTTCTTTCTCCAACGGTGTGTCCGGTCCACGGCCCGCCCTGGTTTTTTAATCAGGTCTGATAATTTATTTTCTTTAACTACAGTCACCACGGTACCATATGGTTTCTCCTATGCTATTATTCCTCCTTAACGTCGGTCGAATGACTGGGGTAGGCGGAGCCTAGGAGGGATCATGTGACCAGCTTTGCTGGGCTCTTTGCCATTTCCTGTTGGGGAGGAGAATATCCCACAAGTAAGGATGACGCCGTGGACCGGACACACCGTTGGAGAAAGAAATTTATCAGGTAAACATAAATTCTGTTTTTGCGCATGCATTGCCACAGACTATTGCAAATGCGGGTCACCATCATTGTTCTACCTAGGTAGAACTCAGTTATTCGCTCTGCATAATTATGTCCAAGTGGGGTTTGACAGAAAAAATAATTTCAAGAGCAAATTACAGGGAAACGCTAAAATATGCCTAATACATGTTATTTGCATAATTAAACAACAGGATGTGATGCTTAGAAAAATGTAAAAATTTTTTTGGTTTTACTATCCCTTTAAAGGGCCATAATACCCAAATGTTTAAACACTTGAAAGTGATGCAGTATAGCTGTAAAAAGCTGACTAGAAAATATCACCTGAACATCTCTATGTAAAAAAGAAAGATATTTTACCTCAAAAGTTTCTCAGTAGCCACATCCCATTGTAAAGGACTTCTAAGCAGCATATCAGTATGTCTGTCCCGGGACAGCGGAAGGAGCGAGCTTTCGTGCACACACATCTTATTTCCCTATTCAGTGTAAGGAAGTTTACAATGAAATCTCATGAGAGTTAAGTGAAATCTCATGAGATCACAGTAAAAGAGTTCATGACCTCAGCACTGTTGATGCTGATTGGCTGCTGTTCATTTCTTCAGTTTTTTTTGTTTTGTTTTTTTTTACCTGCAGCTGGGCTGCAGCTGGGCTGCAGCTGGGCTGCAGCTGAGTATAACATTTTACACAGAACTTACTCTGCGGAGCTGAGGAAATTGTGAGGTAAAATATCTTCCTTTTTTACATGGAGATGCTCAGGTGATATTTTCCTGTCAACTTTTTACAGATATACTGCATCAGTTTCAAGTGATTTTAGCATATTTATGTCCCTTTAAGCAAACAATGGCTTTCTCTCAGAGGGTATCACACAGAAATGGGGCTGTGGTTGAAAATCGGTTGTCCGAGTCCACGGATTTCATCCTTATGGGATATCGCCTCCTGGTCAGCAGGAGGAGGCAAAGAGCTCCACAGCAGAGCTGCATAAATAGCTCCTCCCTCCCCCCCCCCCAACCCAGTCATTCGACCGAAGTTAGGAAGAGAAAGGAAAAGCTAAGGAGCAGAGGTGACTGAAGTTTAACAAAAATAAAAACCTGTCTTGGAAAATGACAGGGTGGGCCATGGACTCGTCATATCGTAAAAGAAATAAATTTATCAGATAAGCATAAATTTCCTTTTCTTTTACAAGATATGACGATTCCACGGATTTGTATAGTTTTGCTTATTTTTAAATAACATTGCTCTGATTTTCAGACTCCTAACCAAGCTCCAAATTAGTTTTTTGCGTTGTGGGGGTTGGCGGTGTAGGAGTTAATAGGTAAATTAGGTTTAATGCGTTGTGGGGGGTTGGCGGATTAGGGGTTAATAGATGTATTGGGTAGTTTGCGATGTTGGGGTTTGCAGATTTAGGGGCTAATAATTTTATTAGGTAGTTGTTTTTTCCCCCCTAATACTTTGTGTGGGCAATTTTTTTTTTTTTTTTAAATACTTATTGCGGGCATTTTTTGTTTGTTTTGTTTTTTGTTTTGTAATGCTCCGTTTGCCTTCGCTGCACCCTGGTGGATTCTAAAAATAGGAGGGTGGTGAAAGAATCCACCGATCGGAATCCACCGGGATGCACCTTAAGTTGCAACCCGGTGGATTCCGAAAATGGCAGGGTGGTGAAAGAATAAGCAAAAATAAAGGGCAAGAGAAAAGGGGGGACAGGGAGGGTTAATGAGCACTCGTTCCTATTATAGAGGGTAGTAATACAGAGAAAACTGTTAAAGAATATCTATAATCTATGCAGAAATAGCTTTGCTAGTAGTAGGAATAATAAGTTTATTAAAAAACTAATTTTATTAACAAATATATTAAAATAATGTCTGTAATCAATATTACTAGAAGGAAGAAATCCCTCGTTCTCTTGCTGAAACCTTAAACCTATTCCAATCTATGTGTATGGAGGGCAGGTTACACAGTCCTGCCACCCCCCTGTATTCCTGTCCGATAACCGGATGCGTCGGCGTCAGGTGCCAGGGGTGGCTGGGGCTGTGTTCCTAACAGACCAGTGACTCACAAGAAAGGAAAAAATATACCAGATACGCGTTTCGGCCATGACAGTGTGGCCTTTCTCAATGTGAGGCAATATTGACAAGCTGAATGCCGCTCTTAGCACACCTTATATACCCCAAGTGGTTATACAGGAACCAATCGTCCTATGAGGGAGCTACCCTTCTTGACAAATCCTCATGCATACGTGTCATGGGGGGACAATACCCAAAGGGATATTCTGATTGGTTACAGCAACTCCAGTCAAATCCAATCATCATTCAGTAATATCGTGCCTGCGTGTGATACGGCCGAGTACAATATTTACCTGTGATATTGTGTTAACTGGGAATGGAGTGAAATAAACTCTTATGGGAATTATGGTGTAATTTAAACTGCGGCATTAATTCTACTCAAAAGTGCACCTAACTGACAACCCACTACCACTATTCTATTGATATTCTACGGGTGGTCCGTATGTACATGTAAGCTTAAAGGGACACTGAACCCAAATTTTTTCTTTCGTGAGTCAGATAGAGCATGCAATTTTAAACAACTTTCTAATTTACTCCTATTATCAATTTTTCTTCGTTCTCTTGCTTTCTTTATTTGAAAAAGAAGGCATTTAAGCTATTTTTTCTTCTATAAGGTAAAACGAGGCCACGCATTCATCCTTTACTTGTGGGATATTATCCTCCTGCTAACAGGAAGTGGCAAAGAGCACCACAGCAGAGCTGTCTATATAGCTCCTCCCTTAGCTCCACCCCCTAGTCATTCTCTTTGCCTACTCTAAGTACTAGGAAGGGTAAAGTGAAAGAGGTGATAAAATATTAGTTTTTAAATCAAGCAAGAGTTTGTTATTTTAAATGGTACCGGTGTGTACTATTTACTCTCAGGCATCAGATGGATGAAGACTTCTGCCTAGAGGATTATGATCTTAGCATTTGTAACTAAGGTCCAGTGCTGTTCCCACAGAGGCTGAGGAGTACAGGAAACTTCAGTGTGAGGAACGTTTTCATGCTATGCAGCAGTGAGGTATGTTCAGTCATATTTTTCTGGAGAGACTGTGTATTTCAGAAAGGCTGACAGTATCCCCATGAGGGTAAGGGTAAGCAGTAATCCTAAGAGCTATAAGAAGGGCATTACTAATCTTGCAAAAGGAGCTAATTACAAAAATGGTTGACACTGAGTTGTAAATGTTTGTGGGAAAACGTTTTATGAACTGGGAGTTTAACGTTTTGTGGGCAATAACGTTTTGGGCAACTTTATTGAGGGTACACTTGGCTTATTTTTTGGGGTCTCAGAACCCACATGGCTAGTTGAAAACCGCCCTGGGTGCGGTTCTTTGAGGCTGTAGAGACATCGAGTGAGATGGGCGGGGCCTATTTTTGCGCCTCAGATGCACAGTTATTTTCTCGCAGCAAGCTCTAACTCCTGAGGGCCCTGGTGAATGTTTTGGGCCAAATCGAAGCTTTTATCCCATATTTACTATCCCTGAGGGCAGGTAGGGCGACAGCAGGGCTGTGGCAAGGTGCTGAGTTTTTTTTTCTGGATTTAGGCCTAATTTCAATCCGGTTTGCACATCAAATGGTTAAATGTTAAAATTCCTTGTGGGGCAATCTTAACTACATATATTGTGTCTGCTTGCAAAATTTTGAAAAATTTGGTGCATTTTAAAGCAGTTTTGCAGAACGTGTATGCTTTTTTTCTCTTAAAGGCGCAGTACCGTTTTTTAAGATTGTTATTTTTTTCACTAAATAAAGTGTTTTCATCTTGTTTATAGCCATTACTAGCCTGTTCAACATGTCTGACATTGAGGAAAGTCAATGTTCAATATGTTTAGAAGCCATTGTGGAACCTCCACTTAGAATGTGTCCCTAATGCACTGAAAGGTCAATAAATTGCAAAGAACATATTTTAGCTACTAAAAGTATGTTGCAGGATGATTCTCAGTCAGAATGGAATCAGGTTATGCCATCTAATTCTTCCCAAGTGTCACAACCATTAAAGCCCCCACAAGCGACGCCAAGTACTTCTAGTGCGTCTAATTCTTTCACCCTGCAAGATATGGCTGCAGTTATGAATACTACCCTCACAGAGGTTTTATCTAAGTTCCCTGATTTGCAGGGGAAGCGCAGTAGGTCTGGTGTGAGAACAAACGCTGAGCCCTCTGACGCTTTATTAGCCATATCCGATGTACCCTCACAATGCTCTGAGTTGGGGGTGAGGGATTTGCTGGCTGAGGGAGAGATTTCTGATTCAGGAAATATGTTCCCTCAGACAGACTCAGATATGACGGCTTTTAAATTTAAACTAGAACACCTCCGCTTATTGCTCAGGGAGGCTTTAGCGACTCTGGATGATTGTGACCCTATTGTAGTTCCAGAGAAATTGTGTAAAATGGACAGATTCCTAGAGGTTCCTGCCTGCACTGATGTTTTTCCGGTCCCTAAGAGGATTTCGGACATTGTTACTAAGGAGTGGGATAGACCAGGTATTCCGTCCGCTCCCCCTCCTACTTTTAAGAAAATGTTTCCCATTTCAGACACCATGCGGGACTCGTGGCAGACGGTCCCTAAGGTGGAGGGAGCTATTTCTACCCTGGCTAAGCATACAACTATACCTATTGAGGACAGTTGTGCTTTCAAAGATCCTATGGATAAAAAAATTAGAGGGTCTCCTGAAGAAAATATTTGTTCATCAAGGTTTTCTTCTCCAGCCTATAGCGTGCATTGTTCCTGTAACTACTGCAGCGTCCGTTTGGTTCGAGGCTCTGGAGGAGGCTCTTCAGGTTGAGTCCCCATTAGATGATATTCTAGATAGAATTAGGGCTCTCAAGCTAGCTAATTCTTTCATTACAGATGCCGCTTTTCAACTGGCTAAATTAGCTGCGAAAAATTCAGGTTTTGCCATTTTAGCGCGTAGAGCGTTATGGCTTAAGTCCTGGTCTGCTGATGTGTCATCAAAAGCTAAGCTGTTAGCCATCCCTTTCAAGGGTAAGACCCTATTCGGGCCTAAACTGAAAGAGATCATTTCAGACATCACTGGAGGAAAAGGCCATGCCCTTCCTCAGGATAGACAAATAAGATGAGGACCAAACAAAATAATTTTCATTCCTTTCGGAACTTCAAAGGTGGTCTCTTCCCCTGCCGCAAAGCAAGAGGGGAATTTTGCTCAATCCAAGTCAGTCTGGAGACCTAATCAGATTTGGAACAAGGGTACACAGGCCAAGAAATCAAGAAATTTGACCTGTTGGTCATCAGTGATCATTGTCAAAAAAAAGTCCAAAAGGATTCATGTTTAATCGAGTAATAAATTAACAGTTCTTTCAAGCTCTCCCACACAAAGAAAATGTCATCTATATACCTGGACCAGTCGGTAATGTATTGGGTATACTGTTCAAAGGTTTCATGAAAGACTACAGTCTCCTCCCACCAACCCAGGTATATATTGGCATATGTCGGAGCGCAAGAATAATACATTTTGCCATCAAATGTAAAATAGTTATGTCCCAGCACAAATTCCAATAAGTTCATAATAAACTGGCTTTAACGGACATAGATTCATTTTTCTGAAGAAAATGGGAAACTACTTTACATCCCCATTGTCTCTCAATGCTAGAGTATAGAGATTCAACATCACATGTGACTAATGTTGAATTAGGGGTAATGATAAGCGTATCTATCTTATTTAAAACAAGCATAGTATCTCTAGTGTGTGAGGGTAAAGAGTCTACAATATAGCGTAATCTTGCATCCACGTATTTACTAGCTTTTTCTGTCAGGGAGCCAATGCCTGATACAATCGGCATCCCGGTGGACATGCTAAATTCTTATGGACTTTTGGCAATAAATACAGTGTTGCCACTTTAGGTTGTTTAACTTCTAGGAATTTAAGTTCTTTCTTATCCATTATGCCTTCAGAAGCTGCAGAATTAATTAAGCTGTTGTACTCTTTAAGAAAATCTTCAGTGGGATTCCCAAATAAGGTTTTATAGTTCCTCTGATTGTTCAACTGTTTTTGGCTTCCTCCACATACATTTGTATAGGCCACAATACAATGTACCCCCCCTTGTCACTGAGTTTTATCTGAATATCTGTCCAATGTGTCATAGTTTTTAATGCAAGTTTTTCCTCTCTGGACAGATTAGAATGTCTGATATCATGTTCATCAGATAATGTGAGTATATCTCTGAAGGTATCAAACTCGTAAGTTCATCTTTTCAACATATACAGTAATGTATACTACTCCACTAAGTGACTTGCACTTGCACTGTGGATAATAATGGGATGTAATATTACACAGTGAGGTATGATGAATTAATTAGTGTTGAGTAGTTAGTTATATTATATGTTACATAAAATGAACCTCTTCAGAATAAGTCACTAAACATTCCAACATATGAATACCGTATGCACATGTTTATTTCTCCAACATTGGTGTGTCCGGTCCACGGCGTCATCCTTACTTGTGGGATATTCTCTTTCCCCAACAGGAAATGGCAAAGAGTCCCAGCAAAGCTGGTCACATGATCCCTCCTAGGCTCCGCCCACCCCAGTCATTCTCTTTGCCGTTGCACAGGCAACATCTCCACGGAGATGGTTAAGAGTTTTTTGGTGTTTAAATGTAGTTTTTATTCTTCTATCAAGTGTTTGTTATTTTAAAATAGTGCTGGTATGTACTATTTACTCTGAAACAGAAAAGGATGAAGATTTCTGTTTGTAAGAGGAAGATGATTTTAGCAGACAGTAACTAAAATCGATTGCTGTTTCCACACAGAACTGTTGAGATGAAGTAACTTCAGTTGGGGGAAACAGTTAGCAGACTTTTCTGCTTAAGGTATGACTAGCCATATTTCTAACAAGACCATGTAATGCTGGAAGGCTGTCATTTCCCCTCATGGGGACCGGTAAGCCATTTTCTTAGTCAAACATAAAAGAATAAAGGGCTTAAAAAAGGGCTTAAAAACTGGTAGACATTTTTATGGGCTAAAACGATTGCTTTATTGGGGCATATTATGCAGATTCTAGCTAATAATTGGCATTATAATCTTGGGGAACGTTTAAAAAACGGCAGGCACTGTGTTGGACACCTTTTTTAGTCTGGGGGCCTTTCTAGTTATAGACTGAGCCTCATTTTCGCGCCATTACTGCGCAGTTGTTTTTGGAGAGCAAGGCATGCAGATGCATGTGTGAGGATCTAAGAATCACTAAAAAAGCTTCTAGAAGGCGTCATTTGGTATCGTATTCCCCTCTGGGCTTGGTTGGGTCTCAGCAAAGCATATAGCTGGGACTGTATAGGGGTTACATTTTTTTAAACGGCTCCGGTTCCGTTATTTTAAGGGTTAAAGCTCTGAAATTTGGTGTGCAATACTTTTAATGCTTTAAGACACTGTGGTGAAATTTTGGTAATTTTTGAACAATTCCTTCATACTTTTTCACATATTCAGTAATAATGTGTTTTCAGTTTGAAATTTAAAGACAGTAACGGTTTTATTTTAAAACGTTTTTTGTGCTTTGTTGACAAGTTTAAGCCTGTTTAACATGTCTGTACCATCAGATAAGCTATGTTCTATATGTATGAAAGCCAATGTGTCTCCCCATTTAAATTTATGTGATAATTGTGCCATAGTGTCCAAACAAAGTAAGGACAGTAATGCCACAGATAATGATATTGCCCAAGATGATTCCTCAAATGAGGGGAGTAAACATGATACTACATCATCCCCTACTGTGTCTACACCAGTTTTGCCCACACTGGAGGCCCCTAGTACATCTAGTGCGCCAATACTTATTACCATGCAACAATTAACGGCTGTAATGGATAACTCCATAGCAAATCTTTTATCCAAAATGCCTACTTATCAGAGAAAGCGCGATTGCTCTGTTTTAAACACTGAAGAGCAAGAGGGCGCTGATGATAACTGTTCTGACATACCCTCACACCAATCTCAAGGGGCCATGAGGGAGGTTTTGTCTGATGGAGAAATCTCAGATTCAGAAAAAATTTCTCATCAAGCTGAACCTGATGTTGTGACATTTAAATTTAAATTAGAACATCTCCGCGCACTGCTTAAGGAGGTGTTATCTACTCTGGATGATTGTGACAATTTGGTCATTCCAGAGAAATTATGTAAGATGGACAAGTTCCTAGAGGTTCCGGTGCCCCCGACGCTTTTCCTATACCCAAGCGGGTGGCGGACATAGTAAATAAAGAGTGGGAAAAGCCCGGCATACCTTTTGTTCCCCCCCTATATTTAAGAAATTATTTCCTATAGTCGACCCCAGAAAGGACTTATGGCAGACAGTCCCCAAGGTCGAGGGGGCGGTTTCTACTCTAAACAAACGCACTACTATTCCTATCGAAGATAGTTGTGCTTTCAAAGATCCTATGGATAAAAAATTAGAGGGTTTGCTTAAAAAGATTTTTGTACAGCAAGGTTACCTTCTACAACCAATTTCATGCATTGTTCCTGTCACTACGGCAGCGTGTTTCTGGTTCGAGGAACTAGAAAAGTCGCTCAGTAAAGAATCTTCGTATGAGGAGGTTATGGACAGAGTTCAAGCACTTAAATTGGCTAACTCTTTTGTTTTAGATGCCGCTTTGCAATTAGCTAGATTAGCGCCGAAAAATTCAGGGTTTGCTATCGTGGCGCGCAGAGCGCTTTGGCTAAAGTCTTGGTCAGCGGATGTGTCTTCCAAGACAAAATTGCTTAACATTCCTTTCAAAGGTAAAACATTATTTGGACCAGATTTGAAAGAGATTATTTCAGACATCACTGGGGGAAAGGGCCACGCCCTCCCACAGGATAGGTCTTTTAAGGCTAAAAATAAGCCTAATTTTCGTCCCTTTCGCAGAAACGGACCATCCTCTAATTCTGCATCCTCTAAGCAAGAGGGTAATACTTCACAACCCAAACCAGCCTGGAAACCAATGCAAGGCTGGAACAAGGGTAAGCAGGCCAAGAAGCCTACCACTGCTACCAAAACAGCATGAAGGGATAGCCCCCGATCCGGGACCGGATCTAGTGGGGGGGGCAGACTCTCTCTCTTTGCTCAGGCTTGGGCAAGAGATGTTCAGGATCCTTGGGCGCTAGAAATAGTTTCTCAAGGTTATCTCCTGGAATTCAAGGAACTACCCCCAAGGGGAAGGTTCCACAGGTCTCACTTATCTTCAAACCAAATAAAGAGACAGGCATTCTTACATTGTGTAGAAGACCTGTTAAAGATGGGAGTGATACATCCAGTTCCAATAAGAGAACAAGGAATGGGATTTTATTCCAATCTGTTCATAGTTCCCAAAAAAGAGGGAACATTCAGACCAATTTTGGATCTGAAGATCCTAAACAAATTTCTCAGGGTACCATCGTTCAAAATGGAAACTATTCGAACGGTCCTACCCACCATCCAGGAAAGTAAATTTATGACTACTGTGGATTTAAAGGATGCGTACCTACATATTCCTATCCACAAGGAACATCATCAGTTCCTAAGGTTCGCTTTTCTGGACAAGCATTACCAGTTTGTGGCACTTCCATTCGGATTAGCCACTGCTCCAAGGATTTTCACAAAGGTACTAGGGTCCCTTCTAGCGGTTCTAAGACCAAGGGGCATTGCAGTAGTACCTTACTTGGACGACATCCTAATTCAAGCGTCGTCCCTGTCAAAAGCAAAGGCTCATACGGACATCGTCCTAGCCTTTCTCAGATCTCACGGATGGAAGGTGAACAAAGAAAAAAGTTCTCTGTCCCCGTCAACAAGAGTTCCCTTCTTGGGAACAATAATAGATTCCTTAGAAATGAGGATTTTTCTGACAGAGGTCAGAAAATCAAAACTTCTAAGCTCTTGTCAAGTACTTCATTCTGTTCCTCGTCCTTCCATAGCGCAGTGCATGGAAGTAATAGGATTGATGGTTGCAACAATGGACATAGTTCCTTTTGCACGAATTCATCTAAGACCATTACAACTGTGCATGCTCAGACAGTGGAATGGGGATTATACAGACTTGTCTCCGATGATTCAAGTAGATCAAAGGACCAGAGATTCACTCCGTTGGTGGCTGACCCTGGACAATCTGTCACAGGGAATGAGCTTCCGCAGACCAGAGTGGGTCATTGTCACGACCGACGCCAGTCTAGTGGGCTGGGGCGCGGTCTGGGAATCCCTGAAAGCTCAGGGTCTATGGTCTCGGGAAGAGTCTCTTCTCCCGATAAACATTCTGGAACTGAGAGCGATATTCAATGCTCTCAGAGCTTGGCCTCAACTAGCAAAGGCCAAATTCATAAGGTTTCAATCAGACAACATGACGACCGTTGCATATATCAATCATCAGGGGGGAACAAGGAGTTCCCTGGCGATGAAAGAAGTGACCAAGATAATTCAATGGGCGGAGGATCACTCCTGCCACTTGTCTGCGATCCACATCCCAGGAGTGGAAAATTGGGAAGCGGATTTTCTGAGTCGTCAGACATTCCATCCGGGGGAGTGGGAACTCCATCCGGAAATCTTTGCCCAAATAACTCAATTATGGGGCATTCCAGACATGGATCTGATGGCGTCTCGTCAGAACTTCAAGGTTCCTTGCTACGGGTCCAGATCCAGGGATCCCAAGGCGACTCTAGTAGATGCACTAGTAGCACCTTGGACCTTCAACCTAGCTTATGTATTCCCACCGTTTCCTCTCATTCCCAGGCTGGTAGCCAGGATCAATCAGGAGAGGGCCTCGGTGATCTTGATAGCTCCTGCGTGGCCACGCAGGACTTGGTATGCAGACCTGGTGAATATGTCATCGGCTCCACCATGGAAGCTACCTTTGAGACAGGACCTTCTTGTTCAGGGTCCATTCGAACATCCGAATCTGGTTTCCCTCCAACTGACGGCTTGGAGATTGAACGCTTGATTTTATCAAAGCGTGGGTTTTTAGATTCTGTAATAGATACTCTGATTCAGGCTAGAAAGCCTGTAACTAGAAAAATTTACCATAAAATATGGAAAAAATATATCTGTTGGTGTGAATCCAAAGGATTCCCATGGAACAAGATAAAAATTCCTAAGATTCTATCCTTTCTACAAGAAGGTTTGGAGAAAGGATTATCTGCAAGTTCTTTAAAAGGACAGATCTCTGCTTTATCTGTCTTACTACACAAAAGACTGGCAGCCGTGCCAGATGTTCAAGCATTTGTTCAGGCTCTGGTTAGGATCAAGCCTGTTTACAGACCTTTGACTCCTCCCTGGAGTCTAAATCTAGTTCTTTCAGTTCTTCAAGGGGTTCCGTTTGAACCTTTACATTCCATAGATATTAAAAACTAAGTTTCTCCAACATAGGTGTGTCCGGTCCACGGCGTCATCCTTACTTGTGGGGGATATTCTCTTCCCCAACAGGAAATGGCAAAGAGCCCAGCAAAGCTGGTCACATGATCCCTCCTAGGCTCCGCCTTCCCCAGTCATTCTCTTTGCCGTTGCACAGGCAACATCTCCACGGAGATGGCTTAGAGTTTTTTGGTGTTTAAATGTAGTTTTATTCTTCAATCAAGAGTTTGTTATTTTAAAATAGTGCTGGTATGTACTATTTACTCTGAAACAGAAAATAGATGAAGATTTCTGTTTGTAAGAGGAAGATGATTTTAGCAACCGTTACTAAAATCGATGGCTGTTTCCACACAGGACTGTTGAGATGAAGTAACTTCAGTTTGGGGGAAACAGTGTGCAGACTTTGCTGCTTGAAGTATGACACATTTCTAACAAGACTTGGTAATGCTGGAAGCTGTCATTTTCCCTATGGGATCCGGTAAGCCATTTTATTATTAAGAATAAAGGGCTTCACAAGGGCTTTAAAGACTGGTAGACATTTTTCTGGGCTAAAACGATTACTTTATAAGCAGTTTTAATAGTTTATAGCTTTGAGGAGTTATTTTAATCTTGGGAATTATGTTAAAAAAACGGCAGGCACTGTATTGGACACCTTTTTCTCTGGGGGCCTTTTCTAATCATAGGCAGAGCCTCATTTTCGCGCCATTAATGCGCAGTTGTTTTTGGGAAGCAAGGCATGCAGATGCATGTGTGAGGAGCTCAGATACATAGAAAAAGCTTTCTGAAGGCGTCATTTGGTATCGTATTCCCCTCTGGGCTTGGTTGGGTCTCAGCAAAGCAGATACCAGGGACTGTATAGGGGTTAAATGTAAAAACGGCTCCGGTTCCGTTATTTTAAGAGTTAAAGCTTTCAAATTTGGTGTGCAATACTTCTAAGGCTTTAAGACACTGTGGTGAAATTTTGGTGAATTTTGAACAATTCCTTCATACTTTTTCACATATTCAGTAATAAAGTGTGTTCAGTTTAAAATTTAAAGTGACAGTAACGGTTTTATTTTAAAACGTTTTTTGTACTTTGTTATCAAGTTTATGCCTGTTTAACATGTCTGAACTATCAGATAGACTATGTTCTGTATGTGAGGAAGCCAACGTTCCTTCTCATTTAAATAGATGTGATGTATGTGACAAACAATTTAGAGACAATGATGCCCAAGATGATTCCTCAAGTGAGGGGAGTAAGCATGGTACTGCATCATCCCCTCCTGTGTCTACGCCAGTCTTGCCCACACAGGAGGCCCCTAGTACATCTAGTGCGCCAATACTTCTTACTATGCAACAATTAACGGCTGTAATGGATAATTCTATTAAAAACATTTTAGCCAAAATGCCCACTTATCAGCGAAAGCGCGACTGCTCTGTTTTAGATACTGAAGAGCATGAGGACGCTGATGATAATGGTTTTGACATGCCCTTACACCAGTCTGAAGGGGCCAGGGAGGTTTTGTCTGAGGGAGAAATTTCAGATTCAGGTAAAATTTCTCAACAAGCTGAACCTGATGTTATTACATTCAAATTTAAATTGGAACATCTCCGCGCTCTGCTTAAGGAGGTGTTATCTACTCTGGATGATTGTGACAATTTGGTCATTCCAGAGAAATTATGTAAGATGGACAAGTTCCTAGAGGTCCCGGTGCCCCCCGAAGCTTTTCCTATACCCAAGCGGGTGGCGGACATTGTAAACAAAGAATGGGAAAGGCCCGGCATTCCTTTTGTCCCTCCCCCTATATTTAAGAAATTGTTTCCTATGGTCGACCCCAGAAAGGACTTATGGCAGACAGTCCCCAAGGTCGAGGGGGCGGTTTCTACTTTAAACAAACGCACTACTATCCCTATAGAAGATAGTTGTGCTTTCAAAGATCCTATGGATAAAAAATTAGAGGGTTTGCTTAAAAAGATGTTTGTTCAGCAAGGTTACCTTCTACAACCAATTTCATGCATTGTTCCTGTCACTACAGCAGCGTGTTTCTGGTTCGATGAACTAGAAAAGTCGCTCAATAAAGAATCTTCTTATGAGGAAATTATGGACAGAGTTCACGCTCTTAAATTGGCTAACTCTTTTACTTTAGACGCCACTTTGCAATTAGCTAGATTAGCGGCGAAAAATTCAGGGTTTGCTATTGTGGCGCGCAGAGCGCTTTGGCTAAAGTCTTGGTCAGCGGATGCGTCCTCCAAGAACAAATTGCTTAACATACCTTTCAAGGGGAAAACGCTGTTTGGCCCTGACTTGAAAGAGATTATTTCAGATATCACTGGGGGAAAGGGCCACGCCCTTCCTCAGGATAGGTCTTTTAAGGCTAAGAATAAACCAAATTTTCGTCCCTTTTGCAGAAACGGACCAGCCTCAAGTTCTACATCCTCTAAGCAAGAGGGTAATACTTCTCAAACCAAGCCAGCCTGGAGGCCAATGCAAGGCTGGAACAAAGGTAAGCAGGCCAAGAAACCTGCCACTGCTACCAAGACAGCATGAGATGTTGGCCCCCGATCCGGGACCGGATCTGGTGGGGGGCAGACTTTCTCTCTTCGCTCAGGCTTGGGCAAGAGATGTTCTGGATCCTTGGGCGCTAGAAATAGTCTCCCAAGGTTATCTTCTGGAATTCAAGGAGCTACCCCCAAGGGGAAGGTTCCACAGGTCTCAATTGTCTTCAGACCACATAAAAAGACAGGCATTCTTACATTGTGTAGAGGACCTGTTAAAAATGGGAGTGATTCATCCGGTTCCATTAGGAGAACAAGGGATGGGATTCTACTCCAATCTGTTCATAGTTCCCAAAAAAGAGGGAACATTCAGACCAATCTTAGATCTCAAGATCCTAAACAAATTTCTCAGGGTTCCATCGTTCAAAATGGAAACCATTCGGACAATTCTTCCTACCATCCAGGAAGGTCAATTCATGACCACGGTGGATTTAAAGGATGCGTATCTACATATTCCTATCCATAAGGAACATCATCGGTTCCTAAGGTTCGCCTTTCTGGACAAGCATTACCAGTTTGTGGCACTTCCATTCGGATTAGCCACTGCTCCAAGAATTTTCACAAAGGTACTAGGGTCCCTTCTAGCGGTGCTAAGACCAAGGGGCATTGCAGTAGTACCTTACTTGGACGACATACTGATTCAAGCGTCGTCTCTGCCTCAAGCAAAGGCTCATACGGACATTGTCCTGGCCTTTCTCAGATCTCACGGGTGGAAAGTGAACGTAGAAAAAAGTTCTCTATCCCCGTCAACAAGAGTTCCCTTCTTGGGAACAATAATAGACTCCTTAGACATGAAGATTTTTCTGACAGAGGCCAGAAAATCAAAACTTCTAAGCTCTTGTCAAGTACTTCATTCTGTTCTTCTTCCTTCCATAGCGCAGTGCATGGAAGTAATAGGTTTGATGGTCGCGGCAATGGACATAGTTCCTTTTGCGCGAATTCATCTAAGACCATTACAACTGTGCATGCTCAGCCAGTGGAATGGGGATTATACAGACTTGTCTCCGACGATACAAGTAGATCAGAGGACCAGAGATTCACTCCGTTGGTGGCTGACCCTGGACAACCTGTCACAAGGGATGAGCTTCCGCAGACCAGAGTGGGTCATTGTCACGACCGACGCCAGTCTGGTGGGCTGGGGCGCGGTCTGGGAACCCCTGAAAGCTCAGGGTCTTTGGTCTCGGGAAGAATCTCTTCTCCCGATAAATATTCTGGAACTGAGAGCGATATTCAATGCTCTCAAGGCTTGGCCTCAGCTAGCAAAGGCCAAATTCATAAGGTTTCAATCTACCAAATTTTACAAATTTGATACTTTTGCTTCTTCTGAGGCTATTTTTGGGAGAAAGGTTTTGCAAGCCGTGGTGCCTTCCATCTAGGTGACCTGATTTGCTCCCTCCCATCATCCGTGTCCTAAAGCTTTGGTATTGGTTCCCACAAGTAAGGATGACGCCGTGGACCGGACACACCTATGTTGGAGAAAACAGAATTTATGCTTACCTGATAAATTACTTTCTCCAACGGTGTGTCCGGTCCACGGCCCGCCCTGGTTTTTAATCAGGTCTGATGAATTATTTTCTCTAACTACAGTCACCACGGTATCATATGATTTCTCCTATGTATATTCCTCCTTTACGTCGGTCGAATGACTGGGGAAGGCGGAGCCTAGGAGGGATCATGTGACCAGCTTTGCTGGGCTCTTTGCCATTTCCTGTTGGGGAAGAGAATATCCCCCACAAGTAAGGATGAGGCCGTGGACCGGACACACCGTTGGAGAAAGTAATTTATCAGGTAAGCATAAATTCTGTTTTTGTTTTTAGTTGCAATTTCTTCTGCTAGAAAAGTTTTCAGAGTTATCTGCTCTGCAGTGTTCTCCGCCCTATCTGGTGTTCCATGCAGATAAGGTGGTTTTGCGTACTAAGCCTGGTTTTCTTCCGAAAGTTGTTTCTAACAAAAATATTAACCAGGAGATAGTTGTACCTTCTTTGTGTCCGAATCCAGTTTCAAAGAAGGAACGTTTGTTACACAATTTGGACGTAGTCCGTGCTCTAAAATTCTATTTAGAGGCTACTAAAGATTTCAGACAAACATCTTCCTTGTTTGTTGTTTATTCTGGTAAAAGGAGAGGTCAAAAAGCGACTTCTACCTCTCTTTCCTTTTGGCTTAAAAGCATTATCCGATTGGCTTATGAGACTGCCGGACGGCAGCCTCCCGAAAGAATCACAGCTCACTCCACTAGGGCTGTGGCTTCCACATGGGCCTTCAAGAACGAGGCTTCTGTTGACCAGATATGTAAGGCAGCGACTTGGTCTTCACTGCACACTTTTGCCAAATTTTACAAATTTGATACTTTTGCTTCTTCGGAGGCTATTTTTGGGAGAAAGGTTTTGCAAGCTGTGGTTCCTTCCGTTTAGGTGACCTGATTTGCTCCCTCCCTTCATCCGTGTCCTAAAGCTTTGGTATTGGTTCCCACAAGTAAGGATGACGCCGTGGACCGGACACACCAATGTTGGAGAAAACAGAATTTATGCTTACCTGATAAATTACTTTCTCCAACGGTGTGTCCGGTCCACGGCCCGCCCTGGTTTTTTTAATTAGGTCTGATGAATTATTTTCTCTAACTACAGTCACCACGGTATCATATGGTTTCTCCTATATATATTTCCTCCTGTCCGTCGGTCGAATAACTGGGGTGGGCGGAGCCTAGGAGGGATCATGTGACCAGCTTTGCTGGGACTCTTTGCCATTTCCTGTTGGGGAAGAGAATATCACACAAGTAAGGATGACGCCGTGGACCGGACACACCGTTGGAGAAAGTAATTTATCAGGTAAGCATAAATTCTGTTTTTGCAAATGAATAATCTGCTATTGGTGGGCAAAACGTTTTTTATTCCACTGAACAAGATTGCCAAAATATTATGAGAAACTAGGATTTGAATCCCTTTCTTATGGGGGGGGGGGGGATTCATATTTCCTCATCTATAATATGACAGCATCCGAAAAAGCTTAAAACTTATACATTTGAGAACCACACACTAGTCACTCTGCTTTGGAATCTGATGTAACATGTTATTAAGCTTACATGTACATACGGACCACCCGTGGAATATCAATAGAATAGTGGGTTGTAAGGTGCACCTTTGAGTAGAATTAATGCCGCAGTTTAAATTACACCATAATTCCCATAAGAGTTGATTTCACTCCATTCCCGGTTAACACAATATCACAGGTAATTATTGTACTCGGCCGTATCACACGCAGGCACGATATTACTGAATGATGATTGGATTGGATTGGACTGGAGTTGCTGTAAATATCTCTTTGGCTATTGTCCCCCCATGACACGTATGCATGAGGATTTGTCAAAAAGGGTGTGTGCAGCTCCCCCATAGGACGATTGGTTCCTGTATAACCACTTAGGGTATATAAGGTGTGCTAAGAGCAGCATTCGGCTTGTCAATATTGCCTCACATTGAGAAAGGCCACACTGTCACGGCCGAAACACGTATGCTGTATATTTTTTCCTTTCTTGTGAATCACTGGTCTGTTAGGAACACAGCCCCAGCCACACCTGACGCCGACACATCCGGTTATTGGACAGGGATACAGGCGGGTGGCAGGATTGTGTATCCTGCTCTCCATACCCATAGATTGGAATAGGTTTTAGGTTTCAGCAAGAGGATGAGGTATTTCTTCCTTCTAGTAATATTCATTACAGACATTATTTTAATATATTTGTTAATAAACTAGTTTTCTCTTGTAAGATGTATCAAGTCCACGGATTCATCCATACTTGTGGGATATTCTCCTTCCCTACAGGAAGTGGCAGAGAGAGCACCCACAGCAGAGCTGTCTATATAGCTCCTTCCTTAGATCCACCCCCAGTCATTCTCTCTGCCTGCTTAACTGCTAGGAAGGGCAAAGTGAGTGTGGTGACAAAAATGTTAGGTTTTTATTTTCTCAAGCAAAAGTTTATTTTAAATGGTACCGGTGTGTACTATTTACTCTCTGGCAGAAAAGAGTTGAAGATTTCTGCAAGGAGGATGATGATCTTAGCATTTTGTAACTAAGATCCACTGCTGTTCTGACAAGGGCTGAAGAGTACAGGAAAACTTCAGTTGGGGGAACAGTTTGCAGGCTAAACTGCATTAAGGTATGTTCAGTCTATTTTTTTCTAGACAGACTGTTATTTCTAGAAAAGGCTGACAATATCCCCATGAGGGAAAGGTAAGCTGTATTCAGTAAAAGAGGAATCCAAGCTTGCATAAAGGGATCATAGTTACTGGTGACACTAATAGGAAAAAAATGTTTTGGTTTAGTTACAAATAAAACGTTTTTTGAGGGACTTTAAGGGGTCTTTGTGGCTTGTTTAAGGGTTATTAACCCACATGGCTAGTTTAAGAAACACTCTGTGGTGTTTTTTAGGCCCCATAACTTTGAGTGAGGTGGGTGGGGCCTATTTTCAGTTGCACAGTTTATTTACCTCAGAAGCATCCAGCTACTTCTCCACAGATTCCTGTTGTATTTGAGGGCTGTAAAGAGGTTCCCCCCCCCACAAATCGATCCTAAAGGGCAGGTGGGCACCACAGCAGATCTGTGGCAAGGTGCTGAACGTTATTTTACCAGTTTTGAAGTTTTTTCAATCCGTTTTTTACATTAAGGAGTTAATTGTTTATTTGCATAGTTGTGCAAAGTTACTAAGGCTTTATGATGCTACTGTAAAAATTTTGTTGTGTTTACTGCTTTTTTACACTGTTTTGCAGAGTTTGTGCAGCTTTTTTTCTCTTAAAGGCACAGTACCGTTTTTGTTTAAAGTGTTATTTACTTTGATTAAAGTGTTTTCCAAGCTTGCTTGTTACATTACTAGCCTGTTTAACATGTCTGACACCAAGGAGAATCCTTGTTCTATGTGTTTAGAAGCCATTGTGGAACCCCCTCTTAGAATGTGTCCCACTTGCACTGATATGTCTATAAATTATAAAGAGCATATTTTAGCACTTAAAAATATTGCAATAGATGATTCTCAGTTAGAAGGAAATGAGGGTTTAGCATTTAGCTCTCCCCAAGTGTCACAACCAGTTACGCTCGAACAAGTGACGCCAAGTACCTCTAGTGCGTCTAATTCATTTACATTACAAGACATGGCCACAGTTATGAATAAAACCCTCACAGAGTTTTTCTCTAAACTGCCTGGTTTACAAGGAAAGCGTGTCAGCTCTGGGTTAAGAACAAATGCTGAGCCGTCTGATGCTTTAGTAGCCGTATCCGATATACCCTCACAATGTTCTGAAGTAGGGGTAAGGGATTTGTTATCTGAGGGAGAGATTTCTGATTCAGGAAAGACGCTCCCTCAGACAGATTTTGATAGGACGGCCTTTAAATTTAAGCTTGAACACCTCCGCTTATTGCTCAAGGAGTTATTAGCCTACTCTAGACGATTGTGACCCTATAGTGGTCCCAGAGAAATTGTGTAAAATGGACAGATACTTAGAGGTTCCTGTTTACACTGATGTTTTTCCAGTCCCTAAGAGGATTGTGACTATTGTTACTAAGGAGTGGGATAGACCAGGTATTCCGTTCGCTCCCCCTCGTGTTTTTAAGAAAATGTTCCCCATATCTGACACCATACAGGACTCGTGGCAGACTGTTCCTAAGGTGGAGGGAGCTATTTCTACTATTGCTAAGCGTACAACTATACCTATCGAAGACAGTTGTGCTTTCAAAGATCCTATGGATAAAAAATTAGAGGGTCTCCGAAAGAAAATTTTTGTTCATCAAGGTTTTCTTCTCCAACTTATTGCATGCATTGTTCCTGTAACTACTGCAGCTGCTTTCTGGTTTGAGGCTCTAGAAGAGGCTCTCCAGGTGGAGACTCCATTAGAGGATATTATGGATAGAATTAAGGCCCTTAAGTTGGCTAATTCTTTCATTATAGATGCCGCTTTCCAAATGGCTAAATTAGTGGCAAATAATTCAGGTTTTGCCATTTTAGCACGCAGGGCGTTATGGCTTAAGTCCTGGTCTGCTGATGTGTCATCAAAATCTAAATTGTTGAACATCCCTTTCAAAGGAAAGACCCTATTCGGGCTTGCACTGAGAAATTATTTCAGACATCACTGGAGGGAAAGGCCATGCCCTCCCTCAGGATAAAACAAATAAGATGAGGACCAAACAAAATAATTTTCGTTCCTTTCGGAACTTCAAGGGTGGTCCCGCTTCAGCTTCCCCTGCAACAAAGCAAGAGGGGAATTCTGTCCAATCCAAGTCAGTCTGGAGACCTAACCAGGCTTGGAACAAAGGTAAACAGGCCAAGAAGCCTGCTGCTGCCTCTAAGACAGCATGAAGGGGTAGCCCCCGATCCGGGACCGGATCTAATAGGGAGCAGACTCTCTCTCTTTGCTCAGGCTTGGGCAAGAGATGTTCACGATTCCTGGGCTTTAGAAATTGTGTATTTATATGTAGTGTGACAGGAGCGCCTAAAGGTGGATTCCTGCTGCTAAAAAAGTTCTTCCCTCAAAGAGAACTAAATGGTGGATAAGAAGAAAAAATGGGGTTTATTTAGCAGCGCTAAAAAAAGCTAGGAAATGATGATACCAATCTAATTTATGTTTTATACAATCTAGTTTATTTAAAAATTCTTATAACACATAAAAACAACAGCAAATGCTTTTCCTAATTAATAAAGGGACGTCTCCCTTATACAACACTTATAAAAACAGACTAGAACCATATATTCCTAGAATTCCAGGTATAAAGGAATTAATTCTATAGATAACATATGGCAAGCAACAAATTTCTAAGATAAATGGTGAATTGAATATTTAAAAGGCACAAATGTATCAGTCCTAACAGCTTTACAGTTCTTCAGTAACAAATACAGTTATAAAGTTACACAGTTACCTTGGACATATAATTGGCTCAGGTGTGCTGGATAGTTAAAAAGGCAAAAAACAGCCAATATTCTGATTTAGGTGCCAAAGCAATCGTGGTTAATGGAAGTCGTTAATTTAACAGATGAATACCTTGATGTCTTTAAAGTTCAGTTTCCGTGTTTTAAAAAACGTAGTGCAAATTAGTGTAGAGGTACCTTAATCTGTCCTGGTTGCAACCGCTGATATTCTTCACTGTGAGGGATTCACTGTTTGTTCCTGGTGCTTCTGATAAGTCACCTGACCTTCTCTTTGATTCAGAGGTCAGGGGTGATGATCCGTTCTGGTGATGTAGTTATCCTTTTTTTTGTTTTCCTTTCTTCTTATAGCCCAAATATTGTTTTCATCTGGGTTCCCTCAGACTTCTTAAGGTTTGAAGAAATCTTTGGTCAGTGTTTAGCAGTAACACCGTATTCCCTGAAGTTACCAAAGGTAGATTTTAACTTGCAGGGTCAGGAGAAAAGTTTAAAGTTGCAGGGTCACACAGCTTTGTGACAGTAGTAAATGAAGTTTAGTAGAGTGTAGCAGGTCCCATTCAACGCGTTTCACCCTTCTGGGCTTTATCAAGAATGCTTATCCTGCTAGCTTCTGGCTTTTTAAAGGTATGAATGTGTTTTGATTGGTTCCATCATTTCCTTTTGATTTCTATCAACACCTGTGTGGCTTCCACTGTAAAGGTGGACTTTATTTAAGTTGGTAATGATTGTTTCTGTGTTGTTATTTAGTTACATGATACACAAGGAAGATAACTTATCATTTCTGCTTTATTAGCATTCACACAATTCAACTTATATATTTCAATTCTAAAGTGCCTTTATTAGATAATATACAGTTAGATCGTGCAAACTTAAAATTACCTAAATGAAACAAAAAATATAAGAATCAGAATTATCATTCCCATATCTAGAATTATTGTAAGTGGGTAAAAATTAACGATATATACATATTCCTTTTCAACAAAGGATAGTAAGTTCAACAATTTATAAATTTGTAACAATTTAAAAATGGACGAAACGAAAATATAAGAATCAGAATCATCATTCCCATATCTAGAATTATTGTTAGTGGGTAAAAATTAACGATATATACATATTCCTTTTCAACAAAGGATAGTAAGTTCAACAATTTATAAATTTGTAACAATTTAAAAATGGATGTACAATTAAATCAGAAATTATCAATCCCATAACTAGAGTTATTACTAGTGGGTAAAAATATGGCTTATTCAATTAATTTATTGATTTTAGGGGGATAAAAATTCCTTTTTAATTACTAGAAAAATGAATTTATATAGGGCTTGTACTATCTTTGCCCAAGGTAAATTGACATTTTATTGCTTATTTAATGTATGTGAGTATTTTCTATATAAGTGGCTGATTTAACCTGGAAAATGTTCGCATATTGTAAGAGACTTTTATAAGAAGGGGGAAATGTCTATCTCAGAGTTCAAGCCTCCAGGCTGGAGGGTATTCATTAGGTATATAATTTCAGCTTCTGCCTTTAGGAGTTTATTTTCCCTGTTTCCCCCTCTCCAGTCGGGGTGAACTTTTTTAATTCCCCAATATTTAAAATCTTTAAGGTTGTTGTTGTGTACTTCCCTAAAGTGGCGATAGATATAAGGGTCAAGGTTACCCCTATCTATGCAAGAGAGGTACTCCCTTATCCTTTCACGGAGCATTCTGGTTGTTTCTCCTATGTAAATTTTTTTACATGAACATTGAATGGCGTAAATAACGCCTTTATCTTGACATCTAATTGTGTCTCTTATTTTGAAAGTAAAGTTTCCACTTTTTGATTTTAAAATCTTTTGTTTACTACTAAATTTACAGGCCCGGCATCTAAAACAGGGGAAAAAACCATTTAAAGGATTTCCATCTAGGCATCTTTGAGTGTCTTTCTTCTTTATGCTTTTCAATTGACTGGGAGCTAGTAGGATCTTTAAATTCTGTGCTTTCCTATATATTATTTTTGGGTTTTCCCCCACTTTTCCCCCTATGATGGGATCAGTTTGTACTAAGTGCCAATGTTTTTTTAAAACTCTTTGGATGTTTAGGTTGTCATGACTGAACTCGGTTATAAAGGGCACATTAATTTCATCTCGGTTTTCTTTGATATCTTTTGTTTTATATTCTAAGAGGTCCCTTCTTACTTTCTTATCTACCTCTTGTTTAGCTTCATTGATTACTTCTGGACTATATTCTCTTTCTAAGAATTTCCTTTCTAAGATCTTTATTTGATCCTGATAATCTGTCATTCTTGAGCAATTCCGTTTAATTCTTAAATATTGCCCTTTAGGGACATTGTCTTTCCACTTTTTCATGTGGCAGCTGTTATAATGGATTAGATTATTGGCATCCACCTTTTTAAAATGTGTTTTGGTTATTAATTGGTTTTCTACAATTTCGATATCTAAGTCCAAGAAGGTGATTTGGCTTTTGCTATAGTTACTGGTAAAGGATAGTCCCATTTCATTTTTATTCATATCTGTCAGAATAGTGTTTAGATCAGTTTCACTACCCCCCCATATAAAGAACAGGTCATCTATGTATCTGCTATAGAGCACAAGATCCGCGCCCAGACTATGCCTAGTGAAGAAACCTTCCTCCCAATATCCCATAAAGAGATTGGCATAGCTGGGCGCGAATCTTGTGCCCATAGCTGTTCCCTTCTTTTGAATGTAAAATTTGTCCTCAAATGAGAAATACACTGTGTGCAGAATTATTAGGCAAATGAGTATTTTGACCACATCATCCTCTTTATGCATGTTGTCTTACTCCAAGCTGTATAGGCTCGAAAGCCTACTACCAATTAAGCATATTAGGTGATGTGCATCTCTGTAATGAGAAGGGGTGTGGTCTAATGACATCAACACCCTATATCAGGTGTGCATAATTATTAGGCAACTTCCTTTCCTTTGCCAAAATGGGTCAAAAGGAGGACTTGACAGGCACAGAAAAGTCAAAAATAGTGAGATATCTTGCAGAGGGATGCAGCACTCTTAAAATTGAAAGCTTCTGAAGCGTGATCATCGAACAATCAAGCGTTTCATTCAAAATAGTCAACAGGGTCGCAAGAAGGGTGTGGAAAAACCAAGGCGCAAAATAACTGCCCATGAACTGAGAAAAGTCAAGCGTGCAGCTGCCAAGATGCCACTTGCCACCAGTTTGGCCATATTTCAGAGCTGCAACATCACTGGAGTGCCCAAAAGCACAAGGTGTGCAATACTCAGAGACATGGCCAAGGTAAGAAAGGCTGAAAGACGACCACCACTGAACAAGACACACAAGCTGAAACGTCAAGACTGGGCCAAGAAATATCTCAAGACTGATTTTTCTAAGGTTCTATGGACTGATGAAATGAGAGTAAGTCTTGATGGGCCAGATGGATGGGCCCGTGGCTGGATTGGTAAAGGGCAGAGAGCTCCAGTCCGACTCCCGCCAGCAAGGTGGAGGTGGAGTACTGGTTTGGGCTGGTATCATCAAAGATGAGCTTGTGGGGCCTTTTCGGGTTGAGGATGGAGTCAAGCTCAACTCCCAGTCCTACTGCCAGTTTCTGGAAGACACCTTCTTCAAGCAGTTGTACAGGAAGAAGCCTGCATCCTTCAAGAAAAACATGATTTTCATGCAGGACAATGCTCCATCACACGCGTCCAAGTACTCCACAGCGTGGCTGGCAAGAAAGGATATAAAAGAAGAAAATCTAATGAAATGGCCTCCTTGTTCACCTGATCTGAACCCCATTGAGAACCTGTGGTCCATCATCAAATGTAAGATTTACAAGGAGGGAAAACAGTACACCTCTCTGAACAGTGTCTGGGAGGCTGTGGTTGCTGCTGCACGCAATGTTGATGGTGAACAGATCAAAACACTGACAGAATCCATGGATGGCAGGCTTTTGAGTGTCCTTGCAAAGAAAGGTGGCTATATTGGTCACTGATTTGTTTTTGTTTTTGTTTTTGAATGTCAGAAATGTATATTTGTGAATGTTGAGATGTTATATTGGTTTCACTAGTAAAAATAAATAATTGAAATGGGTATATATTTGTTTTTTGTTAAGTTGCCTAATAATTATGCACAGTAATAGTCACCTGCACACACAGATATCCCCCTAAAATAGCTATAACTAAAAACAAACTAAAAACTACTTCCAAAACTATTCAGCTTTGATATTAATGAGTTTTTTGGGTTCATTGAGAACATGGTTGTTGTTAAATAATAAAATTAATCCTCAAAAATACAACTTGCCTAATAATTCTGCACTCCCTGTAATTATGGCCTAGGATGAATTTTATTCCATCCTCTATGAATTTCTTTTGTTCCATACATAGTTTGTTGTCCCTATCTAGGGTATTTGAGATTGCCATCAATCCCAAATCATGACTTATATTGGTGTAAAGCGACGAAACGTTGCATGTCACTAATGTGTAGTGTGATTCCCACTTAATTACCTCTAATTTTTTCAAGATAAGGATACCACTGACATCTTTAAAAAATTAGAGGTAATTAAGTGGGAATCACACTACACATTAGTGACATGCGACGTTTTGTTTCGTCGCTTTACACCAATATAAGTCATGATTTGGGATTGATGGCAATCTCAAGTACCCTAGATAGGGACAACAAACTATGTATGGAACAAAAGAAATTCATAGAGGATGGAATAAAATTCATCCTAGGCCATAATTATTTCTCATTTGAGGACAAATTTTACATTCAAAAGAAGGGAACAGCTATGGGCACAAGATTCGCGCCCAGCTATGCCAATCTCTTTATGGGATATTGGGAGGAAGGTTTCTTCCCTAGGCATAGTCTGGGCGCGGATCTTGTGCTCTATAGTAGATACATAGATGACCTGTTCTTTATATGGGGGGGGGGGTAGTGAAACTGATCTAAATACTATTCTGACAGATATGAATAAAAATGAAATGGGACTATCCTTTACCAGTAACTATAGCAAAAGCCAAATCACCTTCTTGGACTTAGATATCGAAATTGTAGAAAACCAATTAATAACCAAAACACATTTTAAAAAGGTGGATGCCAATAATCTAATCCATTATAACAGCTGCCACATGAAAAAGTGGAAAGACAATGTCCCTAAAGGGCAATATTTAAGAATTAAACGGAATTGCTCAAGAATGACAGATTATCAGGATTAAATAAAGATCTTAGAAAGGAAATTCTTAGAAAGAGAATTTAGTCCAGAAGTAATCAATGAAGCTAAACAAGAGGTAGATAAGAAAGTAAGGAGGGACCTCTTAGAATATAAAACAAAAGATATCAAAGAAAACCGAGATGAAATTAATGTGCCCTTTATAACCGAGTTCAGTCATGACAACCTAAACATCCAAAGAGTTTTAAAAAAACATTGGCACTTAGTACAAACTGATCCCATCATAGGGGGAAAAGTGGGGGAAAACCTAAAAATAATATATAGGAAAGCACAGAATTTAAAGAGCCTACTAGCTCCCAGTCAATTGAAAAGCATAAAGAAGAAAGACACTCAAAGGTGCCTAGACGGAAATCCTTTAAATGGTTTTTTCCCCTGTTTTAGATGCCGGGCCTGTAAATTTAGTAGTAAACAAAAGATTTTAAAATCAAAAAGTGGAAACTTTACTTTCAAAATAAGAGACACAATTAGATGTCAAGATAAAGGCGTTATTTACGCCATTCAATGTTCATGTAAAAACAATTACATAGGAGAAACAACCAGAATGCTCCGTGAAAGGATAAGGGAGCACCTCTCTTGCATAGATAGGGGTAACCTTGACCCTTATATCTATCGCCACTTTAGGGAAGTACACAACAACAACCTTAAAGATTTTAAATATTGGGAAATTAAAAAAGTTCACCCCGACTGGAGAGGGGGAAACTGGGAAAATAAACTTCTAAAGGCAGAAGCTGAAATTATATACCTAATGAATACCCTCCAACCTGGAGGCTTGAACTCTGAGATAGACATTTCCCCCTTCTTATAAAAGTCTCTTACAATATGCGAACATTTTCCAGGTTAAATCAGCCACTTATATAGAAAATACTCACATACATTAAATAAGCAATAAAATGTCAATTTACCTTGGGCAAAGATAGTACAAGCCCTATATAAATTCATTTTTCTAGTAATTAAAAAGGAATTTTTATCCCCCTAAAATCAATAAATTAATTGAATAAGCCATATTTTTACCCACTAGCAATAACTCTAGTTATGGGATTGATAATTTCTGATTTAATTGTACATCCATTTTTAAATTGTTACAAATTTATAAATTGTTGAACTTACTATCCTTTGTTGAAAAGGAATATGTATATATCGTTAATTTTTACCCACTAACAATAATTCTAGATATGGGAATGATGATTCTGATTCTTATATTTTCGTTTCGTCCATTTTTAAATTGTTACAAATTTATAAATTGTTGAACTTACTATCCTTTGTTGAAAAGGAATATGTATATATCGTTAATTTTTACCCACTTACAATAATTCTAGATATGGGAATGATAATTCTGATTCTTATATTTTTGTTTCAGTTTAGGTAATTTTAAGTTTGCACGATCTAAATGTATATTATCTAATAAAGGCACTTTAGAATTGAAATATATAAGTTGAATTGTGTGAATGCTAATAAAGCAGAAATGATAAGTTATCTTCCTTGTGTATCATGTAACTAAATAACAACACAGAAACAATCATTACCAACTTAAATAAAGTCCACCTTTACATTGGAAGCCACACAGGTGTTGATAGAAATCAAAAGGAAATGAAGGAACCATTCAAAACACATTCATACCTTTTAAAAAGCCAGAAGCTAGCAGGATAAGCATTCTTGATAAAGCCCAGAAGGGTGAAACGCGTTGAATGGGACCTGCTACACTCTACTAAACTTCATTTACTACTGTCACAAAGCTGTGTGACCCTGCAACTTTAAACTTTTCTCCTGACCCTGCAAGTTAAAATCTACCTTTGGTAACTTCAGGGAATACGGTGTTACTGCTAAACACTGACTAAAGATTTCTTCAAACCTTAAGAAGTCTGAGGGAACCCAGATGAAAACAATATTTGTGCTATAAGAAGAAAGGAAAACAAAAAAAAGGATAACTACATCACCAGAACGGATCATCACCCCTGACCTCTGAATCAAAGAGAAGGTCAGGTGACTTATCAGAAGCACCAGGAACAAACAGTGAATCCCTCACAGTGAAGAATATCAGCGGTTGCAACCAGGACAGATTAAGGTACCTCTACACTAATTTGCACTACGTTTTTTAAAACACGCAAACTGAACTTTAAAGACATCAGGGTATTCATCTGTTAAATTAACCATTTCCATTAACCACGATTGCTTTGGCACCTAAATCAGAATATTGGCTGTTTTTTTGCCTTTTTAACTATCCAGCACACCTGAGCCAATTATATGTCCAAGGTAACTGTGTAACTTTATAACTGTATTTGTTACTGAAGAACTGTAAAGCTGTTAGGACTGATATATTTGTGCCTTTTAAATATTCAATTCACCATTTATCTTAGAAATTTGTTGCTTGCCATATGTTATCTATAGAATTAATTCCTTTATACCTGGAATTCTAGGAATATATGGTTCTAGTCTGTTTTTATAAGTGTTGTATAAGGGAGACGTCCCTTTATTAATTAGGAAAAGCATTTGCTGTTGTTTTTATGTGTTATAAGAATTTTTAAATAAACTAGATTGTATAAAACATAAATTAGATTGGTATCATCATTTCCTAGCTTTTTTTAGCGCTGCTAAATAAACCCCATTTTTTCTTCTTTAGAAATTGTGTCCCAAGGAGATCTTCTGGACTTCAGACTCCCCCCCCCCCCCCCCAGATTTCACATTTCTCAATTGTCTGCAAACCAGACAAAGAGAGAGGCGTTCTTACGCTGTGTAGAAAACCTACATACCATGGGAGTGATTTGCCCAGTTCCAAGAGCGGAACAAGGGCTAGGTTTTTACTCCAACCTGTTTGTGGTTCCCAAAAAAGAGGAAACTTTCAGACCAATCTTGGATCTCAAAATTCTAAACAAATTCCTCAGAGTACCATCTTTCAAGATGGAGACTAGTCCAGGTCCCGGGATCCCCAGGCGGTACTGATAGATGCTCTAGCAGTGCCCTGGTCCTTCAATCTGGCTTATGTATTTCCACCGTTTCCTCTACTCCCACGTCTGGTTGCCAGAATCAAGCAGGAGAGAGCTTCGGAGATTCTGATAGCGCCTGCGTGGCCACGCAAGACTTGGTTTGCAGACCTGGTGGACATGTCATCTGTTCCACCGTGGACTCTGCCAATGAGGCAGGACCTTCTAATCCAAGGTCCGTTCAAGCATCCAAATCTAATTTCTCTGCGTCTGACTGCTTGGAGATTGAACGCCTGATTCTATCAAAGCGTGGTTTCTCTGAGTCGGTCATTGATACCCTGATTCAGGCTAGAAAGCCTGTCACCAGGAAAATCTATCATAAGATTTGGCGCAAATATCTTTGTTGGTGTGAATCCAAGGGTTACTCATGGAGTAAGATTAGGATTCCTAGAATTTTGTCTTTTCTCCAAGAAGGATTGGAGGAGGGATTGTCAGCTAGTTCCTTAAAGGGACAAATATCTGCTTTGTCTATTCTTTTACACAAACGTCTGGCAGATGTCCCAGACGTTCAAGTGTTTAGTCAGGCCTTGGTCAGGATCAAGCCTGTATTTAAACCTGTTGTTCCGCCATGGAGCCTAGACTTGATTCTTAAAGTTCTTCAAGGGGTTCCGTTTGAACCTATGCATTCCATAGATATTAAGCTTCTATCTTGGAAAGTTTTGTTTTTAGTAGCTATCTCTTCGGCTCGAAGAGTTATCTGCTTTACAGTGGGACTCACCTTATCTTATTTTCCATGCAGATAAGGTGGTTTTACGTACCAAACCTGGATTCCTTCCTAAGGTTGTTTCTAATAGGAATATCAATCAGGAAATTGTTGTTCCTTCGCTGTGTCCTAATCCTTCTTCAAAGAAGGAACGTCTGTTGCACAATCTTGATGTGGTTCGTGCTTTAAAGTTCTACTTACAAGCAACCAAAGATTTCCGTCAAACATCTTCATTGTTTGTTGTCTATTCTGGTAAGCGGAGAGGTCAAAAGGCTATGGCTACCTCTTTCTTTTTGGCTGCAAAGCATCATCCGTATGGCTTATGAGACTGCTGGCCAGCAGCCTCCTGAAATAATTACTGCTCATTCTACTAGAGCAGTGGCTTCCACATGGGCTTTTAAAAATGAGGCTTCTGTTGAACAGATTTGTAAGGCAGCGACTTGGTCTTCGTTTCATATTTTTTTCCAAATTTTACAAATTCGATTCTTTTGCTTCTTCGGAGGCTAATTTTGGGGGAGAGGTTCTACAAGCAGTGGTACCTTCCGTTTAAGGAACCTGTCTTGTCCCTCCCTTCATCCGTGTCCTAAAGCTTTGGTATTGGTATCCCACAAGTATGGATGAATCCGTGGACTCGATACATCTTACAAGAGAAAACAGAAAATATGTTTACCTGATAAATTTCTTTATCTTGTGATGTATCGAGTCCACGGCCCGTCCTGTCTATTTAAGACGGGTAGTATATTTTTATTTAAAAAACTTCAGTCACCACTGCACCCTATAGTTTCTCTTTTTTCTTCCTAGCCTTTGTCGAATGACTGGGGGGTGGAGCTAAGGGAGGAGCTATATAGACAGCTCTGCTGTGGGTGCTCTCTCTGCCACTTCCTGTAGGGAAGGAGAATATCCCACAAGTATGGATGAATCCGTGAACTTCGAGACTCGAAATTTATCAGGTAAGCATAAATTCTGTTTTTTAATAAACTTATTATTCCTACTACTAGCAGAGCTATTTCTGTATATATATATTATATTCTTTAACAGAGTTTTCTCTGTATTACTACCCTCTATAATAGTAACGAGTGCTCATTAACCCTCCCTGTCCCCCCTTTTCCCTTGCCCTTTATTTCTCTTGTAAGGTGTATCCAGTCCACGGATCATCCATTACTTGTGGGATATTCTGCTTCCCAACAGGAAGTTGCAAGAGGATCACCCACAGCAGAGCTGTCTATATAGCTCCTCCCCTAACTGCCACCTCCAGTCATTCTCTTGCAACTCTCGACAAGCATGGAAGCAGTAAGAGAGATGTGGTGAAATGTAGTTGTTTTTTCAGGGTCCTTTTAACCATCCAAATCTAATTTCTCTGAGACTGACTGCCTGGAGATTGAACGCTTGATTTTATCAAAGCGTGGCTTCTCTGAGTCAGTCATTGATACCTTAATTCAGGCACGAAAGCCTGTCACCAGGAAAATCTATCATAAGATATGGTGTAAATATCTTTATTGGTGTGAATCCAAGGGTTACTCATGGAGTAAAGTCAGGATTCCCAGGATATTATCTTTTCTCCAAGAAGGATTGGAAAAAGGATTATCAGCTAGTTCCTTAAAGGGACAGATTTCTGCTCTGTCTATTCTTTTGCACAAGCGTCTGGCGGATGTTCCAGACGTTCAGGCATTTTGTCAGGCTTTAGTTAGAATCAAGCCTGTGTTTAAACCTGTTGCTCCACCATGGAGTTTAAATTTGGTTCTTAAAGTTCTTCAGGGGGTTCCGTTTGAACCTCTTCATTCCATAGATATCAAACTTTTATCTTGGAAAGTTCTATTTTTGGTAGCTATTTCCTCGGCTCGTAGAGTTTCCGAGTTATCTGCCTTACAATGTGATTCCCCTTATCTGATCTTCCATAAGGTAGTTTTGCGTACCAAACCTGGGTTTTTACCTAAGGTGGTATCTAATAAGAATATCAATCAGGAGATTGTTGTTCCGTCATTGTGTCCTAATCCTTTTTCAAAGAAGGAACGTCTATTACACAATCTTGACGTGGTTCGTGCTTTAAAGTATTATTTACAAGCTACTAAAGATTTTCGTCAAACATCTGCTTTGTTTGTTGTCTTCTCTGGACAGAGGAAAGGCCAAAAGGCTTCGGCAACTTTCGCTTTGGCTAAGAAGTATAATACGCTTAGCTTATGAGACTGCTGGCCAGCAGCCTCCTGAAAGGATTACAGCTCATTCTACTAGTTCCACATGGGCCTTTAAAAATGAGGCCTTTAAAAATGAGGCTTCTGTTGAACAGATTTGCAAGGCGGCGACTTTGTCTTCGCTACATACTTTTTCAAAATTCTATAAATTTGATACTTTTGCTTCTTCGGAGGCTATTTTTGGGAGAAAGGTCTTGCAGGCAGTGGTTTCTTCCGTTTAAGTACCTGCCTTGTCCCTCCCTTCATCCGTGTCCTATAGCTTTGGTATTGGTATCCCACAAGTAATGGATGATCCGTGGACTGGATACACCTTACAAGAGAAAACATAATTTATGCTTACCTGATAAATTTATTTCTGTTGTGGTGTATCCAGTCCACGGCCCGCCCTGTCATTTTAAGGCAGTTATTTTTTAACTTTAAACTACAGTCACCACTGCACCCTATAGTTTCTCCTTTCTCTTGCTTGTCTTCGGTCGAATGACTGGAGGTGGCAGTTAGGGGAGGAGCTATATAGACAGCTCTGCTGTGGGTGATCCTCTTGCAACTTCCTGTTGGAAAGGAGAATATCCCACAAGTAATGGATGATCCGTGGACTGGATACACCACAAGAGAAATACATTTATCAGGTAAGCATAAATTATGTTTTTTGCTTATACTTTAATTGAGGGGTAGCACCAAGGATTATCATATCCTTTATTTCCTATTGATATTCATATCACAGTTCCAATATATTTTCTTACTACAGGTGGATTCTTTCACCACCCTGCCATTTTCTGAATTCTTTTGGCCATTCACCCAGCCATTTTCGGAATTCTTTTGTCTGCGCGCGCAGCTAACTTTCTGTTGGCTGCCTCGCGCTGCCAACATTCCTTTGAGGATGCGTGTCTAACTGCAGACGGCGACTGACTCGTTACATACGCGATTATAGCATAGATATGTGTATGTATGTATATATTTTATTTATATATATATATATATATATATATATATATATATAATCTTGTGCTTGCTCTGATGGAGTTACTTATGAGTCAGCGCTGATTCGCTAAAATGCAAGTCTGTCAAAAGAACTTAAATAAGTGGGTAGCCTGCAGAGGCTTAGGTGCAAGGTAATCTAAGAGGTAAAAAGTATATTAATATAACTGTGTTGGTTATGCAAAATTGGGGAATGGGTAATAAGGGATTATCTATCTTTTTATACAATAAAAATTCTGGAGTAGATTGTCCCTTTTAAGGTGCGTTATGTAAATATGAAATATAAAAATAGTTTAAAAAAATATATAAATAATTATTAAAAATTATTATAGATGTTCTAAAAAAATATATATTTATTGTAATGCTTTTTTTTAGAATTTATTTAAAAACTCTTTGATAATTAATAATTATTTTTTATATTTAATATTTACATAACACACCTTAAGATAGCTGTCTTCAAGTGCGCTAACCTGACCTACAGAGCTAAACCCAAATCATGATTTGCATATTATACATTCCTGTTTTTTTTACCTATTTATTATTTCTCTTTCTCTCTCTCTCTCTCTCTCTCTCTCTCTCTCTCTCTCTCTCTCTCTCTCTCTCTCTCTCTATGTTTCTGTAGATATCTGAATATTTTTAATTTCATATATATATCTATACCTATATATCAGTATAAATATATACAGGTAGAAGTGTGTATATATACAGATGTTTATATGAATTTAAATATTATATATTTTATATTTCCTTGTGAAAACATTGTAATGTACAATATTAATAGCCCAGTTTGGTTAAAGGGACACTGAAACATTTTTTTTTCTTTCATGATTCATATATGCATGCAATTTTAAGCAACTTTTTAATTTACTACTATTCTCAAATTTTCTTCGTTCTCTTGAGTGACACGTATATTTTATAATATAATATCGAGGTTACTGATTTCAATCATGTGTTATAGGTGACTTAATAAGGATAATGAACCAATATACTATTGATATTGTTTCTTTGGTGGTTAAAGGGTAAATAAAAACCTTGTTGTTGTAGTGTAAAGTTGTGCTCTTCCTACATTCCTTAGAGAGGACGAAGAGCAAATTTTGTAGCCAAGCTTTTGCCTAAATCAACTTAAAACAGTAGGCCCGCTGATATACAATTCTCTCTAACTGGCCATAATTAAAGGAGATAAGAAAAACATTTATCGTGGAATTAAATTTGTGTTGCAAAACATTAATAAAGGGACAGTTTTAAATGCTTTAAAAATTATTTTTTTGTTTTGTTTTTCTTTGGAAGTGGTTCTGTTAGAATGTAGAAAATATCATGAAAATTGTCCAGCAGCAATATGGGATAGTAAACTGCACCGGCCACTCACAATTTGTAATTCTCATGCAGCTTATCCAAAATGGTCGTTTGCTATTTTTAGAATGTAGCACACTATATGTGTGTGTGTATGTATATATATATGTGTGTGTGTATGTGTGTATATATATATGTATATATATATATATATATATATATATATATATATATATATATATATATATATATATACCTATATATGTATATATATATATATATACCTGTGTGTGTGTGTGTGTGTGTATATGTATATATATATATATATATATATATATATATATATATATATATATATATATATATATATATATATATATATATATATATATATATATATATATATATACACACAACACATAGAAACACCCAGCACTCACCAGCTAGCTCACAGCTAAGATAAAATCACAACTGGAAAGGTTAGTCACTGCATCTGGCCAAATGGGAAAGCTCAGGCACCACGTCAAGGTCCTTTCCATTGCCCGAGTCCCTAACACAGCCACACCATCATGCGAGCTCACAAAGCCAAACAGACTGAGAACAAAGAAGGGGTGCACAGGTGGATGTAATCACCCATAGAAAATACAAAACATGGAAGGGAACTGCACTCCAAGACCGGATCAGGTACACATCCTGTGACTCAGCAACATCCAGCCCTGGGTGCTAAATAGCACTCCAAAAAAGCTGTGATGTCACCAGAGCCACAGGCAGTTAACCCCAGTCCGGAATGGGTGCAAGAAACAAGGGGGATTACAAATAAAAAGTAATACAACACATAGAAACACCCAGCACTCACCAGCTAGCTCACAGCTAAGATTAAATCACAACTGGAAAGGTTAGTCACCGCATCTGGCCAAATGGGAAAGCTCAGGCACCACGTCAAGGTCCTTTCCATTGCCTGAGTCCCTAACACAGCCACACCATCATGCGAGCTCACAAAGCCAAACAGACTGAGAACAAAGAAGGGGTGTCCAGGTGGATGTAATCACCCATAGAAAATACAAAACATGGAAGGGAACTGCACTCCAAGACCGGATCAGGTACACATCCTGTGACTCAGCAACATCCAGCCCTGGGTGCTAAATAGCACTCCAAAAAAGCTGTGATGTCACCAGAGCCACAGGCAGTTAACCCCAGTCCGGAATGGGTGCAAGAAACAAGGGGGATTACAAATAAAAAGTAATACAACACATAGAAACACCCAGCACTCACCAGCTAGCTCACAGGTAGGATAAAATCACAACTGGAAAGGTTAGTCACCGCATCTGGCCAAATGGGAAAGCTCAGGCACCACGTCAAGGTCCTTTCCATTGCCTGAGTCCCTAACACAGCCACACCATCATGCGAGCTCACAAAGCCAAACAGACTGAGAACAAAGAAGGGGTGTCCAGGTGGATGTAATCACCCATAGAAAATACAAAACATGGAAGGGAACTGCACTCCAAGACCGGATCAGGTACACATCCTGTGACTCAGCAACATCCAGCCCTGGGTGCTAAATAGCACATTTATTTGCCTTGACTCAGGATGTTCAACATTCCTTATTTCAGACAGTCAGTTTCATATTTGGGATAATGCATATGAATAATTCATTTTTTTCTTACCTTAAAAATTTGACTTTCCCTGTGGGCTGTTAGGCTCGCGGGGGCTGAAAATGCTTCATTTTATTGCGTCATTCTTGGCGCTGACTTTTTTGGCGCAAAAATTATTTTCTGTTTCCGGCGTCATACGTGTCGCCAGAAGTTGCGTCATTTTTGATGTTCTTTTGCGCCAAAAGTGTCGGCGTTCCGGATGTGGCGTCATTTTTGGCGCCAAAAGCATTTAGGCGCCAAATAATGTGGGCGTCTTTTTTGGCGCGAAAAAATATGGGCGTCACTTTTGTCTCCACATTATTTAAGTCTCATTGATTTTTTGCTTCTGGTTGCTAGAAGCTTATTCACTGGCATTTTTTTTCCCATTCCTGAAACTGTCATTTAAGGAATTTGATCAATTTTGCTTTATATGTTGTTTTTTCTATTACATATTGCAAGATGTCCCACGTTGAAGCTGAGTCAGAAGATACTTCTGGAATATCCCTGCCTGGGGCTGGAGCTACCTAAGCTAAGTGTATCTACTGTAAACTTATGGTATCTGTTCCTCCAGCTGTTGTTTGTACTGTTTTGTCATGACAAACTGTTTATGCAGATAAATTTCCTTTAAGTACTTTTACATTACCTGTTGCTGTTCTGTCAACATCTAATACTCAGAGTGTTCCTAATAACATAAGAGATTTTGTTTTTAAATCCATTAAGAAGGCTATGTCTGTTATTCCTCCTTCTAGTAAATGTAAAAAGTCTTTTAAAACTTCTCATTTTTCAGATGAATTTTTAAATGAACATCATCATTCTGATTCTGATAATGGTTCTTCTGGTTCAGAGGATTCTGTCTCAGAGGTTGATGCTGATAAATCTTCATATTTATTTAAAATGAAATTTATTCGTTCTTTACTTAAAGAAGTCCTAATTGCATTAGATATTGAGGATTCTGGTCCTCTTGATACTAAATCTAAACGTTTAGATAAGGTTTTTAAATCTCCTGTAGTTATTCCAGAAGTTTTTCCTGTCCCTAGTGCTATTTCTGAAGTAATTTCCAGGGAATGGAATAATTTGGGTAATTCATTTACTCCTTCTAAACGTTTTAAGCAATTATATCCTGTGCCATCTGACAGATTAGAGTTTTGGGACAAAATCCCTAAAGTTGATGGGGCTGTCTCTACTCTTGTTAAGCGTACTATTCCTACGGCAGATGGTACTTCCTTAAGGATCCTTTTGATAGGAAAATTGAATCCTTTCTAAGAAAAGCTTACTTGTGTTCAGGTAATCTTCTTAGACCTGCTATATCTTTAGCGGATGTTGCTGCAGCTTCATCTTTTGGTTAGAAGCTTTAGCGCAACAAGTAACAGATCATAATTCTCATAGCATTTTTATTCTTCAACATGCTAATAATTTTATTTGTAATGCCATCTTTGATATCATTAGATTTGATGTCAGGTATATGTCTCTAGCTATTTTAGCTAGAAGAGCTTTATGGCTTAAGACTTGGAATGCTGTTATGTCTTCTAAGTCTACTCTGCTTTCCCTTTCTTTCCAGGGTAATGATCGTTTTCATTCCTTTTGTCACAACAAGGAACAAAAACCTGATCCTTCATCCTCAGGAGCGGTATCAGTTTGGAAACCATCTCCAGTCTGGAATAAATCCAAGCCTTTTAGAAAATCAAAGCCAGCTCCTAAGTCCACATGAAGGTGCGGCCCTCATTCCAGCTCAGCTGGTAGGGGGCAGATTACGTTTTTTCTAAGAAATTTGGATCAATTCCGTTCACAATCTTTGGATTCAGAACATTGTTTCAGAAGGGTACAGAATTGGCTTCAAGATAAGGCCTCCTGCAAAGAGATTTTTTCTTTCCCGTGTCCCAGTAAACCCAGCGAAGGCTCAAGCATTTCTGAAATGTGTTTCAGATCTAGAGTTGACTGGAGTAATTTTGCCAGTTCCAGTTCTGGAACAGGGACTGGGGTTTTATTCAAATCTCTTCATTGTACCAAAGAAGGAAAATTCCTTCAGACCAGTTCTGGATCTAAAAATATTGAATCGTTATGTAAGGATACCAACATTCAAAATGGTAGCTGTAAGGACTATCCTGCCTTTTGTTCAACAAGGGCATTATATGTCTACAATAGATTTACAGGATGCATATCTGCATATTCCGATTCATCCAGATCACTATCAGTTTCTGAGATTCTCTTTCCTAGATAAGTATTACCAGTTTGTGGCTCTGCCGTTTGGCCTAGCTACAGCTCCAAGAATTTTTTTACGAAGGTTCTCGGTGCCCTTCTGTCTGTAATCAGAGAACAGGGTATTGTGGTATTCCTTATTTGGACGATATCTTGGTACTTGCTCAGTCTTCATATTTAGCAGAATCTCATTCGAATCGACTTGTGTTGTTTCTTCAACATCATGGTTGGAGGATCAATTTACCAAAAAGTTCATTGATTCCTCAGACTTAGGTAACCTTTTTAGGTTTTCAGATAGATTCAGTATCCATGACTCTATCTTTGATAGACATGAGACATCTAAAGTTGATATCAGCTTGTCGAAACCTTCAGTCACAATCTTTCCCTTCGGTAGCTTTATGCATGGAAATTCTAGGTCTTATGACTGCGGCATCGGACACGATCCCCTTTGCTCGTTTTCACATGCGGCCTCTTCAGCTCTGTATGCTGAACCAGTGGTGCAGGGATTACACAAAGATATCTCAATTAATATCTTTAAAACCGATTGTACGACACTCTCTGACGTGGTGGACAGATCACCATCGTTTAGTTCAGGGGGCTTCTTTTGTTCTTCCGACCTGGACTGTAATTTCAACAGATGCAAGTCTTACAGGTTGGGGAGCTGTGTGGGGGTCTCTGACTGCACAAGGGGTTTGGGAATCTCAGGAGGTGAGATTACCGATCAATATTTTGGAACTCCGTGCAATTTTCAGAGCTCTTCAGTCTTGGCCTCTTCTGAAGAGAGAATTGTTCATTTGTTTTCAGACAGACAATGTCACAACTGTGGCATACATCAATCATCAAGGAGGGACTCACAGTCCTCTGGCTATGAAAGAAGTATCTCGAATTCTGGTTTGGGCGGAATCCAGCTCCTGTCTAATCTCTGCGGTTCATATTCCAGGAATAGACAATTGGGAAGCAGATTATCTCAGTCGCCAAACGTTGCATCCGGGCGAATGGTCTCTTCACCCAGAGGTATTTCTTTAGATTGTTCAAATGTGGGAACTTCCAGAAATAGATCTGATGGCTTCTCATCTAAACAAGAAACTTCCCAGGTATCTGTCCAGATCCCGGGATCCTCAGGCGGAGGCAGTGGATGCATTATCACTTCCTTGGAAGTATCATCCTGCCTATATCTTTCCGCCTCTAGTTCTTCTTCCAAGAGTATTCTCCAAGATTCTGAAGGAATGCTCGTTTGTTCTGCTGGTAGCTCCAGCATGGCCTCACAGGTTTTGGTATGCGGATCTTGTCCGGATGGCCTCTTGCCAACCGTGGACTCTTCCGTTAAGACCAGACCTTCTGTCGCAAGGTCCTTTTTTTTCCATCAGGATCTCAAATCCTTAAATTTAAAGGTATGGAGATTGAACGCTTGATTCTTGGTCAAAGAGGTTTCTCTGACTCTGTGATTAATACTATGTTACAGGCTCGTAAATCTGTATCTAGAGAGATATTTTATAGAGTCTGGAAGACTTATATTTCTTGGTGTCTTTCTCATCATTTTTCCTGGCATTCTTTTAGAATTCCGAGAATTTTACAGTTTCTTCAGGATAGTTTAGATAAAGGTTTGTCCGCAAGTTCCTTGAAAAGTCAAATTTCTGCTCTTTCTGTTCTTTTTCACAGAAAGATTGCTAATCTTCCTGATATTCATTGTTTTGTACAAGCCTTGGTTCGTATAAAACCTGTCATTAAGTCAATTTCTCCTCCTTGGAGTTTGAATTTGGTTCTGGGGGCTCTTCAAGCTCCTCCGTTTTGAACCTATGCATTCATTGGACATTAAATTACTTTCTTGGAAAGTTTTGTTACTTTTGGCCATCTCTTCTGCCAGAAGAGTCTCTGAATTGTCTGCTCTTTCTTGTGAGTCTCCTTTTCTGATTTTTCATCAGGATAAGGCAGTGTTGCGAACTTCTTTTGAATTTTACCTAAGGTTGTGAATTCCAACAACATTAGTAGAGAAATTGTAGTTCCTTCATTATGCCCTAATCCTAAGAATTCTAAGGAGAAATCATTGCATTCTTTGGATGTTGTTAGAGCTTTGAAATATTATGTTGAAGCTACTAAGACTTTCCGAAAGACTTCTAGTCTATTTGTCATCTTTTCCGGTTCTAGAAAAGGCCAGAAAGCTTCTGCCATTTCTTTGGCATCTTGGTTGAAATCTTTAATTCATCATGCCTATGTTGAGTCGGGTATAACTCCGCCTCAGAGGATTACAGCTCATTCTACTAGGTCAGTTTCTACTTCTTGGGCGTTTAGGAATGAAGCTTCGGTTGATCAAATTTGCAAAGCAGCAACTTGGTCTTCTTTGCATACTTTTACTAAATTCTACCATTTTGATGTGTTTTCTTCTTCTGAAGCAGTTTTTGGTAGAAAAGTACTTCAGGCAGTTGTTTCAGTTTGATTCCTCTGCTTATGTTTTCATTTAAACTTTATTTTGGGTGTGGATTATTTTCAGCAGGAATTAGCTGTCTTTATTTTATCCCTCCCTCTCTAGTGACTCTTGCGTGGAAAGATCCACATCTTGGGTAGTCATTATCCCATACGTCACTAGCTCATGGACTCTTGCTAATTACATGAAAGAAAACATAATTTATGTAAGAACTTACCTGATAAATTAATTTCTTTCATATTAGCAAGAGTCCATGAGGCCCACCCTTTTTTGTGGTGGTTATGATTTTTTTGTATAAAGCACAATTATTCCAATTCCTTATTTTTTATGCTTTTGCACTTTTTTCTTATCACCCCACTTCTTGGCTATTCGTTAAACTGATTTGTGGGTGTGGTGAGGGGTGTATTTATAGGCATTTTGAGGTTTGGGAAACTTTGCCCCTCCTGGTAGGAATGTATATCCCATACGTCACTAGCTCATGGACTCTTGCTAATATGAAAGAAATTAATTTATCAGGTAAGTTCTTACATAAATTATGTTTTATATATATATATATATATATATATATATATATATATATATATATATATATATATATATATATATATATATATATATATTAGCATCGCACTGGGTTTTGCACAAACGTATAGTTCCTGTTTTTATAATCCAGTTTTTCTTTTTTTTTTTTTCAAAACATTTCAACATACAGGTTTTATAGGCATGATAGATTAGATAGAAGTATAGCTTATTGCCCCTTTAAACAGTGGCTGGTAATTATGGCAGCACTGAAGTGGAATTTTAGTAACACTTGAGGAACAGCCCCAGATGCAGTGTGTTCATGACTGCCACACTTTCTTTTTAATGGGTCTTTAATGCAGGTGTACATCTTGTTGTCATTTATAGCAGAATATATAGGGACAGTTGTAATGTTTGCAGTTTGTCTGTGCCATTAGTATGATTGGACTTTAATGCAGTCCGGAAGATTGCTAATACATTGGGATGGATGCAGAGCGCTGGATAACATTCCAATAACTTCTCAGACGATTGAGTTGAGCATGCCGTCCACTACTCAGATTTAAACATGTAAAACGTGTAATCCGTTAAACATGTTGGAAAAAAAATCCTACATCTGTTTTTTTCCTATTATGTGAATGTTCTAGGGTTGAATCCAGAGTAGATTATGTTTGAAAGGGAAAAATTGTTCCAACACAAATCAGTACAGCAACTTCATGGACTCGTGAGATTTAAGTTTTACAGCAGCAGTGAGGGCTATCAGCCCATGCTTTTATACAGAGGTCATGATATTAGCCCATCTTGTCTATTATGTTGCAGTGATTCATAGTGTTACACTCAGGGCTTTACCACCAGTACTGAGGTTTTTGTTCTGGTTCATGCAAGGATAAACACAGACATTACTTCAATAAGTAGGTTACTACAGTGCTTTAAAATGTATTAAACTTAGTGGCCAGACAGAAAATTGAGGAGTTAGTAACACATGTTTGTGAGTATATAATAATAAGTAATCTAAAAATAGGAGCCTGTGATTACCTTTGAGCAGCACTGTCTCCCTGGATTTCCAAATCATGCTTTATACTACGGCACTGCATGTTCTAGTAACCACGCTACTTAAAGTAATAGGAAACACAACATTTTTCTTTTCTGATTCAGACAAAACATACAATTTATTTGCTTTGCTCTCTTAATAATACTGTGTTGAAGGAAAAGATACCTAGTTAGGCATCTGAAGCACTACATGCCAGGAAATAGTGCTGCCATCTAGTGCTCTTGCAAATGAAAAACATTGCGTCCCTGCTTTTCAACAAAAGATGCTAAAAGAACAATGTCAATTTGATAATAGGATTAAATTAGAAAGTTGTTTAAAATTGCATGCTCTATCTGAATCATCAAAGAAAAAACAAATTGAGTTTGATGTCCCTTTATCTCACAAAGAAAGAGGCATACTCACTAACTTTTCACAGCATAGTCTGTTTTCTCTTGCCCTGGTTTATTAATTGTCCCTGGTGTCTGTCCTAAATTGTAAAAATATTTGCCCTACGGTGTGGTGTGGCCTTTCAACAAAAGATACCAAGAGAACAAAGACTAGTTGATAGATGTAAATTTAGAAAGTTTTTAAAGTTGCATGCTCTATCTGAATAATGAAATAACATTTTTGGGTTTCATATCCCTTTAAGTGTTTTGACCTATGCAGTAGGGACATGAAATATCATTAATAGAATGCTCTAATATGCTTGTGCATTTTATTACTGTGTTTTTACAAAGGGGTTAAACTCATAAAGTCAGCTCCGGAGCAACAATGCACTTCCGCTGTAGAGTTACACATAGCTGTTAATTGTCAGCTGCACGTACTCATTGGCCATGTTCCCGAAAGTAGTGCAATGCTGCTCTGAAGCCGACTTTAATCACTTGCAGTTCCATAGCAGCAGTAGCGCAATAATAAAATGCTCATGCTCTTTATTGCCCCTTTAAGGTTATACATGATTTAATTTCAAGACCAAAGTGATTTTGGATTGCATCTGCAGCCCTACAGAAGTTAGACATATATGTATATATGTATTTGTATGTATATATATATATATATATATATATCTCCTAGTGGCCCCTGTACTTGTTATAATTCAATTCTGTTCCCCCACCATTAATGTTGTCTCTACCTCTAGGACTAAATGTCTTAATCTGACAGCCAAGATTTTACAAATCACATTTCTCTGAGGCACGACTTGCGCTAATCCCTACATTAACCACATTTCCGTGTCAGCTGACAGAAGTATCCCCAGAGCAGCACCTGTTTCTTTTTTTGTATATAAATCCCATCTCTCAGCAGACGTGGACGAAGCCGCTCTTGGAGGCAGCAACCTGTTCCTGCAGAATACTGTGTTTGCGGAGCTTTCAAGCATATGTATTCCATAAATCCCACGCACATAATCCCTGCAGTATGGAAACATTTTATTCGGGTCTAATTCACCTGATTTCCATCCAAAATATCAGGATTGTTTGGCTATTGGATAATTTAAGTCTTTTAAATTCCAGCATCTGGGAATGTTATTGGAACCTTTTAAAAATGGTTAAACCTATGAATTATTTACTGTCAAACATAGCTTTAATAGTTTCAGCAGCCCATCTATAACTAGTGTATATCTCCAAACACAGGGGTTTACTTAAAATCATCATATGGACTTGTATAATATTTATATTTGTAAGCCTGAAACATTTCCTTTTTTACAATTATATTAATATCTTCCCACCATATTTTTACTGGGTTTTCAGTGGTTCCATTGCTTTCAGTGGGAATCACAACCTCATCACATAATTGATGTACTATTTTAACAAGGACTCGCACACATTCTAAGCCTTAGGTGGTTCTTCTATTAGCAAGACTATTTTACACAGTGAGACCTGAGTAAATCCTAATCCTTTTATGCAATGTCATTTGCTTGTGAGCTTATGGAGCAGCTGCCTGTACTATATTTCTCTTAGAAACAGATTTGTTATTAGTGCTTAAACTCGCCAACTTTTAGATGTTATTTATATATTTTAGATACCAGGCCTTTAGTGTTAGATGTTTTACATTTCTTAGCCATTTGTTGCTAAAATTATTTAATATTGAATGTGGCGTAAAGTTTAATTCCATATACACATTTTTTCCCCTAACTACATGCTTACAAAAAGTCCAATTTCAGGAGTATTTAAAGGGACAGTAAAGTCAAAATTGATTGAGATAGAGCATGCAATTTTCCAATTTACTTCTGTTCATTTGCTTAGCTCTCTTTGGTATCTTTTGTTAAAAAGCATACCTAGGTAGGCTCAGGAGCAGCAATGCTCTACTGTGAACAAGCTGCTGATGGGTGGCTGTACAGATATGCCTCTTGTCATTGGCTCACCACATGTGTTCAGCTAGCTCCTAGTTGTAAGTTTTTACTCCTTCAACAATGGATACCAAAATAATTAAGCAACTTTAATAATATAAGTAAATTGGAAAGTTGTTTAAAATGGTATGCCCTGTCTGAATCCTGAAAGAACAAATTTCTTTTATTATCCGTTTATTGTGATCTTCTCATTTTCTATAGCCCTAAGCTGATTTTGAGGCTATAGACAAACTGATACTAAAGTGGATGCAAGCAGTATACAGACCACCTAAATGGACATGAAACTCCAAATACATTGGAAAGTTTTATTTAAAATGTATGCCCTGTTATCAAGTTTAATGTATTCTCTTGGTATCCTTTGCTGTGTGTGTGGAGCACTAAATGGCAACAGTTTTTAATCCGTGCTTTTAAACGTTATACAATTTTGAGAACTAAATGACATCAGTGTGTTTTTTTTTTAAATATCTTTTTTATTATTGAGAGACAAGATGCACACACATATAATTTCACAGATAATACAATATAATAATTGTCAGTATAGAGCATAATACAGCGTGTAAGCAATTAATATCTTCTTTGATAATAGACCTTGGCATTGTAAACATTTGAGTTGTCTTCTGATTGCTCTAAATCTATGGTCAAGTTTCTTTAAACAACACTCTAGAAAGGTGTTTTTTTGTTTTTTTTGGCCATTCTGTATCTGTGTTCAGGTCTAGGATTTAGTTTCTTTCTGTATGTGTCCATTCCCTCTCAACATCTACCTTTTTACTTTTTCTTTAATTTTATAGCCTAGCTAACCTAAACCCAACTTTGTAACACAAACAATAAATAAGTAAATAAATAACCTGGAAATGGGCATCGTCGTCGGCCATGGGTTCCAGTGGTGTAAATAAAAAAAAGAGGGGGGTAGGGAAGGTGATGCGAGGTGTGTGGTCACGTATGGCCGCTCAATCTTTTGGTGACTACTGTTATCCCATTCAGAACAGATGCTCCCATTCCCCTCTCAACATGGCTTCCGCGAATATAATGGAATCTTTAAATGGTATTAAGATCAGTCTCTGTATTTCTAGTTCAAACGTTAAGATGAGTCTGCGCCATTTCTGTAAAAACAGGCTCAATCTGTTCTGAACGTCCATTCTTAAGTCCATTTGTTCTGTATATATTTGTAGTTTCAACAAGTTTTTGAAGCCTCCAAAGGAGGGGCCTAATCTCTTTGTCCAGTGTTTTTAGTATGCATCTCCTAGCCACTAAAATGATCAAACTTAGTAGTGCATCATGCTGTTTGTGCCGGGGATCCCATTGTAAGAACAAAATAGATTCAGGGTGCAAAGTAAGTGGAATATGTAGTGCTTGATTAACCCAGTATTGAATTCTTCCCCAGTATTGTCTGACTGGTGGGCATGCCCACATATAATGTAGGAGATTCTGAGATTCTAATGAGCATTTAATGCATATGTTGGACCAAATAGCTGCCCATTTTGCCATTGCTCTTGGTGTGAGGTATGCTCTGTGAAGAATGCGTACCTGGGATCCCCTGAACATTGCAGACAGTGTGGCTTTCCTTGTCTTTTCCATGCTATCCCGTATTTCCTCCCAGGTAATTTCCCTGAGCCCTTCCCAAACCCATCCAGACTGCAAAGTATTCTGCAGGTCTAGTAAGCGGTTATGTAAGAGTGTTTGGTATATCTCCGAGAGAGAAAATTTGCCCATTTGATATGACTGTGCAAGACGAAAGGGGGATCCCTCCCAGAATTCCGGCCTGCCTGACCATTGCCCCTTCATAATGGCGCACCTGTAGGAACCTGTAGAAGTGGGTTCTAGGTAAATTTATATTCCCTCTGTAAAGTACCAAATGTTTTAACCGTTCTCGAGAGGGGGTCTAGTAATTGTTTAAGAGACGCTAGGCCTCTTTGCTCCCATAATAGGAAAGGTTTTGTCTCAGATCCCGCTGGGAAATCCGGGTTTTTAACTATAGGCAAATAACAAGACACATGACACGATTTTTTCAGAAATTTGTGCGCTTGTTGCCAAGCTTTTAAGGAATCTCTGTATAACCCATTCAGACCTAGGGTTTTAATAGACCGTAAATTTGTTATATGCGGTAGATAGGCTAGTGATATATCCCCCAAGACCGCTTGTTCTAGTGTGCGTCTACAAAAGCGATGGGTACAAAAGCGATGGGTACCCACCTGCCAATCTATTACTAAGCGGATCAATGCCGCCCAATTGTACAGTCTAAAATCTGAGAGAGCCAGCTCCCCGTTAAGAAGACCCATGCTCGGCTTGTCCCTCGAGATGCCTGGTTTCCCTCCCCTCCATATGAAGCATCTTGTCACGCCATTGAGCATTTTGATGTCTGATGTAGTTAAAAGTAAGGGGAGCATAAGCAGTGGGTATAACAACTGAGGGAGGATTTCCATTTTAAGGAGGCTGATCCTTCCCGAAAGTGACAGTGGTAAGGATTTCCAGCATCTCATCTGTGCTTGTAGCTTGACACATCAAGGGGTTAAATTATTAGAATATAATTTGTTGGGATTAGCCAATATCTTAATACCCAGGTAAGTAACATCCTGTTTAGCTACAGTGAAAGGGTACCTGTCGCTTGAACATGCTTTCCTATGAAGCCATAGGATCTCAGACTTCTGCATGTTTACCTTGTAGCCTGAGAAAAGGCTAAATTCACGGAGAGCATCCATGATGTGAGGTATATGTGTCTGGGGGTCTTGGACGAATAAGAATATATCGTTCGCGTATAACGCTAAGTGTTGGGGTGCTATATCAGTACCGGGGAAGATCTGTCGCAGCTTGATGGCCAATGGCTCCAGTGCTATGTTAAAGAGAAGGGGCGATAAGGGGCAGCCCTGTCTGGTTCCCCTTCGTAGGTGGATTTCCGGCGAGAACATTTTGTTTATGAGTATATTGACCAGTGGGGCGTGGTATAAATTCTTTATAAATGCCAGGAAAGGGCCTGAAAAATTGGCTTTGATCATGGTAGAAAAGAGGTGATCGCACTCCACTCGGTCGAAGGCCTTCTCTGCGTCCAGGGACAGCAGGAAGGCCTCCGGCATCTCCCTCACCGAATTCCCTTGTTCCTTGGCCCGAAAGTGTTGTATACCTCATGTCACATCTATACCTACATTTTTCGAAATTTGAGACTGGAGTGATGCATCTAAGTATAGTCAGTATTGTTTGTGCAACAGAGTATGGGAATCCGTCTCTTGATCCAGTTGCAATACCAATGTGCATATGTGTGTCATTTTGAGCTGCATGAACCTTTGAATCTTAAAGTTTTTATGATTCTGGTACTTTGAAGATATGCAACTTATGTAACATTAGGTGGCTGCTTTATAGTGTGCATTTATTTTGTATATTAGCAATGTTAGAAGAGTAAACAAACTCTTTAATACATCCTACAAATGATATAGAGGTTGTATCTAGTCTCCTAAAACAGTTTACAGTAATTGGCTCTGCTTGGTGTTTCAGTAGCTGACATGTAATTAATTTATAGAAGTAAACCTTACTGTAGATTGTTTCACACTAAGCTTTATAGGGTAATCTGCGCAGGAGAGCTTTTCTCACTGCTAAAGAGATCAGCTGCACCTTACAGCTGAAGGCCAAGGCATACATCTGGGTTTTGTGTTTTCCCTCATGTTGAGAATTGTCTGAGCACCAGTGATGAGCAGAAAAAATATCTTGTGAGATGACTAATCTTCTATTAAACTACATTAACCAATTAGAGCACATCATTGTTTCAACTGTAATGGCCTTTTAAGTGGTATTCATTCTTAGTTTAGCATTTATAATGCCATTTTTTATAATGGATGCATGTGCCATAAACACTGAAGGTGACATGAAAGCTGATATTAAACTTGAATGGATTAGATGGACATGTCATTTTAAGAGACTTTGCAATAAACATCTGTTGTTAAATCTACTTTGTTGTCTTGGTAACGCTTGCTATAAAGCATGATTAGGTAGGCTAAGGAGTAGCAATGCACTACCGGGACAGAGCTGGTGATTGGTGGCTACATATGCCTTTTGTCATTGGCTCACCTGATGTGTTCAGCCAAGTCCCAGTAGTGCATTGCTGCTCTGGAGATGATTGCAAACAGTAATGCAATAACAAAACTTAAAAAAGGAAAATCTTCTAATGCGCTACATAAAGCACTTATATGTCCCCTGAAGTTTTTTCGTGAGCATTTAATACTTGGTAGGTTGATATTTAAAGGGACATTGTTATAATAATTTTTTGCATCTAAAAAAACCCCCAAACAAACAAAAAAACAACCTGTTGTTGTCTTGCTGAAAATAATATATGTTCGTTGTGCCCAAACACACTTTTTATAGTTTAAAATTAAATCGCTTTACATCTGAGCCTTTTTTCTTTGAAAATATTTTAGTAAGACATTCCAGTGTAAAAAATAAATAAATCTCTATTTTATTTGTAAACAAATTACCTTCTTTTACTGTGTGTTTCACCCCACCCCATAGTTATAATTGTACTCCTGGAACACTTCCACCCCTATCTTATTTGCTCACCACCTGTATCCTCGTCTGGCGTGCCACAGGAGCAGTACTTTGACTTCATAACGAACCCATTTGGCAGAAGTTAAAGCATAGTAAAACGAGCAAATGTGCTTTAAAAATATAATACTCTAACAAAGTAACAATGGAATGAGGAATTAATTTGAGTTTAACATCTAGTTTAACTTTTAACTCAGATTTTTTTTATCAGATTCAAATCTATTTACATTTTCTTTTTATAACCAGTTATTTTATTCTTATTTTCTGTATATGTTGCAAGGTAGTATAGTTTGCATGTCTGTGTCACAAGTTCTTATTTTAAACAAAAAATATCTGCTTGTTGCTCATTAGCCGGTGTAGTCAAGATAAGGCACTGAGTTCCTGTTGTCACGTCACCTGTACTGTCGGAGAGAAACACTGCAGTAGCTGCTAAACACTGATTTTGACCTTGTAAACAGATTCTAAGGGGACAATTTTCTGTAGCTCTCAGGGCTGGTGAGATTCTATTTGAATGCTCACCAGTACTTCTATTTCCCTGATGGAATTCTATAAAGCCACTTTTTACCCTGACAACCGGGTGTCTCGCTAAGGGCGTATACTGGATTTTCTTATAGGAAAGAGATGGATACATTACAAAAGTGCACAATAAAAAAATTTTTTTTTAAAAATCTTACAAAATGAATCATTCACATAAAAATACGAAGGAAAAAATTGTTTCGTTAAGGTGCATCAGAAATGGTAACAAAATTCTTCACCAAAAATCGTATTTTATCAAAAATGTAAAATTTGTATCTAAATTATATAGGAATACAGTATATTAAATATGCACGGCGTAAATCATAATTTAAGTACGCTGTAGATTAAATTTGTACTTATAAGAATATATATGAACATGGGCTTACCATGGGCATATATAAAATTGTCTCTCTGAGCCCAATGTAATTCTGTAAATATTTTCGCACAGATCTCAGTTTTTTTCTCGCCAGCTAGAAGGTGGTGAGCTTTTTTCAAAACACTCAAAATACTTGTAACACTTTTATAAAAACACATGCATTTGAAAATAGAAGCGATTGTAAGATGCTATACACATAAAGCATAATGTGATTTTATATTGGTTGCATTTTTAAAGTGCCCCCTGCTAACTTTTTTCTATCAAATGGTGTCTTTCCAGCGAGCTTCATTACTTTAAAGGAGCCATCTCGCCACTTGCAGGGACTGCCCCTTTATTTTACAATAATTCCACCATGGAATCCCCTGCGAGGGTCAGCGTGAAAAAACATGTTTAATCTGGAGAGATTTAGAGAATCGGCCCCTTTAGTCTTCCTGGGTGACTGATTAGACCAGAAATTATTTCCCTGAAAATAAACATGTGGCAGATTGTGTACAGGAAACCCTGCAGTCTTTTTTTACATTGTACACTGTTTTGGGTTTTTTCTAAAGCACGGTTCTTCCACCCACGTTGGTAGCCATTACTGGGTCACAAAACCATGTTGACTGGGTCGCTACTTGTGTGTGTTATTACCTTTTAACACTTTCAAGTTTGACTACAATCAGAAATAAAGTATGCACATATTTTAGTCACTTTGCCAAAAATTGCAGCTATCTTGTATATTACTTCAGAAATGTTCAAACCAAGCATAAAAATAGGGTTGCAAAGGTATTTGGTATCATGGAACTGGGTCTTTGGAAAAAAGTTTGATTAATTGGGACTGTCAAGTAAACCAGTGTTTAAAAAAAACTTTATCTAAATTATACCTGTTGATTAAAAGTAGATTCTGTGAGACCAGAGTTTATGCCTGCAGCAAGATATCTGCAGAAGAAGTCAATGTTATGAAACCTGAATAATGAACCCTCATACTCTGAAGATCAATTTTATTTGAAAATGTAAAAATATATATGTGAAGGATACCCCGGCTACCCCGACTGGGTAGCTCCGCCAAGAGGGGTCCTGCTTCCTCCCTGCCACTTGCAGCTGTATAGCTGGCAAGTGACCACAGCCTGTAGCCCACCCTGATACCTGGACCACACCACTGTGGCAGACTCCAGCTACCTTGACTAGGTAGCTCTGCCAGAGGGTCCTTCCTTTACCCGGAACAAGCCGCTATGTAGTGGAGAAAGTGATTATAGCAGGAGCCCACCCAAATAACTAGACAGACTAGCATTCAGGTGAAACAAGAACTGATTTTATTGGAAAACACACACTCCTTTTATACACAAACACAGGGTCTTATCTTGCTCCCAAATCTCCCGCCATTCCCGCCCCTCCAGACAGGTTCACACCTGCCATAGCAGCCACAGTCCCACAGAGACCCAGGACACAGGGGTGGTGGTTTCGGGGTGATCCCGGAAGAGCGTCGGGAAGCTCTTGGTCCCCAGATGCCACAGTCCAAAAAGCAGCATGATTCGTTACTGGGGACTGGAGTTACAGCCCAGTAAAGATAGGGAGGTAGAGGTTTCCAAAACACCCGGTCCCCAACGGAGCTCCCCTCCAGCAATCGCCCCACCTGTTGCCCTCCTTAGGGGCTACCAATCCCCAAAAGAGCAGAGCTCTGAGGCAAAGGGCCGCTGGAGTGACCAGGGGTAAAGTTAGCGGGTGTCCAGCGTGAAGCGACCGACCGGGAGTTCCAGGAGCCCGACTAGTCTGAGAGGGGTTAGGCGGTTGTTTGGCCTTGATGCGGCCGACCAGGAGCCCAGCCAGCCTAGGAGGGTTTTCCCGGTCAGGGATAAGCTCTTTCAAGAACAGGTTCACATACATTTCTAACCAAAGGGAAGGGTTTGACGATCGCGGTTGCCCTGAGGAGCCCAAAACCACCAAGAAATAAAAGGGGGTGAGGTAGTAGGGAGTAGGGGTTTAACCCTTGCAGTCTGGTATCCGTGCCAATATACAAATATATAAATCCCTAATGGTTGTTGTATGGGAGTGGATTTAGATACTGGCACTGCAGTGTCAGATTTAATCTGCATCACTGGAACAGACAAAAACTGTACCTATATTCCCTACTGCTGTCTACCTGATCTATTTCAAAGAATTACTGAAACCACTAGAGTGCCAATTCCCATACTCCTTTGCAATAGACATTGGCTTTCTTGCCCAGTTATGTGCTTGCCAGTTGGTGGCTCCACTTTTTTTCAGGCAAGGTATGTATATAAACCCTAGGAATGCATGACTTGGGCATTGCTCTTTGTCATGCTGTATAGACGGTATCTTCTCTCCAGTTGGGTGCAAGATCTGAAACATATTATGGATGACTGGCTGAATAACGTTATAGGAGGAAAGATAATAAAATATGATGCCGTACCAATTGTGTTAAAAGCATGAACATTTCCACTTGCGTTTAGACCAGAAGGGAAGTAGGGTTTCAGTGATTTAAGGAGCTGGGAACAATCTTTGGGATATGGAGGAGTGACTGGGCCTCCCAGTTGTTCCTGTCAAAAATAAAACAATAAGATCAGACAATGCGAGTCATTGGACTTCTGTATGGTCCTAAATTTGCAATTGTCACAATAGGGGACGTTTGTATAGTTGGAAGGTGACAAACAGTTAAAAAATGGGGGCAGCAAATTTCTCTGTGTCTAGGGAAGCACCTATCTCTTCTCAGAGAGCAAGGCCACAGTCAGTAAACAGTCAAAGTCACAGCACCTACTCCCCTATGATCCAATAAGACGTCAGGCCATTATCACATATAGGGTGCAGTCATCTTTATAATAAAGTAGTGCCATTGGATCCTCTCCTTTTTGATTGTAAACGTTCAATTTACCTACTATAGGCTGATTTCCTTTCCAATTGAGCACACTATAACCATTATTTAAGAATCGTATAACTTATATAAGCATGGCAACAAAATGGGAGCAAGACAGATATTCACGCCAACAGAAAAGATTAGCAGATAAATGAAGTTTTTCAAAACCCTAATACTTCTAACACTAACATCAGTGACAGAATGAACCAAACATTGAAAGATATTCATAAATTGATGCACAAACAGGATATACTCTGGTGGAACCACCATTTCTTTGAGCAATATATAGAATTACATATGATCCCTCGAGGATTAAGAATACAATTATTCCCAGCATTTGATTTTCGTAATCCTAGTTTAAGTGCCGAGTGGGAAGAGGCACTTTCCTAATGTTTTGAAAAGTTGATGAAAATACTCATAAAGCATGATAAGTCAGAATATGATCTGCTGGAAACTCAAATAAAAGAACTGAATGAGAAAGTAAAAGAATTTGAATCTCTAAGTGACTTTGAGGATACATATAAAAGATACCAACAGGAACTTGATAAATATGAACAAGAAATCAAAGTCATGAAACAAGGAAAACTCAGCAGAGACAAATCAGAATATGAGAATAAAAAAAGTTTATAAATGGAAAAGAAAGAACAGTAAAGGATTACTAACTTTTACAATTTTCATTCAAAACAGACCCCACATTTCCAAACACAAATATAAACAACATAAAAGTGACCTACTTTTGTCCATAAACGAAGCTGCATAACGCCATAAAATTAAAGTTTTAAAATTTGCCGGTGATGTCACCTAATCCAACCCTCCGACATGAGCAGTACATGTCCCAAACCATTATCCAATCCTATCTTTAGTTTTTGCATATAAGTATAAGCCTATTGCGTATTATTGCGCATGCGCACTTTAATCCTTTTACTTGCGCATGCGTGATTGGTCCGGATGAATCATAATTTACACACAAAATATTACGTGTCACGCTTGCGCATTTGTCAATTCAATCCATCCGATCGGTCATCCAGGAATTCTTGGTGCAATACAAAGTAATTATATTGGCTTACAATGCCTTCTCGCTATACCAATGTATAACGTTGGTAACGTTTGAGATGCGAATATCAAGATTGAACTAATAAAATTATTTATACTATTAATTTTCATTATTTTATTTTTAAAGCGGACATTATCTGTATTGATTTTTTATATTTTCGTATATCCACTTTCTATAGCATGTAATTCGATTAATATATTAACAATATATAACTTATTTCGATTCTATTGGAAATAATTTTAAATGCATTGTATTATAACTAAATGTGCTATGTTTCAAGATGTTTGTTATATAATTAGTGTTTATATATATATATATATATATATATATATATATATATATATATATATATATATATATATATATATATATATATATTCGTTAATTCTAGGGAGATTCGTTTGCATAATAATGAATATTTAAAATAATTATTATATCCTTCCTAGTTAAAATATACTTGTGTTACAAAGTTTTATTAAAAACTGTTTTTTAAGTTGCTCGTTAATTCTAGGGAGATTCTCTAAGTGCCTGCACGCAAACAACTTACCTATTTAGCGCAGCACAGTCTTCTGATCCGCGATCGATAGAGCGGGTCTACTGCATCCAGAACTGACATGAAGACAGTGACGTCGCACTAACTTGCGCATGCGCAGCTCGGAAAACAGTCGCCATCTTCCAACCAGGGTTGTCAGCCATTACTGGACAATGCTACAAGATACCGAGTGAGTGGGTTTGGAAAGGGTTATAATTTGGAGATAATTTTCTTCTAAACGGTACGTTTTAGAAACATGAAGGGCATTGAAAATGTGTTTATTTTAGTACTTTTTTTTTTATCTATGCTTAGGTTTTTTGTGACTACAGTGTCCCTTTAATAACAGACAAACCTTCACACATTAACATAGTTGAAAGTGATATATCGGATACTGATATAGAGGAAATTAATCATTCTGAATCCGAAACAGAAGCTTCAACATCAAATACTACCAGTAGCGATAGAATCACACGCAGAAAGAGGAAGGATTTTTTAGAAGAAAGTGCCTCTTCTCCACCAGACGCACAAGAGGCAGGGGGAAAGCCCAAAAGGCAAATGAAGAACAAAACCAACTCTCAAAACAAATTAGAGAGAGAGAATTTGAAACCATACAAAAGAGATCTGAGCCCTTTCTCTCAGATAAGGATGAAAAAAATGAGAATTATCAACCTTTCTCATAAATTGCTCTCAGAAGATCATATCAAAGTACTTTCAAAAGGACTATCATTCTGTCCTACACCTAAATGTGACCAATTTGAATTTATTAAAGATGTACAACTCCTATTTAAGAAAAATAGCGCTAAAGAGAATATACAATGCTAATACCAGTGGTGGTATTGAGGAAACTGATATACAAATGTGGACAGAAGATGAACTGACAACTTTAGAAATAATGCAAAATCTTTTAAATGATAATGAATCTCCACAAACATAGACATGGAGAGATTAAATAAGAAATAAATCACAGTTCATGCCTAAAACCAGTCAGAATCACTATTTGGAAGTATTTAATAATATGGTATGTAATCAAATCATTAGTTTAAATACTAATCAAACAAAACACAATCTTTCTCTTAAAGAACAACAAGCTTTATCTGACCTAAAGAATTGGAAGGATGTAATAATAAATAGCTCTGACAAGGGTGGAAATGTGGTCATGGGGCCGGTAGACCTGTATCTAATTAAAGCTGAAAAACAACTAAGAGATACAGCATGCTATCAAAAACTGTGTTTCTCCAACATAGGTGTGTCCGGTCCACGGCGTCATCCTTACTTGCGGGATATTCTCCTCCCCAACAGGAAATGGCAAAGAGCCCAGCAAAGCTGGTCACATGATCCCTCCTAGGCTCCTCCTACCCCAGTCATTCTCTTTGCCGTTGTACAGGCAACATCTCCACGGAGATGGCTTAGAGTTTTTTAGTGTTTAACTGTAGTTTTTATTATTCAATCAAGAGTTTGTTATTTTGAAATAGTGCTGGTATGTACTATTTACTCAGAAACAGAAAAGAGATGAAGATTTCTGTTTGTATGAGGAAAATGATTTTAGCAACCGTAACTAAAATCCATGGCTGTTCCACACAGGACTGTTGAGAGCTATTAACTTCAGTTGGGGGAACAGTATGCAGTCTCTTGCTGCTTGAGGTATGACACATTCTAACAAGACGATGTAATGCTGGAAGCTGTCATTTTCCCTATGGGATCCGGTAAGCCATGTTTATTACGATCATAAATAAGGGCTTCACAAGGGCTTATTAAGACTGTAGACTTTTCTGGGCTAAATCGATTCATTATTAACACATATTTAGCCTTGAGGAATCATTTTATCTGGGTATTTTGATATAAGAATATCGGCAGGCACTGTATTAGACACCTTATTCCTTAGGGGCTTTCCCAAAGCATAAGCAGAGCCTCATTTTCGCGCCGGTGTGGCGCACTTGTTTTTGAGAGGCATGGCATGCAGTCGCATGTGTGAGGAGCTCTGATACTTAGGAAAGACTTTCTGAAGGCGTCATTTGGTATCGTATTCCCCTTTGGGCTTGGTTGGGTCTCAGCAAAGCAGATACCAGGGACTGTAAAGGGGTTAAAGTTTAAAACGGCTCCGGTTCCGTTATTTTAAGGGTTAAAGCTTCCAAATTTGGTGTGCAATACTTTTAAGGCTTTAAGACACTGTGGTGAAAATTTGGTGAATTTTGTACAATTCCTTCATGTTTTTTCGCAATTGCAGTAATAAAGTGTGTTCAGTTTAAAATTTAAAGTGACAGTAACGGTTTTATTTTAAAACGTTTTTGTACTTTGTTATCAAGTTTATGCCTGTTTAACATGTCTGAACTACCAGATAGACTGTGTTCTGAATGTGGGGAAGCCAGAATTCCTATTCATTTAAATAAATGTGATTTATGTGATAATGACAATGATGCCCAAGATGATTCCTCAAGTGAGGGGAGTAAGCATGGTACTGCATCATTCCCTCCTTCGTCTACACGAGTCTTGCCCACTCAGGAGGCCCCTAGTACATCTAGCGCGCCAATACTCCTTACTATGCAACAATTAACGGCTGTAATGGATAATTCTGTCAAAAACATTTTAGCCCAAATGAACACTTGTCAGCGTAAGCGCGGCTGCTCTGTTTTAGATACTGAAGAGCATGGCAACGCTGATACTAATATCTCTGAAGGGCCCCTAACCCAGTCTGATGGGGCCAGGGAGGTTTTGTCTGAGGGAGAAATTACTGATTCAGGGAACATTTCTCAACAGGCTGAACCTGATGTGATTGCATTTAAATTTAAGTTGGAACATCTCCGCATTCTGCTTAAGGAGGTATTATCCACTCTGGATGATTGTGACAAGTTGGTCATCCCAGAGAAGCTATGTAAAATGGACAAGTTCCTAGAGGTGCCGGGGCTCCCAGAAGCTTTTCCTATACCCAAGCGGGTGGCGGACATTGTTAATAAAGAATGGGAAAGGCCCGGTATTCCTTTCGTCCCTCCCCCCATATTTAAAAAATTGTTTCCATTGGTCGACCCCAGAAAGGACTTATGGCAGACAGTCCCCAAGGTCGAGGGAGCGGTTTCCACTTTAAACAAACGCACCACTATACCCATAGAGGATAGTTGTGCTTTCAAAGATCCTATGGATAAAAAATTAGAAGGTTTGCTTAAAAAGATGTTTGTTCAGCAGGGTTACCTTCTACAACCTATTGCATGCATTGTCCCTGTCGCTACAGCCGCATGTTTCTGGTTCGATGAGCTGATAAAGGCGGTCGATAGTGATTCTCCTCCTTATGAGGAGATTATGGACAGAATCAATGCTCTCAAATTGGCTAATTCTTTCACCCTAGACGCCACTTTGCAATTGGCTAGGTTAGCGGCTAAGAATTCTGGGTTTGCTATTGTGGCGCGCAGAGCGCTTTGGTTGAAATCTTGGTCGGCTGATGTGTCTTCCAAGAACAAGCTACTTAACATTCCTTTCAAGGGAAAAACGCTGTTTGGCCCTGACTTGAAAGAGATTATCTCTGATATCACTGGGGGTAAGGGCCACGCCCTTCCTCAGGATCGGCCTTTCAAGGCAAAAAATAAACCTAATTTTCGTCCCTTTCGTAGAAACGGACCAGCCCGAGGTGCTACGTCCTCTAAGCAAGAGGGTAATACTTCTCAAGCCAAGCCAGCTTGGAGACCAATGCAAGGCTGGAACAAGGGAAAGCAGGCCAAGAAACCTGCCACTGCTACCAAGACTGCATGAAATGTTGGCCCCCGATCCGGGACCGGATCTGGTGGGGGGCAGACTCTCTCTCTTCGCTCAGGCTTGGGCAAGAGATGTTCTGGATCCTTGGGCGCTAGAAATAGTCTCCCAAGGTTATCTTCTGGAATTCAAGGGACTTCCCCCAAGGGGGAGGTTCCACAGGTCTCAGTTGTCTTCAGACCACATAAAAAGACAGGCATTCTTACATTGTGTAGAAGACCTGTTAAAAATGGGAGTGATTCATCCTGTTCCATTAAGAGAACAAGGGATGGGGTTCTACTCCAATCTGTTCATAGTTCCCAAAAAAGAGGGAACGTTCAGACCAATCTTAGATCTCAAGATCTTAAACAAGTTTCTCAAGGTTCCATCGTTCAAGATGGAAACCATTCGAACTATTCTTCCTTCCATCCAGGAAGGTCAATTCATGACCACGGTGGATTTAAAGGATGCGTATCTACATATTCCTATCCACAAGGAACATCATCGGTTCCTAAGGTTCGCATTCCTGGACAAGCATTACCAGTTTGTGGCGCTTCCTTTCGGATTAGCCACTGCTCCAAGGATTTTCACAAAGGTACTAGGGTCCCTTCTAGCTGTGCTAAGACCAAGGGGCATTGCTGTAGTACCTTACTTGGACGACATTCTGATTCAAGCGTCGTCCCTTCCTCAAGCAAAGGCTCACACGGACATCGTCCTAGCCTTTCTCAGATCTCACGGATGGAAAGTGAACGTGGAAAAGAGTTCTCTATCTCCGTCAACAAGGGTTCCCTTCTTGGGAACAATAATAGACTCCTTAGAAATGAGGATATTTCTGACAGAGGCCAGAAAAACAAAGCTTCTAGACTCTTGTCGGATACTTCATTCCGTTCCTCTTCCTTCCATAGCTCAGTGCATGGAAGTGATCGGGTTGATGGTAGCGGCTATGGACATAGTTCCTTTTGCGCGCATTCATCTAAGACCATTACAACTGTGCATGCTCAGTCAGTGGAATGGGGATTATACAGACTTGTCTCCGAAGATACAAGTAAATCAGAGGACCAGAGACTCACTCCGTTGGTGGCTGTCCCTGGACAACCTGTCACAAGGGATGACATTCCGCAGACCAGAGTGGGTCATTGTCACGACCGACGCCAGTCTGATGGGCTGGGGCGCGGTCTGGGGATCCCTGAAAGCTCAGGATCTTTGGTCTCGGGAAGAATCTCTTCTACCGATAAATATTCTGGAACTGAGAGCGATATTCAATGCTCTCAAGGCTTGGCCTCAGCTAGCGAGGGCCAAGTTCATACGGTTTCAATCAGACAACATGACAACTGTTGCGTACATCAACCATCAGGGGGGAACAAGGAGTTCCCTAGCGATGGAAGAAGTGACCAAAATCATTCTATGGGCGGAGTCTCACTCCTGCCACCTGTCCGCTATCCACATCCCAGGAGTGGAAAATTGGGAAGCGGATTTTCTGAGTCGTCAGACATTGCATCCGGGGGAGTGGGAACTCCATCCGGAAATCTTTGCCCAAGTCACTCAGCTGTGGGGCATTCCAGACATGGATCTGATGGCCTCTCGTCAGAACTTCAAAGTTCCTTGCTACGGGTCCAGATCCAGGGATCCCAAGGCGGCTCTAGTGGATGCACTAGTAGCACCTTGGACCTTCAAACTAGCTTATGTGTTCCCGCCGTTCCCTCTCATCCCCAGGCTGGTAGCCAGGATCAATCAGGAGAGGGCGTCGGTGATCTTGATAGCTCCTGCGTGGCCACGCAGGACTTGGTATGCAGATCTGGTGAATATGTCATCGGCTCCACCTTGGAAGCTACCTTTGAGACGAGACCTTCTTGTTCAGGGTCCGTTCGAACATCCGAACCTGGTTTCACTCCAGCTGACTGCTTGGAGATTGAACGCTTGATCTTATCGAAGCGAGGGTTCTCAGATTCTGTTATCGATACTCTTGTTCAGGCCAGAAAGCCTGTAACTAGAAAGATTTACCACAAAATTTGGAAAAAATATATCTGTTGGTGTGAATCTAAAGGATTCCCTTGGGACAAGGTTAAGATTCCTAAGATTCTATCCTTCCTTCAAGAAGGATTGGAAAAAGGATTATCTGCAAGTTCCCTGAAGGGACAGATTTCTGCCTTGTCTGTGTTACTTCACAAAAAGCTGGCAGCTGTGCCAGATGTTCAAGCCTTTGTTCAGGCTCTGGTTAGACTTAAGCCTGTTTACAAACCTTTGACTCCTCCTTGGAGTCTCAATTTAGTTCTTTCAGTTCTTCAGGGGGTTCCGTTTGAACCCTTACATTCCGTTGATATTAAGTTATTATCTTGGAAAGTTTTGTTTTTAGTTGCAATCTCTTCTGCTAGAAGAGTTTCAGAATTATCTGCTCTGCAGTGTTCTCCTCCTTATCTGGTGTTCCATGCAGATAAGGTGGTTTTTCGTACTAAACCTGGTTTTCTTCCAAAAGTTGTTTCTAACAAAAACATTAACCAGGAGATTATCGTACCTTCTCTGTGTCCGAAACCAGTTTCAAAGAAGGAACGTTTGTTGCACAATTTGGATGTTGTTCGCGCTCTAAAATTCTATTTAGATGCTACAAAGGATTTTAGACAAACATCTTCCTTGTTTGTTGTTTATTCTGGTAAAAGGAGAGGTCAAAAAGCAACTTCTACCTCTCTCTCTTTTTGGATTAAAAGCATCATTAGATTGGCTTACGAGACTGCCGGACGGCAGCCTCCCGAAAGAATCACAGCTCATTCCACTAGGGCTGTGGCTTCCACATGGGCCTTCAAGAACGAGGCTTCTGTTGATCAGATATGTAGGGCAGCGACTTGGTCTTCACTGCACACTTTTACCAAATTTTACAAGTTTGATACTTTTGCTTCTTCTGAGGCTATTTTTGGGAGAAAGGTTTTGCAAGCCGTGGTGCCTTCCATTTAGGTGACCTGATTTGCTCCCTCCCTTCATCCGTGTCCTAAAGCTTTGGTATTGGTTCCCACAAGTAAGGATGACGCCGTGGACCGGACACACCTATGTTGGAGAAAACAGAATTTATGTTTACCTGATAAATTACTTTCTCCAACGGTGTGTCCGGTCCACGGCCCGCCCTGGTTTTTTTAATCAGGTCTGATAATTTATTTTCTTTAACTACAGTCACCACGGTACCATATGGTTTCTCCTATGCAAATATTCCTCCTTAACGTCGGTCGAATGACTGGGGTAGGAGGAGCCTAGGAGGGATCATGTGACCAGCTTTGCTGGGCTCTTTGCCATTTCCTGTTGGGGAGGAGAATATCCCGCAAGTAAGGATGACGCCGTGGACCGGACACACCGTTGGAGAAAGTAATTTATCAGGTAAACATAAATTCTGTTTTTAACCCTTCACAAGTATTTCTACAGAAATACATGCATATATATGATAGTCAGCTAAACAACACTGCATAATAACCCCAAAAGTCCAACCACTGCAACATTCTACCTGATCCCTAAAATACATAAGAATCGATATCACCCACCAGGCTGCCCTATTGTTTCAGGGATAAACTGTTTAACAGAAAAAGCCAGCAAATATGTGGACTACAGGTTAAGAGAATATTTACCTCAACTCTTCTCATATGTTAAAGACACAGTTGATGTATTGAAACAGTTGGAAAATATATATGTAAACACTACAACCTGGTTAGTAACGGCGGATGTCGAATCACTTTGTACGAGTATAAGTCCTGATTTAGGACTTAAAGCAGTCAGCAGTTTTTTAAAAATGGGATCAACGGAAGATACTTCCCACGATGATTTCATCCTTCAACTTCTCAGTTTTGATCTCCACCATAATTTTTTCACCTTCATTCATGGTTATTATCTACAGGTCAGAGGTACGGCGATGGGCACTGCTTGTGCACCCACCTACGCCAACCTAATGGTGGGAGCAGCAAATAGTCTTCTCCGATGATAATTCACAGCACGTCACCTATACCCATGTGGTTACGTTACATAGATGATGTGCTGTTCCTTTGGGAAGGAACTAAAGAGGAGCTAGATTTATTCCTGGAAAACTTGAACAAAAATGACCTGAATATTAAACTCATATACGAAGCAAGCCAAACTGGGAACTTTCTTGGATCTCTTAATAACTAAAAACCCTGATGGGACAATCAGCACTGATGTGTACAGAAAATCCACAGCAACTAATAGTGTTTTACACAGTACAAGTGCACATGCTCCAAGCACAGCCAAATTATTACCTATAGGAGAATTCCTAAGAATAAGAAGGAATTGTTCTACAGAAGAATACTATCAATGTAGAGCTAAGGAGCTTAAGAACAGATTGCTACTCAGAGGTTATAGTAAAAGATCCATTAAAAAGGCCGATTTCAGAGCTAGACAAACCCCTCGGTATAAATTACTCAATAAAACAGCTGACACCTAAGCCCCAGAACAAGTCAGATTCATTACCAACTACAACCCTCAGACGAAAAAGGTTGTCAGAATATTACAGGAGAACTGGCATATTTTAAAATCAGATCCTGTACTAGCACCTATACTAGGAGACAGAATATCAGTGGGTTATAAAAGAGCACATAATCTAAAAGATGATTAGCCCAAGTCACTTTTCTGGCTCCAGAACGATAACACAACTGACTAATGGGTCTTTCAAATGCGGGGCATGCAGCACCTGCAGTTTTATGCAAAAAAGGAATTCTATAACTGACGGATTTGGCAAAACACATAAAATCAATGCTCATATTAATTGCCAAGCCCAAGGGGTAATATATCGTCTCTAATGCAAATGTGATCAAATGTATGTGGGCATGACCACCAGAAAAATCAGGATCAGGAACATCTGAGAAATATCAAAAATGCTCAAAAAGACGCCAAGGCAATCACTTCAGTCGTTGGACAATTTATGTCAATGCACAGATCAAAGCAATCAGATCTCCAATGCTTTGGCTTACAAAAAATAAATCTACTAATAAGAGGTGTGGTGACCTAGAAACAGCACTATTACGTGCTGAAAGTAAGTGGATATTCTTACTGAATTCACTTCATCCGTCAGGGTTAAACGAACAGAACAACTTTGCCCCTTTTCTGTGAGTCACGTCATGAGTCCCCGAGGACTGTACACAACTATCAATCAATAGGTATCACAAGAACACTAGCCCATAATTTTAATATGGACTTAGCTGTTCGTCACTCGAATAATGTCATATTAACTTCTAGCTATTGTCACAAATTTCTCATTTTTACCACTCTACATATATACACATATATATATATTGGTGACCTTATTTATTTATTTATTTATACAATAACTTGATATCACACATCTACACTTTTTCATTTTAAGTAATTTTCACCCAACATGTCACACTTTATTGTATTTACAATTTTGCTCCTTCCACTATTCCCTTAACTCTTAGCCAAGTGAGTTATCACCCTTATTAGATTTAATATTTTTTAGTTTATTTTCACTGACTAGCACTCACATAGATTATACTATTACACTGTGGTTGCTTTTATGCAGAACAGTAACCTCAGATTTAATGCATGCAATTACACTTTATTCCACCACATCACTTTTCTTATGTATTTCTTATGTAGTCTAACAGATTGGTTCCAACACGTTTTTAAGTCATCATAATCGTTTACTATTTGTTTTAACCTTGGGTAATATGCAATCCTTAGATTCAAGTGTGTAGTCCTTCTTATGTATTAAGCACTTCACTTACACTTTTAGGGGTTAGAATGACCCCCTCACAACATTGTGATATCTATACATATGTAATAACTTGATGTTATTATGACTCTTTCAAAATACAATACCCAATTAACATTTGTGGTTATTATCATCAATATGGGCCAACTTGTTGATATCTTAGTGATAGGATGCCGATGATAACCTCGAGATGCGGTATCAAAGTGACATCACTTAGGGGGGCTAGCCTGCTTCATACAAACGCTATATAAACCCGCCTACAGCGCAACGCACGCTTACCTTTTGAGAAAGCCGTGAAACATGTCCGGGTACTGGTGAGGAGTCTGGGAGCTCCTGTGTTTGTTAGGGTAGCTAGCGAGGACTTTTATTATGCTTAACACTTATCAGATTATTTAATGTACCACTTGTTGCGGGTCAAGATTGCGCAGAGATTCCTTTAAGCTGACATTCTTGTGAGCTCCAATACCAGTTTGGCACTTAACGGAGTGAGATTGCTCTCATAATGGTTGCTTTTCGTTTTCTCTGCTATTAACTTATGTGTGATAAAGATTTAGCATAAAACGGTGATTGCCATATATATTTTATTATTACAGATTTCACTACTAATGCCTTTAGTCAGTCTTCTGAAGTATATTTGTACTGTTAACTCTCTCTATTATTGAGTTACTACCTAGCCTTACACAGAGAGGGATTCTATATTAAAAGCACACCATTATTCCCTCCATATGCTACATAAGCTATATATGTTCTCCATACTAGTGAAGTTATTGTGTCACAATTAGTAACTCGTGTGGGCAGTTAACTTCAGCTGCTGACTAAATACCTTACTGTATTATAATGCTGGATTGGATAAATTCATCCACCAATATAAAAAGTGCTGTCCAGAGTTCTGAACAAAAAAAGTTTAGATGCCTTTTTCAAATAAAGATAGCAAGAGAACGAAGAACAATTGATAATAGGAGTAAATTAGAAAGTTACTTAAAATTGCATGCTCTATCTGAATCACAAAACAAAAAAAAATGGGTTCAGTGTCCCTTTAAGGATTTGTGGCCGAGATATCTGCAGCTCCAGCAATTGAGCTGGTACTCTTCTTTATGCGCTGTATTCAATTACGGTTTACACCAATCACACTGATACAGTCACATCGTAGCTTTGATCTTGAATAAGTCATGTATCTACTAATCAGGTACATGGTACTGAATTTATTACTTACAGTCCTCACTAGCTGTTTATTTTTTATTTTTTTATATAAATATTTTTTATTGAGGTTGAATAAAGCGTTACAGATAAAGACACCCATGAACAAAAATTCCAATAAAGCATACAAACTTAATATAAAGGTACAGTAGAGATGTGAGTCTATTACAGTTCTAGACATAAATTCTGTAGATCTTTGGAGCAGTGTGGACATTATGCTTACAGGGCTTATGATGTAGTCAGCTATTCTACCATCCAGTGATAGGATAAGCCAGTCTACCTTACAAAGCTAGTAGAAGGGAATAATAGTCTAAAATAAACTAACTTAGCATGTCCAAAAGGCTTTTATATAGGGTGAAATGAAACCTCTTTTTTATATTCTGAGAAGAATAAAAATGGTCCCCGTTTTGCAGTGGGAGATATGAACTAGTTTAACTAGGAGAGAAATAAGAAATAGAGGCAAAAGGGGGAGTTGGCAGTATGGATAATGGGGGAAGGGTATTTCATCGGGCAAGAGCTGCTCTAGCTGGGACAAGGGGAAGGGGTGGAGCCAGTAATGATGTTAGAGTAGAGGGCAATTAAAGGATACAGATGTTGTGAGTAGTACCGAATTTAACCTTTAAGATGGCATAGTAAGAGATATCCAGAGATACGGAGATACCACATAATATATCAGTGCCCTCACAGTTAAAGTACTCATAGGATGATGATAATCTGAGACACTGAGTACAGGTGGATACGGGGTAGCCCCATAACCATACAGCACTCCAGTGGATTTATCATTAGGCTTTGGAAGGGTAAGCTAACAGGATAAGCTAGTATATAGTCAGATTCTTCTCTTGAAACGTAGGGTTACAAAGGGTATATGCTGCAATCTATTGTGGATCGGAACGAGCCATATAAAAAAACATTACCCAGTCCACTGAAGTATTGTCTGAGATACAGATGGCTAGATGACACTATATTCCTAAACATGTAGTCACAGAATAAGTAGATGGACTCAGCATATTAGTACAGCCATAAAGCACTGTGATGTATAATATAGAAGGGGCTACGTATTTGTAGGCGAGATATGGGGCATAAAAGTAGAAGGTGAACTAAACTATATCTAGAGCCAGGTGATAGATACGGATATGTGAATAATCTCATATAATTTGAATCCCAATACTTGTAGCAGAAATATATAGTGATGATACTAAAAAAAAAGAATTAACACAGGACATCTCTAATAGAGTTGTAGCAATATTTTCTTTTTTCTTTTTTTTTTTTTTTTTAAGCAAAGGGTATAATAATCTATTGTTATATTAGTATGAGCTCTGGAGGACCTTAGTTATAATCAGTGACATGCTATAGTAAAATAGTTGTGAGCGTAATAACCTGTACTGAACCTTTGCACTTATTCCACTAGAGGACTATATTTTGTGAATTCCTAACATTTCTAAGTGTAGCAATACTGTTCTGTTAGTATATAGATAAGGAGCACAACTGAATTTAAGGGAGTGTCAATAAGGTAGGGAGAGGGACAGCAAACCATACATAGAAAATCCTGTGTGACAGAATAAAACTTAGTGAAGCTAGCCTACCAATGAGGGGAAGCCACCCAGAGCACAAATTCTATTACTCATGGGGAGATAGCTATCCCAAAAGGGTATATAGAGTTTAAGATTATATCCCCTGGAACTTTGTAAGCCAATTAACAGCTTTAGCAGTAAGAAGAAGTCAGAGCATGATATATTATTAACTAAACTGGATCATTATTTATAGTGGGCAAGCTACCTGCTCAGGGTTGAGGTAGACCTGCTTTTAATGCAATATCGTGCTAGGCTTATGGTAAATAAAACAGGAAATTCAAAATGCACTGTGTGGCTTGTAGAGAGATGCACTGCTCGGCCGTAAGGGTGTGATGGCGCCATGAGCTATATGCTTAATGATAGAAAGTGGTGCCACTGCCTGTGAACAAGTACATAATTTTAGACAGTGCGTCACAGGAAAAAGTGGAGGAACATAAAGCATAACAATGAGTCTCAGTCCAATGTCCTTTACATTTTACAAAATATATTAATGAGATCTAATACATTAACAAGTACAGGGTAAAGCTTTCTACGATTGTGTGAGTTATAAAGGGGATACTCCTATAGAATAAGAAACATAAACAATGGCAACAAATAAACTATTAACCACATATCACACATCATATAACATTTTTAGCCAGAGAGCTATAGATATAAATTGCCAATTTAAATGTCTAACATGCAGAGCCGGAGGGCAAATCCAGAGTCAGACAAAATGGCGCCTCTATATGAAAATGGGAGAAGCTAGCCTATCCCCTTTCGCATCAGCTCCCGTACACTGCATATGTCCGAAATCCTAGCCTGGAGCTTTTAGATGCCACCGAGGGGTGCCTTAATTGCAGAGTTCCATCCTGAGTGTAGAGAATACATATAGCAAACAAGATGTGAGCGAGGGCTCTGGGAGTCAATGAGAGCACGCAGGTCCTGGTCTGATTTGTCCTTGTGTCTGGGCTGCTTGTGGTATAGTGAGTATGCAGGCCCGTTGCAAGCGCCGCTAGATTGTTTTCCAGGCCAGAAGTGAGTTTCAGCTCCTCAATCTGGATGTTGGGCTCTCTCCTTATAGGACTCCTCTGTAGGAGGAGATAAGCGAGTAGCTGTTGAGTACCAGTGATCGGTGAACTCCTCCTGAGTGGGGGTAAATGTAGTTGCGTCTACTCCGGCTCCCGCTCCGGCCGGCCGCTCCAGAGCAGAAGCTGGATAAACTACAGGGGAGTCACAAGTGCCCATAGGCTGCTGGGAGAGTGCAGTAAGGTCTTGTACAATCGGATCTGCTGTCGTGTCCTGCTGGTACGTACTTCTGACCTGAGGGGGAAAAGTATTAGAATCCATCTCATGTATGTCGGGGATTGTCTCCGACCTCAGCGCAATACACTGTGAGAGCATGCTGAACTGCTTATCCATGCTGAAGCTCAGCATAGCAAAGGCTTCCACAATCATGAAGTCCATCTTCCCAGCTCAATACGAGATCAGGTCAGGCTCTAGAATGTGGTCGTCTGTGTCCGTAGAAAAGTCTTATGTCTCCTATGTTAAAATATTATTTCAGGGCCATTTAATAGCTATTTGAAAGGTTGTTAGAGCAGGAGCTCTCAGAACCTGCGTCTGCTCGAATCGGTAGCTGGCTCCGCCCCCACTAGCTGTTTATTTTAATTGCACATCCCATTATTTTATAGTTTTTGCGTTTTTAATAAAAGTTATGTTTTAACTCATATTTAGCAAATGACTCCTTGGCCCAGTTCGTGCCTATACACAAGCTATGATCTATTCATTTGTCTGCCTTGAGTGCTATAAGTGTATTCTTGATTAGTTTTCTTTACCATTCTTTTGCTGAACAGTCAGTAAACCATGGGACTTAAAGGGACACTGAACCCAATTTTTTTCTTTCATGATTCAGATAGAGCATGACATTTTAAGCAACTTTCTAATTTACTCCTATTATGAATTTTTCTTCGTTCTCTTGCTATCTTTATTTAAAAAGCAGGAATGTGATGCATAGGAGCCGGTGTTCTGGTAAGGGACCGAACCATGTCCTTCCTGTGACGTTTCATCAGCTGTAGCACTCATTTTGCCCCTAATGAGCATGCGTGCCAGCGTCATCACATACCTGGCCGCATACGTCACTGTGAAACTATTTAGAATTGTGAAATTCTGAAACCTTTCTATAGCGCATGCGTGGGCTGTTCTATCACAAATGGGGGGGTTTATGGAACGATGTTTAGTCAACACTGTATGTGAATTATGGTGTGAAACCAAAATAAATGTATTTAAAAATATTTATTTATATATAACCCCAAACGCATACAAACAAGAAGGCTTGCATTCAAAGCACTTCACTTTATGTTTACTTTAAAATACGACATGCAGTGGCGATAGCCGATTGGCTGTTTGTCATGCAGGGACAAATAAACATCATTCCATGTTTGAGGTTATATATAAATAAATATTTTTATATAAGTATACATTTTTCTCCTGTTAAGTGTGGTCAGTCCACGGGTCATCATTACTTCTGGGATATTAACTCCTCCCCAACAGGAAGTGCAAGAGGATTCACCCAGCAGAGCTGCTATATAGCTCCTCCCCTCTACGTCACACCCAGTCATTCTCTTGCACCCAACTAATAGATAGGATGTGTGAGAGGACTGTGGTGATTATACTTAGTTTTATACCTTCAATCAAAAGTTTGTTATTTTATAACAGCACCGGAGTGTGTTGTTCCTTCTCTGGTAGAATTTGAAGAAGAATCTACCTGAGTTTTTTGTATGATTTTAGCCGGCGTAGTTAAGATCATATTGCTGTTCTCGGCCATCTGAGGAGTGAGGTAAACTTCAGATCAGGGGACAGCGGGCAGGTTAACCTGCAAAGAGGTATGTAGCAGCATATTATTTTCTGACAATGGAATTGACTGAGAAAATTCTGCCATACCGATATAATGTAAGCTCAGCCTTAAATGCAGTAGTAGCAACTGGTATCAGGCTGTCATGTATGTATATTTACACTTCAGTATTCTGGGGAATGGCACTTCACTGGGATAATACTGTATGCATAAGACTTTAGCCTAATTTGCAGTGAAGCAACAGGCTTTTTAATGACATTTCATTTATGTGTTGTTAAACGTTTTCTGAGGTACTGGGTGAAAAATTGTTTTGGGCACTGTTTTTTTCCACTTGGCAGTCGTTTTATTTAATTTAAGACAGTTTACTGATCTCCCTCACTGTTGTGTGTGAGGGGGAGGGGCCTATTTTGGCGCTTTTGCTACGCATCAAAAAATTCAGTCAGAAGTCTCTTGTCTTCCCTGCATGATCCGGTTCGTCTCTACAGAGCTCAGGGGTCTTCAAAAGTGATTTTGAGGGAGGTAATCACTCACAGCAGAGCTGTGAGATTGTGACTGACTGTGATGATAAAAAAAAAAAAAAAAAAAAAAAAAAAAAAAAAGTTTATTTTGTTTAATTTTTTTCTGCTATTCAGGGTTAGTTATCCATTGCTAATGGGGGCAATCCTTTGCTAAAATTGTGTTTTTACCGGAAAGAATTTGATGTTATAGTTTATCAAGTTTATTATTTCTCAACTGTCATAACCTTTTTTTCTGTACTTCTTAAAGGCACAGTACGTTTTCATATTATTTGTAAATTGCTTTGAAAAGTATTTCCAAGTTGCTAGTTTAATTGCTAGTGTGTTAAACATGTCTGACTCAGAGGAATATCTCTGTGCTATATGTGCTAAAGCCAAAGTGGAGCCCAATAGAAATTTATGTACTAATTGCATTGATGCTACTTTAAATAAAAGTCAATCTGTACAAATTGAACATCATTCACCAAACAACGAGGGGAGAGTTATGCCGACTAACTCGCCTCACGTGTCAGTACCTGCATCTCCCGCTCGGGAGGTGCGTGATATTGTAGCGCCGAGTACATCAGGGCGGCCATTACAAATCACATTACAGGATATGGCTAATGTTATGACTGAAGTTTTGGCTAAATTACCAGAACTTAGAGGTAAGCGTGATCACTCTGGGGTGAGAACAGAGTGCGCTGTTGATAATAGGGCCATGTCTGATACTGCGTCACAGTATGCTGAACATGAGGACGGAGAGCTTCAATCTGCAGGTGACGGTTCTGATCCCATTAGAATGGATTCAGACATTTCTAATTTTAAGTTTAAACTCGAAAACCTCCGTGTACTGTTAGGGGAGGTATTAGCAGCTCTGAATGATTGTAACACCGTTGCAATCCCAGAGAAATTATGTAGGCTGGATAGATACTATGCGGTACCGGCGAGTACTGACGTATTTCCTATACCTAAGAGGCTTACAGAGATAATTACTAAGGAGTGGGATAGGCCCGGTGTACCCTTTTCCCCCCCTCCTGTGTTTAGAAAAATGTTTCCAATAGACGCCACCACACGGGACTTATGGCAGACGGTCCCTAAGGTGGAGGGAGCGGTTTCTACTCTGGCTAAGCGTACCACTATCCCGGTGGAGGATAGCTGTGCCTTTTCAGATCCAATGGATAAAAAATTAGAGGGTTACCTTAAGAAAATGTTTGTTCAACAAGGTTTTATATTGCAACCCCTTGCATGTATTGCGTCCGTCACGGCCGCGGCCGCTTTTTGGTCCGAGTCCCTGGAAGAGACTCTTGACTCAATAACTATAGATGAGATTTCAAACAAGCTTAAGACACTTAAGCTAGCTAATTCATTTATTTTGGATGCCGTAGTACATTTAACTAAACTTACGGCTAAGAATTCCGGATTCGCCATTCAGGCACGCAGAGCACTGTGGCTAAAATCCTGGTCAGCTGACGTTACTTCTAAATCTAAATTACTTAACATTCCTTTCAAAGGGCAGACCTTATTCGGGCCCAGGTTGAAAGAAATTATCGCTGACATTACAGGAGGTAAAGGCCATGCCCTGCCTCAAGACAGAGTCAAACCTAAGGCTAGACAGTCTAATTTTCGTTCCTTTCGTAATTTCAAGGCAGGAGCAGCATCAACTTCCTCTGCACCAAAACAGGAAGGAGCTGTTGCTCCCTACAGACAAGGCTGGAGACCTAACCAGTCCTGGAACAAGGGCAAGCAGGCCAGGAAACCTGCTGCTGCCCCTAAGACAGCATGAATTGAGGGCCCCCGATCCGGGAACGGATCTAGTGGGGGGGCAGACTTTCTCTCTTCGCCCAGGCTTGGGCAAGAGATGTCCAGGATCCCTGGGCGTTAGAAATCATATCTCAGGGATATCTTCTGGACTTCAAATCCTCTCCCCCAAAAGGGAGATTTCATCTGTCAAGGTTGTCAACAAACCAAATAAAGAAAGAGGCGTTTCTACGCTGTGTACAAGATCTTTTACTAATGGGAGTGATCCATCCGGTTCCGCGGTCGGAACACGGACAGGGGTTTTACTCAAATCTGTTTGTGGTTCCCAAAAAAGAGGGAACTTTCAGGCCAATCTTGGATTTAAAGATCCTAAACAAATTCCTAAGAGTTCCATCGTTCAAAATGGAAACTATTCGGACAATTCTACCCATGATCCAAAAGGGTCAGTACATGACCACAGTGGATTTAAAGGATGCTTACCTTCACATACCGATTCACAAGGATCATTACCGGTATCTAAGGTTTGCCTTCCTAGACAGGCATTACCAGTTTGTAGCTCTTCCATTCAGGTTGGCTACGGCTCCAAGAATCTTCACAAAGGTTCTGGGCTCTCTTCTGGCGGTGCTAAGGCCGCGAGGAATTTCGGTAGCTCCGTACCTAGACGACATTCTGATACAAGCTTCAAGCTTTCAAACTGCCAAGTCTCATACAGAGTTAGTACTGGCATTTCTAAGGTCGCATGGATGGAAGGTGAACGAAAAGAAGAGTTCTCTCTTTCCACTCACAAGAGTTCCCTTCTTGGGGACTCTTATAGATTCTGTAGAAATGAAGATCTACCTGACAGAAGACAGGTTAACAAAGCTTCAAAATGCATGCCGTGTCCTTCATTCCATTCAACACCCGTCAGTGGCTCAATGCATGGAGGTAATCGGCTTGATGGTAGCGGCAATGGACATAGTACCCTTTGCACGCCTACATCTCAGACCACTGCAATTGTGCATGCTAAGTCAGTGGAATGGGGATTACTCAGACTTGTCCCCTACTCTGAATCTGGATCAAGAGACCAGAAATTCTCTTCTATGGTGGCTTTCTCGGCCACATCTGTCCAGGGGGATGCCCTTCAGCAGGCCAGATTGGACAATTGTAACAACAGACGCCAGCCTACTAGGTTGGGGCGCTGTCTGGAATTCTCTGAAGGCTCAGGGACCATGGACTCAGGAGGAGAGTCTCCTGCCAATAAACATTCTGGAATTGAGAGCAGTTCTCAATGCCCTTCTGGCTTGGCCCCAGTTAACAACTCGGGGGTTCATCAGGTTTCAGTCGGACAACATCTCGACTGTAGCTTACATCAACCATCAGGGAGGGACAAGAAGCTCCCTAGCAATGATGGAAGTATCAAAGATAATTCGCTGGGCAGAGTCTCACTCTTGCCACCTGTCAGCAATCCACATCCCGGGAGTGGAGAACTGGGAGGCGGATTTCCTAAGTCGTCTTCGACATTGGGGCAAACCAGAGATAGATCTCATGGCGTCTCGACAGAACGCCAAGCTTCCTTGTTACGGGTCCAGATCCAGGGATCCGGGAGCGGTTCTGATAGATGCTTTGACAGCACCTTGGACCTTCGGGATGGCTTATGTGTTTCCACCCTTCCCGATGCTTCCTTGATTGATTGCCAGAATCAAACAGGAGAGAGCATCGGTGATTCTAATAGCGCCTGCGTGGCCACGCAGGACTTGGTATGCAGATCTAGTGGACATGTCATCCTGTCCACCTTGGTCTCTGCCTCTGAGACAGGACCTTCTGATCCAGGGTCCCTTCAAACATCAAAATCTAATTTCTCTGAAGCTGACTGCTTGGAAATTGAACGCTTGATTTTATCAAAACGTGTTTTTTCTGAGTCAGTAATTGATACCTTAATACAGGCTAGGAAGCCTGTTACCAGAAAGATTTACCATAAAATATGGCGTAAATACTTATATTGGCGCGAATCCAAGAGTTACTCATGGAGTAAGGTTAGGATTCCTAGGATATTGTCTTTTCTACAAGAAGGTTTAGAAAAGGGTTTATCCGCTAGTTCCTTAAAGGGACAGATTTCAGCTCTGTCCATTCTTTTACACAAACGTCTGTCAGAGGTTCCGGACGTTCAAGCTTTTTGTCAGGCTTTAGCTAGGATCAAGCCTGTGTTTAAAACTGTTGCTCCACCATGGAGTCTGAACTTAGTTCTTAATGTTTTACAGGGTGTTCCGTTTGAACCCCTTCATTCCATTGATATCAAGCTGTTATCTTGGAAAGTTCTGTTTTTAATGGCTATTTCCTCGGCTCGAAGAGTCTCTGAGTTATCTGCCTTACATTGTGATTCTACTTATCTGATTTTTCATTCAGACAAGGTAGTTCTGCGTACTAAACCTGGGTTCTTACCTAAGGTAGTCACTAACAGGAATATCAATCAAGAGATTGTTGTCCCATCTTTGTGTCCTAATCCTTCTTCGAAGAAGGAACATCTTCTACACAATCTAGATGTAGTCCGTGCCCTGAAATTTTATCTACAGGCAACTAAGGATTTTCGACAAACGTCTTCCCTGTTTGTCGTTTATTCTGGTCAGAGGAGAGGTCAAAAAGCTTCGGCTACCTCTCTCTCTTTTTGGCTTCGTAGCATAATACGTTTAGCCTATCAGGCCCATTTATCAAAGGGCTTGCGGACCTGATCCGACACTGCGGATCAGGTCCGCAAGACCTCGCTAAATGCGGAGAGCAATACGCTCTCCGCATTTAACATTGCACCAGCAGCTCACAAGAGCTGCTGGTGCAACGCCGCCCCCTGCTGACTCGCGGCCAATCGGCCGCCAGCAGGGAGCTGTCAATCAACCCGATCGTATTCGATCGGGTTGATGTCTGGCGATTCCTGTCCGCCTGTTCAGAGCAGGCGGACAGGGTTATGGAGCAGCGGTCTTTAGACCGCTGCTTCATAAGTTGTGTTTCTGGCGAGTCTGAAGACTCGCCAGAAACACGGCCCTTCAAGCTCCATACGGAGCTTGATAAGTGGGCCTGTATGAGACTGCTGGACAGCAGCCTCCTGAAAGAATTACAGCTCATTCTACTAGAGCTGTGGCTTCCACTTGGGCCTTTAAGAATGAGGCTTCTGTTGAACAGATTTGCAAGGCTGCAACTTGGTCTTCTCTTCATACTTTTTCCAAATTTTACAAATTTGACACTTTTGCTTCTTCGGAGGCTGTTTTTGGGAGAAAGGTTCTTCAGGCAGTGGTTCCTTCCGTATAAAGAGCCTGCCTGTCCCTCCCGTCATCCGTGTACTTTAGCTTTGGTATTGGTATCCCAGAAGTAATGATGACCCGTGGACTGACCACACTTAACAGGAGAAAACAAAATTTATGCTTACCTGATAAATTCCTTTCTCCTGTAGTGTGGTCAGTCCACGGCCCGCCCTGTTTTTATGGCAGGTCTAAATTTTTAAATTATACTCCAGTCACCACTGCACCCTTTGGCTTCTCCTTTCTCGTTGGTTCTCGGTCGAATGACTGGGTGTGACGTAGAGGGGAGGAGCTATATAGCAGCTCTGCTGGGTGAATCCTCTTGCACTTCCTGTTGGGGAGGAGTTAATATCCCAGAAGTAATGATGACCCGTGGACTGACCACACTACAGGAGAAAGGAATTTATCAGGTAAGCATAAATTTTGTTATTTCGGTTTCACACCATAATTCACATACAGTGTTGAATTAACATCGTTCCATAACCCCCCCTCCCCCCATTTGTGATAGAAAAGACCACGTATGCGCTATAGAAAGGTTTCAGAATTTCTCTGCTGTCTGTTCCTCAGCTCAGTTATGGTCTCAATGGCCAGGTATGTTTGTCCTCATGCAGTCTCTACTGCGCATGACAGCTTCGGACAAACATACCTGACCTTTTATTATATAGGATAACAAAACCATTGGCTGGAAAGGTTCTTAAAAAAATGTTTCTGGCTCAGAATATTTATTTTTTTAGTTTATAAATTTGTCAGTCCCTGCTCTGCATTTTTATATCATCACAAGAAATGGCTTTTAGTGCAGCATGACGACCCTCTCGTGTCTTTCTTTATCTCTATTAATCTTTTTTACAATACAATCCACACAGAAATCGTCAACCCCTGTTTTGTGTATATATGTATTGTGTAGAATAGCTTACGTGTGTTGGGGAGGAGGACAGAGCTTAACTACAAAATTTCCATTTAATTGATTGTTAATTTTTACTAATACATGTATATCACAAAAATGCTTCTATTCAAAACTGAAATGCATCCATTGGATTCCAATTTTGATTCGAATGGCCCTTTAAGGTTTACAGTTAATAGTGCTTGCAAGACACACATCATGTGTTCAACTTGATGATTGTAAATTAAAAGGGGATAATAAAAATTGAATGTTAAATGAGGTAAGAGCTCCCTCTAGTGGCATTTGTGTTAAGTGTTTTTCACAGGCCTAAATACTGAATATGGCTATAAGCTGTTATCAACTGACTTAGGGATTGTATCCATTGAGCCGTAAAAAATAGCCGTAAGCTACTGAAGTCTCCGACAGCTAAAAGTAGTTTACAGCTCCATTTTAGTACCAGGTTTCCATTTAAATATTTTGAGCACTGTGTGCAATCTCTCTGCGTATAGGTGTAACTTAACGTTGTTTTAAAGCTTCCAACCGACGTCAGATTTCTTGAAAATCAATTTGTGCTCTTTACCTGTGATCACCTCCTAAAGAGAAACAAAGATACATTTATTTATAATACATGTTTTTTAACTAGAAGCAAATACTATTTTTTATTATAATTATATTTTCCGCTTTATTAATATATGTAATATGAATTGCTGCTCTAGGCATAGGTCTAGTTTGAATTTTGTAGATATGTGCTTGCATATATTTTTATATGTAAATACATACTGATATTTCCATAAGAACATAAGGGAAACTATTCCTATACATGGGACAACAATAAATATTACATATTACAATTTATTTCTACATTGAAACACTTGAAGTATTTGCAAGTTTTAAAATCTTAATAAGAAATAGATTTCAAAAAGTGAAATTTTCCTCTTTTACATCTAGTTGAGCTGCGACAGTGTATTAACGGTTTGCACTTTCATTGGAAACCTGGTATAAGTTATCGCTTAATGGCTTCTAATACTTTCTATGGGATGTGAAAATATTTTTGACAGCCGGACCCCTGCTGCCTATATTGAGGTATAACGCGCCATCGGAAGCAGTCAATAAACTAAATTGCTTCCGACAGCATATTTATCTGTTTGTGACCTTGTGCAAACCTAATTACGACTCAATGGAAATGAGCCCTTAGTTGGGATTGACGCTAATAAATATTATTGTGCAATAGATAATAATACAAATATTTTCCAAACTGTTCAATTACAGTAATCATAACAATAGTTAGTTATATTTGGTTTGTACAATTGCATTGTGCCTTTAATGTCGTGTAACAAAAAAGGTTACAAAATAAGTGAATGAATGACAGATGTCCCATTTGTCTACTTAAAATAAAACGTTCATCTTGCATTTATCTCAATAGTAAGCAGCAGCATGAAAACTGTAAGTTTGGGCTGATCAGTGGCAAAATGTGTGTGACTAGCTCATCTTTTGCTTGATAACTGGTTCAGAAAAAAACTTATTTTTTAAGTAGCTGTGCATATGACCCACACAAATATAATTTGTTTTGCATTGTGGTAAAATAAGTCCATATACAGTAGAATCTTGATTATCCGGAACTCAAGCAACCGGCACTCTCAAGCATGTTAGAGGATAAATGTGCTAAATAAACAGTCTGCTGCGGTAAATAGAGCGATAGACACAGTTATCTGCTAAATAATAGGGACAGAATACAGGTATACCGCTGCACTTACGATTGCGGGGGGTACACCATCCCTCTGTCATGTATCCCTCTTCCGGACCAGGGGTCACACTACTACTGGCAAGGGAGAGCCCAATGGGAGGATCCACAAAGATGCTCAATCAATAACAAATTCCCAGAACGGCTCAATCTCTTGCTGAAAACAATGCGTTTATTGAGGATAAAATACAAGTGTATTTCCAGAATAAACACATTGTTTTCAGCAAGAGATTGAGCTGTTCTGGGAATTTGTTGTTGATTGAGCATCCTGTTGAAGTCTGCCTCATATGATTACGTATGTCCTGTCTAGTGTGCGCCTCTAACCGGCTCCTGCCCATTTGATACACGAATCACCAATGATTAAAAAGAATTGCCCCAATAGAAAAAAAACGAAGGTGTTCAAGGGATAGAAATTGAAGAGAAAAATCAGGCAGGCATAGTAAAATCTGTGTTATAGAACTAGTTAGACCTATTTTTAATAGTAACAGAAATAATAGAGAATGGTGTATGCAAAAAATACACCACACTCATAGGGGGCGCTAACTGATGACTAAAAAATAAGTGCAAATATAAAACAAACTATGAATAAATGATACAATCAATCAAAAAGATACCCAATCCGAATTGGTGGATGCTGGAGTATGGTTATATGCAAATATCACAAGATGTCCATAACAACAATCCTGAAAAATGGAGGCAGCTCTCTGTCATAGGACGGTCATCCTGATGTATCGTGATCTAAGAAGAAAGAGGAACAGAGGCGCCAAACATGGCCTAGTAACGTCAGGGCACCAACACACACAGAACCGACAGGATAAGATATACTCACAAGTGAGGCGCACCCAAATGGTGCTATTGTGGCAGACTGGAACTATAACAGTGGTCCAGCTCACTGGCTGGCGGTGACCAGTGAGCTGGATCACTGTTATAGTTCCAGTCTGCCACAATAGCACCATTTGGGTGCGCCTCACTTGTGAGTATATCTTATCCTGTCGGTTCTGTGTGTGTTGGTGCCCTGACGTTACTAGGCCATGTTTGGCGCCTCTGTTCCTCTTTCTTCTATTTTTAATAGTGACTCTCAAGCAACCAGAAATATACTTATCCGGAATCTACTGATCCCCATGGGTGCCGGTTAATTGAGAGTTTACTGTAGTTGGATTTATGCCACAATAAAATGTAAGATGCAAGCGAGAGCTTTAAATATCTAAGACGGGTAAAACTTGGATGAGAATAGGAGCAGGTGCAATATAGTTATACAAACTGGTACAAGGAAAGGGAACTGAGAAGCTCTTGGATATATCTCACATACTCCTTCCAAGTGAAGCTGGCATGGCAAAATGTTATTTTATGATTCAGATAGAACATACAATTTTAAACAACTTTCCAATTTACTTCTATTATCAAATTTGCTTCATTCTCTTGTTATCCATTGCTGAAGGGACAGCTTTGCACTACTGGCAGCTAGCTGAACACATCTAGTTAGCCAATCACAAGAGACAAATGTGTGCAGGCACCAATCAGCAGCAGCTCCCACTAGTGTATGATATGTGTGTATTCATTTTTTAACAAGGGATACTAAGAGAATGAAGCACATTTGAAAATAGAACAGTGGGAAGTGTAAGGAGCGCCTAAAATAAAAGGCCAGGTCCAGAGATGGTGATAAAAGTATCTAACAGTGAATATGCTAGAAATATTTAATAACACATATTATAAATACAACAAAGTATATAATACTAGTTTATAATATGTTATTAAATATTTCTAGCATATTCACTGTTAGATACTTTTATCACCATCTCTGGACCTGGCCTTTTATTTTAGGCGCTCCTTATACTTCCCACTGTTCTGTTCTTATTTTATGGGTAACTAGAGACCCATTTGTTATAGGAGCTTAGGTCCTTTGAGTTAGCGCCGTCGGATAGATAACTTTTGATCCCACATTTGAAAATAGAAGTGTATTTAAAAGTGTCTTAAAATGACATGCTCTATCTGAATCATGCAAGTTTAATTTTGATTAAAATGCAATTTGTGTAGGGTTTAAAAGAATTAAGATCATATCACACGCATGAGCATATAATTGCTAAGACCTTTACCTAGTGTGGCAGAATTTAAAGGGACAGTCTAGTCAAAAATAAACTTTCATGATTCAGATAGGGCATGCAATTTTTTAAACAGCTTTCCAATTTACTTTTATCAATTTTGCTTTGTTGTTTTGGTATTCTTAGTTGAAAGCTAAACCTAGGTTGGCTCATATGCTAATTTCTTAACCCTTGAAGGCCTCCTCTTATCTGAATGCATTTTGACAGTTTTTCCACAACTGGAGGGCGTTTATTCATGTGTGCCATATAGATAACATTGTGCTCACGCCCGTGGAGTTACCTAGGAGTCAGCACTGATTGGCTAAATGCAAGTCTGTCAAAAGAACTGAAATACGGGGCAGGCTGCAGAGGCTTAGATACAAGGTAATCACAGAGGTAAAAATTATATTAATATCACAGTGTTGGTTATACAAAACTGGGGAATAGGTAATAAAGGGATTATCTATTTTTAAACCATTTAAATTCTGGTGTAGATTGTCCCTTTAACATTGAGGCCCATTTTATAGGGTTATACAGCAGTATGCCACCTTGCCAGGCCCCCACATTCTTTTTATTACAGGTTTGTGACGTGCACCCCCTGATGTTTAGATATGTTTCCAGTTTATATTTCTGCTCTGTATATGGCAGACAAATTAAAGGGACACAACTACAAAAGAATATGAACTACTCACTATGTATCAGTTTTCCTGTTTAGACAGCTTAAAGGTGCCAGATACTGAAGCTCCGCCTCTTCATACTGGGCACCACCATCTTGTAGCTCCAGTATTCTCACAGCCTGTGACAGAAGCAGTGCACACTCACAGATTAGTTGTATTGCCCACTTTTTTTACAGCTGCATCATTTGCTTGGAGTTAGTGTGCATGATAAATCATGTGCGATTTAAAATTTAGCATTTTTTTTTAACACAGTTTTACAGTAGCACAAAATATATTTAAAAAAACACCACTCAACAATAATATATAGCAATGCAGCAGCTGCAAAAATGTATAGCTCCAGCTTTGAATCATGCACCCTAACCTGAAGCACTTTATGCAACTGTCAAAAAGTTGACAACCTCATTGATATGTAAATGTACACTGCTTCTGTGAGAATACTTGAGCTCCAAGATGGCAGTGCCCAGTATGAAGAGGCGGAGCTTCAGTATCTGACACCTGTTAGCTATTAAAATGGGAAAACTGATTTTAAAAAAGCTTCAGGAACAGGATGAAATGCAATAACATAGTGAGTAGTTACTATTCTGTAAGTTTAGAAGCCGGACCATTTTTGGGGAACAACTTGGGTCGTTCTTGCTGATTAGTGGATAAAATCACCTAAAATAAACAAGTGCTGTCCAGGGTCTGAACCAAAAATTGGCTGACTCCTAAGCTTAGATGCCTTATTTTTTAAATAAAGATAGCAAGAGAACGAAGAAAAATTGATAATAGTACATTTGAAAGTTGCTTAAAATTGCATGCTTTATCTGAATCACGAAAGAAAAAAATTGGGTTCAGTGTCCCTTTAAGTGAACGAAAAAATATTCTTGCGGAATTGTAAAAGAAAAAAAAATTGCAATGATATATTATCGCTTAAACCTTTAAAGGACTTTTTTTTTCCTTTTTATCAACAGACAAATATTTACAATATACAATTATTTTCCTCATAATATTCATACAAGAATGTGATTCGCAGAACACTAAAACAAAATCAGTTTAACTAAAGATACAGATTTAAAAGTAACCCTAGATACAGATCACAAGTTCACCCTAACACAAGAATGATTCTGTACTATTCATCTTCATATTAACCATTTTCCCACCAAGAGGAATTATTTCCATACATTTGACAGTAGACCGAATTGTATTGGGTAGTTTCTTTCCTAAGTAGTTTCTTTCCTAATATGTCTAGAAAATTGTTCTTTTCTTTCCCATTTCCTTCCTTTTTAACACCAAACCACACACAATAAAACATCACAAAACAAAAATAACCAATTCAGAATATGGTTCTCATGGAAGCTATTTGTTCGGATTCACTAAATATATTTGGTTGATATATAAGTTTTGTTGCTGTAATAGATATTGCCAGATAAAATGGTAATAAATCTGGTAATATAACATTAAAGCAGATTTATAAGAGTTATAAGTATTAGTGACTGCAATGCTTAAACTATATTATACAATGTTAACTTATAGTAGTAAACATGGTTGTAGTTTAATATCAGATGGTAAGTATATAGCAGCTTGTATATATGTTAGCGTCTGCAAAGTATCAAGCAATAGGCCAAACTGACGTCCAGTGAGAGAGGTAAGTATAGACTCAGCGTTCATATAACAAATCACAGAGAACGTAAGCATAGAACACAGTCTGTGGTAAATACAACAGCAACTCAGTAGCGACTTTGTGGATACAATACTTGCGGTTCAGAGGAACAACGAATGTTCCTGTTACACGATGAACAGTTCCAGATGAATAGGTGTGCGTGGTGAATCAGCAGCGAGGTTCTGAGAGTAAGAATATCGGTAGTTTGTAATCCTGCGTAGCAGTTCAAGGAACTGTGAGTTCCCAGTAGCAGGTCAGGTTCCGGAAAGGAGAGTGATTCAGCAGGTGGAGATAATTATAAGTTGCGGTCAAAAGGCAACATTGAGACTTAGAGAATATATTCACAAATAGGAAATTAAAGATAATAAGTGCCAAGTAAGAGCACAAATACTTAGTAGATTCTGGCCAAGCAATAAGGCTTGAGAATAGGTTCAGAGATCTACAGCAGTGGCATAAACTTCAATAATCAGGCAATGATAGGTGTTAGGTGTTGCCTGAAATAATGTTGTGATGCAAGAAGGTGCAGTCTGACTTAAACGGATATCACACTATTAAAAGAATAAGAGAAACAGGGAATCAGGAGGCTGATCTCCCATCAAAAGGTTTAAATGTTAGCAAAGGTTATTGTCATGTTAAAGTGATTGTAAGCTTTTGTATAGAACTTTTACAAATATGATGTCAAAAATGAAAGTGCCCGTTTTGAAGAATCATTGTATATACTTTTCAGCTCTATGCAAAAGCTTACAATAGCTTTTTGTTTTTTTTACATCACACAAACAAAAGTAGTTTTATATACATCATATTCCATCCACAAAACAAAAAAGCACAATAATATAATTATCATGAGCCATCTCTCTCATATATATGGAGAGAGGAAAAAAAAACATACTTCATAATTAAATGTTGGTTTATCATTTAAGTTCTCTTCAGAGCAAAGCAAACGTTACCAACTCTAAATTTCTTAAAGGTTATATCAATTGATTCTGTACATTAACCGGAAAGGATTTAATAAAAGGTAACCATTTCTGGAAAAAGGATTTAATTTCTTGCTCATTGTCCATATAAGTATCAAACTGTTCGATTATTAATTGTTTTTTAATAAAATGTAATCATTCTCCGATTTTTGGCTCTTGTTTTATTTTCCATGTTCTGAAGATTACATTTCTGGCAGATGATATATTCATTCTAGTCAGAAAATTATTCCTGATAATCATATAATAAAATTTATTTTAGCCAGTGTCAAATATTATTCTTTTTTTAAAGTATTTCTTAGCCAGAACTTTTATCTTGTTCCAAAATTGTCTGATTTTAGGGCACTCACAAATAAGATGAATAATAGCTGCAGTTACGGCACTTATCAAATTGGGAAATTTTATTTCATCTGTACATTCAGGTTTTACTTTTGAGTTAGCTGTCAAAGTAGAATAAACAAGTTCATTTTTATGTTACTGTTTAAAATGTATGTTTGTTGTGTGTGATTATATTAGCGCTGCAGAATCTGTTGGCGCTCTACAAATAACCGATAATAATAATAATTATATTTCTTAATTGTTATTGTTTCCACTTGTCGTTAGATGTATCTTATGATAATTTAACCTACCTTAATCACGTTAACAGATCATTTTATACTCTGTGGTGTGAAAGTAACTATAAATAAAAAAATGAAAGCAACTTAAAGGGACACTGAACCCAATTTTTTTCTTTTGTGATTCAGATAGGGCATGCAATTTTAAGCAACTTTCTAATTTACTCCTATTATCATTTTTTCTTTGTTCTCTTGTTCTCTTTATTTGAAAAAGAATCCATCTAAGCTTTTTTTTTTTTTTTTTTTTTAGTTCAGCACTCTGGACAGCACTTTTTTATTGGTGGATGAATTTATCCACCAATCAGCATGAACAACCCAGGTTGTTCACCAAAAATGGGCCGGCATCTAAACTTACATTCTTGCATTTCAAATAAAGATACCCAGAGAATGAAGAAAATTTGATAATAGGAGTAAATTAGAAAGTTGCTTAAAATTGCATGCTCTATCTGAATCACAAAAGAAAAAATTTGGGTTCAGTGTCCCTTTAAGTTGCTTTAATTTTTTTATTTATAGTTACTTTCACACCACAGAGTATAAAATGATCTGTTAACGTGATTAAGGTAGGTTAAATTAAACAGATAAGTCTATGTTCAATGATATGAACTTCATTCTCTTGGTATCCTTTGTTGAAAAGCATACTTAGATACGCTCAGGAGAAACAATGCATTAATAGGAGCTATCATTTCTTTGCTAGCTACACGTATATACCTTTTTGTCATTGGCTCACCAGACACTAGATGTGTTCAGCTAGCTTCCTGTAGTGCATTGATGTTAAGGAGCTTACATTTAACAATGTGTTTAACCCCCTTGGGATAGAGCATACAGTTTTAAACCACTTTCTAGTTTACTTCAGTTATCGAATTTGCTCCATTCTCTTGGTATCCTTTGTTGAAGGAGCAGCAATGCACCACTGGGAGCTAGCTGTATACATCGGGTGAGCCAGTGAGGGGGCATATATGTGCAGTCACCAATCAGCTGCTCGTTCCCAGTAATGCTTTGCTGCTCCCGAGCTCATCTATGTATGCACATGTAATTTGCTAAACGCTTATTTTTTTCTAAAGATGTGACCTTTCAGCTGACTCTTTTTAAAAGTGTTTTGAGGATTTCATCACATTGGGTTATTTTCCTTAATTGCCAACTTTACAGAAACTGGATGAATCTCAGAGACGCAGAGACTGGTAAAGTTTTGTGGCAGGGAACAGAAGATTTGTCTGTGCCGGGTGTAGAACATGAAGGTACTGCATTTTAATAATAATGCACCTGTTTGATGGCCCCAGAAATAAGTAAAAAAAAACATTCATTTTGCAGATACATAATCATCTTTCTTGAAGTTGACAAGTAAGATTACAATGTTTAAAACCATATACAAAAATGTAATCTGTTGTTTCTTTCATAAATGTGGTAAGAGTCCATGATCCATTACTCCTGGGAATTACCTTCTGTGCCACTAGGAGGCGGCAAAGATTCCCGAATCCCAAGAGCTCTAAATAACCCCTCCCACCTCTATGGTAGTTAGTCTTATCTTTGCCTCAGCTGGAGGAAGTTCAAAAATAGTGATGTGTAGATGATTTCTTCATTGAGAGGGGTTGTCAGACTGAGTTGAGGCCCATTTCTCCTCAGAGTGCAGTGTTTGTCAAGAGGGAAGTTTAAGAAGTTTAGGCTGTGCCTTAATTTCTCTTGCAAGGTGTATCCAGTCCACGGATTCATCCTTTACTTGTGGGATATTCTCATTCCCTACAGGAAGTAGCAAAGAGAGCACACAGCAAAGCTGTCCATATAGCTCCCCCTCTAACTCCACCCCCCAGTCATTCTGTTTGCTGGCTCTAAGCACTAGGGTCTCTCTTGGGAGTGTAAAGTGAATGTGGTGTTAGAATTGTAGTTTTATTATCTTCAATCAAAAGTTTGTTATTTTAAATGGTACCGGTTTGTACTATTTACTCTCTAGCAGAAAAATGATGAAGATTTCTGCTGAGAGGAAAATGATTTTAGCATGTTGTAACTAAAATCCACTGCTGTTCCCACACAGGACTGAGGAGTACCAGAAAACTTCAGTTGGGGGGAACAGTTTGCAGGGTGATCTGCAATAATGTATGTTCAGTCATTTATTTCTAGACAAGACTGAGATAATGCTAGAAGGACTGACAATATCCCCATGAGGGGGAGGGTAAGCTATGTTCACAGGCTTAGTAAGGAATTGAATGCTTACATAATAGGGCTAATATACTGGTTGACACTTATTCAGGGCAATCGATTGTTTGGCTAAGGAAAAATCGTTTTGCAAGACACTTTGAAAGCCCTTTTGTTTTTTTTTTCTGGGGTTATTACCACATGGCTGTTTTTTAGTCACTTAGGAGTGATTTACTAGGCCTCACAGCTCTGGAGTAGAGTGGGAGGGGCCTAATTGCCTCAGATGCACAGTTAGAATTGCAGAGAAGTTCATGCTGTTTCACATGGAGGGTCCTGCTGATGTTTGAGGGCCTAAAAGAAGCTATATTCCCCAAATCTGATCCCTAAGGGAAGGTAGGGCCACAGCAAGGCTGTGGCAAGGTGCTGTACTGATTTAACCAGGTGTTGGCTTTAGGCTGCTCCGGTTTGGGCATTAAGGGGTTAATCGTTTTGAAACTTGGGGTGCAATCTTATTAAGGCTTTAGCTACATACTGTGAAAATGTCAGAAAGATTGCTGCATTTTTCACCGTTTTGTAAAATAGTGTGCTCTTTTTATCTCTTAAATGCACAGTAAAGTTTTTTTCAAATTGTGTTTTTTATTTGATTCCAAGCCTGTTTGTGTACTCTACTAGTCTGTTAAACATGTCTGACACTAAGGAAAATCCTTGTTCAACATGTTTAGAAGCCATGGTGGAACCCCCTCTCAGAATGTGTCCCACTTGTACTGATATGTCTATACACTTTAAAGATCATATTGTTGCACTTAAGAATGTGGCCCAAGATGATTCTCAGACTGAAGGAAACGAGGGTAGCCCGTCTGCCTCTCCCCAAGTGTCACAACCAGTTACGCCTGCGCAAGCGACGCCTAGTACCTCTAGTGCGTCTAACCCTTTTACATTACAAGACTTAGTGGCAGTCATGGATAATTCTCTTACAGCCTTCTTATCTAAACTGCCCGTGTTACCTGCAAAGCGTGATAGCTCCGTTTTAAGAACAGATTATGAGCATTCTGCTTTGGTAGCCGTATCCGATATACCCTCACAACGCTCTGAAGTGGGAGCGAGGGATTTGATGTCTGAGGGAGAAGTCTCTGATTCAGGAAGGGTTCCTCCCCAGACAGATTCAGTTACATTGGCTTTTAAATTTAAACTTGAACACCTCCGTGTTTTACTTAGGGAGGTATTAGCTACTCTGGATGACTGTGACCAGTTGGTGATCCAAGAGAAATTGTGTAAAATGGACAAGTACCTAGAGGTCCCTGTTTACACGGATGCGTTTCCGGTCCCTAAGAGGATTGCGGATATCGTTACTAGGGAGTGGGATAGGCCAGGTGTCCCTTTTGTCCCCCCTCCTGTTTTTAAGAAAATGTTCCCCATATCTGACCCCATGCGGGACTCGTGACAAACGGTCCCTAAGGTGGACGGGGCTGTTTCTACACTAGCTAAACTGAAGACAGTTGTGCTTTTAAAAACCCTAAGGATAAAAAATTAGAGGGTTTACTTAAGAAAATTTTTGTTCAACAAGGTTTTCTTCTCCAACCTATTGCCTGCATTATTCCTGTAACTACTGTAGCTGCTTTCTGGTTTGAGGCGCTGGAAGACTCGCTCCAGACAGAGACCTCATATGAGGAAATTATGGATAGAATTAAGGCTCTAAAGCTAGCTAATTCTTTTATCACTGTCGCCGCTTTCCAAATAGCTAAGTTAGCTGCGAAAAATTCAGGTTTCGCCATTTTGGCGCTCAGGGCGCTATAGCTAAAGTCCTGGTCGGCCGATGTGTCGTCTAAATCCAAGCTTTTGAACATTCCTTTCAAAGGGAAGACCCTATTCGGGCCTGAATTGAAAGAGATTATTTCAGATATCACCTGGGGAAAAGGCCATGCTCTCCCTCAGGACAAAGCCTTTAAAACAAAGAACAAAGCTAATTTTCGTTCCTTTCGCAATTTCAGGAACGGCCCCGCTTCATCCTCTCCGGCTGCAAAGCAAGAGGGTAACGCTTCACAGCCCAAGGCAAACTGGAAACCTTATCAGGGCTGGAATAAGGGTAAACAGGCCAAAAAGCCTGCAGCTGCCACCAAGACAGCATGAAGGGGTAGCCCCCAATCCGGGACCGGATCTAGTAGGGGGCAGACTCTCTCTCTTCGCTCAGGCCTGGGCAAGAGATGTACACGATCCTTGGGCATTAGAGATTGTAGCCCAGGGATACCTTCTAGAATTCAAGTACTCTCCTCCAAGGGGAAGGTTCCACATTTCTCGTCTGTCTACAGATCAGACAAAGAAAGAGGCGTTTTTACGCTGTGTAGAAGATCTACATACAATGGGAGTGATCCACCCAGTTCCAATTGCAGAACAAGGACTGTGGTTTTACTCAAACCTGTTTGTGGTTCCCAAAAAAATATGGCACTTTCAGACCAATCCTGGATCTCAAAATTCTAAACAAATTCCTCAGAGTCCCATCATTCAAGATGGAGACCATTCGGACAATCTTACCTATGATCCAGGAGGGTCAATATATGACTACCGTGGATCTAAAGGATGCGTATCTGCACATTCCTATCCACAAAGATCATCACCAGTTTCTCAGGTTCACCTTTCTGGACAAGCATTTTCAGTTTGTGGCTCTTCCTTTCGGGTTGGCCACTGCTCCCAGAATTTTCACAAAGGTGCTAGGGTCCCTCCTGGCAGTTCTAAGACCGCGGGGCATAGCAGTGGCACCTTACTTAGACGACATCTTAATTCAGGCGTCAACTTTCCAAAGAACCAAGTCTCACACGGAGATTGTATTGGCCTTTCTGAGGTCTCACGGGTGGAAGGTGAACATTAAAAAGAGTTCTCTCTCCCCCCTCACAAGAGTTCCATTCCTAGGAACCCTGATAGACTCGGTAGAAATGAAAATATTTCTGACGGAGGTCAGAAAGCTAAAACTCTTAACTACTTGCCGAGCTCTTTATTACATTCCTCGGCCATCTGTGGCTCAGTGCATGGAGACAATCGGACTAATGGTTGCGGCAATGGACATAGTCCCTTTTGCTCGGATACACCTCAGACCACTGCAACTATGCATGCTCAAACAGGGGAATGGGGATTATGCAGATTTGTCTCCTCAAATTTAGTTGGACCAGGAGACCAGAGATTCTCTTCTCTGGTGGTTATCTCAGGATCACCTGTCTCAAGGAATATGTTTCCGCAGGCCAGAGTGGATCATCGTAACGACCAACGCCAGTCTGTTAGGCTGGGGTGCGGTCTGGGACTCCCTGAAAGCTCAGGGCTTATGGTCTCGGGATGAAACTCTTCTCCCGATAAACATTCTGGAACTGAGGGCGATATTCAACGCTCTTCAGGCATGGCCTCAACTAGCGGCGGCCAAATTCATCAGATTTCAGTTGGACAACATCACGACTGTAGCTTACGTCAATCATCGGGGGGGAACAAAGAGTTCCCTAGCGATGACGGAAGTAACCAAAATAATCAGGTGGGCGGAGGATCACTCCTGCCATCTCTCAGCAATTCACATCCCAGGAGTAGACAACTGGGAGGCGGATTTTCTAAGTCGTCAGACTTTTCACCCGGGGGAGTGGGAACTCCACCCGGAGGTATTTGCCCAGCTGACTCAGCTATGGGGCACCCCAGAGTTGGATCTGATGGCGTCCCGTCAGAACACCAAACTTTCTCTCTACGGGTCCAGGTCCCGGGATCCCAAGGCAGTATTGATAGATGCTCTAGCAGCGCCTTGGTCCTTCAATCTGGCTTATGTTTTTCCACCGTTTCCTCTTCTCCCGCGTCTGGTTGCCAGAATCAAGCAGGAGAAGGCTTTGGTGATTCTGATAGCGCCTGCGTGGCCACGCAGGACTTGGTATGCAGACCTAGTGGACATGTCATCTGTCCCACCATGGACACTGCCAATGAGGCAGGATCTTCTAATACAGGGTCCGTTCAAGCATCCAAATCTAGTTTCTCTATGTCTGACTGCTTGGAGATTGAACGCTTAATTCTATCAAAGCGTGGGTTCTCTGAGTCAGTTATAGATACTCTGATTCAGGCTAGAAAGCCTGTCACCAGGAAAATCTACCATAAGATATTGCGGAAATATCTTTTGTTGGTGTGAATCCAAGGGTTACTCATGGAGTAAGATTAGGATTCCCAGGATATTGTCCTTTCTCCAAGAAGGACTGGAGAAAGGATTGTCGGCTAGTTCCTTAAAGGGACAGTCTACACCAGAATTTTTATTTTTTTAAAAGATAGATAATCCCTTTATTACCCATTTCCCAGTTTTGCATAACCAACACAGTTATAATAATATACTTTTAACCTCTGGGATTATCTTGTATCTAAGCCTCTGCAAACTGCCCCTTTTTTCAGTTCTTTTGACAGACTTGCAGTCTAGCCAATCAGTGCCTGCTCCCAGATTACTTCACGCGCACGAGCACAGTGTTATCTATATGAAATATGTGAACTTTCACCCTCTAGTGGTGAAAAACTGTTAAAATGCAATCTGAAAGAGGTGGGCTTTCAAGGTCTAAGAAATTAGCATATGAACCTCCTAGGTTAAGCTTTCAACTAAGAATACCAAGAGAACAAAGCAAAATTGGTGATAAAAGTAAATTGGAAAATTGTTTAAAATTACATGCTCTATCTGAATCATGAAAGTTTATTTTGGCCTAGACTGTCCCTTTAAAAGGACAAATATCTGCTTTGTCTATCCTGTTACACAAGCGTCTGGCAGAGGTACCAGACGTTCAAGCGTTTGCTCAGGGTTTAGTCAGAATCAAGCCTGTCTATAAACCTGTGGCTCCGCCATGGAGTTTGAATCTAGTTCTTTCAGTTCTTCAAGGGGTTCCGTTTGAACCTTTACATTCCATAGACATTAAGTTGTTATCTTGGAAAGTTTTGTTTTTGATAGCTATCTTTTCTGCTCGAAGAGTTTCAGAATTATCTGCCTTACAGTGTGATTCACCTTACCTGGTGTTGCACGCAGATAAGGTAGTTTTGCGTACCAAGCCTGGTTTTCTTCCTAAAGTTGTTTCTAACAAGAATATTAACCAGGAAATAGTTGTTCCTTCTCTGTGTCCTAATCCATCTTCGAAGAAGGAACATCTATTACACAATCTTGATGTAGTTCGTGCTTTAAAGTCCTATTTACAAGCAACTAAGGATTTCAGACAAACATCTTCCTTGTTTGTTATCTATTCTGGTAAGAGGAGAGGTCAGAAAGCGACTGCTACCTCTCTTTCCTTTTGGTTGAAAAGCATCATCCGTTTGGCCTCTGAGACTACTGGCCAGCAGCCTCCTGAAAGAATTACTGCTCATTCTACCAGAGCAGTGGCTTCCACATGGGCTTTCAAAAATGAGGCTTCTGTTGAACAGATTTGTAAGGCAGCGACTTGGTCTTCACTGCATACTTTTGCAAAATTTTACAAATTCTATACTTTTGCTTCTTCGGAGGCTATTTTTGGGAGAAAGGTTTTGCAAGCAGTGGTGCCTTCCGTTTAAGGTACCTGTCTTGTTCCCTCCCTTCATTCATGTCCTAAAACTTTGGTATTGGTATCCCACAAGTAAAGGATGAATCCGTGGACTGGATACACCTTACAAGAGAAAACAGAATTTATGCTTACCTGATAAATTACTTTCTCTTGCGGTGTATCCACTCCACGGCCCGCCCTGGCATTTAAGTCAGGTAAAAAATTTTTTGTTTAAACTACAGTCACCACTGCACCCTATGGCTTCTCCTTTTTCTTCCTAACCTTTGGTCGAATGACTGGGGGGTGGAGCTAGAGGGGGAGCTATATGGACAGCTTTGCTGTGTGCTCTCTTTGCTGAGAATATCCCACAAGTAAAGGATGAATCCGTGGACTGGATACACCGCAAGAGAAAGTAATTTATCAGGTAAGCATAAATTCTGTTTTTTTCTTTCCCATGGAAATTTGTCACTATCCTCCCAAGGATGTCGCAGGGACTTGTCATTTGCATTCTCTTATTGGGTCTACAGTTTACTCCTATAGTGTGTCCTCTGTTGATATGTTTTTAGTACAGGACTGTTTTTCCTGCTATTAAAGGGACATTATACACCAATTTTCATACAATCGGGTGTGGAAATTTAAAAAAAAAAACTACTTGTCCAAGGGACTACAGCGGGAGCCCAGTCTACTTGTCCTGATTCGCAAAACTTTTTTAACCAAAATTGTTTTTAAATAAGATTTTTATTGATAACAAATTAGGAGGCAGAACTAACAATACTTTAATGCAATCAAGAAATGCAAGTGGGTAGTGGGACTAAATAGAATATCAGTTGCAGTATAACTGAATGAGACAGTGTTCTCATTTTTACATTAAAAATATTTAATAATAGCCTTAAAAAAAGCCATAAATTACCTAAAACATAATGTATGACTTTTATTTTTCCTACCAGCGAACAGCCAAAATAAATGACTGTATATACAATCTCTCATATACTTAGAGATAGGAAAGTAAAAATTAAACTTGCATGATTCAGATAGAGCATGTCATTTTAAGACTCTTTTTAATTCACTTCTATTTTCAAACGTGCTTCGTTCTCTTGGTATCGGTTGTTGAAAAAGAATACACACATATCCTATACTAGTGGGAGCTAGTTGCTGATTGGTGGCTGCACACATGTGGTCTCTTGTGATTGACTAACTAGATGTGCTCAGCTAGCTCTCAGTAGTGGATTGCTGCTCCTTCAGCAAAGGATAACAAGAGAATGAAGCAAATTTGATAATAGAAGTAAATTAGAAAGTTGATTGAAATTGTATGTTCTATCTGAATCACACAAAAAAATTGTTTCCTGTCCATTTAGGACTATAAAACTACGAACTAGAGAAGGGAAGATCACCAAATTCAAGTAGTATTGTACTGGCCAACATTATCTTCAAACCCAAATCAGACTATGGCAGCAGTGCCTACAGCAATGTATAACATCGCTACAACCATTGTTACAGGCATATAGTGCTAAAGACAGCAAATCGGATATTAGAAAAATTGGCCGCAACCAATGCACTGAACCTAAGATATAGCAATATGCAGACGCATTACCATGGTTAAGTATTTTGAAAAACATGCAAAATTGTATTACATGAAATGACTCAAGAAAGAATGACTGCAGGGCCAGGTTGTAATCTATGTCCTGATGCAGGTATGGGACTGACAGAGCAGCAGCAGGGCCATGCGCTATTCTGTTGGGGTGCGTAGCTGCCACAAGGGCTACATGGCAAGGGGGCTTATCTGAGCTCTAATGTGGTTAGGGGTCTGATAGAAGGGATGCAGGACCAGGGATATGATCTGGAGATGGAAGGTCAGTTCTAATCTGCGGTAAATATGAGGAGTTAACGAGTGGTCCTGGCCTCTAATATGATTTTATTATTTCATTATTATTTGCCCTTTACCAATTATGAAGCCTAACTTAAAAGATAATGCTAGCAGGCTATGTTATACATGGATGCCAAACACTGCTATTCTATTATCCATGCAACTCACATTCAGACTGGTAGCCATGCCCATCTTGTAACATGGGAAATATGAGAGGTCATACAGAATCAAAAAGTGACAGATATGCATAATAAAAAATAGCTAGGTATATTGTAATGGGACAAATGTCCGATGGGATCATCCTATACTTTTACCACACATTAAATAAACATAGATAACTGACTGCATTATAGGCTGGAATAAAATGTGATATACACCCAGGGTAACAGCTGACAGCCCTCCTATCTCAAATACATAAGCCGGTAGGTGTCAGTGTAGGAATTGAAGGGTAAATATGCAGGTTCAACAGGGAGGAGAGGAGTTTAACTCCATGGTCCCCAGAGTTGGCTTATACGTTGCAGCAATTAGACAGACAATGTTTGTTACAAGACTCTCCAGCTCCAATCTCCACAACCATCTACCGTAATGCCCTTTCCTTTTCCTTCCACAGCTCCCTGTGCTTAACCTGCCTCTTCCTGTCAGTGAGGTGTATTCTAGTGAGATCTCGGCAATCGTATTTGTGTGTGTGTGCCAGGTCCGCCCCCTCCCTATCCTTCAGAGCTTAGCCAGTGACATTACAGGGGAGCAAGCCAATCCAGCATAAAACCTTATAAAAACTTACTTAGAAGTTCCCTGCAAGTGGGAAATAGCAGACACTCCCCCTCCCCGTTCCTATGCATATGAAAAGACCCTTTAGACAAACAGGAGCAAGCTAGAGTTACTTTGCTTATCCGATGTTGGTACCAATGAAGTTAGGTCAGTTGTCAAAATACAATCTTCTCATACACATAGAAGTCCATATATAATAATGGTAATGCTTTTAGCACACACAGTTCATAAAAAGTTTGTTTTAAAGAGACAAAAGGAGATGAATAGGTTAACAGCTCTACACAACGGATCCCTTTGGGAGTTTACTTACACCCCTTAACCTCAATCGAATGAGGTAAGTGCTGCACAGTGCATGGAGAATCCCTCAGGATCACAGTGGACGGTCGTGTTAAGATGTGCTGCTGGTGCTAAGTCCAAACTTGCAAGCCTTTCTTGGGCGTTATGGCATGTAAAAGATAAAAAAGCAGAGAATAGTGCAACTCTGTATAGTATACACAACAGCTTTATTTGTAATAAAATGTGCTTACAATAAATGCCCTCAATGACATGAGGTAATCTTGAGCCTTTCTGCCATGACATACATCATAGTACAATGCCCAAAAGTAAACAGCATACAATTAGTATATGCAAACGTTCTAAAACGTTATCCTCTGAGGAAGAAGGGAGGAAAGTGTTTAACCCTTAGAAACGTGTCAGGATTTTAGAACCTTTGCATATACACTGCATAGCTGTTTCAGTATCACCTGGAATCTTGTCTAAGGATTTCCCTCTTTGGTCGCACCTAAGGATATCATTTAAGACTTTATTTTGGACTTTTTTCATCACCTCAGATTTGGCCCTTTGGCCACTTGACTGACACTTATTATATTATATTATTTTTTATTTTCATTTGTATTGTTATTTTTGTACATGTGTACCTCTAATCCCATTCCAATTTTTGATACATTTTTTCTGGCTTCCTGCCCGAGTAGGGAAGCGTATTATCATTATAACACATTTCTTTGTACATTTGGCATTGTTTAGCATTGTTTAACTTTTAACATTTCTCAATGGTTATTGTTCACTACACCCTCCTAGTAGGTGGGTATTAGCATAATCTTGTACACACTTATGTCACTATTGTTTCACGTATTTGATCAGTTATATTGATCTGTTATTAACCTGGTCAGATCATTCTTATTAAATTATTTGGTTTTAATCTTAGTATATAATTATTTTTATTCCATTCGTCCAGTGGTCTTATAACATAATTTAGCTTATTAGTAACCTTAAGCCGTTGGCGCTCCTATATTTGTTCCCTATCCTATTTACTTAGTTGGGTCTTGTTGTTAGGAGGTCCCTTTATAATGAGCTTGGTTCATCCATCCGGGCGCAGTCATTTACCACTGTCATATTTGATACTTTTCTGGGGTTCCAGATAGAGAAAGTCTCATGGAGACTGAATGTAACAGACCAGGAAGTAGCTACTGTCACGGATACCGGGCTGCAATGGTTAAACTTCCACCCCCCTACAACCTCACTGTCACGGATACTGGGCTGCAGGGGTTGAACTCTTACCCCCCTTTTTTGGTTGGAGTATAAGGTGACAGCCCAATTCAATATTGCCTGTCCCAACCCCCCCCTAGACTCAGAATGTTCGAGATTATTGCAGCCTCCTGCTGTTATGTGTCTGTACATTCAGTCTAGGTGTGAGACACAGAGCAGGAGATTACACACAGCACAAACAATCGAATGCGGAGTCCTCCTGCTGTTATGTGCCCTTCTGTTATTGTATGAGTTATCCATTGTCCTTTTGTGATTAGAAGCTTGTTTAACTAACCATTGTCTGATGTTTGTCTCATTGTATAATATTTGTTATAACTACCCCCCTTTTCTGTTGGAAATGTATAAAAGCTGTGTTTTCTGTGAAATAAAGCAGTTCTTACTTCACCTGAATGCTATTCTGTCTAGTCATTTAGTTGGGCTCCTGCTAGAATAATTTTCTTGGGCTACATAGCTGGAGTCACCAGGGAGGAAGAAGGACCCATGTTAGGCGGAGCTACCCAGTCGGGGTAGCCGGGGTATCCGTCACATTGGCTGGCAGTGGTGGGATGCTTCCAACTTCCTGGGACACACAAACCACCAGCTAGAATTATTATTGAATGGAGACTCGAGGGAAAACTGCGCATACCAGGAGCAGAACTACCCCCACCAGAGAAATGCTGGGGGAGGACCAGGCGGACGGTGGGTCGGATGATGACCAGGACAATGAGCCATCCGTTACAGCACCAAGTACAGTATCCACCCCGGGGACACCCACGTCCGATATACAGCGGAAAGTGCAGTGGCGGTTGGCGTTGTATGACACCCAGCCACCAGAGGAGGTCATCACCAAGATAGTCTTAGATGTTACCCAGCTCAAGTTAGCAGAAATCCACCAGTCCATAGGAGGAGCTCCTTCCGCCCATGGAATGCAGGCTCCCCCACTGCCCAAGCTACACCATGGGGCTTCCGAGCCTATAAGGAAGAGGAGGAGGATATTGACTGCTATCTTCAGGTCTTTGAGACCCAATGCCTACGCCGACAGACTGTATGTCCTGATCGGTAAATTGTCAGGGCGGGCTTTGGCAGCTTTCCACGCTACCCCTTCTTTGGACCAAAAGGATTATTACAAAGTGAAAGACCGTATCCTTCCCCAATATGGGCTCACGCCAGAGGCCCACCGGCAGAAATTCCGGGCACTAAGGAAGCAGGACGGACAGCCTTTCACAGAATGGACCCACCCATTCACCCGGTCGATGACTTCCTGACTAACCGGCTGCAAGGCCACTACTGGGGCCGAAGTGGCACAGCTATTGCTACTGGAGCATTTCTATAACCATGTTCCAGTCGCAATTAAAGAATGGGTCCATGACCGTTGGCCCACCACAGCAGACCAGGTGGCCGTCCTGGCCGATCAATACGCAGATGCCCGCCGCCAAGTTCGCTCTGCCTTGCAATCGACTCCCCGCCCGGCTTCGGTTGTAGCCAGACCCCCAGTGGTTACCACTAATCCCCCAGGACGCCCGGCCTTTGTCCCTCTGGCCGGAGTCAGGGACTCCCGGGGATGTTTCTGCAGCGGGCACCCCGGCCACTTCAGGCGGGAATGCCCGCATCGGGCCCGACAGCAGCTGGCAGCCCAGCCAAGACACCCCCAGCCAACAGCTTGGGTAAGCGCTCCAGCCCTGACCTACCAAGCCGCTGCCCACTACGCTTATGCACCGGCATCGGCTGACTACCCTGAATGGACTGAAGAGGAGGTTGGCACTCTACAAGAAGCCCACCTTGTGTCTACCGACAACCGTCAGCACCACTGCCAGACCGTTTGGGTCAATGGAAAGGCGGCCCAGGGATTACGGGACACCGGATCCACCATCACCCTGATCCAGCCTCATCTGGCCTCCGCTTCTACCGCTACTGGAAGAAACCTTGCGGTTCGAGTGGCCGGAGGTGCCACTGTACAAATCCCTATGGCCTGTGTCCATCTGGTTTGGGACACTGGAGCCCGTACTGTGGACGTGGGCATTATGCCAGATCTTCCCACAGAGGTTCTACTAGGAAACAACCTCGGCCTACTTGTCTCCACTTTTTGGGGGATACTCCCCTGGACACCTGCCCAGTGACCACCCGCAGGCAAGCTCAGCGTCAAGCCAATACACTTCAGCTGGGGACCCAGGTAAGACCTCCCACCCAGACTCCTCTCCTTCCCCGATGCCCTACCCTTACCCTCCAACACCCAACCCCGGTCCCTGCCCTCCTTCCCGACCAACTATCTTGGGCCTCCCCCTCTGAATTTGCCCAAGAGACCCTGAGCGACCCAACCCTTGCCCCCTTCCGAGACCGAGTAGGGACTGACCCCCAGGGCCCCGGGGAGGAACAGTTCCAATGGGAAAATGGTTTGTTGTATCGGGTCTCCCGGAGAAATAAAGGGCCAGCGCCCAAACGCCAGCTGGTGGTACCGAAACAATATCGGTCCGACCTGCTGCGAATCGGGCACGACATCCCCTTGGCCCGGCATTTAGGCAACTCCCGAACACACCACCGCCTTACTCAGGTCTTTTTCTGGCCCAGAATCACAAGAGACATTAGGGAGTATTGTAAGACCTGCGTGGTGCGTCAGAAAGTAGAGAAGACCGGGGACCATATGAAAGCGCCCCTTAACCCTCTCCCCGTTATTGACGAACCCTTTAGCAGGATCGCTGTGGATATAGTAGGGCCCCTACCTCGACCCAGCCCCTCCGGGAAAAAATACATACTCACGGTAGTCGACTGTGCCACTAGGTATCCCGAGGCAATACCTCTGGCTAATATCCAGGCGGAGACGATGGAAGGTGCTTTGCTCCGGGTATTCACCAGGGTAGGCTTCCCCCGAGAAATGGTCTTTGACCAAGGGACCCAGTTTACAGCGGGGGTCACCCAGAAGTTATGGAAACTGTGTGGGATAAAACCCCTGTACAGTGCCCCAGACCAATGGGCTTTGTGAACGGTTTAACGGGACACTGAAGCAATTGCTTCGGACGTTCTCAGCAACTCACAAAGACTGGAAAAAATTCCTGCTGTACCTCCTCTTTGCCTACCGAGAGGTGCCCCAGGAATCCACCGGGTTTTCACCCTTTCAGCTGCTATATGGCCGGAAAATAAGGGGGCCCCTAGACTTGTTGCGAGCCCACTGGGATGGATCACAGGGGAGGAAGGACCCTCCATTGTGGAGTACGTCCTGAAGTTCAGGGATCGGCTGAAGGACCTCACTGCCATGTTGTGGGAGAACCTTCAGGGCGCTCAAAGGAGACAGAAACGGTGGTACAACCGTAACGCTCGTAGCCGAATTCTCACAGTAGGGCAGAGGGTTCTAGCCTTGAAGCCTGTCAAAACGGACAAGTTACAGGCTTTCTGGCAAGGGCCCTACCGGGTGGTGTAACAATTGAATAACACCACCTACCTTGTAGCAAAATTCTCCGATGACCGGGTCCAACGGACCTTTCATGTGAACATGCTCAAGGAGTATGTAGAAAGACCCCAAGATGTAGCCACTATCTGTGCCTCCCCATGCCGGAGCTCCCCGGGCCGGATGAGACCCCTCAACGAGTAGCCAACATCAACCTAGATGAGAGGTTAGCTGCTGGACAGAGACAGCAGGTCTGGCATTTACAAGAGGACCACCAGGAGATGTTCTCCAATGTTCCTGGGTACACCACTGTGGCTGGGCACAGAGTGGAAACCCCGGGGCAAGCTCCCCTGAGGCAGGCAGCTTACAGAGTACCTGAAGCTGTCAGAGACAGTATGCACCGGGAGCTCCGAGGAATATTGGAGCTCGCTGTTGTTGAACCGTCCAACAGTCCCTGGGCCTCCCTGGTGGTGCTGGTCCCCAAAAAAGATGGTACTACCCATTTTTGCATTGACTACCATAAGCTCAATGACAGAACCACAACCGACGCCTACCCCATGCCTCGCGTCAATGACCTCTTACATAGAATTTCCAGAGGTCACTTCCTAACTACCCTTGACCTCTGCAAGGGGTATTGGCAGATCCCACTACACCCTGAAACCATTCCCAAGTCCGCCTTCATCACCCCTTTCGGCCTCTACCAGTTTAAGGTCATGCCGTTTGGGATGAAGAACGCTCCAGCCACCTTTAAGAGGATGGTGGATCGCCTGCTGGATGGCCTCCAAGACTATGCCTGTGCCTACTTGGACGACATTGCCATCTTTAACGACACCTGAGAAGACCATTTGATCCACCTGGGCATTGTTCTAGATCGCCTCAGAGCCGCAGGGCTGACCCTGAAGCCCGACAAATGCACCATAGGCCGCTCGGAAGTCCAGTACCTGGGCCACCAAGTGGGCTGCGGACAGCAGCGGCCGGAGCCGGCCAAGGTTGAGGCAGTGGCAAACTGGCCCACTCCTCGAACCAAGACCCAGGTCTTAGCCTTCCTAGGAACCACCAGCTATTACCAAAGGTTCGTCCCCAATTATAGGATCCTCGCCAAACCCCTGACCGACCTGACTCGTAAAAGACTCCCCCATCCTGGCCGCATCTAACCCCACCAAAAGTTTTTGTGTCCAAACAGATGCCTCCATGTTTGGGTTGGGAGCAGTGTTAAGCCAGATGGACGAGGAAGGCCATGACTACCCCATAGCCTACATCAGTAGGAAGCTGCTGCCCAGGGAGGTAGGCTACGCGGCGGTGGAGAAGGAATGCCTGGCACTGGTATGGGCCCTCAAGAAATTACAACCGTACCTATATGGAAGACCTTTCACTGTCCTCACCGATCACAACTCCCTGGTGTGGCTTAACCGAGTGTCGGGAGATAATGGACGTCTACTAAGATGGAGTTTTGCCCTTAATTTTGATGTTCAGTATAGGCCGGGAAAGGGCAATGGGAATGCCGATTGACTTTCCCTGCAGACTGAAAAAGAATGCTCGTTGGACTGCCCCAAGTAGACCCTTGTGGATCTAGCCGGGTCTGCCGAACTGGAAGGGTGGAGTTGTCATGGATACCGGGCTGCAAGGGTTAAACTCCCACCCCCCTACAACCTCACTGTCACAGATACTGGGCTGCAGGGGTTGAACTCTTACCCCTCTTTTTTGGTTCGAGTATAAGGTGACAGCCCAATTCAGTATTGCCTCTCCCAAACCCCCCCCCCCTAGACTCAGAATGTTCAAGATTATTGCAACCTCCTGCTGTTATGTGTCTGTATATTCAGTCTAGGTGTGAGACACAGCGCAGGAGATTACACACAGCACAGACAATCGAATGCTGAGACCTCCTGCTGTTATGTGCCTTTCTGTTATTGTATGAGTCATCCATTGTCCTTTTGTGATTAGAATCTTGTTTAATTAACCATTGTCTGATGTTTGTCTCATTGTATAATATTTGTTATAACTACCCCCCTTTTCTGTTGGAAATGTATAAAAGATGTGCTTTCTGTGAAATAAAGCAGTTCTTACCTTACCTGAATGCTAGTCTGTTTAGTCATTTAGGTGGGCTCCTGCTAGAATCATTTTCTTGGGCTACATAGCTGGAGTCACCAGGGAGGAAGAAGGACCTGTTAGGCGAAGTTACCCAGTCGGGGTAGCCGGGGTATCCGTCACAGCTACTTATATAGTAGAATTTATACATTTTTCCTGGCTCCTATATTTTTTGCGATAATAAAAGTAATGACATAAATTCTCCCAAGTTGTCTCAACTGTTTACTGTTTTGTAGAAAAGCCTGTCACTTAACGACTTGGTAATGCTGATTTCCAAAGCAAAACTTGGGTGTAACCCTGATGACTGTCCGTGCATAATTCATAAGACTTTATGATAAGAACAAGGCAGACTTAAAAGTAGCTCTATATGGGCTTAGGAAAACAGGCTCAGAGGAAGAGAAATAGCAAAAAGCAAAGTACTTACAATTAGTACTGCTAGCTCTGCGTATAACGTCTCCGTGTAGACGGGCCGCGAGTATCACTTTCAAAGTTTCAATCTTGTGCTCGGTCTGGTGATTCTAGATGACGTCACACGCCCGGTTTGGAAATTAGATGCCAGCTCCAAAACTCCAATACAAGTGGGTCAAATTAATTAAAGAGACACTAAACCCATTTTTTCTTTCTTTCATGATTCAGATAGAGTCTGTAATTTTAAGCAACTTTCTAATTTACTTCTATTATCAATTTTTCTTCATTCTCTTACTATCATTATTTAAAAAGCAGGAATGTGATGCATAGGAGCTAGCCCATTTTTGGTAGAGAAGCTGGGTTATACTTGCTTATTGGTGGGCAAATGTAAGCCTCCAATAAGCAAGTGCTACCCATGGTGCTGAACCTAAAATGGACTGGCTGCTAAGATTTACGTTCCTGCTTTTGAAATAAAGATAGCAAGAGAACAAAGAAAAATTGATAATAGGAGTAAATTAGAAAGGTGCTTAAAATTTCATGCTCTATCTGAATCATGAAAGAACAAATTTGGGTTCAGTGTCCCTTTAAGCAGGTGAATGGCTAGACCTTGAATCGATCTCCATCGCTGTACCAAGTCACAAAATCCAAACGAAAGGATTAGCTCAAAACATCCAACTTTATTAATGCCATAGAGGTTACACAGACCTAAGTATAGTCATAAAATTACAGTATGAGACCTGCAGGGGGTCAGTCTAGCGTGTTTCGGCTTGCCTCACCTTATAAATACAATCAGTAAACCTTTTTAGTTCCTGCAGGTTCAATGTTAACCAATCAGAAGCCTCATTGTGTTGAATGGCCTGTCAACCCCTTTAATTTTTCTAGTATTACAGCTCTTGGTAATACAATAATTATCCTATGGGAAAAGTTAATAACTAGATATACTGGTAGATATTTATGATCATGAGAAAATGTATAGTGCTTAAGTAATGATTCCATTATAAATTAAGCATACCTATACATGTGTATGTCTCCAAAAGAAACCCACTGCCACACAAGCAGTGTCACTCTTGGCAAGGTTGTGTGAAAAATCTCAACTAATTCTTAGCTCTACATGACTATATGGAGACTAGACTAATACAAATGAATAGTGCGCCCTTATTAAGGCACAAACCCATTAAATGGCCAACTCACATGTTGATTCTACAAAAAGGGTGACTAAGATGAGCACTTATCTACCCACTCATAAACACATGTACATCAATCAGTTGTATGAACACCAGCTCCAGTGAAAGTGAATTTGTTTGAGATTTTACCGTAACTTCACCAAATGTTAATTTTGTCTGTTTCTATGTTCATTTCTAGTGGCAAGAGTGAAAATCCAAAACGCCTCTTTTCTTCATTGTTACTGTTTGTTTCAAAGTATTTATAATATTTGTTGTTTTCTCCAACATTGGTGTGTCCGGTCCACGGCGTCATCCTTACTTGTGGGATATTCTCTTCCCCAACAGGAAATGGCAAAGAGTCCCAGCAAAGCTGGTCACATGATCCCTCCTAGGCTCCGCCCACCCCAGTCATTCTCTTTGCCGTTGCACAGGCAACATCTCCACGGAGATGGTTAAGAGTTTTTTGGTGTTTAAATGTAGTTTTTATTCTTCTATCAAGTGTTTGTTATTTTAAAATAGTGCTGGTATGTACTATTTACTCTGAAACAGAAAAGGATGAAGATTTCTGTTTGTAAGAGGAAGATGATTTTAGCAGACAGTAACTAAAATCGGTTGCTGTTTCCACATAGGACTGTTGAGATGAAGTAACCTCAGTTGGGGGAAACAGTTAGCAGACTTTTCTGCTTAAGGTATGACTAGCCATATTTCTAACAAGACTGTGTAATGCTGGAAGGCTGTCATTTCCCCTCATGGGGACCGGTAAGCCATTTTCTTATTCAAAAACAAACAGAATATAGGGCTTATTATGGGCTAAAAAACTGGTAGACATTTTTATGGGCTAAATCGTTTGCTTTATTTGTGCATATTATTCAAATTTAGGCTAACAATTGACATTTATAATCTTGGGGAACGTTTATAAAACGGCAGGCACTGTATTGGACACCTTTTTCAGTCAGGGGGCCTTTCTAGTCATAGACTGAGCCTCATTTTCGCACCATTAATGCGCAGTTGTTTTTTGAGAACAGGGCATGCAGATGCATGTGTGTGGATCTAAGAATCTCTGAAAAAGCTTTTAGAAGGCGTCATTTGGTATCGTATTCCCCTCAGGGCTTGGTTGGGTCTTAGCAAAGACTGTATCTGGGACTGTATAGGGTTTAAATTGAAAAACGGCTCCGGTTCCGTTATTTTAAGGGTTAAAGCTCTGAAATTTGGTGTGCAATACTTTTAAGGCTTTAAGACACTGTGGTGAATTTGGTAATTTTTGAACAATTCCTTCATACTTTTTCACATATTCAGTAATAAAGTGTTTTCTGTTTGAAATTTAAAGTGACAGTAACGGTTTTATTTTAAAACGTTTTTTGTGCTTTGTTGACAAGTTTAAGCCTGTTTAACATGTCTATACCTTCAGATAAGCTATGTTCTATATGTATGAAAGCCAATGTGTCTCCCCATTTAAATTTATGTGATAATTGTGCCATAGCGTCTAAACAAAGTAAGGACAGTACTGCCACAAATAATGATATTGCCCAAGATGATTCCTCAAATGAGGGGAGTAAACATGATACTACATCATCTCCTACTGTGTCTACACCAGTTTTGCCCATGCAGGAGGCCCCTAGTACATCTAGTGCGCCAATACTTATTACCATGCAACAATTAACGGCTGTAATGGATAACTCCATAGCAAATCTTTTATCCAAAATGCCTACTTATCAGAGAAAGCGCGATTGCTCTGTTTTAAACACTGAAGAGCAAGAGGACGCTGATGATAATTGTTCTGTCATACCCTCACACCAATCTGAAGGGGCCATGAGGGAGGTTTTGTCTGAGGGAGAAATTTCAGATTCAGGAAAAATTTCTCATCAAGCTGAACCTGATGTTGTGACATTTAAATTTAAATTAGAACATCTCTGCGCACTGCTTAAGGAGGTGTTATCTACTCTGGATGATTGTGACAATTTGGTCATTCCAGAGAAATTATGCAAGATGGACAGGTTCCTAGAGGTTCCGGTGTCCCCCGACGCTTTTCCTATACCCAAGCGGGTGGCGGACATAGTAAATAAAGAGTGGGAAAAGCCCGGCATACCTTTTGTTCCTCCCCCTATATTTAAGAAATTATTTCCTATGGTCGACCCCAGAAAGGACTTATGGCAGACAGTCCCCAAGGTCGAGGGGGCAGTTTCTACTCTAAACAAACGCACTACTATTCCTATCGAAGATAGTTGTGCTTTCAAAGATCCTATGGATAAAAAATTGGAAGGTTTGCTTAAAAAGATTTTTGTACAGCAAGGCTACCTTCTACAACCAATTTCATGCATTGTTCCTGTCACTACGGCAGCTTGGTTCTGGTTCGAGGAACTAGAAAAGTCGCTCAGTAGAGAAACTCCATATGAGGAGATTATGTACAGAGTTCACGCACTTAAATTGGCTAACACTTTTATTTTAGATGCTGCTTTGCAATTAGCAAAATTAGCGGCGAAAAATTCAGGGTTTGCTATTGTGGCGCGCAGAGCGCTTTGGCTAAAGTCTTGGTCAGCGGATGTGTCATCCAAGACAAAATTACTTAACATTCCTTTCAAAGGTAAAACTTTATTTGGACCTGATTTGAAAGAGATTATTTCAGACATCACTGGGGGAAAGGGCCACGCCCTTCCACAGGATAGGTCTTTTAAGGCTAAAAATAAGCCTAATTTTCGTCCCTTTCGCAGAAATGGACATGCCTCTAATTCTGCATCCTCTAAGCAAGAGGGTAATGCCTCACAACCCAAACCAGCCTGGAAACCAATGCAAGGCTGGAACAAAGGTAAGCAGGCCAAGAAGCCTGCCACTGCTAACAAGACAGCATGAAGGAGTAGCCCCCGATCCGGGACCGGATCTGGTGGGGGGCAGACTCTCTCTCTTTTCTCAGGCTTGGGCAAGAGATGTTCAGGATCCTTGGGCGCTAGAAATAGTTTCTCAAGGTTATCTCCTGGAATTCAAGGAACTACCCCCAAGGGGAAGGTTCCACAAGTCTCACTTATCCTCAAACCAAATAAAGAGACAGGCATTCTTACATTGTGTAGAAGACCTGTTAAAGATGGGAGTGATACACCCAGTTCCAATAGAGGAACAAGGAATGGGATTTTATTCCAATCTGTTCGTAGTTCCCAAAAAAGAGGGAACGTTCAGACCAATTTTGGATTTGAAGATCCTAAACAAATTTCTCAGGGTACCATCGTTCAAAATGGAAACTATTCGAACGATTCTACCCACCATCCAGGAAAGTCAATTTATGACTACCGTGGATCTAAAGGATGCGTACCTACATATCCCTATCCACAAGGAACATCATCAGTTCCTAAGGTTCGCTTTTCTGGACAAACATTACCAGTTTGTGGCTCTTCCATTTGGATTAGCCACTGCTCCAAGGATTTTCACAAAGGTGCTAGGGTCCCTTCTAGCGGTTCTAAGACCAAGGGGCATTGCAGTAGTACCTTACTTGGACGACATTCTAATACAAGCGTCGTCCCTGTCAAAGGCAAAGGCTCATACGGACATCGTTCTAGCCTTTCTCACATCTCACGGATGGAAAGTGAACAAAGAAAAGAGTTCTCTGTCCCCGTCAACAAGAGTTCCCTTCTTGGGAACAATAATAGATTCCTTAGAAATGAGGATTTTTCTGACAGAGGTCAGAAAATCAAAACTTCTAAGCTCTTGTCAAGTGCTTCATTCTGTTCCTCGTCCTTCCATAGCGCAGTGCATGGAAGTAATAGGATTGATGGTTGCAACAATGGACATAGTTCCTTTTGCACGAATTCATCTAAGACCATTACAACTGTGCATGCTCAAACAGTGGAATGGGGATTATACAGACTTGTCTCCAATGATTCAAGTAGATCAAAAGACCAGAGATTCACTCTGTTGGTGGCTGACCCTGGACCATCTGTCCCAGGGAATGAGCTTCCGCAGGCCAGAGTGGGTCATTGTCACGACCGACGCCAGTCTAGTGGGCTGGGGTGCGGTCTGGGAATCCCTGAAAGCTCAGGGTCTATGGTCTCGGGAAGAGTCTCTTCTCCCGATAAACATTCTGGAACTGAGAGCGATATTCAATGCTCTCAGAGCTTGGCCTCAACTAGCAAAGGCCAAATTCATAAGGTTCCAATCAGACAACATGACGACACTAGCTTATATCAATCATCAAGGGGGAACAAAGAGTTCCCTAGCGATGAAAGAAGTGACCAAAATAATTCAATGGGCGGAGGATCACTCCTGCCACTTGTCTGCGATCCACATCCCAGGAGTGGAAAATTGGGAAGCGGATTTTCTGAGTCGTCAGACATTTCATCCGGGGGAGTGGGAACTCCATCCGGAAATCTTTGCCCAAATAACTCAATTATGGGGCATTCCAGACATGGATCTGATGGCGTCTCGTCAGAACTTCAAGGTTCCTTGCTACGGGTCCAGATCCAGGGATCCCAAGGCGACTCTAGTAGATGCAATAGTAGCACCTTGGACTTTCAACCTAGCTTACGTATTCCCACCGTTTCCTCTCATTCCCAGGCTGGTAGCCAGGATCAATCAGGAGAGGGCCTCTGTGATCTTGATAGCTCCTGCGTGGCCACGCAGGACTTGGTATGCAGACCTGGTGAATATGTCATCGGCTCCACCATGGAAGCTACCTTTGAGACAGGACCACCTTGTCCAAGGTCCATTCGAACACCCAAATCTGGTCTCCCTCCAACTGACGGCTTGGAGATTGAACGCTTGATTCTATCAAAGCATGGGTTTTCAGATTCGGTGATAGATACTCTGGTTCAGGCCAGAAAACCTGTAACTAGAAAAATTTACCATAAAATATGGAAAAAATATATCTGTTGGTGTGAATCCAAAGGATTCCCATGGAATAAGATAAAAATTCCTAAGATTCTCTCCTTTCTTCAAGAAGGTTTGGAGAAAGGATTATCTGCAAGTTCCCTAAAGGGACAGATCTCTGCTTTATCTGTCTTACTACACAAAAGACTGGCAGCTGTGCCAGATGTTCAAGCATTTGTTCAGGCTCTGGTTAGGATCAAGCCTGTTTACAGGCTAGTTCTTTCAGTTCTTCAAGGGGTTCCGTTTGAACCTTTACATTCCATAGATATTAAGTTACTATCTTGGAAAGTTTTGTTTTTGGTTGCAATTTCTTCTGCTAGAAGAGTTTCAGAGTTATCTGCTCTGCAGTGTTCTCCTCCTTATCTGGTGTTCCATGCAGATAAGGTGGTTTTGCGTACTAAGCCTGGTTTTCTTCCTAAAGTTGTTTCTAACAAAAATATTAACCAGGAGATAGTTGTACCTTCTTTGTGTCCGAATCCAGTTTCAAAGAAGGAACGTTTGTTACACAATTTGGACGTTGTCCGTGCTCTAAAGTTCTATTTAGAGGCTACTAAAGATTTCAGACAAACATCTTCCTTGTTTGTTGTTTATTCTGGTAAAAGGAGAGGTCAAAAAGCGACTTCTACCTCTCTTTCCTTTTGGCTTAAAAGCATCATCCGATTGGCTTATGAGACTGCCGGACGGCAGCCTCCTGAAAGAATCACAGCTCACTCCACTAGGGCTGTGGCTTCCACATGGGCCTTCAAGAACGAGGCTTCTGTTGACCAGATATGTAAGGCAGCGACTTGGTCTTCACTGCACACTTTTGCCAAATTTTACAAATTTGATACTTTTGCTTCTTCGGAGGCTATTTTTGGGAGAAAGGTTTTGCAAGCTGTGGTTCCTTTCGTTTAGGTGACCTGATTTGCTCCCTCCCTTCATCCGTGTCCTAAAGCTTTGGTATTGGTTCCCACAAGTAAGGATGACGCCGTGGACCGGACACACCAATGTTGGAGAAAACAGAATTTATGCTTACCTGATAAATTACTTTCTCCAACGGTGTGTCCGGTCCACGCCCCGCCCTGGTTTTTTAAGCAGGTCTGATGAATTATTTTCTCTAACTACAGTCACCACGGTATCATATGGTTTCTCCTATATATATTTCCTCCTGTCCGTCGGTCGAATGACTGGGGTGGGCGGAGCCTAGGAGGGATCATGTGACCAGCTTTGCTGGGACTCTTTGCCATTTCCTGTTGGGGAAGAGAATATCCCACAAGTAAGGATGACGCCGTGGACCGGACACACCGTTGGAGAAAGTAATTTATCAGGTAAGCATAAATTCTGTTTTCCTTCTGTGGAGAATTAGAAAATATAACAAAATAAGACATTTCAGTAAAGTTGTGTATGGTTCTGCATATGTCCACAAGAATATGCTTAGGCGATATTGCAATGTACATTTTTGTTTACACAGCTCGTGTACCAAAGAAAATCTTGAAGTGCAAGGCTGTGTCTCGAGAACTAAACTTCTCATCTGCTGAACAAATGGAGAAATTTCGTCTGGAGCAGAAAGTGTACTTTAAAGGGCAGTGTTTAGAAGGTGAGGTTTTTATTTTTAGCAGAATTGTTTTTACACAAGCAGGCTTATTACATTGTGACTGACCTCTGTCCATTATTTTACTTTTCACTGCATCAGTCGCGTCTAAACGATGCAGTAGCACAGCAAGTGAACACGTGTGTGTATTTACTGCCAGTCCTTATTGCAGCTTTTTCAAGTTCCATATCATCCCATTTGCCTACATGAACATCTGACTGTAATACATAAAGGGAGAAAGATTATTTTAAATGAATACTAGTGAATAATAAAGTTTGTGAGAGATTAGTATGTTGTGTGTTAAAACCTATAAAATGACTGTACAAAGTTGCTAACGTAGCCTTCAGCAGAAGAGGTAAGACACGCACAAGAGGCTTTAAAATGTTGTATTGCTTCCTAATAAGCCTTGCAGGTTGTGCTAACACAAACACACACACTATGCATATATAGAATAGTCTTAATGGTACTTTAAGCAGAACTTCTGGAATTATCCAAAGAATAGTATGCCCTTTACTCCATTAAAATGTAAATCTTAAAAGCAAGCTCTCTCAGTTTATTTAGTCCATAATATTACTCATTCAGCAATATTGAATCAAATTGACAGTTCTCCTTTAAAGAGCAGCTGTGGTCTGTAAAACCATAGGGTTTGGTAACACATACAAAGGTTCTTCATTTGGAGTGAACTCATAATGTTCAGCTGTGTGTTCCAGACAGTAAAGATACTGATATGTATTAAAACACAATAGCATTATGTTGTTTAAACTTTCACAGTTTCTTTTAGAAGAAGCCTCTATTATTTGTAATATATGACTTTGTCTAGTCTCTAAATGACAGATAAAGGTGTATAAAAGTAAAAAACAAAAATGCTCTGTGTTAGAGCAGTTTATTATTGCACTATTTAACACCTGAAAAGTGGTTAAACATAGTCATCTCCAGAGCTGCAATGCATTAGTGGGAGCTAGCTGAACACATTTGGGGAGCCAAAGAAAATGTTTGTAGCCACCAATTAACAGCTAGCTCCCAGTAGTGCGTTACTGTTCCTGAGCATTCCTCTGTATGGTTTTCAAGAAAGGATACCAAGAGAACAAAGTAAATTAGATTATAGAAGTACCTGAAACGTGGATGCTCTATCTGAATAATAACTGTCATGTCTCTTTAACATGAATAAATGCCTAGTCTTTATTTGATAGGTTGATTTCACAAGCTAGTGCCCTAATAATGGGTGCAACAGTGGTGGTTCTAAAAACTGTGTAGAGTGTGGAAGTTGGAATAAAGGGCATTCTTCATATTATTTACAAGAGAATGTCTGTCTGATTTTTATTACATTATAAAATGACGTGCTCTTATTTGTCAGTATGACTGACCCTGCAAGTCTATGGCCCTCTCTACTCAGGTAAGATATACTTAAATGATCCTCCTGCCCTGCAAGATCCCTAGTGACATTTTTTTAAAAGGCAGATTTTGCTTTACCTCTCCCAGGGGCATTCCCTGCATTTCTGTATAGGAGAGGAGAGACAAGCCCAGTGCAATATAGCACTGCATAGCATGCTAGTTCTGCTGCATTTACACTTTGTGCTTTCTATTTTATATCACTTTACACTTAAGATTACATTTCTTTTTTAAGACACGATGAGTCCATGGATCATCTTAATTACTAATCGGATATTCAACTCCTGGTCAGCAGGAGGAGGTAAAGAGCACCACAGCAGAGCTGTTAAATAGCTCCTCCCTTCGCTCCCACTCAAGTCATTCTCTTTGCCTACGGTAGTGATAGGAAGAGGTAAAGTGTGGTGTTAGTTATAGATTCTTCAATCAAGAGTTTATTATTTTTAAAGTAGTGCCAGAGTGTGCTGCTTTGTTCTAGGGTGTAGCCGTAGACCATGTCAGTCTCTTCAGTAGAGCCTTGGTGGCTTTAGAGCTATGGGAACTTGTGGGACATAATTCTCACTGCGCCTCCCATGATTTACTTTCTGCCCTTATCCTTTAGTCTGAGAGATGCATTGACTCAGCATTTTTTATATCCTCAGGTCGATGTGAGGGAGAGGACCTCTCAAGCCTGAGAGCTGCCTTAGTGCTACCTTTAATTTCTGGGGAAAAGGACTTTTTCAATAAAAAATAGCACACATTTCTTCATAAAGGTACATTTTTTTGAGAGAATAAGTTCTTTATGTGGGGACATAATACCTTTATTTAATATGGGAAAGGTTTCTGAGCAGTGTATTGGACCAGGGCACTGGGGCTGGAGGAAGTTAAAAATTTAACTGAATTGCAATCGTATTTTAACTGTATTAAAGATGGCTCCGGTGGTTTCACAGTAATTGATGTTTAGTCGGTTAGGTCACGCCCACGATGGGCGGTCCTTCCGGTTTTGGCGCCATTCCGTAGTGCAAGTCAGGGATAGTGCACTCAGTGGATTGACTGGTCTGTGCTAGAGTTGCATGAGGAGAATTCATGCGTTTCTAGTGCAGACACTGTGTTTTTTTCTGGTAATCCGTTGCCTCATTTGTTACAACGGCAGAGTGAAGAAAGGGACTCAATAAGACCGTTGTGGACCTTGACGATCTTTGGTCAGAAAGGAGCACTTCAGCAGAGTGCTGAGGTGCAGAGGATGTTTGACTTTAACAAAACTGTAATTTTCAGCAAGAAAAAAAATAACAGTTTAAAATTTAAAGAGACAGTATCGTTTTTTTATAAGTGTTTTGCACAAATAAATTTGATCATTTTTATTTGTTTTAATTGTTTATCTGTAAAAGGAGAACTTTAACAAGAATGTCATTTTCAGCAAGAATTAAAATAACCGTTTAAAATGTAAAGAGACAGTAACGATTTTTTATAAGTGTTTTGCACAAATAAATTTGATAATTTGTATTTGTTTTAATTGTTTATCTGTAAAAGGAGAACTTTAACAAGAATGTCATTTTCAGCAAGAATTAAAATAACCGTTTAAAATGTAAAGAGACAGTAACGATTTTTTATAAGTGTTTTGCACAAATAAATTTGATAATTTTTATTTGTTTTAATTGTTTATCTGTAAAAGGAGAACTTTAACAAGAATGTCATTTTCAGCAAGAATTAAAATAACCGTTTAAAATGTAAAGAGACAGTAACGATTTTTTATAAGTGTTTTGCACAAATAAATTTGATAATTTTTATTTGTTTTAATTGTTTATCTGTAAAAGGAGAACTTTAACAAGAATGTCATTTTCAGCAAGAATTAAAATAACCGTTTAAAATGTAAAGAGACAGTAACGATTTTTTATAAGTGTTTTGCACAAATAAATTTGATAATTTTTATTTATTTAATAAATTGCGTATAAACATGGACAAGGAGACTTGCAAGATGTCACCTGTGTTTATATTTTGACGCTAATGTCAAAGGACTTTAAGTTTTAGGGATAAGATATTTTCTGAGCCAGTGTCCTCTAAGGCAGATGTTGTCCAGGAGTACAATGTTGTAGGTCAATTTATGCTGCAGCTTTCTCCACAAACGTCCAAAATTTTACCGCCCTCACAAGCAGTGCCCTGCGCTTCCACTATAGTCCCTTCGGGGATTTCATTACAAGACATAGCTTGTCTTATGTCTTCAACTATTTCTGATGCCCTGTCTGCTTTTCCAATGCTGCAGGGCAAACGTATGTTTATTTCCTCTGACGGACTCAGAGGTTGTAACCTTTAGGTTTAAGCTAGAACACCTCCGCCTGTTGCTTAGGGAGGTTTTAGTTACCTTAGACGACTGTGATTCCACAGTAGTGGTGGCCCCTTTAAAGTCTAGTAAACTGGAAAAATATTTTGAAACTCCTTCTTACTCAAACGTATTTCCTGTTCCAAAGCGAGCTTCGGAGATCGTTACTAAAGAATAGGAGAGACCAGGTATTCCCTTTTCTCTCTCACCTATCTTTAAGAGGATGTTTCCCATAGCTGATGCCTTCAAGGAGGCTTGACAGACTGTTCCTAAAGTGGAAGGGCCTGTTTCCACCTTAGCCAAGAGAACTACTATTCCCATAGAGGACAGTTGTTCTTTCAAAGATCCTATGGATAAGAAGTTAGAGGGTCTACTTAAAAAGATTTTGTTCACTAGGGTCTGCTATTGCAGCCTGCTGAGTGCATTGCTACCGTCACGGGTGCGGCAGCATACTGGTTTGATGCTCTATCTTAGTCTCTCAGGACCGAAACTCCCTTGGAGGAGATCCAAGACAGGATAAAATCTCTGAAGCTAGCTAATTCTGTCATTACAGACGCTTCTCTTCAAATCATCAAACTGGCAGCTAAAAGTTCAGGTTTCTCTGTCCCAGCTCGCAGAGCCCTATGGTTAAATCCTTGGTCTGCGGACATGTCATCTAAGTCTAAGCTTCTAGCGATTCCTTACAAGGGGAAGACGTTGTTTGGTCCTGGCTTGACGGAAATTATTTCTGATATATCTGGAGACAAGGGTCATCTACTCCCTCATGATAAGAGAAACAAGCAAAAGGGACAACAGAATATTTTTGTTCCTTTCAAAATTTTCAAGGGCAATTCTTCCTCTTCCTCCTCTACGCAGGAACAATCCAAGCCTGCATGGAGACCCAACCAGTCTTGGAACAAGGCCAAGCAGACCAAGAAGCCTGCTGCTGATTCCAAGACTGCATGAAGGGAATGCCCCCGATCCGGGTCCAAGATTATCTGCAGACCAGATAAAGAAAGAGGCGTTTTTACATTGTGTAAAAGACCTCTATATCATGGGAGTGATTGTTCCCGTCCCAGTACAGGAACAAGGACAGGGTTTTTATTCCAACCTGTTTGAGGTCCCCAAAAAGGAGGGAACCTTTAGACCAATTTTTAGATCTCAAGGGTCTAAACAAATTTCTCAGAGTTCCGTCCTTCAAGATGGAAACTCTACGTTCCATTCTCCCATTGATCCAAGAGGGTCAATTTATGACACTAGTGTTTAAGGACACTTATCTACATGTTACAATTTACAGGGATCATCACAAGTTCCTATGGTTTGCCTTCCAGGACAAGCACTTCCAGTTTGTGGCTCTGCCTTTTGGTCTGGCCACGGCTCCAAGAATGTTACCTTCCTAAGAACTCACGGGTGGAAGATAAAGTTGGGAAAAAGCTCCTGGACTCCAAGTACAAGGATAATTTTCTTGGGAACCATAATAGATTCTCTATCCATGTAGATCTTTCTGACAAGTCAGTTAATCAGATTATTGATACTTGTCTAGCCCTTCAGTCCTCTCTTCGGCCGTCAGTGGCTCAGTGCATGGAGGTTATCGGGCTGATGGTGGTGGCAATGGATATCATCCCGTTTGCTCGGTTCCATCTCAAACCTCTGCAGCTAAGCATGCTCAGGCAATGGAACGGGGATTATGCAGACTTGTCTCCTCAGATAACTCTGAGGAGCAGGAGACAAGAGATTCTCTTCAATGGTGGTTGTCTCTGGATCATTTTTCCCAGGGAAACTTCTTGGGTGATTGTGACCACAGATGCCAGCCTTTTAGGGTTGGGGAGCTGTCTAGTGCTCTCTAAAGGCTCAGGGACTTGGACTCAGTCAGAGTCTGTTCTTCCTATAAACATCCTGGAACTGAGAGCGATCTTCAATGCTCTTCTGGCCTGGCCTGGCCTCAGTTAGCCTCTGCCAAGTTTATCAGGTTCCAGTCGGACAACATAACTTCAGTAGCTTACATCAATCATCAGGGAGGAACGAGGAGTTCCTTAGCAATGACTGAAGTAACCAAGATAATTCAGTGGGCGTAGGCCCATTCTTGCTACCTGTCAGCGATCCACATCCCAGGGGTGAACAACTGTGAGGCGGACTTTCTGAGCAGACAGACCTGTCATTCGGGGGAGTGGAAACTCCACCCGGAAGTGTACTCCAGCCTGATTCTCAATTGGGGTCAACCGGAGTTGGATCTCATGGCATCTCGACAGAATGCCAAGCTCCGGAGATACGGGTCGAGGTCCAGGGACCCCCAGGCGGAACTGATAGATGCCCTGGCGGTTCCTTGGAACTTCATTCTACCATACTGTTTTCCTCCGTTTGCTCTTCTTCCTCAGGTAATTGCTTGAATCAAACAGGAGAAGGTTTATGTGATCCTCATAGCACCAGTCTAGCCTCGCAGGATTTTGTATGCAGATCTGGTGGAGATGGCTTCTCTACCACCTTGGAGACTTCCATTGAGGAAGGACCTTCTGATTCAGGGGCCCTTCCTTCACCCAAATCTAGTTTCTCTGAAGATGACTGCTTGGAGATTGAACGCCTAATCTTATCCAAGTGGGGGGTTTTCTGACTCGGTCATAGAGACCATGGTTCAGGCTTGTAAACCTGTAACTAGGAGGATTTTCCATAAGATTTGGCGTAAATATCTCTATTGGTGTGAATCCAAGGGCTTCTCATGGAATAGAGTTAGGATTCTTGGAATTTTGTCTTTTCTCCAGTAAGGTTTGGAGAAGGGTTTATCAACAAGTTCCCTAAAGGGTCAAATTTCGGCTCTATCTATTTTATTTCACAAACATCTGGCGGAATTCCCAGATGTACAATCCTTTTGTAAGGCCCTAGTTAGGATCAGGCCTGTGTTTAAACCAATTACTCCTCCTTGGAGTCTTAATTTAGTTATCAAAGTTATTCAAGGGGCTCCATTGGAGCCTATGCATTCCTTAGAAATCAAGTTGTTAACTTGGAAAGTTTTATTTCTTGTTGCTATTTCTTCAGCTCGAGGAGTATCAGAGCTCTTGGCTTGGCAGTACGAGTCTCCTTACCTTATTTTCCACTCAGATAAGGTAGTTTTACAATCTAAATTAGGATTTCTTCCTAGAGTGGTTTCAGATCGAAACATTAATCAGGAGATTGTCGTTCCTTCTTTGTGTCCTAATCCTTCTTCTCAGAAGGAACGTCTTCTGTACAATTTGGACGTGGTCCGTGCCTTAAAGTTTTAATCTTCAGTCGACTAAAGACTTTCATCAGTCTTCTTCTTTGTTTGTAATTTTCTATGGAAAACGTAAGGGTCAGAAAGCTTTGTTTTGCATATGAGACTACTGGACAGCAGCCTCCCGAGAGGGTTACGGCTCATTCCACAAGGGCGGTTGCTTCTTCATGGGCATTCAAAAATGAAGCTTCTGTGGAACAGATTTGCAAGGCTGCAACTTGGTCCTCTCTTCATACTTTTTCAAAATTTTACAAATTTCACACTTTTGCCTCGGCTGAGGCTGTTTTTGGGAGAAAGGTTCTTCATGCAGTGGTGCCTTACATTTAGGTTCCCTGTCTTGTCCCTCCCGTATCATCTGTGTACTCTAGTTTGGGTATTGAATCCCATTAGTAATTAAGATGATCCGTGGACTCATTGTGTCTTAAAAAAGAAAAGAAAATTTATGCTTACCTGATAAATGTATTTATTTTTTTACATGAGTCCACGGCCCGCCCTGTTCTTTTAGACAGGTTGTGGGTTATTGTAAACTTCAGACACCTCTGCACCTTGGCTTTTCCGTTTTCTTCCTAACTTCGGTCGAATGACTGGAGTGGGAGGGAAGGGAGGAGCTATTTAACAGCTCTGCTGTGATGCTCTTTGCCTCCTCCTGCTGACCAGGAGGTGAATATCCCATTAGTAATTAAGATGATCCGTGGACTCATTGTGTCAAAAAAGAAATACATTTATCAGGTAAGCATATATTTTCTTTTTATTACATTTAAACTTTGCACTTTCTATTTTCTATTTTATTTTGTATACAGCAGTGTATTTAGGATTGGGATTTTACAAATTCTTATTATTCCGTCACTAATTTATGTGTGACTTTAACACATTAGGCTCATACTTTGCTTATAAATGTGTATATTTTACAAATAAGATTGCACTTTGCATGTCTTTTATTTAAATTAAAACTGAAAAACTGTCAGCTTCAGTTTCCCACAAACATTCTCTAGTTTGGAGAGTAAATTTAGTGCTGACTTCACAGGGGCAGAACTCACTGAATTTTCTAAGAAAAGGGGAGGAACCTGGAAATATCAGAGAGATGAGAGATGTCTTCCAAAGAAAGTAATGAAGCTCTCTGGGATACAAAATTTCACATGGGAGAGAAAAGGTCACTGGAGAACCCCTGGAGCTTATATGAAGGGTTCCGTTTGCATCAATTCCAAATTAAACTACAATTTAACTTACTTTTGTCTATATTTTAGTATTTATTACTTTTTTGTTAGTTAAAATAAGTGAATTGTGAGTTTTGACTGGCGAGACAAGCTGGTCAGTGAAACTAGCTTGTTTAAAATGCTTACAAAATTTCACAAGACTTGTGAGAGCTTTAAAAATCCCCTGATCAGCCCAGGGAACTACCCTGTTCCTCCCACTTTTTAAGATACACAGTATGATCCTAAGTTATTACAGTAACACAGAAACTTTCAAATCAGAATCCGAATGAGTAAAATCACTGCGAGATCAAAATTTCAATGTATTAAAATACAAATCAGAGTGCAAAGCTTAAATGCAATATACTGAAATTACACAATCTGAAATGTATAGTAATATAAAATACTATGTGTAAGTGTAACAAAACTCTCATATCATGCAGGTTTATATTGCTCTGGGCTTGTCTCTGCTTCACTTAAATAAATTAGATATCTTGCAGTGCTGGAGAGTGCTGCCCTTTTATCTTTTGAAAATTCAGTGAGTTCAGCCTTTTTGAAGTCCGAACTACAATTTCTCTCTAAACTGGAGAATCTTTGAATATTAAGGCCTATGTGTTTAACTACTGCATATCGGGAGCAGACACAACCCCAGCCAATCACCAGCATTGTCTGCTTGGGATCCAGCAACTCCTCAGTAGTACCCCTTTGAATGGGTGAAGCACATATTCTTGTGGGACAGTACTGTTAAATTGACATGCTCTAATGAAACAGAGAATGTCATTTTTGCACTACAATGTCCCTTTAATGATATAGTGACCAGCATAAGATGAAATCCCTTTATTTTAACTTTCCCATGGTATATCAGTCTACCCATCCAAAATTAAAATCGGCCCCAATTCCAAGATTATTTGCCAATACAAAATAGAAACTGGTATCTAGAGAAACTATTAGCAGACCCTTTGCTTTTGGCTTATATGCTTTTCTCTTCACTTTTGCAGAATGGTTCTTTGAGTTTGGCTTTGTGATCCCCAATTCCATGAACACCTGGCAGTCATTGATAGAGGCTGCCCCAGAATCCCAGATGATGCCTGCAAATGTTTTAACGTAAGTTACAGGGTTATATGTACTGAAAAATCAGTTCCCTCGCATTTATAGTATTGACATAGGATGGCCCACCCTTATATTCTTGTTTTTATGTATCATTGGCCAAGTCTTAGTTTCTGTCTGGGGTTTATAAAAAATAATTCCCTTTTTTATCCCTGCCTTAGCTATGTGTGTGCTAAGATTTGCAGGAAGGGTTTGAGTAAATATAAGAAGAAAAGGTGCCCTGAATACTTGTACGAGTGTTAAGAAATTAATTTCTTTCATAAGATGGTGAGAGTCCACAATACACCACGGGGATTACGCTCCAGTCCACAAAGAGGAGGCAAAAACTTACCAACATACCATGGAGTGAGGTGAATTGCTGAAGTGCTGATCTACATGTTGGGGTTCTCAAACCAATCTGAGACCTAATTGCCTACAAAGGTGCCTACAGTGGACAGAGGGGAAGACAGGAGTTTTAGCCAGTCAGTGAGAATCTTTTTCCAGTGTGGAAATGTTACAGGCTTCCCAGGTGAAATGCAGATTCATCTGCCAATCCGCTGGTCTGCAGTGTGCTGCTCTTTGTTAGATCTTTGGCACTGTGCTTCCACTACCTTGGATTGTCTCTTTTACTGGATGCAATCTGTTGCAGCCAGAATAATTATTACCATCTGCATTACCTGTAAAATAATCTCCTTCAACTACGGAGACTTTATTGGGACTCTTCCAGGTTTACTACTGAATTACTCGGTAGATATTCTAAAGCTTAAAGCCTGGGCTAATACTGGGTCTGCACTGATAAGTGCCAAAGAAAAAGTTTTATTTTCCTTTAAAGTCTGGTTTTAATAGTATCTCACAGCGCTCATAATATTCCCAAAAAGCTTTAAGATAATGGGGTACCTAGCTGCCCCTGAAAATAGTAGATATAGTAGTTGAATATCAAAAAGCGCCTAACTGGAGGCTATGGGAAGTGGGTCTAGGCAGTGGCAGATAGGCCTAACTGTCTAAATTGAATAATTATACATATGTGTTAACAATGCAAAATTGTAAAATTAAACAAATTTGTTAGTTATACAAATTTATTTGACAATGTAAAATATAAAATTAAACGATATAATTGTAAAACATGGATCCATGTATCAAAAAAGAATACAGTTAAAATAAATAACAATAGACAATTGTAATAAAATCACAATATGTTGACATAAATATTCTAATCAAATCACAGGTTTGAGTTTGCAATGTCACCAACAGTTAGGGTGATTGAATTGGTTAAAAAGTCTCTAGTCTAGTCCCTTATTTAGTGTATCATCTTCTTAGTAAAAAAATGTGAAAAAATGATGAAAAAATGTGATGAATAAAAAATATATCTAGATATAAAAAGTGATGATAAAAAATTCCAAAATATCAAATTCAAAATTTAAAATTAAAAATCCAAAATTCAAAATATCTCTGTGCTTTAAATCCAAAAAAGTTTTAGTGATTGTGAAATACCCCCCAAAAAAAGAAAAGGTGAAAATGCTTGTATCCAAATATAGTTATATCCAATAAATTACTCTGTGTTAACTGAAGTGTGTAATGTAGATAGTGGCTGATAGAAATCCTCCTTCTGGGAATCTCCTTAGTGGGTGGTTGTTGTCAGTGTTTTATTTGTGAGGTATTCGGTCTGTGATATAGACTCAATCCTTAGATAAAACCTGCAAACAACAAAATAACATAGTGCAATAATGCTACAAATGTGATAGAAATATTAAAATGTTGCTCACCAATTGCTGTCAACGCGTTTCGGCCTCTTTGTTATCTATGATAGTCTTGAGAAAGACCCAACAAAGAGGCTGAAACGCGTTGACAGCAATTGGTGAGCAACATTTTAATATTTCTATCACATTTGTAGCATTATTGCACTATGTTATTTTGTTGTTTGCAGGTTTTAGCTAAGGATTGAGTCTATATCACAGACCGAATACCTCACAAATAAAACACTAACAACAACCACCCACTAAGGAGATTCACAGAAGGAGGATTTCTATCAGCCACTATCTACATTACACACTTCAGTTAACACAGAGTAATTTATTGGATATAACTATATTTGGATACAAGCATTTTCACCTTTTCTTTTTTTTGGGGGGTATTTCACAATCACTAAAACTTTTTTGGATTTAAAGCACAGAGATATTTTGAATTTTGGATTTTTAATTTTAAATTTTGAATTTGATATTTTGGAATTTTTTATCATCACTTTTTATATCTAGATATATTTTTTATTCATCACATTTTTTCATAATTTTTTTACTAAGAAGATGATACACTAAATAAGGGACTAGAGACTTTTTAACCAATTCAATCACCCTAACCGGTTGGTGACATTGCAAACTCAAACCTGTGATTTGATTAGAATATTTATGTCAACATATTGTGATTTTATTACGATTGTCTATTGTTATTTATTTTAACTGTATTCTTTTTTGATACATGGATCCATGTTTTACAATTATATCGTTTAATTTTATATTTTACATTGTCAAATAAATTTGTATAACTAACAAATTTGTTTAACTTTACACTTTTGCATTGTTAACACATATGTATAATTATTCAATTAAGACATTTAGGCCTATCTGCCACTGCCTAGACCCACTTCCCATAGCCTCCAGTTAGGCGCTTTTTGATATTCAACTACTATATTTCCTTTAAAGTCTCATTGAAAAATCTCTGAGGTTCATCCAGCGTGCGAACTGCACTTAAGAGCGGATGTATTTTCTACTCTGACATTTGAAAGCAGACAAGTGGATCAGCTGTTTCGCTTGAATTTGACATCTACCAATAGGATTGGAACAGATCAATACCTTGTGCACATGTGACCGCTACGGCTGAGGCGCCAACAACACGGAGGCTAAAACGGCCATAAAGGTTTTCTCTGTTTTTCCGTGTCTGTATTCACTCTGGAAGCCAGGTACTGTGAACTGTTCCTCTAAGGACTTACTATTGTGCTTTCTAAACACTGGATGCTTGAAATAGCACGATGCATTCGGGACTTTCTAACCATATTATGTGGCAGTAACATTGTTTACAAATCTTAGTGGTGGCAATTCTCTCTCCTTTTTTTTTAAATTATATTTTAAGCTATGGTTTTATGTTGTTTCTAATATCGGAGACGTCCGATTTCTATGCTATTTATTGTATTATTAGTAATTAAAGTGTTACTTTTACTGCAGTAGAATTTGTGATTTAGGATATTAGGTCTGCATACATACATTTATATTCACCCCTTAGATACACTTTGAAGCTACCTTTAGCCTTGAGCGCTCCTAATTATACATTTTGGTTCTTATTATATTTCTATCCTAGATGTGGGGGATTTTTTTAGGATTTTAGGAGTTTGGTAACACGCCCTGCGCACACTCCTCCCAAATTGTTATATACTATAAGGATATTCCTGGGTGTCCCACTGTTCAGCTTTGCATCTCTTGCTCTGAGACTCTCACCCTAGAAAGGGTTCTGCTGGATTCCCGATAATTCAAGAGTAACCTGTCAGAAGAGGAATTGTCTGAGTCCAAAACACAAATTTTAAGAGCAGGGACTTTTGAGAATGGGTATTCTGACTTAGGACCCCCCCTTGAGGCTGTGGGGGAGGATAAGTCCTTCAACTTCAGGCTTCATCATATCCATGCCTTATTGCAGGAAGTGTTAAAGGCTTTGGAGGTATCGAGCATTCTCCTGCTACTGACAAGCCAACTACTAAAAGATTGATAAATTATTTAAGCTGGCTCCTAAGCAGCATTCTGCAATCCACATGCTTGATTCAGTTGCTGAACTGATAACTAAGGAATGGAACAAGCCAGGTGTGCCTTTTGTTTTTTCCACCAAGTTCAAGGCCATGGTTACACTCCAGCATCCAAGCCTGCTTGAAAGTGCGGCCCCTTTCTAGATAAGATTCTATTAGGGGGCAGGTTGAAACAGTTTTGTGAAGCTTGAAGAAGTCTATTGCAGACCCTTGGGTGTTGGAAATTTATATATCAGGGATACCGAATCAGTTTTCAATTCTTAGGTTCCTGAGTTAGATTGCTCCTATCTCATATTCTCCTAGATCTGTTGAAGGAAAAATCCTTTTTTTGGACACTTCGGACTATTCTGATTCTCAAAATGCTGGACAGATTTCTAAAAAAGGTCCAACTCAAGATGGAGACTAATCAGACCTTTGTGTAGAGATTGATTTTGGGTTTCTGGTTTCGTCAAGCTCCTCCTTTTCAACCTGTGTTGGACCTTCAGCTTTTGTCCTGTAAGGTTCTGATCGTTTTAGCCGTTTCCTCAGCAAGAAGGATTTCTGATCTTTCTGCTCTGAGTTGCAAGCCTTCTTTCTTGATTTTTCAGTATGGTAAGGCTTTGTTACAAACAAGTTATTTTCTTCCTGAGGTGATATCTACAGATACTTTTAACCACTGACACGTATAAATGAAAATAAAAACGTAACAATAAATTGACAAGTATATCACTGTGCACTGAAATAATGTAGAAACTTCCAAATGTACTTTCAGGTCTTCTTATGAGTTGGCAACCTCAGAAGGAAATAAAAATAATTTTATAGTGTAATACTGTAACATCATATATAAATGTGGTTGCAAAGCAGTGGTACTCACACAATTGAGAGCTATTTAGCTCTAAAATTTGCGCTCAAAATCCAGGAGACACCAAGGTACAAGGGGATTCCACTCTATTCGTAAAACTTCACGTTCACAAATGTGCAATGAATGTCACTTGAGGGTCATTACACTCTCTAAGCAGAAAAAAATGTTTTTTATGATAAAGTAATTTTTATTATTTTTTGTAGCAAGTGCATAATAACAGAAAAAAATATAAGACAAGAAATTAACAGAACAAGGAAACAGAAATCCTGGTTTTCCAAAATTACATAGTGAATAAAGTAGTTCAAATTATGTATCATTGAGTCCTTCAGTCGCTATATCATAATCTATAAGGCCACTCTTACAAAAAAAGGCAATAGTCAATACAGTAAAGAATTTTCTTTTGTAGCTGGAATTAAAGTAACTTTGTATACAGTTGTGTTGCTTTAAGGCTCAAATTGGTTACATACTACCAGGATAAGTAGTAATAAATTAAAGAAATAGTGAAGGGGGAAAAGAGTTAGGTAGAGCAAAGAGAGAGAGAGAGAGAGGTAAGGTGTAGATGAAGGGGTATCTCCTGACCATTCTACTCCGCTTTATTCGGAAGTTTGTTATATGTGGAATTAGTATGTCTCCTATTGATCTAAATTTTATCTGTCGTGTTTGGGGATTTTAAAATTCAAATATTAGGACAATCCAAGTGGGGGGCTCTATTGAAAAAATGTTTTTTATGCCAGATATAACACACACTTTTACCAATGCATAAATGTAATGTGTATTCTTAAGCATCCCAGTTTATGTTTGTGTTAGAGAAGTTTGCCCCGCCCTGTTAAGTAATGTTGCAATATCTCTGACATACGTTTCACCTTCTGACTTTATCAAAGTTTATTTTGTGCTGAGTGTAATGATCCCTTAGTGACTTTTACTACACATATGTGAACGTGAAGTTTGAATAAAGTGGAACCCCCTTTTATCTGTGCTTTTTAGCTCAACTTTCAGATACAATGTAGCTCTCAATTGTGTGAGTACAGCGGCTTTGCAACCACGTTGATCAGTGTTGTTACAGTATTACATTATGAAATTATTTTCCTTCTGTGGTTCCTTCTTTGTGTATGGCTCTAAAGAGTGACTTATTCACAACCTTGATGTTGTGAGGGCTCTGAGGGATTTTGTCGCTTCAGCATAGAACTTAAGACCCTTTTATTCCTTTTTCGTCCATTTCTCTGGTTGCAAAGCTAGTGCTTGGCTTAAGGCCTTAATTTGTAAGCCTTACTTGGTTGAAGTGAAGACTTCCCTTGAATGCAATGCTGCTAATACCATTAGAGCAGTTTCGTGTCCCTTCCATAATAAGGCCTCCATAGACCAAATATATAAAGCGGCTACTTGTTTTTCTCTTGTTAAGTGTATCCAGTCCACGGATCATCCATTACTTGTGGGATATTCTCCTTCCCAACAGGAAGTTGCAAGAGGATCACCCACAGCAGAGCTGCTATATAGCTCCTCCCCTCACTGCCATATCCAGTCATTCTCTTGCAACTCTAATTCGCTGGGCAGAGTCTCACTCTTGCCACCTGTCAGCGATCCACATCCCAGGCGTAGAGAACTGGGAGGCGGATTTTCTAAGTCGTCAGACTTTTCATCCGGGGGAGTGGGAACTCCATCCGGAGGTGTTTGCTCAACTGGTCCATCGTTGGGGCAAACCAGAACTGGATCTCATGGCGTCTCGCCAGAATGCCAAGCTTCCTTGTTACGGATCCAGGTCCAGGGACCCGGGAGCAACGCTGATAGATGCTCTAGCAGCTCCTTAGTTCTTCAACCTGGCCTATGTGTTTCCACCGTTTCCTCTGCTCCCTCGACTGATTGCCAAAATCAAACAGGAGAGAGCATCGGTGATTCTTATAGCGCCTGTGTGGCCACGCAGGACCTGGTATGCAGACCTAGTGGACATATCATCTCTTCCACCATGGACTCTGCCTCTGAGGCAGGACCTTCTAATACAAGGTCCTTTCAATCATCCAAATCTAATTTCTCTGAGACTGACTGCATGGAGATTGAACGCTTGATTCTATCAAGGCGTGGCTTCTCCGAGTCAGTCATTGATACCTTAATACAGGCTCGGAAGCCTGTCGCCAGGAAAATCTACCATAAGATATGGCGTAAATATCTTTATTGGTGTGAATCCAAGAGTTACTCATGGATTAAGGTTAGGATTCCTAGGATATTGTCCTTTCTCCAAGAGGGTTTGGACAAAGGCTTATCAGCTAGTTCTTTAAAAGGACAGATCTCTGCTCTATCTATTCTTTTGCACAAGCGTCTGGCAGAAGTTCCAGACGTCCAGGCATTTTGTCAGGCTTTGGTTAGGATTAAGCCTGTGTTTAAAACTGTTGCTCCCCCGTGGAGCTTAAACTTGGTTCTTAAAGTTCTTCAGGGAGTTCCGTTTGAACCCCTTCATTCCATTGATATTAAACTTTTATCTTGGAAAGTTCTGTTTTTGATGGCTATTTCCTCGGCTCGAAGAGTCTCTGAGTTATCTGCCTAACATTGTGATTCTCCTTATCTGATTTTTCATTCAGACAAGGTAGTTCTGCGTACCAAACCTGGGTTTTTACCTAAGGTGGTTTCTAACAGGAATATCAATCAAGAGATTGTTGTTCCATCATTGTGTCCTAATCCTTCTTCAAAGAAGGAACGTCTTTTGCATAATCTGGACGTAGTCCGTGCCTTGAAGTTTTACTTACAGGCTACTATAGATTTTCGTCAAACATCTGCCCTGTTTGTCGTTTACTCTGGACAGAGGAGAGGTCAAAAAGCTTCGGCAACCTCTCTCTCCTTTTGGCTTCGGAGCATAATACGCTTAGCCTATGAGACTGCTGGACAGCAGCCCCCTGAAAGGATTACAGCTCATTCTACTAGAGCTGTGGCTTCCACCTGGGCCTTTAAAAATGAGGCCTCTGTTGAACAGATTTGCAAGGCTGCGACTTGGTCTTCGCTTCACACCTTTTCAAAATTTTACAAATTTGACACTTTTGCTTCTTTGGAGGCTGTTTTTGGGAGAAAGGTTCTACAGGCAGTGGTTCCTTCCGTTTAAGTTCCTGCCTTGTCCCTCCGATCATCCGTGTACTTTAGCTTTGGTATTGGTATCCCACAAGTAATGGATGATCCGTGGACTGGATACACTTAACAAGAGAAAACATAATTTATGCTTACCTGATAAATTTATTTCTCTTGTAGTGTATCCAGTCCACGGCCCGCCCTGTCCTTTTAAGGCAGGTCTAAATTTTAATTAAACTACAGTCACCACTGCACCCTATGGTTTCTCCTTTCTTGGCTTGTCTCGGTCGAATGACTGGATATGGCAGTGAGGGGAGGAGCTATATAGCAGCTCTGCTGTGGGTGATCCTCTTGCAACTTCCTGTTGGGAAGGAGAATATCCCACAAGTAATGGATGATCCGTGGACTGGATACACTACAAGAGAAATACATTTATCAGGTAAGCATAAATTATGTTTTTTATTGGGGTTTATTAATACTATTACAGACATTTTTGAAAAATACTCAAATCTCCATTTTAAAGGTTTACAGGGCTATCCCTAGTATGATTTAACAACTTAACATGTATGTATTTCAAAAGTACAACCCTCATCCCCTTTAACAGGTAATATTGAAAAATTCTAGTCAACTAGATGTCTTAACATATTTTAAAGGGACAGTAAACACAAGAATTTTTGTTGTTTAAAAAGGTAGATAATCCCTTTATTACCCATTCCCCAATTTTGCATAACCAACACAGTTATAATAATATACTTTTTATCTTTGTGATAAAGCAAACAATCTTGACCACTATAGTTAAAGCAACACAAAACCCTATTTTTTTTCTTTCATGATTCAGATAGAGCATGCAATTTTAAGCAACTTTCTAAATTAACTCCTATGATAAATTTTTCTTCATTCTCTTGAAATCTTTATTTAAAAAGCAGGAATGTAAAGGCCCATTTTTGGTTCAGCACCTGGGTAGCACTTGCTGGTTGGTGGCTAAATGTACCTTCTCTGGTAGCGCAAGAAGCCTATCAATCCTTATGCAGATTTTTTTTTTAAATCCTCTAGAAGTATCTTCAATGTTGTGTAGAGCTTTTCCATATCCATGCGAAATGTAGATGATGTAAATACAGCTTGCAAGCAATAGTAACGTACAGTTACTGCTTAAAGGGACAGTCAACACCAGAATTTTTGTTGTTTAAAAAGAAAATAATCCCTTTATTACACATTCCCCAGTTTTGCATAACTAACAATGTTACAGAAATACACTTTTTACCTCTTTGATTACCTTGTATCTATGCCTCTGCAAACTGCCCCCTTATTTTAGTTCTTTTGACAGACTTGCATTTTAGCCAATCAGTGCTATCTCCAGGGTAACTTCACGTGCATGAGCTCAATGTCATCTATATGAAACACATGAACCAATGCCCTCTAGTGTCGCTGTCTGGACCCCCTTCCCCGGGGACTTGCTTTTGCACTTTATTTGCCCCACTTTGCTTCCTTTTTTCCTATTCTACTTGACCATATATCCCATACATAGGGATGCTGGGAGAGTGGGATTATTAAAGCTTTAGTATGGTTGGGTGTTTTTGCATCCTCCTATTGGAGTATAATGCCCGCATGTGATGTTTCATGGACTCTCACCATTGTGAAAGAAATTAATTTACCAGGTAAACATTTGGTGTTTTTTTCCAGTCAATATAAACCTTACTACTTTTTATGTTTAAAATTTAATTTTGAACTGATGTCCACTAATTTAACATGGAAATCAAGAGTATATGTTGATGGACATAATTGTTTTTATATACTTTTCATAAAGAAAATCATTCATAAACTGGGATTTTATAATTAAGTTACTAATGTTGGAAATGTATCTTATATATGTTATATTTCCATTTTTTATTGATTATACTTCTAGATCCTAATAAGGTTTTTGTACAATTTCTTTTCCAGAGGTAATGTCGTCATAGAAACCAAGTTTTTTGATGATGATCTCCTTGTTAGTACATCAAGGGTCAGGCTCTTCTATGTTTAAAAAAGGATTTTCTCTGCTTCATTGATTCCACCTACTTTTTTGATGGTGTGGTTTTTTTCCAATTTTTTTAATTTTTTCCTCTTTTGTCCTGTTGGAAAGATACTTTCTTGGGTGCTAAGGATGTATTTGTATTGGAATAAAATATCCACAAAATCCCCAGATATGGAGAAGATAGCAGCACCTGCAATAAACTACAGATCACTGTGGCCTCTGTGACATACTGCCCCTCATCTAACGCAGAAGACTATTTTGTTATACATCATTTTATATCATCCTGAAAACTTACAGAACGGAGTCATTTAACCCATCTTGAGTGCAACATAAGACTTGTTTGATTTTCTATTCAAGACCCCTACATTGCTCTGAGCGACAGATTCAGCAGGCAAGAATCAGATATTTATATTTTTCCATGTGCAGCACTGTTTCCTCTGAGCATGGTTATAGTGATTGCAAGTGCACAAGTGACACAGCACATATCAAACTTTGTACCTGGCCTGCAATCTGTAATCCCTGGCCCTAAATTACAGCTGTGATCCAAGATGTGAAAATGCAAGATATTGCACGTAGTTCTATGAAGACACTATTAAATCCCAAACAAATTATTTTTTCTTCATTCTAATGCAGCTGGTCACTCCTTCTCTTGTGTAAACTTCAGTCTACTGAAATTGCTATAACACAGCGGGTATTTGCATTTTTTTACGTTTGGGGTAAAATCTAAGCATTGCAATTGCAGAAATCATCAAATTGAAACCCATCAAAATATTATTTATATTAGAAGATTTTACTTGACAGAAAATTTCAAAATCCATGTTAAAAAAACATTATGGCTTATCTGTAAATGATTCATATACACCTTTTTATATAGGGTCTATGTACAGAATGTGCGTATGGCATAAGATGAAATTTCATTAAAAACTTCTATGTTATTGACTTGTTCCCTGATACTTACAACTTTCAGTTGCCCATAAGCAACCTGTGGCAGCGCACTCATAATCTTTTATGTAAAAAAGATAACAAAAGTAGCGAGGGCTTCACAGGTTGTAAAACCCCTGTAAATTGATTCAGACAAAACATTGTAAATTGCAAAACATTTAAAGGGACATGTTACTCATATGTTAAATCTTGTGAAAGTGATACAGCATATCTAAAAAGCTAATGTTCAAACAGAACTGTAAAAACAAAGATACATTATATAATATGGCTACAAAGTACTCCTCTTGTGTAAGATCAATGCCTTCCTCGGTCTCTCCCAGTACCACAGAAATACAGAACTTCAAGATAGACAGCGCAGATCCATCAGGGATAGATTCCAAAAACTACAAATAAAATACTCACAGGGAGTCAGGTGTCAATGGTTTGAAGGTTTATTCCACATATGTATAACACATCAAGTTTTATTCCTTGATATATTAAAACAGCTTGTAAAAAAAGCTCTATTGATTAAAAAAAAGGGTTAATAAAACTTGCCTGATGAGTTTCAGCAGCTATGCTGCCTTTTTCAAGAGCAAATAAAAGCAAAACAATCAAAAGAGCTATAACACTTTGCACAGAGGACTCTATATTTATATTTGAAAGTTTCTTCTGACTAGAAATATCACACAAACATCTCTGTGTAAAAAATGAAGATATTTTACCTCAAAATTTCTTCAGCTCACCAGAGTAAGTGCTCACACCTCTCTTTACAGTGAGAGTTTGGGATTTCACCATAATATTGAGAGATTTCAGGGTAAACTTCCTTAAACTGAGGAGGTAAATCAAGTGACTGAGCCTGCACATTCAAGAGAGAGTGTATCTGGTAAGTCCTGGGGCAAGTATCCTACTTGGATGCTTAAAGTCCCTTTTACACCAGGATGTGGCTACTGAGTAAACTTTGTGGTAAAATAGTTTTTTGTTTTTTTTCTTAATTTGATTTTTGTCAGCTTTTTACAGATATGCTGCATCACTTTGAAGTGTTTTTTTGCATATGGGTGACGTCTTTAACACAGAAATATAAATGTTCGGCAATTAAAGGGACATTAAACACTTTGAGATTGTCATATAAAATGTTTTATTATATGTATGTGTGTGTGTATATATATATATATATATATATATATATATATATATATATATATATATATATATATATATTATATACACATTTTACATAAAAATGCCCCACATTCCTAATAGTGATAACATTTTGGTAATTTAACGTTCTTTTATAATTTACAAGAAATATCTGATATGCGATATTTTGGTTACTTTTTAGTTCTCCAGTGCAGCACACATGTGCCAGGCTACCACAGGAACATTCGTTATGAATTTATTTCATTCTCTTTGTTCCTCGGTTGAATGTAAAATGATAACAGCCTGTTGCACACTTTTTAGTTCTGATTAGTTGGTTGCTGAAACATTTAGCTTATTAAAGGGACGAGAGCATCAAAAATGAATTCCTTTCTGTTAATATTTTTGTCATCAGAGATGCACTTATATTTCTGCAAATATTTAAACCTAAAGAAATAAAGGTATTCAGTGTACCCCACAGCTGGCTTATCTACCGATACAAGGGCAGAATTGGGGACGTTTATTTTTGTTTTTAATATTTGTTCGATCAAAATGTTTTTGAGGGACCAGATAGTCATAAAATGTTATCATAGACCTGTTTTGTGTTTGTTGTTCTTTACAAATGTAGAACAAATCAAATACATAAAATATATTTAAGGAGGAATTTCTCACTTGTAGCAGATTTGTCGTATCCTTTTTAGGCACAGCAATATGTAGTATGTAAACCCCTTTCCTGTATTATTATTAATATATACTGTATGTATGTATATATATATATATATATATATAATTATTCCAGTTCAATTAATCAGATATAAAAAAATGACTATTTAGGACACAATATATATAATTATACCATTTTGTTTTATTTATTTTATGTTTTATTTAAAAAAAAAATAGGATTTCGGTAAAAATAGAACAACTTTTTCAGACTCCATCTTCTTTGCTATTGTGAGTGGAGTCCCTGAACATGCATTAATAATACCAAATAATTCTACTTGATACCACAATGTTTCTTAATTTACACATATACTTCCTTAGGATGTTGTTTCCTTGTTCCTATTCTGAAACAGCTCCGCATTGTAATACCTGTAAAATAGTTATCCTGTCTTATAACCTACTTAATAAAATCAGTTTAAAATTAGACTGGCACTTGAACTGTTTGTTCACTCACATGATGCTGTACTGTAAATAATTAAGTATAGTGTAATGTTGCCTATACATGTGATCTCAAAATATTCATTTCCTAAGATATGGTGAGTCCACGGAATCATCAATTACTAGTGGGAATATCACTCCTGGCCAGCAGGAGGAGGCAAGGAGCACTACAGCAAAGCTGCTATATATGTCACTTCCCTTACCCATAACCCCCAGTCATTCTGTTTGCCTGCGGTGCAAGGAGGAGGTGAAGTTTTGGGTCTCATCTATAATCAAGATTTTTTTATTTTAAAGCAGAGTAGGTTTGCTTTGATCTTTCTAAAGGTTCTAGCCTTAGCCCATGTCAGTCTCTTCAGTAGGGCAGTGGTGGCTTTAAAAGCAATTGGGAACTTGTGGGGTATAATCCTCACTGCGTGTTCCCAAAACATTTTGCTGCCCTGCTGCAGCGGGACCTGTGCAGGTTTTCTCTTGTAAGGTGTATCCAGTCCACGGATTCATCCTTTACTTGTGGGATATTCTCCTTCCCAACAGGAAGTGGCAAATAGAGCACACAGCAGAGCTGTCCATATAGCTCCCCCTCTAGCTCCACCCCCCAGTCATTCTCTTTGCTGGCTCTAAGCAATCGGAAGGGTAAAGTGAATGTTGTGTTAGAAATGTAGTTTTTATTTTCTACAAGCAAAAGTTTGTTATTTTAAATGGTACCGGTGTGTACTATTTACTCTCTAGCAGAAAGGAATGAAGAGCTCTGCAGGGAGGAAGATGATTTTAGCATGTTGTAACTAAAATCCACTGCTGTTCCCACATAGGACTGAGGAGTGCAAGAAAACTTCAGTTGGGGGGAACGGTTTGCAGGTTAGGCTGCAATAAGGTATGTTCAGTCATTTATTTCTAGACAAGACTGTGATAATGCTAGAAGAGACTGATAATATCCCCATGAGGGAAGGGTAAGCTGTATTCAGAGACCAAGTATGGAATTTCAAGCTTACATAACAGGGCTAGTTTATGCTGGTTGACACTACTTAAAGGGGCACTAAACCCACATTTCTCCTGTTAAGTGTGATCAGTCCACGGGTCATCATTACTTCTGGGATATTAACTCCTCCCCAACAGGAAGTGCAAGAGGATCACCCAGCAGAGCTGCTATATAGCTCCTCCCCTCTACGTCACACCCAGTCATTCTCTTGCACCCAACTAATAGATAGGATGTGTGAGAGGACTGTGGTGATTTTACTTAGTTTTTATGACTTCAATCAAAAGTTTGTTATTTTAAAACAGCACCGGAGCGTGTTGTTCATTCTCAGGGGGAATTTGAAGAGGAGTCTACCTGAGTTTCTATATGATTTTAACCGGAGTAGTTAAGATCATGTTGCTGTTCTCGGCCATCTGAGGGGTGAGGTAAACTTCAGATCAGGGGACAGCGGGCAGGTTCACCTGCAAAGAGGTATGTAGCAGCTTATTATTTTCTGAGAATGGAATTGACTAGAAAATACTGCAAATACCTATATAAAGTAAGTTCAGCCTTAAATGCAGTAGTAGCAACTGGTATCAGGCTGCCATGTATGTATATTTTCACTTCAGTATTCTGGGGAATGGCACTTCACTGGAATGATACTGTATGAATAAAACCTTAGCCTATATTGCAGTGAGAACGGCTAGCAGTAGGTTTCTGTGACAATTTATTTATTGAGGTTAAACGTTTTGCTGGCATGTTAAATCGTTTAATTTTCTGAGGTACTGGGTGAAAAATTGTGTTGGGCACTAATTATCCACTTGGCGGGCATTTTATTTAATTTTTGACAGTTTACTGATCTCCCTCACTGTTGTGTGTGAGGGGGAGGGGCTTAATTTGGCGCTTTTACTACGCATCAGGAATTCAGTGACAAGTCTGTTTTTCTTCCCTGCATAATCCCTACCTGTGAGATAGTGCTTTGACTGTGATAAAAAACGTTATATTCTGTACTTTTTTTCTGCCATTTAAGGGTTAGTTATCCATTGCTAATGGGGGCAATCCTTTGCTAAATTTATATTTTTACCGGAAAGAATTTGATTTTATAGTTTATCCGTTTTATTGTTTCTCAACTGTCATAACTTCTGTGCTTCTTAAAGGCACAGTACGTTTTTTTCATACTATTGAAATTTAAATTGAAAAGTATTTCCAAGCTGCTGGTTTAATTGCTAGTGTGTTTAACATGTCTGACTCAGAGGAATATCTCTGTGCTATATGTGCTAAAGCCAAAGTGGAGCCCAATAGAAATTTATGTACTAATTGCATTGATGCTACTTTAAATAAAAGTCAATCTGTACAAATTGAACATCATTCACCAAACAACGAGGGGAAAGTTATGCCGACTAACTTGCCTCACGTGTCAGTACCTGAATCTCCCGCTCGGGAGGTGCGTGATATGGTAACGCCGAGTACTTCAGGGCGGCCATTACAAATCACATTGCAGGACATGGCTAATGTTATGACTGAAGTTTTGTCTAAATTACCCGAACTTAGAGGGAAGCGTGACCACTCTGGGGTGAGAACAGAGTGCGCTGATAATACTAGGGCCATGTCAGATACTGGGTCACAGTATGCAGAACATGAGGACGGAGAGCTTCAATCTGCAGGTGACGGTTCTGATCCCAAAAGAGTGGATTCAGACATTTCTAATTTTAAGTTTAAGCTTGAGAACCTCCGCGTTCTACTAGGGGAGGTATTAGCGGCTCTGAATGATTGTAACACCGTTGCAATTCCAGAGAAGTTATGTAGGCTGGATAGATACTATGCAGTACCGGCGAGTACTGACGTATTTCCTATACCTAAGAGGCTTACAGAGATAATTACTAAGGAGTGGGATAGGCCCGGTGTACCCTTTTCCCCCCCTCCTGTATTTAGAAAAATGTTCCCAATAGACGCCACCACACGGGACTTATGGCAGACGATCCCTAAGGTGGAGGGAGCGGTTTCTACTCTGGCTAAGCGTACCACTATCCCGGTGGAGGATAGCTGTGCCTTTTCAGATCCAATGGATAAAAAATTAGAGGGTTACCTTAAGAAAATGTTTGTTCAACAAGGTTTTATACTACAACCCCTGGCATGTATTGCGTCTGTCACGGCCGCGGCCGCTTTTTGGTCCGAGTCCCTGGAAGAGACTCTTGACTCAATTACTATCGAAGAAATTTCAAACAGGCTTAAAACCATTAAGCTAGCTAATTCATTTGTTTCAGATGCCGTAGTACATTTAACTAAACTTACGGCTAAGAATTCCGGTTTCGCCATTCAGGCACGCAGAGCACTGTGGCTAAAATCGTGGTCAGCTGACGTTACTTCTAAATCTAAGTTACTTAACATACCTTTCAAAGGGCAGACCTTATTCGGGCCCGGTTTGAAAGAAATTATCGCTGACATTACAGGAGGTAAAGGCCATGCCCTGCCTCAAGACAGAGCCAAGCCTAGGGCTAGACAGTCTAATTTTCGTTCCTTTCGTAATTTCAAGGCAGGAGCAGCATCAACTTCCTCTGCTCCAAAACAGGAAGGAGCTGTTGCTCGTTACAGACAAGGCTGGAGACCTAACCAGTCCTGGAACAAGGGCAAGCAGGCCAGAAAACCTGCTGCTGCCCCTAAGACAGCATGAATTGAGGGCCCCCGATCCGGGAACGGATCTAGTGGGGGGCAGACTTTCTCTCTTCGCCCAGGCTTGGGCAAGAGATGTCCAGGATCCCTGGGCACTAGAGATCATATCTCAGGGATATCTTCTGGACTTCAAAACCTCTCCCCCAAAGGGGAGATTCCATCTGTCAAGGTTGTCAACAAACCAAATAAAGAAGGAGGCGTTTCTACGCTGCGTACAAGATCTGTTACTAATGGGAGTGATCCATCCGGTTCCGCGGTCGGAACACGGACAGGGATTTTACTCAAATCTGTTTGTGGTTCCCAAGAAAGAAGGAACCTTCAGACCAATCTTGGATTTAAAGATCCTAAACAAATTCCTAAGAGTTCCATCGTTCAAAATGGAAACTATTCGGACAATTCTACCCATGATCCAAAGGGGTCAGTACATGACCACAGTTGATTTAAAGGATGCTTACCTTCACATACCGATTCACAGAGACCATCACCGGTACCTAAGGTTTGCTTTCCTAGACAGGCATTACCAGTTTGTAGCTCTTCCATTCGGATTAGCTACGGCTCCAAGAATCTTCACAAAGGTTCTGGGGGCTCTTCTGGCGGTGCTAAGACCGCGGGGAATTTCGGTAGCTCCTTACCTAGACGACATTCTGATACAAGCTTCAAGCTTTCAAACTGCCAAGTCTCATACAGAGTTAGTACTGGCATTTCTAAGGTCGCATGGGTGGAAGGTAAACGAAAAGAAGAGTTCTCTTTTTCCACTCACAAGAGTTCCCTTCTTAGGGACTCTTATAGATTCTGTAGAAATGAAGATCTACCTGACAGAAGACAGGTTAACAAAGCTTCAAAACGCTTGCCGTGTCCTTCATTCCATTCAACACCCGTCAGTGGCTCAATGCATGGAGGTGATCGGCTTAATGGTAGCGGCAATGGACATAGTTCCTTTTGCACGCCTACACCTCAGACCGCTGCAATTGTGCATGCTAAGTCAGTGGAATGGGGATTACTCAGATTTGTCCCCTACTCTGAATCTGGATCAAGAGACCAGAAATTCTCTTCTATGGTGGCTTTCTCGACCACATCTGTCCAGGGGGATGCCATTCAGCAGGCCAGATTGGACGATTGTAACAACAGACGCCAGCCTGTTAGGTTGGGGCGCTGTCTGGAATTCCCTGAAGGCTCAGGGATCTTGGACTCAGGAGGAGAGTCTCCTGCCAATAAACATTCTGGAATTGAGAGCAGTTCTCAATGCCCTTCTGGCTTGGCCCCAGTTAACAACGCGGGGGTTCATCAGGTTTCAGTCGGACAACATCACGACTGTAGCTTACATCAACCATCAAGGAGGGACAAGAAGCTCCCTAGCGATGATGGAAGTATCAAAGATAATTCGCTGGGCAGAGTCTCACTCTTGCCACCTATCAGCAATCCACATTCTGGGAGTGGAGAACTGGGAGGCGGATTTCCTAAGTCGTCAGACTTTTCATCCGGGGGAGTGGGAACTTCATCCGGAAGTCTTTGCCCAAATACTTCGACGTTGGGGCAAACCAGATATAGATCTCATGGCGTCTCGACAGAACGCCAAGCTTCCTTGTTACGGGTCCAGATCCAGGGATCCAGGAGCGGCCCTGGTGGATGCTTTGACGGCACCTTGGACCTTCGGGAAGGCTTATGTGTTCCCACCCTTCCCGATGCTTCCTCGATTGATTGCCAGGATCAAACAGGAGAAAGCATCAGTGATTCTAATAGCGCCTGCGTGGCCACGCAGGACCTGGTATGCAGATCTAGTGGACATGTCCTCCTGTCCACCTTGGTCTCTGCCTCTGAGACAGGACCTTCTGCTTCAGGGTCCCTTCAAACATCAAAATCTAATTTCTCTGAAGCTGACTGCCTGGAAATTGAACGCTTGATTTTATCAAAACGTGGATTTTCTGAGTCAGTAATTGATACCTTAGTACAGGCTAGGAAGCCTGTTACCAGAAAGATTTACCATAAAATATGGCATAAATACCTATATTGGTGCGAATCCAAAGGTTACTCTTGGAGTAAGGTTAGGATTCCTAGGATATTGTCTTTTCTACAAGAAGGTTTGGAAAAGGGTTTGTCCGCCAGTTCCTTAAAGGGACAGATCTCAGCTCTGTCCATTCTGTTACACAAACGTCTGTCAGAAGTTCCAGACGTTCAGGCTTTTTGCCAGGCTTTGGCCAGGATTAAGCCTGTGTTTAAAACTGTTGCTCCGCCATGGAGTTTAAACCTAGTTCTTAACGTTTTACAGGGTGTTCCGTTTGAACCCCTTCATTCCATTGATATAAAATTGTTATCTTGGAAAGTTCTGTTCTTAATGGCTATTTCCTGGGCTCGTAGAGTCTGAGTTATCAGCCTTACATTGTGATTCTCCTTATCTGATTTTTCACTCGGATAAGGTAGTTCTGCGTACTAAACCTGGGTTCTTACCTAAGGTAGTCACTAACAGGAATATCAATCAAGAGATTGTTGTTCCATCCTTGTGTCCAAATCCTTCTTCAAAGAAGGAACGTCTTCTGCACAATCTGGATGTAGTTCGTGCCCTAAAATTCTATTTACAGGCAACTAAAGACTTTCGACAAACGTCTTCCTTGTTTGTCGTTTATTCTGGTCAGAGGAGAGGTCAAAAAGCTTCTGCTACCTCTCTCTCTTTTTGGCTTCGTAGCATAATACGTTTAGCCTATGAGACTGCTGGACAGCAGCCTCCTGAAAGAATTACAGCTCATTCCACTAGAGCTGTGGCTTCCACTTGGGCCTTTAAGAATGAGGCCTCTGTTGAACAGATTTGCAAGGCTGCAACTTGGTCTTCGCTTCATACTTTTTCCAAATTTTCCAAATTTGACACTTTTGCTTCTTCGGAGGCTATTTTTGGGGGAGAGGTTCTTCAGGCAGTGGTTCCTTCTGTATAAAGATCCTGCCTGTCCCTCCCGTCATCCGTGTACTTTTGCTTTGGTATTGGTATCCCAGAAGTAATGATGACCCGTGGACTGATCACACTTAACAGGAGAAAACATAATTTATGCTTACCTGATAAATTCCTTTCTCCTGTAGTGTGATCAGTCCACGGCCCGCCCTGTTTTTTATGGCAGGTCTAAATTTTTAAATTATACTCCAGTCACCACTGCACCCTTTAGCTTCTCCTTTCTCGTTGGTTCTTGGTCGAATGACTGGGTGTGACGTAGAGGGGAGGAGCTATATAGCAGCTCTGCTGGGTGATCCTCTTGCACTTCCTGTTGGGGAGGAGTTAATATCCCAGAAGTAATGATGACCCGTGGACTGATCACACTACAGGAGAAAGGAATTTATCAGGTAAGCATAAATTATGTTTTTTTCTTTCATGATTCAGATAGAGAATACAATTTTAAACAACTTTCCAATTTACTTCTATTATCTAATTTGCTTAATTTGTTAGATATCCTTTGCTGAAGAAAGAGCAATGCACATGGGAGAGCCAATCACATGAGGCATCTATGTGCAGCAACCAATCAGCAGCTACTGAGCATATCTAGATATGCTTTTCAGCAAATAATATCAAGGGAATAAAACAAATTAGGTAAAAGAAGTAAATTAGAAAGATGTTTAAAATTGCATTCTCTTTCTAAATCATGAAAGAAAAAATTTGGGTTTAATGTCCCTTTAATGGCAAACGGTTTTTATTGAAAAATTTCGTTTTTTGAGACACTTTGAAGGTTCCTTTGGGTTTCTTTCAGGGGTTATTACCCACATGGCTATTACTAAAACACTTGGGAGTGTTTCTTTAGGCCTCACAAGCACCAGAGTGAGGTGGGAGGGGCCTAATTTCGCGCCTCAGATGCGCAGTTATTTTGACTAGAAGTTCAAGCTGTTTCACATGAAGGGTCCTGCTGCAGTTTGAGGGCCTATAAGAAGCTTTTCCCCCACAAATCTGGTCCTAAGGGTGCAGGTAGGGCCACAGCAGAGCTGTGGCAAGGTGCTAAAGTTTCTTTAACCGTTTTTTTTTACTACTGTCGATCCGGTTTGGGCATTAAGGGGTTAATCGTTTATATTGCTAGTGGTGCAATCTTACTAATGCTTTAGATACATACTGTAAAAATTTCGAAAAGTTTGCTGCATTTTTTCACTGTTTTTATTTCTTAAAGGCACAGTACCGTTTTTTTCAAAGTGTGTTTTTACTTGATTAAAGTGATTTCCAAGCCTGTTTATATTACTACTAGTCTGTTAAACATGTCTGACACCAAGGAAAGTCCTTGTTCAATGTGTTTAGAAGCCATGGTGGAACCCCCTCTCAGAATGTGTCCCATTTGTACTGATATGTCTATACAATTTAAAGAACATATTGTTGCACTTAAAAATGTGGCCCAAGATGATTCTCAGACAGAAGGTAACGAGGTTAGCCCGTCAACCTCTCCCCAAGTGTCACAACCAGTTACGCCCGCTCAAGTGACGCCTAGCACCTCTAGTGCGTCTAACTCTTTTACCTTGCAAGACTTGGCGGCAGTTATGGATAATACCCTCTCAGTGCTCTTATCTAAACTGCCCGTGTTACCTGCAAAGCGTGATAGCTCTGTTTTAAGAACAGATAATGAGCATTCTGACGCTTTAGTAGCCGTATCCGATATACCCTCACAACACTCTGAAGTGGGGGCGAGGGATGTGCTGTCTGAGGGAGAAATTTCCGATTCAGGAAAGGTTTCTCCTCAGACAGATTCAGATACGTTGGCTTTTAAATTTAAACTAGAACACCTCCGCTTATTGCTCAGGGAGGTATTAGTTACTCTGGATGACTGCGACCCTATGGTGGTTCCAGAGAAATTGTGTAAAATGGACAAGTACCTAGAAGTTCCTGTTTACACTGATGTGTTCCCGGTCCCTAAGAGGATTGCGGATATCGTTACTAAGGAGTGGGATAAACCAGGTATTCCCTTCGTTCCCCCTCCTGTTTTTAAGAAAATGTTCCCCATATCTAACCCCATACGGAACTCGTGGCAGACGGTCCCTAAGGTGGGAGGGGGCTGTTTCTTCACTTGCTAAACGCACAACTATACCTATAGAAGACAGTTGTGCTTTCAAGGACCCTATGGATAAAAAATTAGAGGGTTTACTTAAGAAAATTTTTGTTCAACAAGGTTTTCTTCTCCAACCTATTGCGTGCATTGTTCCTGTAACCACTGCAGCTGCTTTCTGGTTCGAGGCGCTGGAAGATGCGCTCCAGATGGAGACCTCATATGAGGACATTATGGACAGAATTAAGGCTCTTAAGCTGGCAAATTCTTTTATCACAGATGCCGCTTTCCAACTAGCTAAGTTAGAGGCAAAAAATTCAGGTTTCGCCATTTTGGCGCGCAGGGCGCTATGGCTAAAGTCCTGGACGGCCGATGTGTCATCAAAATCCAAACTATTGAACATCCCTTTCAAAGGAAAGATCCACTTCGGGCCTGAATTGAAAGAGATTATTTCAGAAATTACTGGGGGAAAAGGCCATTCTCTCCCCAGGACAAGTCCTTCAAGACAAAGAATAAACAAAATAATTTTCGTTCCTTTCAGAATTTCAGGAGCGGTCTCGCTTCATCCTCCCCTGCTGCAAAGCAAGAGGGTAACACTTCACAACCCAGGGCAGCCTGGAAACCTTACCAGGGCTGGAACAAGGGTAAACAGGCCAAGAAGCCTGCAGCTGCCTCCAAGACAGCATGATGGGGTAGCCCCAGATCCGGGACCGGATCTAGTAGGGGGCAGACTCTCTCTCTTCGCTCAGGCCTGGGCAAGAGATGTACTCGATCCCTGGGCCTTAGAGATTGTATCTCAGGGATATCTTCTAGAATTCAAGGACTCCCCTCCAAGGGGAAGGTTCCACATTTCTCGTCTGTCTTCAGACCAGACAAAGAAAGAGGCGTTCTTACGCTGTGTAGAAGACCTACATACAATGGGAGTGATCCACCCAGTTCCAATTGCGGAACAAGGGCTGGGGTTTTACTCAAACCTGTTTGTGGTTCCAAAGAAAGAAGGAACTTTCAGACCAATCCTGGATCTCAAAATTCTAAACAAATTCCTCAGAGTCCCATCATTCAAGATGGAGACCATTCGGACAATCTTACCAATGATCCAGGAGGGTCAATATATGACCACCGTGGATTTAAAGGATGCGTATCTGCACATTCCTATCCACAAAGATCATCACCAGTTTCTCAGGTTCGCTTTTCTGGACAAGCATTACCAGTTTGTGGCTCTTCCTTTCGGGTTGGCCACTGCTCCCAGATTTTTCACAAAGGTGCTAGGGTCCCTCCTGGCGGTTCGAAGACCGCGGGGCATAGCAGTGGCGCCTTATCTAGACGATATCTTAATTCAGGCGTCGACTTTCCAAAGAGCCAAGTCTCACACGGAAATTGTATTGGCCTTTCTGAGGTCTCACGGGTGGAAGGTGAACATCAAAAAGAGTTCTCTCTCCCCCCTCACAAGAGTTTCCTTCCTAGGAACTCTAATAGACTCGGTAGAAATGAAAATATTTCTGACGGAGGTCAGAAAGTTAAAACTCTTAACCACTTGCTGAGCCCTTCATGCCATTCCTCGGCCATCTGTAGCTCAGTGCATGGAGACAATCGGGCTAATGGTAGCGGCAATGGACATAGTCCCTTTTGCATGGATACACCTCAGACCACTGCAACTATGCATGCTCAAACAGTGGAATGGGGATTATGCAGATTTGTCTCCTCAAATACAGCTGGACCAGGGGACCAGAGATTCTCTTCTCTGGTGGTGGTCTCAGGATCACCTGTCTCAGGGAATGTGTTTCCGCAGACCAGAGTGGATCATCGTAACGACCGACGCCAGTCTGTTGGGCTGGGGCGCAGTCTGGGACTCCCTGAAAGCTCAGGGTTTATGGTCTCGGGAAGAAGCTCTTCTCCCGATAAACATTCTGGAACTGAGGGCGATATTCAACACTCTCCAGGCATGGCCTCAGCTTGCTGCGGCCAAATTCATCAGATTTCAGTCGGACAACATCATGACTGTAGCTTACGTCAATCATCAAGGGGGAACAAGGAGTTCCCTAGCAATGACGGAAGTAACCAAAATAATCAGGAGGGCGGAGGATCACTCCAGCCATCTCTCAGCAATTCACATACCAGGAGTAGACAACTGGGAGGCGGATTTTCTAAGTCGTCAGACTTTTCACCCGGGGGAGTGGGAACTCCACCCGGAGGTATTTGCCCAGCTGACTCCGCTATGGGGCACTCCAGAATTGGATCTGATGGCGTCCCGTCAGAACACCAAGCTTCCTCTTTACGGGTCCAGATCCCGGGATCCCCAGGCGGTGCTGATAGATGCTCTAGCAGCGCCTTGGTCCTTCAATCTGGCCTATGTTTTTCCACCGTTTCCTCTCCTCCCTCGTCTGGTTGCCAGAATCAAGCAGGAGAGGGCTTCGGTGATTCTAATAGCGCCTGCGTGGCCACGCAGGACCTGGTATGCAGACCTAGTGGACATGTCATCTGTTCCACCATGGACACTACCAATGAGGCAGGACCTTCTAATACAAGGTCCTTTCAAACATCCAAATCTAATTTCTCTGCGTCTGACTGCTTGGAGATTGAACGCCTAATTCTATCAAAGCATGGTTTCTCTGAGTCGGTTATAGATACCCTGATTCAGGCTAGAAAGCCTGTCACCAGGAAAATCTATCATAAGATTTGGCGAAAATATATTTTTTGGTGCGAATCCAAGGGTTACTCATGGAGTAAGATTAGGATTCCCAGGATATTGTCCTTTCTCCAAGAAGGATTGGAGAAAGGATTATCAGCTAGTTCCTTAAAAGGACAGATATCTGCTTTGTCTATTCTTTTACACAAACGTCTGGCAGAGGTACCAGACGTTCAAGCGTTTAGTCAGGCTTTAGTCAGAATCAAGCCTGTTTATAGACCTGTGGCTCCGCCATGGAGTCTGAATTTAGTTCTTTCAGTTCTGCAAGGGGTTCCGTTTGAACCTTTACATTCCATAGATATTAAGCTTTTATCTTGGAAAGTTTTGTTTTTGGTAGCTATCTCTTCTGCTCGAAGAGTTTCAGAGTTATCTGCTTTACAGTGTGATTCACCTTACCTGGTGTTCCATGCAGATAAGGTAGTTTTGCGTACCAAACCCGGTTTTCTTCCTAAGGTTGTATCTAATAAGAATATTAACCAGGGAATTGTTGTTCCTTCTCTGTGTCCTAATCCTTTGTCGAAGAAGGAACGTCTGTTACACAATCTTGATGTGGTTCATGCTTTATAGTTCTATTTACAAGCAACTAAGGATTTCAGACAAACAACTTCTTTGTTTATCTATTCTGGTAAGAGGAGAGGTCAGAAGGCGACCGCTACCTCTCTTTCCTTTTGGCTGAAAAGCATCATCCGTTTGGCCTATGAGACTACTGGCCAGCAGCCTCCTGAAACAATTACTGCTCATTCTACCAGAGCAGTGGCTTCCACATGGGCTTTTAAAAATGAGGCTTCTGTTGAACAGATTTGTAAGGCAGCGACTTGGTCTTCGCTGCATACTTTTTCCAAATTTTACAAATTCAATACTTTTGCTTCTTCGGAGGCTATTTTTGGGAGAAAGGTTTTAAAAGCAGTGGTGCCTTCCGTTTAAGGTACCTGTCTTGTTCCCTCCCTTCATCCGTGTCCTAAAGCTTTGGTATTGGTATCCCACAAGTAAAGGATGAATCCGTGGACTGGATACACCTTACAAGAGAAAACGGAATTTATGCTTACCTGATAAATGTATTTCTCTTGTGGTGTATCCAGTCCACGGCCCGCCCTGTCATTTTAAGACAGGTGGTTTTTATTTTTAAACTACAGTCACCACGGCACCCTATGGTTTCTCCTTTTTCTTCCTAACCTTCGGTCGAATGACTGGGGGGTGGAGCTAGAGGGGGAGCTATATGGACAGCTCTTCTGTGTGCTCTCTTTGCCACTTCCTGTTGGGAAGGAGAATATCCCACAAGTAAAGGATGAATCCGTGGACTGGATACACCACAAGAGAAATAAATTTATCAGGTAAGCATAAATTCTGTTTTTATGGCAGTTTTTGCAGGCACTGTTAGTGTGAGGAGTTATTTATTTTATTGATGGCTCATTAAGGATTCGTTTTTAGTAACGGATGATGTACTTTTTTTTTGGGGGGGGGGGTTATTGTTTGTTTTTAAGCCTGTTTTCAAGAAAGTTGTTATAAAAAAGTAGAGCATTTTTTTTTATTTTTTTTTAAAGGCTTTTTGACGTTTTTACTTCTCTGGAAATCCGGATTGTAAACAGGATAGTTTTTTTATCCTCAGTTTGCTGCGGGTTGCAGGACAGGTAGGGCACCTCGGTAATTCTGCTAAAGTGTAAACTGTTACCTGGGGTATGTTTTCTTGATTTGGAAAATTTAAAAGGAACATTTATTTAAGAACGTTTTTTTTTTTGCTTCTGTATTATATCCTTTGTTAAAAGATATTACAAAAAAAGTTTAAAAAAAAAGTTAGATTTTTTTTATTTGCTTTTTTTATTTTTTGTATTATGGTTTTGGAGGCTGTGCAGGATGTTACCTGTAGCTTATGTTTTGTTACCCAGGTGGAACCCCCAGTACCATTTTGTTCTTCATGTATTGAAAGAACTTTAGCTTATAAAAATAGATTTTTTGATTCTGAGCCCTCATTAGCTAAGGCGGATGCTCTTCAGGAGCCTTCTATTTCAGATGTGCCGCAGCTTTCTCCTCAAGCATCCCAATCCTATTCATCTGCACATGCAGTGCCCTGCGTTTCCTCTCATGCTCTGTCTGGAGTTACTTTGCAAGATATTGCTGCCCAGGTATCTTCTGCGGTGTCTGAAGCGCTGTCTGCTTTTCCCATGCTGCAGGGAAAACGCTAAAGACATTTTAAAGAAACAGTAAGTAAGGTTTCTGATCCTGAGGTGGCTAATCAAAGTCTTTCCTCTCAGAAGTCTGGTTCTTGTGCATCTGAGGGTGAAATTTCAGATTCAGGCAGTATAAATCCTTCTGATGCTTAAGGGCTAGATTTACTAAACCTCTACGGCTGCAAGTTCTCAAAAGAACTTGCTCGCCGTTATTTATCAAGCAGCGGTCACCAGACCGCCGCTCCCCTAACCTCTTCACCACCACTAATGTGGCGAAATTCAATCTCCTTGGTCTAGTCAGATCGAGGAGATTGACAGCTCCTGCCCGCGCGTGATTGGCTGTGCGCAGGCAGGAGGCGGGATTGCACGCAAGCGCAAAATTGCGCTCGTGTGCAATTGCGAATACCTACGGGTAATTTTGCCCCGCCACAGGCAAGCTGAGGCGTACAGGGGCGCGTATAGGCGCCCCTGTACGCCTCACCTTTAATAAATCTAGCCCTAAGTTGTGTCCTTCAGATTTAAGCTGGAACACCACCGCTTGTTTCTTAAGGAGGTTTTGGCTACCTTTGATGACTCCGATACTACTATCGTTAACCCTAAGAAGTCTAGTAAGCTGAACAAGTTTTTTGATGTTCCCTCTGCGGTGGAGGTTTTTCCGGTTCCAGACCGTGCTTCTGAGATTATTGTATGGGAGTGGGAGAGACCTGGTATGGTATTCATTTTTCTCCATCTCCTATTATTAAAATGTATGATCACCAAGGTCTTCAATGGCAGCCTGCTGTGTGTATTGCTACTGTTACCAGCGCTGCAGCTTACTGGTTTGATGCTTTGTCTGATTCTATTCAGACAGATACTCCTCTTGAGGAGATCCAGGACAGGATTAAGGCTCTTAAGGTTAGCCAATTCCTTTATTTCGGATGCTTCCTTACAGGTCAATAAACTGGGAGCAAAAATGTCTGGTTTTGTGGTACTAGCTCTCAGAGCCCTTTGGTTAAAATCCTGGCCTGCAGATGTTTCTTCTAAATCTAAGCTATTAGCTATTCCCTACAAGGGTAAGACCTTGTTTTGGCCTTGTTTGGCTGGAATTTTGTCAGATATCACAGGAGGAAAGGGATCTTTTCCTCCTCAGGATAAGAAGAATAAGCAGAAAGGGCGTCAGAGTAATTTTCGTTCTTTTCGTAACTTTAGAGGTAAACCCTCCACTTCTTCCAAGCAGGAAAATATCCATGTCTTCCTGGAAGTCTGGTCAGTCTTGGAACAAGGAGAAACAGTCTAAGAAGCCTACGGCTGACTCCAAGTCAGCATGACAGGTCGGCCCTCGATCCAGGAACGGTTCTAGTAGGGGGAAGGTTTTCTCAATTTGCTCAGGCTTGGATATGAGATGTGCCAGACCTGTGGGTCGTGGAAATTGTATCTCAGGGGTACAAGATAGAATTCAAGACACTTCCTCCCAGAGGTAGGTTTCTTCTCTCAAGATTATCTGTAGACCAGATAAAGAGAGAGGCGTTCTTAAATTGTATCAAGGATCTTTTTGCCCTGGGAGTTATAGTTCCAATTCTTCCGCAGGAACAGGATCTGGGATTTTATTCAAATCTGTTTGTGGTATCCAAGAAAGAGGGGACTTTCAGACCTATTTTAGACCTAAAGTGTTTAAACAAGTTCCTCAGTGTACCGTTCTACAAGATGGAGACTATACGTTCCAATTCTTCCTTTGATTCAAGAGGGTCAATTTATGACAACCATAGACTTAAAGGATGCTGGGGGCTCTTTTGGCAGTGATCCGGTCTCGGGCATTGCTGATGCGCCTTATCTGGAGGACATTCTGGTTCAGGCGCCGTTTTTTCAAGAAGCAAACTCTCATACAGAGATCTTGTTGTCTTTTCTTTGCTCCCACGGTTGGAAGGTTAATCTGGGAAAGAGTTCTCCGATTCCAGCCACAAGAGTAGTGTTTTTAGGGACCATAATAGACTCCCTACTAATGAAGATATTTCTGACAGAGGTCAGAAAAACAAAGATCTTCAATTCTTGTCTTGTCCTTCAGTCCTCTCCTCAGGCATCAGTGACTCTATGTATGGAGGTAATTGGTCTGATGGTAGCTTACATGAACATCGTTTGCTCGGTTCCATCTCAGACCTCTGCAGTTATGCATGTTAAGGCAATATAACGGGGACTATGCGGATCTGTCTCCGCAAATAGTTCTGGATCAGACGACAAGGGACTCTCTTCTGTGGTGGTTGTCTCAGGATCACCTCTCCCAGGGAACTTGCTTTTGCAGACCTTCCTGGGTGATCGTAACCACGGATGTTAGCCTTCTAGGTTTGGGAGCAATTTGGGGGTCATTGAAGACACAGGGTCCTTGGACTTGGGAGAAATCAGTTCTCTCTATAAACATTTTAGAACTGAGAGCGATTTTCAATGCTCTACTGGTCTGGTCTCAGCTAGCCTTAGCCCGGTTTATCAGGTTCCAGTCGGACAACTTAACTTCGGTGGCGTACATCAACCACCAGGAGGGAACTCGGAGTTCCTTGGCCATGTCAGAGGTGGCCCGGTTAATCCAGAGGGGGAAGTCTCACAACTTGTCTTTCTGCAATCCACATGCCAGGAGTGAACAATTGGGAGGCAGATTTTCTGAGCCGACATACCTCCATCCGGAAGTATTTTCCAGTTTAATCCTCAATTGGGGCAGCCAGAACTGGATCTCATGGTTTCTCGGCATAATGCTAAGCTTCTGAGGTACGGCTCAAGGTCAAGGGATCCACAGGCTTTCTTGATATATGCTCCGACAGTTCCTTGGAATTTCAGTCTAGCATACATATTTCCTCCTTTCACTCTCCTGCCAAGAGTCATTGCTCGGATCAAGCAGGAGAGGGTGTTGTTGATTCTCATAGAGCTGGCGTGGCCTCGCAGGATCTGGTATGCAGATCTAGTAGAAATGTCGTTTCTACCTCCATGGAGACTTCTACTTCAGGGTCCTTTTCTTCATCCAAATCTCGTTTCTCTGAAGCCGACTGCTTGGAGATTGAACGCTTGATTTTATCTAAGCGTGGGTTTTCAGAGTCGGTCATTGAGACCATGATTCAGGCTCGTAAGCCTGTGACAAGAAAGATTTACTATAAGATACAGCGTAAATATCTGTGTTGGTGTGAATCCAGAGGCTACTCTTGGAGTAGAGTCAGGATTCCTAGGATTTTGTCTTTTCTCCAGGAGGGTCTGGAGAAGGGTTTGCCAGCTAGTACTCTGCATTGTCTATTTAGTTGTATAAGCGTTTGGCGGATGTGGCAGATGTGCAATCTTTTTGTCAGACTTTGGTTAGGATTAGGCCTGTGTTTAAGCCAGTTACTCCTCCCTGGAGTCTTAACCTTGTTCTTAGAGTTTTAGAGCAGGCTCTGTTTGAACCTATGCATTCCTTAGATATCAAGATGTTATGTTGGAAGGTTTTGTTTCTTGTTGCTATTTCTTCTGCTCAAAGAGTTTCGGAACTCTCGGCTCTGCAGTTTGATTCTCCTTATCTTATTTCTCTTGTTAAGTGTATCCAGTCCACGGATCATCCATTATTTGTGGGATATTCTCCTTCCCAACAGGAAGTTGCAAGAGGATCACCCACAGCAGAGCTGCTATATAGCTCCTCCCCTAACTGTCATATCCAGTCATTCTCTTGCAAGCCTCAACCAAGATGGAGGTCGTAAGAGGAGTGTGGTGTTTGATACTTAGTTTATTCTTCAATCAAAAGTTTGTTATTTTTAAATGGTGCCGGAGTGTACTGTTTATCTCAGGCAGTATTTAGAAGAAGAATCTGCCTGCGTTTTCTATGATCTTAGCAGAAGTAACTAAGATCCATGGCTGTTCTCACATATTCTGAGGAGTGAGGTAACTTCAGAGAGGGAATGGTGTGCAGGTTTTCCTGCAATAAGGTATGTGCAGTTAATATTTTTCTAGGGATGGAATTTGCTAGAAAATGCTGCTAATACCGAACTAATGTAAGTAAAGCCTTAAATGCAGTAATAGCGACTGGTATCAGGCTTATTAATAGAGATACATACTCTTATAAAAATGTAATATAAAACGTTTGCTGGCATGTTTAATCGTTTTTATATGTATTTGGTGATAAAACTTATTGGGGCCTAGTTTTTTTCCACATGGCTGGCTTGAATTTTGCCTAGAAACAGTTTCCTTAGGCTTTCCACTGTTGTAATATGAGTGGGAGGGGCCTATTTTGCTGTTTTTTTGCACAGCAAAAATTACAGACACAGACATCCAGCTTCTTCCTGCATGATCCAGGACATCTCTGGAGGGCTCAAAGGCTTCAAAGTCGTGTTTGAGGGAGGTAAAAAGCCACAGTAGAGCTGTGGCAGTTGTGACTGAAGAAAAAAAAAACAAAAAACAAAAACACGTTTTTGTCTGTTATTATTCTGTTTTGGGTATTAAGGGGTTAATCATCCATTTGCAAGTGGGTGCAATGCTCTGCTAACTTGTTACATACACTGTAAAAATTTTGTTAGTGTAACTGCCTTTTTTCACTGTTATTTCAAATTTTGACAAAATTTGTGTTTCTTAAAGGTGCAGTAACGTTTTTGATATTGCTTGTAAACTTGTTTAAAGTGTTTTCCAAGCTTGCTAGTCTCATTGCTAGTCTGTTCAAACATGTCTGACACAGAGGAAACTACTTGTTCATTATGTTTGAAAGCCATGGTGGAGCCCCGTAGGAGAATGTGTACTAAATGTATTGATTTCACCTTAAACAGTAAAGATCAGTCTTTAACTATAAAAGAAATATCACCAGAAGATTCTGATGAGGAGGAAGTTATGCCGACTAACTCTCCCCACGTGTCAGACCCTTCGCCTCCCGCTCAGGGGATGCACGCTAATATGGCGCCAATTACATCAGGGACGCCCATAGCGATTACCTTGCAGGACATGGCTGCAATCATGAATAATACCCTGTCAGAGGTATTATCCAGGTTGCCTGAATTAAGAGGCAAGCGCGATTGCTCTGGGGTTAGGAGAAATACAGAGCGCGCAGATGCTGTAAGGGCCATGTTTGATACTGCGTCACAATATGCAGATCATGAGGACGGAGAGCTTCAGTCTGTGGGTGACATCTCTGATTCGGGGAAACCTGATTCAGAGATTTCTATTTTTAAATTTAAGCTTGAGAACCTCCGTGTGTTGCTTGGGGAGGTATTAGCTGCTCTGAATGACTGTAACACAGTTGCAGTACCAGAGAAATTGTGTAGGCTGGATAAATACTATGCGGTACCGGTGTGTACTGATGTTTTTCCTATACCTAAAAGGCTTACAGAAATTATTAGCAAGGAGTGGGATAGACCGGGTGTGCCTTTTTCCCCACCTCCTATATTTAGAAAAATGTTTCCAATAGACGCCACTACACGGGACTTATGGCAGACGGTCCCTAAGGTGGAGGGAGCAGTTTCTACTTTAGCAAAGCGTACTACTATCCCGGTTGAGGACAGTTGTGCTTTTTCAGATCCAATGGATAAAAAATTGGAGGGTTACCTTAAGAAAATGTTTATTCAACAAGGTTTTATTTTACAGCCCCTTGCATGCATTGCGCCTGTCACGGCCGCGGCGGCATTCTGGTTTGAGGCCCTGGAAGAGGCCATCCATACAGCTCCATTGACTGAAATTATTGACAAGCTTAGAACACTTAAGCTAGCTAACTCATTTGTTTCTGATGCCATTGTTCATTTGACTAAACTAACGGCTAAGAATTCCGGATTCGCCATCCAAGCGCGTAGGGCGCTATGGCTTAAATCCTGGTCAGCTGACCTGACTTCAAAGTCTAAATTACTCAACATTCCTTTCAAGGGGCAGACCTTATTCGGGCCTGGTTTGAAGGAAATTATTGCTGACATTACTGGAGGTAAGGGTCACACCCTTCCTCAGGACAGGGCCAAAGCAAAGGCCAAACAGTCTAATTTTCGTGCCTTTCGAAATTTCAAGGCAGGTGCAGCATCAACTTCCTCCGCTTCAAAACAAGAGGGAACTTTTGCTCAATCTAAGCAGGCCTGGAAACCTAACCAGTCCTGGAACAAAGGCAAGCAGGCCAGAAAGCCTGCTGCTGCCTCTAAGACAGCATGAAGGAACGGCCCCCTATCCGGCGACGGATCTAGTAGGGGGCAGACTTTCTCTCTTCGCCCAGGCGTGGGCAAGAGATGTTCAGGATCCCTGGGCGTTGGAGATCATATCTCAGGGATATCTTCTGGACTTCAAAGCTTCCCCTCCACAAGGGAGATTTCATCTTTCAAGGCTATCTGCAAATCAGATAAAGAAAGAGGCATTCCTACGCTGTGTGCAAGACCTCCTAGCTATGGGAGTGATCCATCCAGTTCTGCGGACGGAACAAGGACAGGGTTTTTATTCGAATCTGTTTGTGGTTCCCAAAAAAGAGGGAACCTTCAGACCAATTTTGGATCTAAAGATCTTAAACAAATTCCTCAGAGTTCCATCTTTCAAAATGGAAACTATTCGGACCATCCTACCCATGATCCAAGAAGGTCAGTACATGACCACAGTGGACTTAAAGGATGCCTACCTTCACATACCGATTCACAAAGATCATCATCGGTTTCTAAGGTTTGCCTTTCTAGACAGGCATTACCAATTTGTAGCTCTTCCCTTCGGGTTGGCTACAGCCCCGAGAATCTTTACAAAGGTTCTGGGCTCACTTCTGGCGGTTCTAAGACCGCGAGGCATAGCGGTGGCTCCGTATTTAGACGACATCCTGATACAGGCGTCAAGCTTTCAAGTTGCCAAGTCTCATACAGAGATAGTTCTGGCATTTCTGAGGTCGCACGGGTGGAAAGTGAACGAGGAAAAGAGTTCTCTATCCCCACTCACAAGAGTCTCCTTCTTAGGGACTCTTATAGATTCTGTAGAAATGAAAATTTACCTGACGGAGTCCAGGTTATCAAAACTTCTAAATGCTTGCTGTGTTCTTCACTCCATTCCGCGCCCTTCGGTAGCTCAGTGTATGGAGGTAATCGGCTTAATGGTAGCGACAATGGACATAGTGCCATTTGCGCGCCTTCATCTCAGACCGCTGCAATTATGCATGCTGAGTCAGTGGAATGGGGATTACACAGATTTGTCCCCTCTGCTAAATCTGGATCAAGAGACCAGAGATTCTCTTCTCTGGTGGTTGTCTCGGGTACACCTGTCCAAGGGTATGACCTTTCGCAGGCCCGATTGGACAATTGTAACAACAGATGCCAGCCTTCTAGGTTGGGGTGCAGTCTGGAATTCCCTGAAGGCACAGGGATCGTGGACTCAGGAGGAGAAACTCCTTCCAATAAATATTCTGGAGTTAAGAGCAATATTCAATGCTCTTCTGGCTTGGCCTCAGTTAGCAACACTGAGGTTCATCAGATTTCAGTCGGACAACATCACGACTGTTTCTTACATCAACCATCAAGGGAGAACCAGGAGTTCCCTAGCGATGTTAGAAGTCTCAAAAATTATTCGCTGGGCAGAGTACCACTCTTGCCACCTGTCAGCAATCCATATCCCAGGCGTGGAGAACTGGGAGGCGGATTTTCTAAGTCGTCAGACTTTCCATCCGGGGGAGTGGGAACTCCATCCGGAGGTGTTTGCTCAGTTGATTCATCGTTGGGGCAAACCAGAGTTGGATCTCATGGCGTCTCGCCAGAACGCCAAGCTTCCTTGTTACGGATCCAGGTCCAGGGTCCCAGAAGCGACGCTGATAGATGCTCTAGTAGCGCCTTGGTTCTTCAACCTGGCTTATGTGTTTCCACCGTTTCCTCTGCTCCCTCGACTGATTGCCAAAATCAATTAGGAGAGAGCATCTGTGATTCTGATAGCACCTGCGTGGCCACGCAGGACTTGGTATGCAGACCTAGTGGACATGTCATTCTTTCCACCATGGACTCTGCCTCTAAGACAGGACCTTCTGATACAAGGTCCTTTCAATCATCCAAATCTAATTTCTCTGAGACTGACTGCATGGAGATTGAATGCTTGATTCTATCAAAGCGTGGCTTCTCCGAGTCAGTCATTGATACTTTAATACAGGCACGAAAGCCTGTTACCAGGAAAATCTACCACAAGATATGGAGTAAATATCTTTATTGGTGTGAATCCAAGAATTACTCATGGAGTAAGGTTAGGATTCCTAGAATATTGTCTTTTCTCCAAGAGGGCTTGGACAAAGGATTATCAGCTAGTTCCTTAAAGGGACAGATTTCTGCTCTGTCTATTCTTTTGCACAAGCGTCTGGCAGAGGTTCCAGACGTCCAGGCATTTTGCCAGGCTTTGGTTAGAATTAAGCCTGTGTTTAAACCTGTTGCTCCCCCGTGGAGCTTAAACTTGTTTCTTAAGGTTCTTCAAGGAGTTCCGTTTGAACCCCTTCATTCCATTGATATTAAACTTTTATCTTGGAAAGTTCTGTTTTTGATGGCTATTTCCTCGGCTCGGAGAGTCTCTGAGCTATCTGCCTTACAATGTGATTCTCCTTATCTGATTTTTCATGCAGATAAGGTAGTTCTGCGTACCAAACCTGGGTTTTTACCTAAGGTGGTTTCTAACAAGAATATCAATCAAGAGATTGTTGTTCCATCGTTGTGCCCTAATCCTTCTTCAAAGAAGGAACGTCTTTTACGTAATCTGGACGTAGTCCGTGCCTTGAAGTTTTACTTACAAGCTACTAAGGATTTTCGTCAAACATCTTCCCTGTTTGTCGTTTACTCTGGACAGAGGAGAGGTCAAAAAGCTTCGGCAACCTCTTTCCTTTTGGCTTCGGAGCGTAATACGCCTAGCCTATGAGACTGCTGGACAGCAGCCCCCTGAAAGGATTACAGCTCATTCTACTTGAGCTGTGGCTTCCACCTGGGCCTTCAAAAATGAGGCCTCGGTTGAACAGATTTGCAAGGCTGCGACTTGGTCTTCGCTTCACACTTTTTCAAAATTTTACAAATTTGATACTTTTGCTTCTTCGGAGGCTGTGTTTGGGAGAAAGGTTCTTCAGGCAGTGGTTCCTTCCGCTTAATCCAGCCTTGTCCCTCCCATCATCCGTGTACTTTAGCTTTGGTATTGGTATCCCACAAGTAATGGATGATCCGTGGACTGGATACACTTAACAAGAGAAAACATAATTTATGCTTACCTGATAAATTTATTTCTCTTGTAGTGTTTCCAGTCCACGGCCCACCCTGTCCTTTTAAGGCAGGTCTAAATTTTAATTAAACTACAGTCACCACTGCACCCTATGGTTTCTCCTTTCTCTGTTTGTTTTCGGTCGAATGACTGGATATGACAGTTAGGGGAGGAGCTATATAGCAGCTCTGCTGTGGGTGATCCTCTTGCAACTTCCTGTTGGGAAGGAGAATATCCCACAAGTAATGGATGATCCGTGGACTGGATACACCTTACAAGAGAAATTTGGTTCAGTGTTCCTTTAACCAAACATGGTTAAGCTCCACCTTTTCATATGGTGCGCCAGCATCTTGATGCACGAGTATACTCCCACCCTGAGACAGAAGCAGTGAATATTTACAGATCAGTGAGGCCTGGACTGGATACACTACAAGAGAAATAAATTTATCAGGTAAGCATAAATTATGTTTTTTCATTCTGATAAGGTGGTTTTACGTACTAAATTAGGTTTCCTACCTAAAGTTGTTTCAAACAAGAATATTTATCAGGAGATTGTGGTTCCTTTTTTGTGTCCTAATTCTTCTTCTCCTAAGGAGCATTTATTGCACAACCTAGATGTTGTGCGTGCATTGAAGTTCTATCTTCAGACGACTAAGGACTTTCGTCAGTCTTCTGCTTTGTTTGTTTTTTCTGGGAAGCGCATGGGTCAGAAAGCTATGGCTACTTCTCTTTGGCTAAGGAGTATTATTTGTTTGGCCTATGAAACTGCTGGAATGCAACCTCCTGAGAGAATAACTGATCATTCTTCCTGGGCATTTAAAAATTAAGCTTCTGTGGAATAGTTTTGCAAGGCTGCAATTTGGTCCTCTTTGAATACTTTTTCAAAGTTTTATAAATTTGATACTTTTGCCTCAGCTGAGGCTTCTTTTGGGAGAAGGGTTCTTCAAGTGGTGGTGCCTTCTGTTTAGGTCTACCTGTCTTGTCTCTCCCTTATCATCTGTGTCCTCTAGCTTGGGTATTGATTCCCACTAGTAATTGATGATTCTGTGGACTCACCATATCTCAGGAAAGAAAACATAATTTATGCTTACCTGATAAATGTATATCTTTCCGGATATGGTGAGTCCATGGCCCACCCTTTATTTAAGACAGTTATTTTTTTCTAAAACCTCAGGCACCTCAACACTTTTGTGTTATCTTCTTTTTCCATTTTTCCTTTGGCCGAATGACTGGAGGTTATGTGTAAGGGAAGTGACATATATAGCAGCTTTGCTGTAGTGCTCTTTGCCTCCTCCTTCTGGCCAGGAGTGATATTCCCACTAGTAATTGATGATTCCATGGACTCACCATATCCGGAAATAAATAAATTTATCAGGTAAGCATAAATTATGTTTTTTTATTTATTTTGTTTTCTAATTCTGTTTTTAGTAATTAAATCAAATCACTGGGTACTTTTTCTTTCTATTGTGGTGATAGTCCATGAAAATCCTTACTTGTGGGAATTCATCTTCTGGCCACCAGGAGGAGACAGACACCCCACACAAAGCTTTAAGTATCCCTTCTTCCTCCCAGTATTTGTCTATGCCTAGTCTAGGAGCAGGTAAAGATATAGGTGATCTGTAATTTCTTTAAGCTTCAAGGATTTTACTCCTGTTTTTTCCCTCAATGGATAGTTCGTAGAAGAGAGGGACATTGGAGGGTACTGGCTGTGCATTGTAAATCTCTTCTCTGGAGTTGTGAACACAAACCACCCACGGGTATCGCTAGGACAGTTCCTTTAGTCTCCTCCTGTTGGACATGATGATGTACTCCCTCAGTATTTCCTCTACTTTTAGTTAAAGCAAAGGATGGGTTCTCTACTGTATCCTGAGGATTCCTTTGGGGTAAGATCAGTGGAGGGGACTGTTGCTGTGTAAGTACCCATATGTCTCACACATCCTACAGGCTGCAAGGATATAGCTACCATATAGCCAGTTTAACAGCTTGACACGGAAGATAGCCTTTATCACTAAGTTATAACTGGGTTTCCTATTAGTCTGTCAGTGCACAGTCTTGTATCTTCATGTTAGTTAGTACTGGACCCTGTTCTTTTTAATATTTTTATACATGACTTAGAGCAAGGATTAAATAGCGACATCTTTATTTTTGCAGATGATACTAAGTTAAGTAAGGTCATTAGGTCAGAGCAGGATGAACTTTCGTTACAAAGGGCAGGTAAATGGAAAATTAGATTTAATACGGTAAAATGCAAGTTTCTACATTTTGGAAGTAAAAATAAGCAGGCAACATATTATTTAAATGAGACAAGACTTCTCCAAACAGAGGAGGAAAGGGATTTGGGAGTAGTAATAGATAACAAGCTAAAGATGGGTGCACAATGCAGGGCAACGGCTACAAAGGCTAACAAGATACTAGTATGTATTAAAAGAGGCATTGATTCAAGGGAGGAAAGCATAATTATGTCACTATATAAATCCCTGGTAAGACTTCACCTTGAGTATGGAGTGCAGTTCTGGGGACCGATCGCAAAAAAAGATATTACAGAACTAGAAAAAGTTCAGAGCAAGGCCACAAAGCTAATAAGGGGAATATAAAATTTAAGCTATGAGGAGAGGCTAGCCAAACTGGGTCTGTTTTCTTTAGAAAAAAGGAGCTTGAGAGGTGACATGATTACTTTCTATAAAATATTTAAGGCCCATATACAGAGATTGCAGAAGCTCTGTTTATTCCAAGAAAATTGTTTGTGACAAGAGAGATTTAATCTTCTGCAACGGAAATGTTTTTTCACTGTAAGAGGAATAAAATTGTGGAACTCATTACCAAAGGAGGTAGTGAATGCCAATACCCTAGATACATTTAAAAGTAGTTTGGATTCATTTTCTGTCTAGAAACAAAATTCATGGATATGATTGCTAGTATTAAATGGGTCACCTTTTAGTGGGATTATTTAAGCTTAACTGGAGCTTTTTGTAAGTATTTTAGATTTGTATAGGTTGGACTCGATGGACTTCAGTCTTTTTCAACCTCATCTACTATGTTACCATGTTATTTAATTATAAGTTGCCTTTAATGTTAAGAGGCTAACAGAATTTATTGTACAATGTGGGCACTCTACTGTACTCTCAAGGATAAAAGTTGGGTAAAAACAGTGGAGGGGACAGTATCCGGGCAAGAACCTGTATGTCTCACACAGCCCACAGACTTCTCAGTATTTTAATTTGTTATGTAAAGCTTAGCCACGTCTCAGCACACATCAACTATGGTTCAGCATTGCCAGTTTGTGCACAAAGAGAGTAATTCAAATCATTGTCTATTTTCCATACTTAAGCTTTATTAGCGCTTCTCATACATCATACACAAATCTGTATGATTGTATTCAGCTTCCTCCAAACCTCCAAATAAGCACGAAACAGCCGTCTCTGAAGTGGTCCATGACCTCTTTCATGTTCAGCATTTTCGCACAGAGTACTCGTTGGAGTATTATATAATGAAGGAAGTCAGGAAAGCTGTTTTCATTCTTGCACTTGGCAATTAATCCATTTGACCGCCCATTCATCACAAGTGCACTGTCAGTGGTGATTGATACCAATTTACACATTTATAGCTTTGTTTTGTCAACAAAGTCCTTAAATGACTGAAAAATGTTCTTACCCCTAGTATGTTCTTTCATAGGCAAAAGTGTTAGCAATTCCTCTCTCGCGTTTACACCCTCCTATTATTATTATTCTTTATTTATAATGTGCCAACAGATTCCGCAGCGCTGTCCATGGGTACAAAGATAAAAGTATCTCATCTAATTGCAGTGAGAAACAATCACCATCAGTTATGTCCTTTCTCAGTTGATGTGTCACGTCATCAGCCATCATTTCACGACAACGTATAACTGTATTTCTTGTTAGCTGAATAGTTTTGATAGCAGATGTAATCTCAGATTTGTTTTTAAAATCCCAAAACTATGAGTCTGCTGCCTCAAGAAACGCATATTTTATAATTTGCCCATCTTGGATTGATATATTATATTATTATGTTTAACAATGGTGTGACTCACCCGAAATGATGCCTCCTTGGCTGCCTTTGATTTCATGCCTGGTCGAGTAAAAAGTGACTGTTCACCGATTTAATTGAGATTTCAGTTCTTTCACTTTTGTCTTCTAAGCTCGCTTCTGGCAGGGAACTCCTTATAGTATTTTTTGTGATGTGTCCGAAAATGCCTCTCCATGTTTCCGATCTTCAGCATAGCTATACTTGTTTGGCAGATTAGGCAAATGCATTTAGAAGAGGACATATAAATAGTGAAAAAATAATCTTCCTCCCACTCCGCATGGAAATTATAAGTTTTTTAGCTTGATACCACACTCATTTTAAGACTAGGAATTGATTTGAGATTTTATGGTTTGCGGATGAACCCCTAAGTACTGCTAGTTTCTTTCATGTAATTAGCAAGAGTCCATGAGCTAGTGACGTATGGGATATACATTCCTACCAGGAGGGGCAAAGTTTCCCAAACCTCAAATGCCTATAAATACACCCCTCACCACACCCACAAATCAGTTTTACAAACTTTGCCTCCTATGGAGGTGGTGAAGTAAGTTTGTGCTAGATTCTACGTTGATATGCGCTCCGCAGCAGGTTGGAGCCCGGTTTTCCTCTCAGCGTGCAGTGAATGTCAGAGGGATGTGAGGAGAGTATTGCCTGTTTGAATTCAATGATCTCCTTCTACGGGGTCTATTTCATAGGTTCTCTGTTATCGGTCGTAGAGATTCATCTCTTACCTCCCTTTTCAGATCGACGATATACTCTTATATATACCATTACCTCTACTGATTCTCGTTTCAGTACTGGTTTGGCTTTCTACTACTTGTAGATGAGTGTCCTGGGGTAAGTAAGTCTTATTTTCTGTGACACTCTAAGCTATGGTTGGGCAGTTTTATATAAAGTTCTAAATATATGTGTTCAAACATTTATTTGCCTTGACTCAGGATGTTCAACGTTCCTTATTTCAGACAGTCAGTTTCATATTTGGGATAATGCATATGAATTAATAATTTTTTTCTTACCTTAAAATTTGACTTTTTCCCTGTGGGCTATTAGGCTCGCGGGGGCTGAAAATGCTTCATTTTATTGCGTCATTTTTGGCGCAGACTTTTTTGGCGCCAAATTTTTTTTCTGTTTCCGGCGTCATACGTGTCGCCGGAAGTTGCGTCATTTTTTTGACGTTTTTTTGCGCCAAAAGTGTCGGCGTTCCGGATGTGGCGTCATTTTTGGCACCAAAAGCATTTAGGCGCCAAATAATGTGGGTGTCTTTTTTGGCGCTAAAAAATATGGGCGTCACTATTGTCTCCACATTATTTAAGTCTCATTAATTATTGCTTCTGGTTGCTAGAAGCTTGTTCACTAGCATTTTTTCCCATTCCTGAAACTGTCATTTAAGGAATTTGATCAATTTTGCTTTATATGTTGTTTTTTCTATTACATATTGCAAGATGTCTGCGAGTAACCCTGAGTCAGAAGCCACTTCTGGAAAAATGCTTAACTGAGTTTCAGTTCTACCAAAGCTAAGTTCATTTATTTTAAATGTTATAAATGTTTATCTGTAGCTATGGTTTGTAATAAGTTATTATGATATACTTTTACATGCAGATTCCATTAGTATTTATGCTTTATACATTTCCATTCTTAAGTACAAGAAATGTTTAGAAGATTTATAAGAAATATTTTTTCTGATTAAGGCTTTGTCTGACTTCGTGCCTTCTAATACAATTTTTAGGTCTTTTTTCACTTCTTTTTTAATTATTGTAGTTTCAAATGACCAACAACATACTGATTTATCCTTCTCTGATGATGTTTTTTTCTCTTTCAGAAATTCTCTTCATCAGATATTGACACTAACAAATCTACTTTTTTATAAGTACATTTGTTCTTTGTTGAAGAGGTGTTGATTATTTTGGATATTAAGGTAACTAGTTCTTTAAGACTAGCTGACACTATTTCTGCCTTTTTTTCTTCTGTGATTTCAGAGGTTTTCTTTCCAAATTCCCCATACTAGGGAATGGAATAGGCTGAGAATTCTTTTTTATTCCTTCTTCAAGGTTTTAAACTATATTCTTTGCCAGCAGTTAAATTCAATTTGGAGGGTTCTCCAATTTATTGGGGCTATCTCTACTCCTACTAATTATGCTATTGTTTCTATATCAAAATTATATTTATTTTCCTTTATATAGTTGCATCTTATTTATGGAAAATTATTTAGTTTCAGGTACTTTTCTTGGTCCTGTGATATTGCAATTGCTTCATTTTTTTCTGTTTACTTTAAGATCAAGTATCAGATTATGATTTATTTTAGCATTGTTAAAGGGACAACATTTACTAGACTAGGTGCTGTTGCATTTTGTCGTCTTGTTTTGCATTTTGCAAGTCCTCTGTTTTGACTGGTCCTTTAAACTGGACTATCATGCTAATGATTTCATTTGTGTCTTCATTTTATTGAATATATTCGCAAATGAGGGTTAATCTATGTCTTTAGATATTTTTGCTAGAAGAATTTTGTGTTTTTAAAAAAAAAAAAAAAAAAAAAAAAAAGAAAATCCATATTTCTTTTGTTCTAAGATAAATCAATTATTTGTTTTATAATTGGATTCAATTCTTAACTGTTACTATGGGCTTCAAGATTGAGTTCTAAGACTAAAACTTTAAGCTTATACTAGTTTGGTTGTTCTTATTAAGGAACGAATTCCTGAGTTCTTTCCCAAGTAACATGTTTATAATTGGGGTTCGAAATCAGCTCCCTAATATTGCGATGTACGTGCCGTATTCCAGTTTGGCTGGTAAGGGGCAGGTTAAGACTTCTTTGAAATTTATTTGGTTCTATTTTGTCCAAATTTCTTTGATTTTATTCCAGTAAGGCTAACACTTTCTTTAAGTGTGTTTCTGTCCTATATATTTTGGATACTTTTGTAGCATGGCTGGGTACCCATGGGGTTCAAGCGCTGCTCAGACCTGGAATCTTCTGGGGTATTTCTTCCAGTTCTTTTTTTTAGGAACTGGGTTTTGGAGTTTTATTCAAACTATTCTGCCTTTTTATGGTCACTGATAGCATTATTTGTTTTCATTAGATACAATAAATGCATATTTTTCATTTTTCTGTTTTCATTCAGATTATTTCCTGAGGATGCGGAATCTCATATGATTCACTTGCTCTTCAGAACATAGTTAGAGGATCTTTTTTTCAAAAGTTCTTGATTCCTCACGTAAGGGTCACCTTTTTTAGGTTTCCAGATGGTTTATGTCACTGTCTTTGTCTCTATCGGACAAGGGACAATTTGTATTGGGTTCCGTCTGTCGGTACCTTTAGTCTCTATTTTTTCCTTCAGTTGCTATATATGCATAGAAGTTTTAACAGCATTGGATTCAATTCCCTTTGCTCATTTTTCAATGGAAAGATCCTTTCCAGCTTTTTATGAGTGTTGTTTCTTCAAGAACATGGTTGGAGGATCAATTAACCAATGTTGATTCCTCAGACAAGAGTAACCTTTTTTTTTAGGTTTCCAGTTAGATTCAGTGTCCATGACTCTGTCTCTGTCGGACAAGAGACGTCTGAATTTGGTTTCAGCTTATCGAAACCTTCAGTCTCAATCATTCCCTTCGGTAGCCTTATGCATGGAAATTCTAGGTTCTTATGACTGCTGCATTGGACGTGTTCCCCTTTGCTCATCTTCACATGCGACCTCTTCAGCTCTGTATGCTGAACCAGTGGTGCAAGGATTATACAAAGATATCTCATTTAATATCTTTAAAACCGATTGTTTGACACCCTCTGACGTGGTACAGACCACCATCATTTAGTTCAGGGTGCTTCTTTTGTTCTTCCAACCTGGACTGTGATCTCAACAGATGCAAGTCTGACAGGTTGGGGAGCTGTATGGGGGTTTCTGACAGCACAAGGGGTTTGGGAATCTCAGGAGGTGAGATTTCCAATCAACATTTTGGAACTCCGTGCAATTTTCAGAGCTCTTCAGTCATGGCCTCTTCTAAAGAGAGAGTCGTTCATTTGTTTACAGACGGACAATGTCACAAATGTGGCATATGTCAATCATCAAGAGGGACTCACAGTCCTCTGGCTATAAAGGAAGTATCTCGAATACTTGTATGGGCGAAATCCAGCCCCTGTCTAATTTCTGCGGTTCATATCCCAGGTATAGACAATTGGGAAGCGGATTATTTCAGTCGCCAAATGCTACATCCGGGCGAATGGTCTCTTCACCCAGAGGTATTTCTTCAGATTGTTCAAATATGGGGACTTCCAGAAATAGATCTGATGGCTTCTCATCTAAACAAGAAGTTTCCCAGGTATCTGTCCAGATCCAGGGATCCTCAGGCGGAAGCAGTGGATGCATTGTCACTTCCTTGGAAATATCATCCTGCTATATCTTTCCGCCTCTAGTTCTTCTTTCAAGAGTGATTTCCAAAATTCTAAAGGAGCGTTCGTTTATTCTGCTGGTGGCTCCAGCATGGCCTCACAGGTTTTGGTATGCGGATCTTGTCCGGATGGCTCCTTGCCATCCGTGGACTCTTCCGTTAAGACCAGACCTTCTATCACAAGGTCCTTTTTTTCCATCAGGATCTCAAATCCTTAAATTGAAAGTATGGAGATTGAACGCTTGATTCTCAGTCATAGAGGTTTTCTCTGACTCCGTAATTAATACTATGTTGCAGGCTCGTAAATCTGTATCTAGGATGATATATTATCGAGTCTGGAAGACTTGCATTTTTTGGTGTTTTTCTCATCATTTTTCTTGGCATTCTTTTAGAATTCCTAGAATTTTACAGTTTCTTCAGGATGGTTTGGATAAGTTTTGTCTGCAAGTTCCTTAAAAGGACAAATCTTTGCTCTTTCTGTTCTTTTTCACAGAAAGATTGCTTATTGCTGATTTTTATTGTTTTGTACAAGCTTTGGTTCGTATAAAACTTGTTATTAAGTCAATTTCTCCTCCTTGGAGTTTGAATTTGGTTCTGGGGACTCTTCAAGCTCCTCCGTTTGAACCTAGGCATTCTCTGGACATTAATTACTTTCTTGGAAAGTTTTGTTCTTTTGGCCATCTCTTCTGCTAGAAGAGTTTCTGAATTATCTGCTCTTTCTTGTGAGTCTCCTTTTCTGATTTTTCATCAGGATAAGGCGGTGTTGCGAACTTCTTTTAAATTTTTACCTAAGGTTGTGAATTCTAACAACATTAGTAGAGAAATTGTAGTTCCTTCATTTTGTCCTAATCCATAAGAATTCTAAGGAGAGATCACTGCATTCTTTGGATGTAGTTAGAGCTTTGAAATATTATGTTGAAGCTACTAAGATTTTCCGAAAGACTTCTAGTCTTTTTGTTATCTTTTCCAGTTCTAGGAAAGGTCAGAAGGCCTCTGCCATTTCTTTGGCATCTTGGTTGAAATCTTTAATTCATCATGCTTATGTCGAGTCGGGTAAACTCTGCCTCAAAGGATTACAGCTCATTCTACTAGGTCAGTTTCTACTTCCTGGGCGTTTAGGAATGAAGCTTCGGTTGATCAGATTTGCAAAGCAGCAACTTGATCTTCTTTGCATATTTTTACTAAATTCTACCATTTTGATGTGTTTTCTTCTTCTGAAGCAGTTTTTGGTAGAAAAATACTTCAGGCAGCTGTTTCAGTTTGATTCTTCTGCTTATAATTTCAGTTTTTTTCATTATAAGATTTAAACTTTGTTTTGGGTGTGGATTATTTTCAGCGGAATTGGCTGTCTTCATTTTATCCCTCCCTCTCTAGTGACTCTTGCATGGAAGATCCACATCTTGGGTAGTCATTATCCCATACGTCACTAGCTCATGGACTCTTGCTAATTACATGAAAGAAAACATAATTTATGTAAGAACTTACCTGATAAATTCATTTCTTTCATATTAGCAAGAGTCCATGAGGCCCACCCTTTTTATGGTGGTTATGATTTTTTTGTATAAAGCACAATTATTCCAATTCCTTATTTTTTATGCTTTCGCACTTTTTTCTTATCACCCCACTTCTTGGCTATTCGTTAAACTGATTTGTGGGTGTGGTGAGGGGTGTATTTATAGGCATTTGAGGTTTGGGAAACTTTGCCCCTCCTGGTAGGAATGTATATCCCATACGTCACTAGCTCATGGACTCTTGCTAATATGAAAGAAATGAATTTATCAGGTAAGTTCTTACATAAATTATGTTTTTGCAAGTTCGCACTTTGTGTTCTGGAGACTACAGATATTCATGTTTAATACATAAAGAAGTTTTAAACAAGGGGAGAGAGATGGCAAAGGGAGCTTGTGCAGAAAAAAATCTATGGCCTAGTTTTCATTGCAGTTATAAACTGTGTAAACTGGTGGTAACAAATAAGTCTCCATAGAATTAAATATAGATACTTTTTTTTTTCCTTCTTAAACGGGGATAGTCCACAGCTGCATTCATTACTTTTGGGAATTCAGAGCCTGACCACCAGGAGGAGGCAAAGACACCCCAGCCAAAGGCTTAAATGCCTCCCCTTCTTCCCTCATCCCCCAGTCATTCTTTGCCTTTCATCACAGGAGGTTGGCAGAGAAGTGTCGGAAGATTAAAGATAGTGTCTTATAGAGGGTAGTACTCTTTGAAACGGAACTGGAGTTTTAAGTAATCCTGTCAACCTGTCAGTGAGAGCAGGGATGAAGGTTAGAGTCCGAAGATGCAGGGAGAGTCTTTCTGCAAAACCATCCCGACTCATGTTAACAACTCCTTAGCAATTGGCTTTGACGATTGCTCAAGGAGCGAGGCTACTATCATGTCAGAAGCGAGCTTACTATCTGTCACACTTGAAGGGCCGTGTTCCTGTTCCACGGCGTAGATTCTGGTAAGATAGTTTCATTTTACTTTGATGTGTGAGTGTAATTTAAATGAATAAGTCAGGGTCTCAGTGGGACTCCTTTATCTTTATGGCATCAAGGGTTAATATCTCCTGGGGGGGGTTATTGAACAGGGGGGACTTTAATCATGTTTGTTATGTGATTCTGTCTGCTAATGTGTAGTGACGCTTGTGGCTATATCAGAACAGCCTTTTTTTGTCAGGCTGCGCGGCTCTTGTGGCCTTGGCGCATTTTTTTCTGGCCTGCACGGTGTACCTTGTGACTAGGCGTGGTCACGTTCTGCACTCCATTTCCGTATTCCTGACCGTATAGCGACGGAGAGAGTCTGTTCCGCTAGTTGTCTGGGTCTCAGGAGGTGGTGAGTGCCCCAGCCATTGGGGGTGTAAGGTACCGTTTTTATTTTTCTTCTATCCATAATTTTTATCCAAGTTATGGAGGATTCTGATTTTTTGGAGACGGATGTCTCTGATTCAGATTCTACTTCTTGCGAAGAGTATGAGATGGCCTGGGTAATCCATGCCCATCAGTTATGTTCTGAATACTGCTTTAGAGTGCTCTCTTCTCCCGCAACAGGGACCTTAGAGTCCGCTGAGCCATCTGCCCCTGGGGATCCCACATCCCGGGAGGTGTGTGCCCCAGATCCTTCCCTAGCTACACAAGCAGGTGTCTCTAATGGTGTTACCCCTTCTCCGAAAGGCGGCGTTGTTTCCTTCAGAGGTTACGGCACGGTTCCGCATGGCCATATCTTTTGCACCTTCCTCAGAGGGAGGTCTTGATGAGATACTGTCTGGGTTCTGTTAACCAGGGCTCGTCAGGCGTGGGATCGTCTGGGTCAGATCAGCCATCTGGGGAAGAGGTTGCCTCTGAAACTTCAGGGGCCCAATCCTCTGGGTCGAGGTCATCAGTTTCCCCGGCGGAGGTAAGTTTTGCTTTTCGTTATATATTGGTGCGCCTTCGTGTCCTACTGTGACATGTTTTGGCGGTGCTAGAGGATCCCAATCCTAATGGGTTGAGGGATCCTCGGTCTGCTGTACCTGACAGAAAGCTGGGTTAGAAGTGGGGGGATGAAGTTAATCTCCTTGTCATCTCCAATTTACTTTCTTTTGGTATCTTATTCCAGTACTGAGCTTTGGGAGAATGGGGTCTTGTTAGTGTACCCATTCTTCTTGGGCGTTCACCTGTGGGTGCTGCCCTCTTTTTCTTTGCTCCGGTAGGATGGTTTTATTTCTTTTCGAGAAGCTCATGTCTATTTTAATTTTTCCGGCGGGAAACATTTCTTTTCTGGAATTTGATACTAGTGATTTTGTGGTCGCTTGAGCACTTCCGCGGAAGTTGCATGTTAAGGTGTTAGTACATTGTTTTATCTATAGTTCCTTTTGTCGATTCCTGTTGGGGTTTTCAATTTTTCTGTGGCCTGGGTCAGTTCTGAATGCCCTATGTAGCTGGCTGATCCTGGTCAGACGCTATTTTCTGGTCCTTTAGGCCTATGTCACCCACGTGCTGCCGGTATATCTGGCTGTTTTGGTTGGGTGGTGAGTTGCTCACTCAGATGAGGAGTTTGTTATACTCCTAGTTCTCTTCAGATCAAATTAAGCTTTTACCTTTACTAAGTTTTCCGTGGAGAGGAACAGCCATGAGTTATCACAAAATACTTGCCCCTTGCGGGCAAAGTCATGGAGAGGAGGCCTTTCGTTCTTAGACGTCAGGCTGGTTCTCGTTTCTTCTTTTGGATGGGGCAATTGTGCTCAGTCCTCTTTGTCCTGTTCCTGATTGTTGGCGGGGTTCCTGAAGCGGATCCTGTTAAAGATTACTCTGTTGGTTCCGGAGGTCCTTGGCCTCGGAGCTAGGGTTTTCCATTCAAAATGGGTCTGAAGGTTTAGATAATTCATTTTGACATCTAGGGTACCAGGTTGGGGTGGTTTTTATCTCCTTTATGTTATTCTTATTGGATGTATTTTTGAGGCCTTGATGACGGAACTCTTCCTTAAGGGGTTGAGACGTCTTAGGCTTCTGTTTTCCCCTCTTGGGGCTAGTTGGGGGGGTCATATGTTCGGGAAGTTCAGGCATTTAGGGCCTTTTTTTTCCTTCTACTGTTTCTCGTCTGCTCCCATGTGTTGGGGCTCTTTAGAAAGCGTTTGTCTCCATTTTTTCCTGAAGCTGCCCTTACTAAGATGTCTGTTTTATCTGTCGCTCGACAGGAATTGTTAGCCTCGTCCATCGTTAATTCCTTGAGCTGTGGGGGTTTCCGGGAGGTGATCCAGAAGGGATTGTTTGGAGACTATTTTATCTTCTTAAACTGGATTATCTAGTTTTTAGATCTTACTTTGAGGTGTTGTCCCTAGAGCCTTTAGGAAATACGCTCTCTGTCTCTGGGATTCTTAGCTAATGTCCAGTGTCCAAGGACCTTTGGAAGTGGCTGTGGTTGCATCTCTTTGGGTACAGGTTCTCCGTATGAGGTATCCCTATGGTTCCTCAGGAGTTACTACCTTATAGCCGGCTCCAGTTTCCAGATGTCCGGTTTTCCGGACATGTTCTTCTCTTGGATATCTGACCACATCGCTTCGATGGGTCTTGGGCGGTTCAGTCCTTCCAGTTCTGAGAATTCCCCTTGCCTTTTCAGGGGTTTTTCTCTTATCGGTGACTTGAAAATAACCTGAGGGGTAGTTTAACTGTCTAGCAAGCATGTGATTGCAGTCGCAATCTGTGGCAGCTATTTGCACCTTAAAAGGGGCTCGGTAGCTGTTTGTTTTTCTACTGGGCCGGCTGTTGCAGCCGGATGGTTCCTCTACAATTGGTATTGCCTTTGCCGTCTGTCTGCTGCCTCACTCTTCATGCCTTTGGGCGGGTGAGCGGTTATAATTGGCTTTCACCTTCCCTTAGGGAGATTGGGGCATACTACAGTATCCACCTAGTTCCCCGGAGGTCTTCCTCTGTTCAGTGGGGTCCCTCCTGCTTTGCATGCAGGATGTCATGAAGGATTGGATTCTGGTATCGTGCCATCACTGTTGGTTCAGTGTAGTCTCTTTTTTGCCTGGGAGTGTCCCTTCTTGTAGGGTAAGGATCTGTGTCTGGGTCCTGGAACCGGAGCTCGTCCTATGTTCTCTAATAGCTTGGTTGGTTAGCATGCCAGTCTTGTTAGCAAATGGTGGAGTTTGCTCTACCCATTGGTACCATTCAATTTAGTTCCCCTCCATTTTTCCTTACTAAGGATTTGGGTGGTCCCGGTAATGGTTTATTTCCCTGCTTTCGGACATTGCCAGTCGCTTTGGTGCTGGGTCCGTTGCCTCAGAGAAGGGGGTCAGAGGTCTGTCTGTTGGGTTGAGCCTGGATCGCATATCTTAGATCTTGTGATCCCTCCTTAACTGGGAGACTTTGCAATGTTTGCTTCATCAGCGAGGAGCGTTCTCTGCTGGTTTTGGATGCTCTCCTACTTCATTGTTTTTCCTGGGAGGGAGTGGGTTTCTGCACTCCTTCTGAATTTTTCCTCTGTGGGAGTCCTGGTGCAGTTCCTAGCTTGGTTGGCTAGTGTTAACGGCTGGAGTCTGCTAGACTTCCTTAGCAGAGGGAAGCCGGTGGCTTCTTCTGGAGCACGATAAGATTTATGGTGCTATTTGTAGGCGGTTCCCGGGGGGTTATCCCTCTGACGCTCCTTCTTAGTCCGGATTGCACGCTGTGTGAGGGATGGGGTCTATCTGGTCTCTTTAGGGGTTGGGATGTTACATGGTCCCTTGGACTTCCGTTCAGATTGGGGTAGAGTTTTTTTTCCCCCCTTCTCTTTGTTCGGGCGTTGGAGTTCGTCCTCTGTGTTTTTTGCCTGATGCAACCTTTGTTTGCGCTTGGAGTTCGGCTAGGGTTCCTTTTACCCTAGCGTGTTGGTCTTTAGATCTCTGTTGAGTTCTTCTTCCTCTTCCCTTCAGGGGGTATGTGTAGGTCCCCTTCCCTCGGGTCGGGGGTAAGTTTAAGTGTGGGCTTGGAGCCTGCGGGACTTGTCTCCTCAGAGGCTTTGTGCTCGGTGGAATCTACTGGTTCTGAGTGGTCTCTATCTAGGGCCTTGCTGGTTTTAACTGATGGGCAGTTACCTGGACCTTTCAAGTTGTGTCCTTCTGTTTCTGGTGAAGCAGTTGTTTTTTGTCAGGAGTTTGGGTAATTTCAGGCTGTGGTGCCCTCCGAATGGGCCGCCTTGTCTACCCACCCTTTTTTTGCATTCAATGTCCTCTTTAGCTTGGGTATTGTTTTCCCAAAAGTAATGAATGCAGCTGTGGACTCTCCCTGTTTAAGAAGAAAAACTTAAATTATGCTTACCTGATACTTTTTTTTTCTTCTGACGGGGAGAGTCTGCAGCTCCCCGCCCACATTGTTACGAGGCGGCTGTTTTATTTTTGTATTCTTCTGGCACCTTTTTCACCCTGATATTTCTCCTACTGTTCTTTTGTTCCCTTGGCAGAATAACTGGGGGATGAGGGAAGTGGGGGAGGTATTTAAGCCTTTGGCTGGGGTGTCTTTGCCTCTTCCTGGTGGCCAGGTTCTGAATTCCCAAAAATAATGAATGCAGCTGTGGACTCCCACTGTCAGTAGAAAAGTAAATTATCATGTACGCCTAATTTAAGTTTTCCTCACAGTTTACAACAGCAATGAAAACTATGCCTATAGGACAGGTTTATAGCAAGGAGAGGCAGAGTTTTCAGTGTCAGTGAAGGCTAAAGTGAAAAAGCACCATCAGAATAAAAGCTAAGATCTTTATATACAAAAACAGTAATTGTGCAAAGCATGAAGGGAATGTTGTGACTGACAGCGGGGCTGCAGGACCAGGGATTGGATCTGAGGTTGATATGTAACTGACAGAGGGGCTGCAGGACCAGGGATCTGATCTAAGGTCTGATGCAAGTATGTGACTGACAGAGGGGCTGTCAGTGGGTACAACAAACATTGTACAAATATTTATATAGCATTCTATACAGGGCCAGATCCTTATTATTTTGCAGACCATATTTCTAATAAAGAGCAGCAGCACCATTATTATCATTTATTTGTAGAGCGCCAGCAGATTCTGCAGTGCTATAAACATAGGCGGTATAGAAGGTGAGATTTATAGGGATCAAATGGGTAGAGGGCCCTGCCGAGAGTTGTAGTCAGCCCTTATGAAGGTGACCTGCAAACAGTTGGCTTACATGCTAAGGGGGTTCAAGGGGATAGCAATGGAGGAGAGGAACTGGGATTAGGAAAGGTTAGTGTAGGTTGTATGCATCCCTGAACAGTAGAGTCTTTAGGGAGTGCTTAAAGCTTTCAAAACTAGGGGAGATTCTTGTGGAGTGAGGCAGAGAGATCACTAGATTGGGGTTTCTTCCTTAGGTTTCAATCAAAATTCATCAAATGAGAGACTAATACATAATCTGGAAGTGTTTTGGGAACTAAAATCCCATTTGCAGGCTCACAGGGAGCTCTGTCAATCTTTTATCTTGTTTGTCCTGCTCTTCAGTACACGTAAGGGCTGTTTTGTTAGCCTTATGGTTCCAAGGTGAATGCAGGGTTTACTTGTAGGTGAGCCAATTGCCACCTTCATGTATTTACAACCCTTTCATATTGTCCTGTTTTCTACTTCTTTGAATTATGAGTATGAGACTTCCCTAGAACTAACTGCTAAGACCGCAATTTGGTTCTCTCTGCAATTTGTTGACAAACATTTTATCATTTGACGTGTTTTGCCTCTTTGGATGGTCCTTCAGGCTGTTGTTCCTGGTAAATATGTGCCTGCCTTTCCTTATTTTCACACCTGGTTTTTTTTTCTATGTGGACTCCACAGCTTTGATATTAGTTCCCACAAGTAAGGATTTTCATGGACTATCACCACATTAGAAAGAAAGTTTTAGTTTGCACCTCTTTATCCTATAGTCTTTCTTGCTTTTTCCTCTTATCCTTGGCTATATGTAATACTGGGAGGAAGGAGGAAGTAGGAAGGATTCTTAAAGCTTTGTGTGGGGTGTCTTTGACTCCTCCTGGTGGCCAGGAGATGAATTAAGGATTTTATCAGGTAAGAATAAATGTATGTTTCTAAATAAAAATAAGGGGTTTCACATAAATTTCAGAATTCTTAGGGTGTCCTAAAGCAAAAAAATAATAATTATGAACTACTGATTAAGCAGCAAAGAAGAAATACTAACAAGTTCATATAATTTGGAATCACAAAATAAACTGGTAAGCTACAAAATAATTTTATGCAACCTATTTCCCAAACCATTAAAAAAAAAAAAATCTGTCTTGTATTGTGTTTTATTGAAATAAAATTAGCAAGACACCAATTAACTTCCTGAAATGATGGCTGATTTTGGACACACTGGAGAATGTGGCTAAGTATATTCCTTGGATAAAATCCTGTGATTATTTTAGCAGTGTTGCAGAAATTGTAGTAAAGTTGCCCTGTGTTAATTATTTGGACTGTTTTGCTGTAAAATAGGTGTGTGTATATATAACTGTAAATCTTTCTCTTATTACTAACATATATTGATTCCAAATAAACTCTTTGGGGAAAAAAAATGGAGACCCCTTTTTAATTAATAACCACATTTTGGCGGCCATAAAGTTGTAGACAAATGCATATGACAATTAGTTTAGCAGGAATTAGATAATATGTTGTTTTAATTTTAGAATATTGCAGGATATATATATATATATATATATTTTTTTTTTTTAATTTTATATTTTTTAAACGTTTTCTGAAGAAAATGCTTGGTTCAGAAACCTGTATTTCAGGTGGAATTGTCTTTATAAATTTGCATTTCCATAGAGTTTCATGGGTGATGGTAAATGTAGCTCAGTCCTGGGCAAATAATACAATTGTGTGTTACTGAAAAATGTTTAAATTTAACTGCAGTAAAGGTAGATTTTGTGTTTTTTATAACAGTTTTTTTTTAATGTAGTATTTAAACAGAGCACCTCAAAGTTGGCTCCAGCAGGCCTGTTGTATAAGATTTTTTTACAATTATTTATTTTTACTGCTGGGATTTATAGATTGTCTGTAGCTTGGAATTAGAGTTTACTTTTGACCTGCATTTTGTTGCTCTTGTATTTTGGAAAATGGTTATTCCTTTCTAATTGATGGGCCTCCATTTTGAAAATAAATTAAAATGATTGACTTCTGCTTCTTTATAAATATCACAGACACATTTCTCCATTATTGGTGTGTCCGGTCCACGGCGTCATCCTTATTTGTGGGATATTCTCTTCCCCAACAGGAAATGGCAAAGAGTCCCAGCAAAGCTGGTCACATGATCCCTCCTAGGCTCCGCCCACCCCAGTCATTCTCTTTGCCGTTGCACAGGCAACATCTCCACGGAGATGGTTAAGAGTTTTTTGGTGTTTAAATGTAGTTTTTATTCTTCTATCAAGTGTTTGTTATTTTAAAATAGTGCTGGTATGTACTATTTACTCTGAAACAGAAAAGGATGAAGATTTCTGTTTGTAAGAGGAAGATGATTTTAGCAGACAGTAACTAAAATCGGTTGCTGTTTCCACATAGGACTGTTGAGATGAAGTAACTTCAGTTGGGGGAAACAGTTAGCAGAATTTTTCTGCTTAAGGTATGACTAGCCATATTTCTAACAAGACTGTGTAATGCTGGAAGGCTGTCATTTCCCCTCATGGGGACCGGTAAGCCATTTTCTTAGTCAAAAACAAACAGAATAAAGGGCTTATTATGGGCTAAAAAACTGGTAGACATTTTTATGGGCTAAATCGATTGCTTTATTTGTGCATATTATTCAGATTTAGGCTAATAATTGGCATTTATAATCTTGGGGAACGTTTATAAAACGGCAGGCACTGTATTGGACACCTTTTTCAGTCAGGGGGCCTTTCTAGTCATAGACTGAGCCTCATTTTCGCGCCATTAATACGCAGTTGTTTTTTTGAGAGTAGGGCATGCAGATGCATGTGTGAGGATCTAAGAATCTCTGAAAAAAGCTTTTAGAAGGCGTCATTTGGTATCGTATTCCCCTCAGGGCTTGGTTGGGTCTTAGCAAAGACTATATCTGGGACTGTATAGGGGTTAAATTGAAAAACGGCTCCGGTTCCGTTATTTTAAGGGTTAAAGCTCTGAAATTTGGTGTGCAATACTTTTAAGGCTTTAAGACACTGTGGTGAAATTTTGGTAATTTGAACAATTCCTTCATACTTTTTCACATATTCAGTAATAAAGTGTTTTCTGTTTGAAATTTAAAGTGACAGTAACGGTTTTATTTTAAAACGTTTTTTGTGCTTTGTTGACAAGTTTAAGCCTGTTTAACATGTCTGTACCTTCAGATAAGCTATGTTCTATATGTATGAAAGCCAATGTGTCTCCCCATTTAAATTTATGTGATAATTGTGCCATAGCGTCCAAACAAAGTAAGGACAGTACTGCCACAAATAATGATATTGCCCAAGATGATTCCTCAAATGAGGGGAGTAAACATGATAGTACATCATCTCCTACTGTGTCTACACCAGTTTTGCCCATGCAGGAGGCCCCTAGTACATCTAGTGCGCCAATACTTATTACCATGCAACAATTAACGGCTGTAATGGATAACTCCATAGCAAATCTTTTATCCAAAATGCCTACTTATCAGAGAAAGCGCGATTGCTCTGTTTTAAACACTGAAGAGCAAAAGGACGCTGATGATAATTGTTCTGTCATACCCTCACACCAATCTGAAGGGGCCATGAGGGAGGTTTTGTCTGAGGGAGAAATTTCAGATTCAGGAAAAATTTCTCATCAAGCTGAACCTGATGTTGTGACATTTAAATTTAAATTAGAACATCTCCGCGCACTGCTTAAGGAGGTGTTATCTACTCTGGATGATTGTGACAATTTGGTCATTCCAGAGAAATTATGCAAGATGGACAGGTTCCTAGAGGTTCCGGTGCCCCCCAACGCTTTTCCTATACCCAAGCGGGTGGCGGACATAGTAAATAAAGAGTGGGAAAAGCCCGGCATACCTTTTGTTCCTCCCCCTATATTTAAGAAATTATTTCCTATGGTCGACCCCAGAAAGGACTTATGCAGACAGTCCCCAAGGTCGAGGGGGCAGTTTCTACTCTAAACAAACGCACTACTATTCCTATCGAAGATAGTTGTGCTTTCAAAGATCCTATGGATAAAAAATTGGAAGGTTTGCTTAAAAAGATTTTTGTACAGCAAGGCTACCTTCTACAACCAATTTCATGCATTGTTCCTGTCACTACGGAAGCGTGGTTCTGGTTCGAGGAACTAGAAAACTCGCTTAGTAGAGAAACTCCATATGAGGAGGTTATGGACAGAGTTCACGCACTTAAATTGGCTAACTCTTTTATTTTAGATGCCGCTTTGCAATTAGCAAAATTAGCGGCGAAAAATTCAGGGTTTGCTATCGTGGCGCGCAGAGCGCTTTGGCTAAAGTCTTGGTCAGCGGATGTGTCATCCAAGACAAAATTGCTTAACATTCCTTTCAAAGGTAAAACTTTATTTGGACCTGATTTGAAAGAGATTATTTCAGACATCACTGGGGGAAAGGGCCACGCCCTTCCACAGGATAGGTCTTTTAAGGCTAAAAATAAACCTAATTTTCGTCCCTTTCGCAGAAATGGACCAGCCTCTAATTCTGCATCCTCTAAGCAAGAGGGTAATGCCTCACAACCCAAACCAGCCTGGAAACCAATGCAAGGCTGGAACAAGGGTAAGCAGGCCAAGAAGCCTGCCACTGCTAACAAAACAGCATGAAGGAGTAGCCCCCGATCCGGGACCGGATCTGGTGGGGGGCAGATTTTCTCTCTTTGCTCAGGCTTGGGCAAGAGATGTTCAGGATCCTTGGGCGCTAGAAATAGTTTCTCAAGGTTATCTCCTGGAATTCAAGGAACTACCCCCAAGGGGAAGGTTCCACAAGTCTCACTTATCCTCAAACCAAATAAAGAGACAGGCATTCTTACATTGTGTAGAATACCTGTTAAAGATGGGAGTGATACACCCAGTTCCAATAAAGGAACAAGGAATGGGATTTTATTCCAATCTGTTCGTAGTTCCCAAAAAAGAGGGAACGTTCAGACCAATTTTGGATTTGAAGATCCTAAACAAATTTCTCAGGGTACCATCGTTCAAAATGGAAACCATTCGAACGATTCTACCCACCATCCAGGAAAGTCAATTTATGACTACCATGGATCTAAAGGATGCGTACCTACATATCCCTATCCACAAGGAACATCATCAGTTCCTAAGGTTCGCTTTTCTGGACAAACATTACCAGTTTGTGGCTCTTTCATTCGGATAAGCCACTGCTCCAAGGATTTTCACAAAGGTGCTAGGGTCCCTTCTAGCGGTTCTAAGACCAAGGGGCATTGCAGTAGTACCTTACTTGGACGACATTCTAATACAAGCGTCGTCCCTGTCAAAGGCAAAGGCTCATACGGACATCGTTCTAGCCTTTCTCACATCTCACGGATGGAAGGTGAACAAAGAAAAGAGTTCTCTGTCCCCGTCAACAAGAGTTCCCTTCTTGGGAACAATAATAGATTCCTTAGAAATGAGGATTTTTCTGACAGAGGTCAGAAAATCAAAACTTCTAAGCTCTTGTCAAGTGCTTCATTCTGTTCCTCGTCCTTCCATAGCGCAGTGCATGGAAGTAATAGGATTGATGGTTGCAACAATGGACATAGTTCCCTTTGCACAAATTCATCTAAGACCATTACAACTGTGCATGCTCAAACAGTGGAATGGGGATTATACAGACTTGTCTCCAATGATTCAAGTAGATCAAAAGACCAGAGATTCACTCCGTTGGTGGCTGACCCTGGACCATCTGTCTCAGGGAATGAGCTTCCGCAGGCCAGAGTGGGTCATTGTCACGACCGACGCCAGTTTAGTGGGCTGGGGTGCGGTCTGGGAATCCCTGAAAGCTCAGGGTCTATGGTCTCGGGAGGAGTCTCTTCTCCCGATAAACATTCTGGAACTGAGAGCGATATTCAATGCTCTCAGAGCTTGGCCTCAACTAGCAAAGGCCAAATTCATAAGGTTCCAATCAGACAACATGACGACTGTTGCTTATATCAATCATCAAGGGGGAACAAAGAGTTCCCTGGCGATGAAAGAAGTGACCAAAATAATTCAATGGGCGGAGGATCACTCCTGCCACTTGTCTGCGATCCACATCCCAGGAGTGGAAAATTGGGAAGCGGATTTTCTGAGTCGTCAGACATTTCATCCGGGGGAGTGGGAACTCCATCCGGAAATCTTTGCCCAAATAACTCAATTATGGGGCATTCCAGACATGGATCTGATGGCGTCTCGTCAGAACTTCAAGGTTCCTTGCTACGGGTCCAGATCCAGGGATCCCAAGGCGACTCTAGTAGATGCAATAGTAGCACCTTGGACTTTCAACCTAGCTTACGTATTCCCACCGTTTCCTCTCATTCCCAAGCTGATAGCCAGGATCAATCAGGAGAGGGCCTCAGTGATCTTGATAGCTCCTGCGTGGCCACGCAGGACTTGGTATGCAGACCTGGTGAATATGTCATCGGCTCCACCATGGAAGCTACCTTTGAGACAGGACCTTTCTTGTTCAAGGTCCATTCGAACACCCAAATCTGGTCTCCCTCCAACTGACGGCTTGGAGATTGTACGCTTGATTCTATCAAAGCGTGGGTTTTCAGATTCGGTGATAGATACTCTGGTTCAGGCCAGAAAACCTGTAACTAGAAAAATTTACCATAAAATATGGAAAAAATATATCTGTTGGTGTGAATCCAAAGGATTCCCATGGAATAAGATAAAAATTCCTAAGATTCTCTCCTTTCTTCAAGAAGGTTTGGAGAAAGGATTATCTGCAAGTTCTCTAAAGGGACAGATCTCTGCTTTATCGGTCTTACTACACAAAAGACTGGCAGCTGTGCCAGATGTTCAAGCTTTTGTTCAGGCTCTGGTTAGGATCAAGCCTGTTTACAGACCTTTGACTCCTCCCTGGAGTCTAAATCTAGTTCTTTCAGTTCTTCAAGGGGTTCCGTTTGAACCCTTACATTCCATAGATATTAAGTTACTATCTTGGAAAGTTTTGTTTTTGGTTGCAATTTCTTCTGCTAGAAGAGTTTCAGAGTTATCTGCTCTGCAGTGTTCTCCTCCTTATCTGGTGTTCTATGCAGATAAGGTGGTTTTGCGTACTAAGCCTGGTTTTCTTCCTAAAGTTGTTTCTAACAAAAATATTAACCAGGAGATAGTTGTACCTTCTTTGTGTCCGAATCCAGTTTCAAAGAAGGAACGTTTGTTACACAATTTGGACGTTGTCCGTGCTCTAAAGTTCTATTTAGAGGCTACTAAAGATTTCAGACAAACATCTTCCTTGTTTGTTGTTTATTCTGGTAAAAGGAGAGGTCTAAAAGCAACTTCTACCTCTCTTTCCTTTTGGCTTAAAAGCATTATCCGATTGGCTTATGAGACTGCCGGATGGCAGCCTCCTGAAAGAATCACAGCTCACTCCACTAGGGCTGTGGCTTCCACATGGGCCTTCAAGAACGAGGCTTCTGTTGACCAGATATGTAAGGCAGCGACTTGGTCTTCACTGCACACTTTTGCCAAATTTTACAAATTTGATACTTTTGCTTCTTCGGAGGCTATTTTTGGGAGAAAGGTTTTGCAAGCTGTGGTGCCTTCCGTTTAGGTGACCTGATTTGCTCCCTCCCTTCATCCGTGTCCTAAAGCTTTGGTATTGGTTCCCACAAGTAAGGATGACGCCGTGGACCGGACACACCAATGTTGGAGAAAACAGAATTTATGCTTACCTGATAAATTACTTTCTCCAACGGTGTGTCCGGTCCACGGCCCGCCCTGGTTTTTTAATCAGGTCTGATGAATTATTTTCTCTAACTACAGTCACCACGGTACCATATGGTTTCTCCTATATATATTTCCTCCTGTCCGTCGGTCGAATGACTGGGGTGGGCAGAGCCTAGGAGGGATCATGTGACCAGCTTTGCTGGGACTCTTTGCCATTTCCTGTTGGGGAAGAGAATATCCCACAAGTAAGGATGACGCCGTGGACCGGACACACCGTTGGAGAAAGTAATTTATCAGGTAAGCATAAATTCTGTTTTTTAATATAATGTTCATTATATATATATATATATATATATATATATATATATATATATATATATATATATATATATAGTGATTTACCTTTTTTTAAAAAAAAAAATTAGGACTATTTCAGGCTGTTTTGCTACAAGAGTGTGTTGTATCTACTAAATATTACTCATCCAGTTTCTGTTAGTTTTAATTTAAATGTTGAATTTTATTCTCAATTGTTCTGGAATTTGTGTTTGCTTTAATTTGCACAGGATTTTATAGCCTAGTACAATTCAAATTTGGTTTTGTTTGAATGTTCACTTTTCAGATTCTATGGGAAATTGTGTCGAATTTAAAGTTAGGAAAATACAGTTTAACTTGGGGAACATGGTAAGCCATCAGCAGTTTAAAGCATAAAGTACTCTAATTATCTATATTTCATTATTTATATTGAAACTTTGTTTGAAAACAAAAAGCTTAACTCTTGGGGTAAATGCTAAGCTTACTGTAAGTTAAAGTTATTTAAGACTGTATAGTTTCTTTCGTTTTTTTAACCCTCTCTTTTACCATTTCTTTGTGTTTCCTCTTTCTTATTACATTGTTTGAATATTTGTGAGCAGACGGTTCCGATTTTTAATTAGGTTTGTATGGAATACAACACAAGGTGTAACCTTTGTTTGGGTAACAAAGTTATATCCTATGTTTGGGGAGATCCTGAAACCAAAAATACAGTTAGAATTTGCATTTTTAAAGCATGCAATAGTGGGCAGTAAAAATACAAGGTTACCAGTTGGGGATATATGTTGCTCTATTGTGGGCATTGTTACATTGCTTGAATATTTGTGAGTAGATGGTTCAGATTTTTAATTAGGTCTGTAACCTTTTTTTTGGGGGGGGGGGGTAACAACTTAAAATTTGCATTTAAGAAAAACAAAAACAATTTTTTTTTTACTAAGAGCAACTTGTTTACTCTTTTTATATCCTGTGTTTGGAGTAAATCCTGGAACCAAACTACAGTTGAAATTAGTGTTATGTTCTCTGTGTAGTCAGGATTAGAACATTCAGTTGTGTGCTGTTACCTTGTGTCTGATGTCTCTTGCACATATCATGAAGACTCTGCAGCAGGAACTTTAGATAACTTTTATTCAGCTACAGCCACATGGTTTATTCACTACAGGTTCATCAGTAAAACTAACATGGCTTCTGATGATGTCACAGAGACCCAGACACACCCAGAGGGTGTGGTGAGCTGAGCTTAAAGCTGCAGCACTTCTAACATATAATTATGAGACAAGGTTGCTGCAAAGATACAGTAAAAGCTGCAGTAATATTAACATCCCCTTTTTTTCTCAAAAATAAATAAATATAAAAAATAAATAAAAATAAAGAACAGACAGTGGATAATATTGTAACATACAACAAGTAACTAAACCATACACTTGAACTTAGAACAGTTTATCTCTATAGATTTTAGTCAAAGTTATGTTTTCTGTGATAAGTCTGCCTTCGGATTAGGTCATTCCTTGCTGAATAATCTCTCACTGAATCCTCACATTGGCATCTAGAAGGTGGCCTTCTGTTTCTAGAGGGCCGTAGAGTATTTGGTTCAGGAGAAATAGTCTGTGGAGGAGTACCCAACGGTTGTTGATCACCTGTGATGTTTTGTTGTTGGACAGAATTCTGAGGTTGGTCTTTTTCAGTTGTGCTCATTGCATTTTCATCCTCAGAAGACTCAGGTGGGCACCACACTCCATGCCAGATATCCTCACCATCTGAATCATTGGATATTTGTGTAGCTGGTTGATATCTATGTCTCATTTGTTCTACATGGCGGGAAACTGTACCACCAGCTTGTAGTTGAACTTTAAACATTCTGTTGCCCATGCCTTGTATTATGACAGCTGGAATCCATTTATTTGGGCCACGGTAGTTTCTAACCCATACTCTGTCATGAAGAACAAATTCTGAAACGCTAGAAGTGTTCAACTCTTGTTTGGGATGTTCTGGTCTAACTTTATCCAGTGGAGTTCTCAGGTGTCTTCCAAACATTAACATTGCAGGTGATAGCCCAGTAGTGGCATGGGGTGTGTTTCGATAGTTAAACAAAAAATTAGAAAGGGAGTTTGGATTAAATTTTGATTTGTGAGAGACAGCTAAGTGGCGTTTTAAAGTTTGTACAAATCTTTCAGCCTGTCCATTAGAGGCTGGAAAATATGGAGCTGTCTTACAGTGTTTGATGTTATTTGTATCTAGAAATGTTTCAAATTCATGTGATATGAACTGTGGACCATTGTCTGAGACTAAAGTTTGTGGCAGTCCAAATCTTGCAAACATACTGCAAAGAACGACAATGGTTTGTTGTGTTGTAGTACTTGACATTTGAACTACTTCTGGCCACTTGGAATGAGCATCCACAGCCACCAAATACATTCGTCCATCCACTGGCCCTGCAAAATCAACGTGGATCCTTGTCCAAGGTTCATTTGGCCATGGCCAAGTTTTTGAGGTGTCCCTGCTGGGATTCCGCTGTGTCTGTGCACATGCATTGCAAGCAGCTACATAAGAAGCAATATCTGTATCCAATTTAGGCCACCAAAAATATTCTCGTGCTCTTTGCTTCATTTTTACTACACCCTGATGTGAGCTGTGTAGTAACTTTAATGCTAATGTTTGCAGTTAGTTCGGAATTATCACTCGTGTCCCCCATAACAGACAGCCTGAGTCATGCACAATTTCCTTCTTTCTTGTAAAATATGGCTGTAGGTCAGAGCGAACTACTTTAGGCCACCCATGTTGAACAAAAGACTTCATTTCCTGTAAGGTAGAATCAGAGCATGTATAAGTAGCAATCACTTTGGAATTTAGATTTACAGGCTGTGGAGGGGTTTCTATGATTTTAGAAGATGTTGTCATGTGATGTACCATTGGTAATCTAGAAAACATATCCACATTCGTATGATCACTGTGGCATCGATATTTAATGGAGTAGTTGTAAGCCGCCAGCTGAAGTGCATAGCGCTGAAGTCGAGCAGCTGTTGTGTTGGAGATACCCTTCTGAGGGTGCAGAATGGACAAAAGTGGTTTATGATCCGTGATCAGAGTAAAAGGTCTGCCATATATATAAATGTGGAATTTCTTCACAGCCGAAATTATTGCTAAAGCTTCCCGATCAATCTGGGCATAATTTCTCCCCGATGGAGTTAAAGATCTGGATGCAAAAGACACAGGACGTTCAGAACCATCGGGCATAATGTGTGAAAGTACTGTGCCTAAACCATATGGTGAAGCATCACAGGCTAGTACCAAAGGCTTCTTAAGGTCATAGTGGACAAGGAGTCTTGATTCCAGAAGAAGTTGCTTAGAGCGTTCAAATGCTCGTGTACATAAGTCAGTCCAGGTCCACTGGTTTTTACTATCTTAAAGACGGTGTAGTGGATATAGTAAATGAGCCAAATATGGTAAAAATCTGTGATAGTAATTGAGCAACCCCAAATAAGAACGTAGCTGAGATACATTAACAGGGGTGGGAGCATGAACCAGCGCTTTCACTTTTTCAGCAGTTGTGTGGAGACCAGTCTTGTCCACTACATGTGCACAATATTCTAAACTCTTGCAGAAGAACTCACACTTTTCCATGTTAACTTTCAGTCCAAATTCCTGTAGGCGCTGTAAAACAGCTTCAACATTGGCTTTATGAGCAGCATCATTTTCACCAGTGATAAGCATGTCATCTAACATACAGTGGGTATGTGGAATACCTGCCAAGATCTCATTCATTATCCGTTGCCACACTGCAGGTGCTGGGGCAATGCCAAACACCATCCGCGTATACTGAAAAAGTCCTTTGTGAGTGTTGATAGTTAACAGGTGTCTGGAGTCTGGATGCACCTCTAATTGTAACTATGCTTGATGCAAGTAAATTTTTGTTAATTTTTCACCCCCTGCCAGAGAACTAAACAATTTTTCAATCCGTGGTAAAGGATACTGATCCACAAGTAATTGAGGGTTAAGGCCCACTCTGAAATCTCCACAGATGCGAATGTCCCCATTTTTTTTCTGACAGGAACTATTGGGGAAGCCCATTCACTGCTAGAAACTGAAACAATAATCCCCTGATTTCGTAGTCTTTCTAGTTCTGCTTCAATTTTAAGTTTAAGTGCAAATGGTACAACTCTTGGTTTACAAAATTTTGGAATAGCATTTTCTTTTAGGTGAAGCTGAATCTGCTTGTCTTTCACTAAACCTAGGTTCCCATCAAATACAGTCTTATATGTGTGCTTTAGTGAATTAATCCAAGAAGAATTTGAATTGCCACTTTGGTCCAGCAGTTTGTTAAGCGGTAACTTTGGAATGCCCAATGCTTGGATCCAGGATCTACCAAACAAAGGTGGTCCTCCTTTAGGTAAAATGTAGAGGCATAGCTTTTTAGTTATCCCATTAAATGTCACTGTAGGTGATACACACCCAATAGGCTTTATTATTTCATTTGAATATGTTTGCATGGTGACAGCTCTTGGAACAATTGGTTGCCTTAGTCCCAGGCGGTTCCAATCAGCAGCTGTGATAACAGAAACTGCTGCTCCTGTATCAACTTCCATAATGAGAGGTCTACCATCTATATTCACCTTTGCTTGCAGTTCTGGAATTTTATTTTCAAGGCTGTAGATCTGTAATGTGTATAATGGTTTGTCTTCCTCTGAATCTGTGTGTGGTGTATCTACTTGCACATGAAAAGCTGCATGTGACTTGCTGCCTTTCTTACTTTTATCTCTGTCTAAGGAACTTCTGCACACTTTCTTTGTATGACCCATCTTCCCACACCCATAGCAGGTGTTGTTCCTAAACCTGCAGGCATTTGCTGTGTGATTTGTGTCACCACATCTGTAACAGGCTGTCTGGGACCCCTGTCTAGCTGGATACTGTTTATTTAAGTGCATACTTGTATGAAAAACATATTTTTCCTTATCACAAACTCCCTGTGCTGGGACCTGGAGCATTTGTGCATCTTTAGCAGCAAGTTCCATGACTGTAGCTATCTCTATAGCACGCTTTAGTGTTAAATCATCCTCTGCTAATAGTCTCTTTTGTACTGTACAGTCCATGAGTCCAATATCAAACATATCACGTAAAGCAGTGCTTAAATAATCACCAAATCTGCAGCTACTTGCTAGTTTCTTTAAACTGATCACATAAGTTTTAATGTCCTCATGCTGCAATTGCTTGCGTGTGTAAAACTTAAAGTGTTCTGCTAGCTCTAGAGGCTTAGGTAGGTAGTGGTCAGATAACAGGCAGATCAGGTCAGACAGAGGTTTAGCATTAGGTTTATCTGGTGAGAGAATGTCCCTTAATGTAGTGTAAGCTGCTGAGCCTATAGTTGTCAGAAACACAGCCACTTGCTTATCAGATCCTATGTTATTTGCTGTACAATATAGCTCAAACTGCTCAACACATGTGTCCCATCTGTCTGTGTCTGCTGCAAACACAGGTAAGGTGCCAATAAGTGCCATTATAGGGTCAGACCACAGATCCTCGTCGCCAGCTGTTATGTTCTCTGTGTAGTCAGGATTAGAACATTCAGTTGTGTGCTGTTACCTTGTGTCTGATGTCTCTTGCACATATCATGAAGACTCTGCAGCAGGAACTTTAGATAACTTTTATTCAGCTACAACCTCATGTCTTATTCACTACAGGTTCATCAGTAAAACTAAGCACTTCTAACATATAATTATGAGACAAGGTTAGTGCAAAGATACAGTAAAAGCTGCAGTAATCTTAACAATTAGCATTTAAAAAAATCTAAACCAAAGAGAAGTAAAATTTGCTTAAACTTACTAAACAGGTTTATTGGGTTTTAAGCTTTAATACACTTGCCTTGCTTAAAATATAAATTTAGATTAATCTGATCCCCCCCTCTTCTTGTAAACAATCAAAATTTAAATACTGTATGCTTCCATTGTTTAGATATTTGTTTTGTTAAAAATATCAAATTATTTAGAAATAATTTAGAATTTAATTACCTCAGAATTTAATGTGGTTACATTTAGTTTAGTGAGGCTTCCTTGCTTTATTTTGTTTACTTATTTATTTTCCCTTTTATCTCTCTCCTTCAATTATTTAGGCTAGTATTATTGATGGTTTAAACACCTTTAAAAAGAGAAATATATTTTATTTACATTGTAAGTATTTAGGTTTATTTATTTATTCTTTTCGTGTGTTACCTGTTATCTGCTAAAATGCCTGGGAAAAACTATATTTCACAAGAGGTTTGTGACTACTTTAACTACTATATCCATAAATATAATGGTCCATTCCTCATCCCAGAAGCAAAGAACCCAAACTGTGAAAGTTTTTTAGAGATACTAACACAGGTAGTAACTCTTAAAAAGATTAATAATAATAAAAGAAAATGTATGATATCACAGGCAGTGATTTCAACAATAAGTGGACTAACAAACATTATTGGAGACTTGACAGAGCAAAATAAAGATTTGAAATTAAAGTTAGATAACACACAGTCTGATAGAGATTGTATTAAGCTTTCTGCTTTAACTAACACCATACAGATTGGTAAATTACAACATCAATTAAAATTAACAGAACACAGCAGAAACTAATACTCAAATAAAATTATTGAGTTACAAATGAAAATAAAACAAGAAGAAAAAATAATTAGTGATATTTCTGGGAACAATGCAGATAGTGATCACTTACTGCCCAAAGGAAAAGGCCAAAACAAGTAATAAAACAAGATAAAATGCAAGTGGGCCCTACTAAAAACCCAAGTTCTGTTCCAATTGCCTCTGTCATAATATCTGAGAATTTTAACACCCTGAAAGTTCCTACAAGTTTTTCAAATCAGACTAGGCTGATGACTGAAGCAGATAAAGACATTTTTCAGAAATGGTGGGGCACAATCCCCACAAACAGCTTTAATAACTTTTCACATTGGTTTCTCAAGGGATCTGAAAAAGCCATAAAATTAGGTATGAGCATGCAGGAATGGACATAATTGCTTCAAGATGCCATGGGCCCCTATGCCAACAGGTTATTAGGATTCACCTCAAGCATATCTGATCAGGCTGGGAGAATAGTTAAAACCTTTTTCAATTTTACTAGTCTAGAAAAAGAGATTAGTGAAATTACCATGAGACATCTAGATGGGCCATTTGAAGTAGCAAAAAGAGATTTATTCTGGTGTGTGCTGCGCCAGCCACAGACCAAATGGTCTGGGGGTCACCAGCTCACATACAGAGAGTACTTGAAGCTCTCCCCAGAAAATGTCAGGAGTTTGTAAAGCTGTATGATCCAAACTCCACAAACTTAGATATGGTGCTCACTATAGCTGAGAAGTGGTGGAATTATCACTCATACACCATTAAGGAAATTTATGCAGTGAAGCAGTCACTGGAGAACAATCTGAATATTCACAGGCTGGAATCACAGAGGGGTAACAGAAGGAATGTTTGGGGATATTAGAATAGTAGAGGATCAAATACAGTAAACTGGAGAGACAGGAATTTAAATGGCGATATTACCAGAAGAGAAAACAAGTGTAAAAATTGGAGGCTGAGGCCAAATGAGATAAGCAATAAGGCCAACTTAAGTTATTGGGAACTCAAACAACAAAACAGGAGAATGAGAGATGAAATTGGGTTTCTAAAGAAACAGCTGACAGAGCTGGAGTGCTCAAATTAAATAATTATTTTTTGTTTATAAGCATTTCTTTTTTATGACACGATGAGTCCACGGATCATCTTAATTACTAATGGGATATTCACCTCCTGGTCAGCAGGAGGAGGCAAAGAGCACCACAGCAGAGCTGTTAAATAGCTCTTCCCTTCCCTCCCACTCAGTCATTCTCTTTGCCTACGTTAGTGATAGGAAGAGGTAAAGTGAGGTGTTAGAAAAGATTCTTCAATCAAGACTTTATTATTTTTTTAAGCAGTGCATGATTGTACTGCTTTGTCCTAGGGTGTAGCCGTAGTCCATATCAGTCTCTTCAGTAGAGCTTTGGGGGCCTATCTATCAAGCTCTGTATGGAGCTTGATGCCCCCTGTTTCTGGCGAGCCTGCAGGCTCGCCAGAAACAACAGTTATGAAGCAGCGGTCACAAAGACCGCTGCTCCATAACCTGTCCGCCTGCTCTGAGCAGGCGAACAGACATCGCCGGAAATAAACCCGATAGAGTACGATCGGGTTGATTGACACTCTCTGCTGGCGGCCCATTGGCCGCAAGTCTGCAGGGGGCGGCGTTGCACCAGCAGCTCTTGTGAGCTGCTGGTGCAATGCTGAATACGGCAAGCTTATTGCTCACCGTATTCAGCGAGGTCTGGCGGACCTGATCCGCACTGTCGGATCAGGTCCGCCAGACTTTGTTAAATAGGGGCCATGGTGGCTTTAGAGCAATGGGAACTTGTGGGACATAATTCTCACTGCGCCTCCCATATACTGATGCTGCCCTGCCTCTGGAAAACCTGAGAGATTTTAACTCAGGACTTTCTCTTCATTCACAGGTCCATGTGAGGGATAGGATCTCTCAAACCTGGAATCTGCCTTGCTGCCAGGCAGCATATGAGGTAAGTGCTGACTTGTTTTCTGGGGGGAAATGGAGTCTCAGAGGACACTTAATTTATTTAAAAAACCTCATTATTATTTCATATTCTTCCCTTAGGCATAGGGGACATTTGGGCAGCGTTGCAGCAGGCACTGGGGCTTAAAGAAAATGGTGTCTCAGAAATAAAGAGCACTTTTTTTATTCTGTAAATGAGACAAACCTCGTTATTTTTTTCACAGTCTTTCCTTAGGCATAGGGGACATTTGGGCAGTGTTGCAGCAGGCACTGGGGCTTAAAGGAAATGGTGTCTCAGAAATAAAGAGCACTTTATTTATTCTGTACATGGGACAAGCCTCATTATTATCTTCATAGTATCCCCTTAGGCATAGGGGACATCTGGCATTGTAGCAGGCACTGAGACTTAAAGAGACGGAGTCTCGGAGATAAAGAGCACTTTATTTACTTTATGCTTGGCTCCCTTTAGATATACGGGACATTGCGAAGCGTTGCTGCAGACACTGGGGCTTATTTTTACCGACATAGGTGGTTCCACATCTCCCAGTGGATTTGTAATTTTTGAGCCGACCGGAAGATATCCTTGGCCACGCCCACGATAGGCGTAGAGTAATTGCGCACCATTTTCTGCTCTGTTCAGGGTAACGGGATCTACGCATGCGCATATCATTGCTGCACATATTTTCCTACTGAATCTCTCTGCGTAGCTACTCCGGAGAACGTCTGTACAAGGAATCATAGTTTTACTCGATTCCTGCTTAGAGGACATAAACACCTCAGCAGAAGTGCTGCTGAGGTGTAGGGGTGTTGATACGCTTATTTTTTATTTGTTATTACACAATACTACTTAGATGTTTTTACAGTAAAAAAAAGTTAGTTTTATTATTTAAAGGGACAGTAACGTTTTTAGGTTCTTTTGGCATTATAATAAAATTTTATCTTGGGATGATTAAATTTTGTCAGTTTAATGTTAGACATGGACCTAGAGGTTTTACTATGTGTCACTTACTCAATATGACTTAATGCCAAGCTGGGACCACCAATCCATTTTTCCAATCCTTTTTTCTGTTCCTCATGTATTGAAGGAACTTTAAGATACATGATTAAACTTTTGTTCTGAGCCAACGTTTTCTAATGAAGACATTGTTCAGGACTCTAATAACAATGCTCAATATATAACACAGCTTTGTTCTCAAACGTCCCAGAGTTTACCGCCCTTCCATGCAGTGCCCTGCACTTCCTCTCAAACCCCCGTTGGAGTTAGCGTATGAGGAAAATCAAATATTCAGCAAGCGAGGTTTCTGATGCAGTTGTTGCTATTTCATGGGACCCCTCCCAGAAGCCTGAGGAGGAGGATACCATAGTAGCATCTGAAGGTGAAAGTTTCAGATTCTGCCAGTATAATTGCTCTTGCTGATACTGAAGGTGTGTCTTTCAGGTTTTAGCTAGACCACCTCTTTCTGTTACTTAAGGAGGTTTTAGCTACTTGGAGGACAGCGACTCCATGGTAGTTGTTGTTCCTAAGAAGTCCAGTCAGCGGAACAAATATTTCAAGGTTTTTTTCCTCGATAGACGTGTTTCCGGTACCAAACCGAGCTTCTGAGATCATTGCTAATGACTGGAAGATGTTTCCCATAGCCAACTATGTTAAGGGGGCTTGGCAAACAGTTCCCAAGGTGGAAGGAACCTTTTCCTTCTTGGCTAAGAGATCTACTATTCCTATAAAAGATAGTTGCTCTTTCAAAGATCCTATGAGCAAGAGAGGTTACTCTATAGGATGTATTTACATCAGGGCTCACAATGGCAGCCAGTTGTTTTGCTACCGTCTCTAGTGCGGCGGCATATTGGTTTGATGCTTTGTCTGATGTTATCAGGACAGACGTTTCCCGGGATGAAATCCAGGATATGATAAGCTATTTATCTAATTCCTTTATTACGGATGTTGCCCTTCAAGTTATTAAGCTGGGAGCAAACATTTCAGGTTTTTCTATTTTAGCTTGCAGAGCCTTAGGGTTAAAACCTTGGTCTGCGGATGTGACCTCTAAGCCTAAGCTTTTAGCAATTCCTTACAAGGTGAAGACCTTGTTTGGATCTGGCTTGATGGAAATTATCTCTGATATTTCAGGAGGTAAAGGTCATCTTTGTCCTCAGGATAAGTGAAAGAAACAAAGAGGACAACAGAGTATTTTTTGTTTGTTTCAAAATTTCAAGGGAAATTCCTCCTTTTCCAATCAGTCTTGGAATAAGGGAGACAATCCAAGAAGCCTGCTGTTGAACTGAAGACAGCATGAAGGGCCTGCCCCTGATCCGGGACCGGATCTTGTAGGGAGCAGACTTTTCTTCTTCGCTCAGGTTCGAGATGTTCAGTATCCCCGGGGAATAGAAAGTGTCCCAGGGATACGAACTAGAGAAGGGTTCTTACACTGTGTGGGAGACCTCTCCAACCTGGAAGTGATTGTTCCTATTCTGATACAGGAACAGGGTCTGGATTTTATTCAAATCCGTTCCTGGTTCCCAAAGAAGAGGGAATTTTCAGGCCAATTTTAGATCTAAAGAGTCTAAACAAATTTCTTAAAGTACCGTCCTTCAGGATGGAACCTATTCATTCCATTCTTCCTTTGATCAAAGAGGGTCAGCTTATGACAGTGGTTTTAAAGGACGCGTACCTGCATGTTCCCATTTATAGGGATCATTTCAAGTTCCTAAGACTTGCCTTTCTAGACAAACTCTTCCAATCGTGGCTCCTCCATTCGGTCTTTCCATAGCTCCTAGAATTTTCACAAAGGTTCTGGGATCGCTGTTAGTGGTGCTTCAGTTACGGGACATTGCAGTGGCGTCCTATCTGCACGACATCCCAGTCCAGGCGCTATTCTTACGACAGACAAGATCTATTCACGGACATTATGGTATCTCGGGTGGAAGATAATATTGGAAAAAGGTTCCTTAGTCCCTAATACAAGAGTAATTTTCTTGGGAAATATAACAGTTTCCCTATCAATGAAGATTTTTTCTGACAGAGGTCATGAAATCAAAGATTATCGATTCTTGTCCAGCACTTCAGTCCATTCCTCGGCCATCAGTGTCCCAGTGCAGGAGGTAATCGGGCTGCTGGTGGCGGCAATGTACATCATCCCGTTTACTCGGTTCCCACCTCAGACATTTAATGTTAAGCATGTTCAGGCTATGGAATGGAGATTTGATGGATTTGTCTCCTCAAATACTACTGGGGTAGGAGACAAGGGATTCTCTTTAATGGCGGTTGTCTCTTGATCATTTCTTCCAGGGATCCTGCTTTCGTAGACCATTTTGGGTGATTGTGACAACAATCGCCAGTCTGCTAGGGTGGGGAGCAGTCTGTGGTTCCCTAAGAGTTCAGGGAGTTTGGACTCAGAGTCTGTTCTTTCCATAGACTTCCTGGAACTGAGAGCGATTTTCAACGCTCTTCCGGCCTGACCTCAGTTAGCCTCAGTCCAATCTATTAGGTTCTATTTGGACAACATAACTCCATCCGGAAGTGTTCTCCAGCCTGATTCTCAAGAGAGATCAGCAGGAATTAGATCTCATGGCATCGACAGAATGCCAAGCTCCCGTGATACGGGTCGAGGTCCAGGGACCCCCAGGCGGAAAGGATGGATGCTCTGGCGGTTCCTTGAACCTTCAGTCTAGCATATCTTTTTCATCCGTTTGATTTCTTCTTCATGTTATTGCTCGAAGCAAGTAGGAAGGGCCATCAGTAATTCTCATTGCACCTGCTTGGCCTCACAGGAATCGGTATGCAAACCTGGTGGACATGTCACTGCCATCTTGGAGACTTCTGTTAGGAAAGGACCTTCTAATTGAGGACCCTTCCTTCACCAAACTCTAGTTTTTCTCTGAAGCTGTCTGCTCGGAGATTGAACGCTTAATTTTATTAAGCAGGGTTTTTTTCTGACTCTGTCAGACCATGATTCATGCTCATAAGCTTGTATCTAGAAGGACTTACCATCAGGGCGTATATATCTCTATTGGTGGGAATCCAAAAGCTACTCATGGAGTAGAGTTACGATTCCTAGAATTTTGTCTTTTCTCCAAGTCGGATTGGAGAAAGAGTTTATCTACACTGTAGAGTGTCATACTTTTTGCATATGAGTCTGCTGGACAGCAGCCTCTGGGGAGCGTTATGGCTCATTACACGAGGGCCGTTGTTTTCTCATGGGCATTCATATATGAAGCTTCTATGGAACAGATTTGCAAGGCGGCAACTTGGTCCTCTCTTCACACTTTTTCAAAGTTATATAAATTTGACCTAGAGGGTCGGGTCTCGACCTTATCTATTTTTGTTACGCAAATGTCTGGTGGATGTCCCAGATGTTTAATCATTTTGTCAGGCCTTGGTCAAAATCAGGCCTTTGTTCAAATCAATTACTCCCCCATGGAGTCTGAATTTAGTTCTTCCAGGGGCTTCGTTTGGTCCTAGACATTCCTTAGAGATTTCATGGTTATCCTGTAAAGTTTTATTTCTTCTACTCGTAGAGTGTCAGAGCTCTCAGCATTACAGTATGAGTCTCCTTACCTTATTTTCCATTCGGATAAGTTAGTTTTACGTGCTATATTAAGTTTTTTTCCTAAGGTTGTTTCTGATCAGAACATTGATCAGGAGATTGTTGTTCTTTTCTTGTATCCTAATCCTTCTTTTTAGAAGGAACGACGTCTGCACAATTTGGACGCGGTTCGTGCTTTAAAGTTTTATCTTTTCTTCAGCTGAGGCCGTTTTTTTTGGAAAGAAAGGTTCTTCAAGCAGTGGTGCTTTTCGTTTAGGTTACCTGTCTTGTCCCTCCCGCATCATCTGTGTACTCTAGCTTGGGTATTGAATCCCATTAGTAATTAAGATGATCCGTGGACTCATCGTGTCATAAAAAAGAAAATTTATGCTTACATGATAAATTTATTTCTTTTTTCACATGATGAGTCCACGGCCCGCCCTGTTCTTGTAAGACAGGTTGTGGGTTATTGTAAACTTCAGACACCTCTGCGCCTTGGCTTTTCCTTTCTTTCCTTAACTTTGGTCGAATGACTGGAGTGGGAGGGAAGGAAGGAGCTATTTAACAGCTCTGCTGTGGTGCTCTTTGTCTCCTCCTGCTGACCAGGAGGTGAATATCCCATTAGTAATTAAGATGATCCGTGGACTCATCGAGTCAAAAAAGAAATACATTTATCAGGTAAGCATACATTTTCTTATTTGTTTGCAGTGCATTTGTATCATGTTATGTGTACTTTAGTTTTAAGTTCAATTAATAATTTTAATTGTTTTCATTATTAAGTTTTAAATGCCAATATTTAGAATGCATAGTTAATTGATGCATTTTCTTTCAAAAAAACCCAAAAACAAATAACATATACCTCCACTCCATTGTGATTAGTTTTGGGAGGCCACATGCAATAAAATTTCAATGTAAACTGTCTGAAGTCTTATTTTGCAGGAAGAAAACCAATTAAGATAGAAGGCTTCTCACCTTTCCTTCCAGCTTTTCCCAATAACACATATTATAGATTGTAGTTTTTCAGGTGTCATCAGGACTGATCTAACCAAGAATCTATGATGCTGGCGTTGAACAAATTAAATAAGTATAAAATGTATCACAATGGAGATGTAAAATTGGACATTAGGCCAAAATAATATATAGTGTAAAGGGGTAAATAATAATATAGGACAAGCAACATAAGTTTAAAGGTACACTATACCCAAACATTTTCTTTCATGATTAAGGTAGAGAATACAATTTTAAACAACATTCCAATTTACTTCTATTACCTAATTTGCTTCATTGTTTAGATATACTGTAATGAAGAAATAGCAATGCACACAGTGAACCAATCACATGAGGCATCTATGTGCAGCTACCAATCAGCAGCTACTAAGCATATCTAGATATGCTTTTCAGCAAAGAATATCAAGAGAATGAAGCAAATTAGATCATAGAAGTAAATTAGAAAGTTGTTTATAATTGTATGCTCTTTCTAAATCATGAAAGAAAAAATTGGGGTTTCATGTCCCTTTAAGTAAGGGGGCGAGTGGGATGATGCAATGATAGAGGCACATCCCAACTTGAAGTTTATAACTGTGAATGTGGTTTCTACTGCAGATGGAGTGTTGTAGTGTGAAGTAAATATATGCCTGGTTTTAACCCTTTAAGGACACAGCTTTCAGTTTGCTCAATTGTTTTATGACGGAAAAATTCTGTCATATGTCCTTAAGAGGTTAATTTCTTTTCATTCCTTTGGGTCTTGGAAAAAACAAAGTGGTTCAAAGAGAGACGATTGGTAAAGCAAAAGCAAGGACCAGATGCCAAAAGATGACAACAAAGAACTTCACTGAACCATTATAACTTTTGTTTTACAGGCACAATTCACACTTTATTAATAAAGATTTTACTACACGCATACCCATCTAGTGTACCCACACTCACACACTCATACATGAACTTTTAATTTTTTACCAATTTTAAGACTATTGTATAAATGTTGCTAATGGGGTTTAGCATAGGAATTTGTGTCTATGTATAATATTGAGTGCAATTTTTTTTAATGAATTGTATAAAGTTAGACTAGGAATTGACAGTCCTAGGAAAGTACAGAAGAGCTTGTATCGCCGAGGGAATGATATTCCTAAGGGATGGTGGGAGAATTTTCCCTGTAAGGTTTTCACTCCCTCTGTGTTCTTCTGTACTAGTGGGTATAACTAAGAAAACGGGGCAACATAGGAGAAGAAAAAGTGAGGGAATGTGGTGACATAGCTTACTGACCTAGCTGTTATTAAAATCCCTACCCCCAGATACACCTTTCTCTCTGAACTAAATACACTCCCAATAGTCTTTGACTGGCATTTGATAAACCACTCCCTATTGAATTGGGGTATAGAAAAATGGGAACACTCTCTACCCCTCTCTTTCTTATCCTGTTCCTGAAAGGATGGCTGATTTTGGACACACTGGAGAATGTGGCTATGTATATTCCTTGGATAAAATCCTGTGATTATTTTAGCAGTGTTGCAGAAATTGTAGTAAAATTGCCCTGTCTTAATTATTTGGACTGTTTTGCTGTAAAATAGATGTGTGTGTGTATATATATATATATATATATATATATATATATATATATATATATATATATATATATACCTGTAAATCTTTCTCTTATTAACATAAGACATAAGCTCACAGGAGCGAGCTGCACTTAGTCTTATGGCGCGGTCGGGCCGGGCTTTGACTATACAGCTGGCCCGATGCGCTGACTAAATATTACAGACCCGCTCAGCAGAGAGCGGGTCTGTAAAAGCGCCGTAATTTTTACATATTTAAAGAGAAAAAAGGCTATTAGAACTATAGCACTTAAATAATGTTATATAATTCTGCACTATGTGCAGAATTATATAACATTATTTTTAAGGTTTACTGTCCCTTTAAGTCAAAAAGGGTTATTTAATTCTTTCAAAATTTAAAAACTGTCAGATCAGCAGCTATGTTCTGCTTTTACTATAATTAAAAATGCGAGGAAAAATCTCTAGTCCTTTCATGTATTTTTTAAAAAAAAACTTTTTTCAGCAAAACTCTGTTAATCAATACTAAGCTATACTATACCAATAATGAGCATTTCTAATTTTCATAATTGCGGTATTTTTCTACATTTCCGTAGTTATAATTCTTAATGTTTAACACCTAAATATGTATCAATGATTAAGATACATTGTCTTAGTTAAACTAAGTTACTATTTTACCCCAAGTATAGAATGTAATTCAACTGATGATCCCTACCCCGAGATAAGAGGTACTCTATAAACTAAAACTGGTGAGAGGTAGGGAGTTGGCTTTTGTCTGGCCTCACGTGGGCCTGAGCGTATGGGGGGGGGGATTCAGCGGGCAAGAGCCGCTCGAAATGGGGGGAAAAAGGGAGGGCGGAGCCAGTTAGGATGCTGGAAAGGTAAAAACTACAGGGCCATTAAACTTAATAGTGTAAAGAGCTCTAATATGGGGATTGAATATCAACAGTGCTGTGGTCAGTAACTATGCGAAAACTGGGAAATGAACCACTAGGTTAGCTACCCAGAAGAAATACCATTCTAATAACGTTGAACTAGCTCAGTGGGGTCAAGGATCACCCTGATGAAACATAAATATAAACCCATATATCTAGCAAAAAAAGTTTCGGGTATAGACCAATGCATGGTCAGATCTGGTAACTGTAGTATATATAAAATAAATTTGGCTAATGATAATGGTTTGAATTAGGTATACACAAGCTGTGCCTATATACTAGAGGCTCTTTATTAAACTTGTTACTATACACACGCTGTACTCATTTACAAGAGGCACTGTATTATACTTATTACTATATCTAAGCTGTACCTATATAGGTGAGGCACTGTATTAGACTTGGTACTATACACAAGCTATACCTATACACTAGAGGGCACTGTATTAGATTTGTTACTATACATAAGCTGTATCTACATACTAGAGGCTCTGAATTATACTTGTTGCTATACACAAGCTGTACCTATATACTAGAGACACTGTATTAGACTAGTTACTATACCCAAGCTGTACCTATACATTAGAGGGCACAGTATTATACTTGTTACTATACACAAGCTATACCTATATACTAGAGGTCCTATATTAGACTTGTTCCAAATGCAAGCTGTACTTGTTTACTAGAGGCCACTGTACTAGATTTGTTGCTATACACAAGCTGTCCCTTCATACCAAAGGCACTGTAATGATAAACATCAGTAGAGTACCTAGCCTCCGACCTGTAATAGATAGAGGGGATGAGATACAGAATTATCTGTGCTTTGTGCTGCATTAAATTGCCCTAAAAATTAACTTTAAGAGATACAAAAATATGGGGCAATTAAAGAGTATTATGACATGCTAAGTATAAATTTTGAGGTATTATACTTGATACTATACACCCTATCCAAGAATAACATGTCGATGAATTAGTAAAATCTCCTCAGCTAGCAGAACATTGGGTTAGGAAAATGGGGGTAATTATACAGCCCTCAAGTAAACTGGAAAAGCGGCATATTAAAGTATATATCAAAATAAGGGAAATAGTAGTAGCTATAAAAGCTTGTCTAGTATCTCAGTCAATATATTAAAACAGTGTCACACTAGGCAACCTATGCAATGATTAAGTGTTAACCTTCAAAAAAATAAACAATATAGAGAGAACCGAATAAAATTCCAGGGACATGCAGTAAAGACAATATAAGTAGCACCTGCTTAAATCTAGATATTATATATGCATGCACAGACTAAATTGCAAAATGCACAACTACTGCACCTTGCCTATATGAAATATTTAGGTCTCTCGAAAAGATTAAGCATTACATAAATATAACAATATGATGCTAAACAGACACTCTATACTAAAACATTGCGCATAGACTCCTAGATTACTGCATATCCCAGTGGGCTGCTGTTTTGTTACATGGGGTTATGTATGCCTCCAAAAAAAAACATACCACAGTAAAGATAATCTAAATGTACTACAATATCTCCAGGTGAAAGCAATGTGACACTAGAGGGTTAAGTTAGTGAGGTCAAAATAGCTATGCATATAAATGGGCAAAAACATCTTTAACTAACCCTTTGTTCTTGGATATATAAGGCCTCAAAACATACGTGAGCAAACTAACATAACAAGTAATGTCAGACTATTGCAAAGTATAGCAAACATAACAAGAGGGCACTAGTGACGCCCAAGAGACATAATCTAGTTCTCTAAGTCTCAGAGTAGTAACACGTCCACTGGAAAGCTATCTATTATAAATTTAGGTAACTTACAAAAACATAAACAATAGCAATAGTTAACATCTATATTGCTACTAAGTACTAATAGCATACTTAGGTATGATACAAAAGCGAATAGCTAAACAGGGATAAGCTCTGAAAGAAATACACATGTGAATAGTGAGGTGGGACATGTAATAGATTTACAGAACTAAAGGTGGTCTATGGTCATGCAAAGCACTTGGTACATAGGAACCATTGTTAAGACATCCGAAAATTAATGCCATGTCAATAGCAATAGTCCGGCGTGAGGAACATTGTACGTATATAATGTAGATGCATTGCGGTGAGAGTCAAAAATAAGATAGTCAAATTAAATTAAGTTATGGGCCAATGCATTGCAACAACTGTCAGGCTGATGGCCCTAAAGTCTAGCTACTACCGGGCTTATGTGTTTACCCCATGCCAGTCTTAAAGCGGCACAAGAACAATGGCGACAAAAACTGGGCCAATCGAAGTATCCACTGCAGTAAACCCAGCAGTGACAGTGAATTGATAAAGTCCGAGGCTATCAGGGTCCAGCAACCAAATGTCATCTTTATGTCACCTTGAATATTATAGTTCCCGGTGTAATGCAAAGATCCTCCGCTCTCTCGCAGGCCAGCCAGAGTTCGTATTACAGCCCATGACTTCTCATATACCTCATCATCACCTACAAAGGGGCCAATCTCCCCGCCTCGGACTTTGGGTACATAGGATTCTGCAAGATGGCCCCTACTCTGTGCAACAAAAACATGTACATCCGTCGTACTATACTCATTGAGCTGCCTCGCAGCTGTGTCAAAGTGTGGCTCCGCTTCCTCTGCATCAGCCCATGGTAAGCTACCCTGAGTTTGCACAACATAGTGCAGTGTTTTGAAGATAGTGGGCCGCAGAGAACTATACTGAGAACTATATTGCTCACAGTAAACCGTTAGGTCCACTGTATTAGGCTCATCTACCCATCTCATTTCCTCTAGGTCTTGAGATACGTCTCCTCCATAATATGGCATACTAGGGGCGCAGAGTCTGGTAGCTTCCTCCGTACCACATGGCATCGATGTCTCTCTCTTTAGGTTCACAGCCCCTCTCAATTCTTCTATGAGTTCTTGGTGGCAGGCTTCCATATAAACTAGTAGGTTGCGTAGCGCCAATGCAATTTGCTTCTCCATAGGTTGACTTAGGTCTGGGTTTGTGTGCAGGAAAAGAAAGGTAGCTCTGATGACAGCCACAGTGCATAGATGTGTTATAAAATGGCGGCTTTCCCCGTGTAATTATCAGATCAGGCCAGAAAAATCCCTGTGCTGTTGCGACGATATACACTCAAACAAAATAGCCTATATCAGTTGCTTCATATTCTAGGGCTAAAGTAAGAGAGGAATTCCAGTGTAGGATTCTATTTCTTATTTCAAATAATAATTTATTTGATCCTGCAGCAGGAGCTCAGGAAAAAGATGTCTTGTTGCTTCAGCTGCTGGCTCCGCCCCCCCCCCCCAAAACATATATTTTAAAAAAATTTTTTACAGGTACTGGCAGACAGCTGCCAGTACCTAAGATGGCGGCAATAGTTAAGGCAGGAAAGGTTTAAAGAGCTGTTTGTAGGGGGTAAGGGATCCTACACTGCAGAAAATATAAAAAAAAATCTTTCTTATAGGTGGCGAGAGTCCACAAGCTAGTTACTAATGGGATATACATTCCTACCAGGAGGGGACAAACTTCAAATGCCTATAAATACACCTCCCACCTCACTCATGCCTCAGTTTTAAAAACTTTGCCTCCTTAGGAGGCGGTGAAGCATGATGTGCTTGATTTCTTCTGTAAAAGGCCTTTCTAAGCATATTGAAACCCAGTTCCTCTCTAAATGCAGTGTTTGTCTGAGGGATGTGAAGGAAGTATTGCTTGATGATACCATGTTTTCACCGATGGGAAAGCTTTTCATAAGGCTCTCTGTAAATCGGTCGCAGGGATTCATCTGCTGCCTCCCTTTATAGATCGACAATATACTCTTGTACCATTACCTCTGTTTATATGTTTCAGTACTGGTTTGGCTGTCTGCTATATGTGGATGGGTGTCTTACACGGTAAGTATATACTTTTATTATATAAGACACTCTCAGCTATGGATTGGGAACTTTTTAAGTAAAGTTGTTATAACTTGTTGGTATACATGCCTTGAGTCAGTAATTTAGTGCCTTTTTTAGGGACTTTATTTGGTGGCTAAATATTTGTCAAGGTTGGTAGAATCTGTGAAACATACAGGTTTTTTTTGTAGCTAGTAATTTATTTATAAATTAGGATACTATGTATTATGTTAGTCTCATTGAATGTTGATTATCACATTTTTATGCAGTATAATAGAAGTATCCATTTAGGCTTTGTTTAGATACAAACTAAATCTTTACCTGTTTTTTGAAGGAAACCACCGGGAGCACAAGGTGTGGTAGGCTTAATGTTAGTTGTATTTGAAATTCGAGTGCAAACGCGCATGTGATGACACTTTATGTAATGCGTGACGCATCATCATTTGGCGCCTTATTTTGGTGCCAAAATTTCCTGCCAAATTTGCAGTTATAAGCTCCGCCCCCAGCTCATTCAGTGTTCTCAGAACTTCATGCAGCATTATTTTATGAATCTGTTTTCTTTCTTATAAATATTCGCTCTGTTTCCCATTCTCTCAAGCCTGTTATATATATCATATATAGGAGCATGGATAAAAATTTACAGAATTTATTTATTTTTTTTCTATTTTTTTATTTTTTTGCAATTATGTCTCAAACTGAACCTGCCTCTGATGTTACCATAGGATTTGAGCTGCATGAACACATGTCTACCAAAGCTAAGTGTGTTTGTTGTAAAAAAGCTGATCTAAATTCTTCAGTTTAATTATGTGGCTCTTGTTTTGACAATTTGTTAAATGCTGATAATATATCTATGAGTACAAATGCACCCACTGTTATTCCATCTCAGTCTTATGTACATAGCATTCCTGCAGAAATGAAAGATTTTATTGCTGCAGCTATAGAGAAGGCAGTGACTGCTATTCCACCTTCAAATAAACGTAAAAAGGTTTTGCAATATTTTTCTAAACCTAGTAAATTAAGTTCTGACCTTTAGCATACTGATGTATCCTCTACTTATGGGGTTTCCTCTGATTCAGAGGACGCCATGTCAGAGACAGATAAAGACAAATGATCTTTTCTTTCATGTAATTGACAAGAATCCATGAGCTAGTGATGTATGGGATATACAATCCTACCAGGAGGGACAAGGTTTCCCAAACCTCAAAATGCCTATAAATACACCCCTCACCACACCCACAATTCAGTTTTACAAGCTTTGCCTTCCTATGGAGGTGGTGAATTAAGTTTGTGCTTGATTTTCTTCTGTTATATGCGCTTCTCAGCATTTTGAAGCCCGATTCCTCTAAGAGTTCAGTGAATGTCAGAGGGATGTGAAGGGAGTATCACCTATTGAATTCTATGGTTTTCCTCGTGGGAAATCTTTTCATAGGTTCTCTGTTATCGGTCGTAGAGATTAACCTCCTACCTGTCATGTCTCATTATGGCAAACTACCACTTTAAGGATATATCTCCTCCCTCTGCAACCTCAATAAAAGGATCATCAATCCCATAATTCTTTGCTTGATTATAGATGTATACTGAGTCTATAACTTTGAGCTCTCCATTATCTATCGTTATTAGCCTAGATATCTAAATTACACATTCCACTGTGTTATCTACAAAAGTTCTCTAAGATCTATTTCTCATTTCCTAAAACTTGTCTCTACAGTATTAGGATCTTATCAACTATAAACTTACTGTTGAATTGTTCGCTGAACTCCTCTCCAGTCATCTCTCCCTAAGGCTGCAGCGTATCACTAACTGTGTTCACACAGAACCGGTGATGTCACCCGAAGCCGACAAGATCAGGACACAGCGCGCAAACATCAGAACACGCTAAGGCCTTAGCACTTGAACACGCTGCTTAAAGAAGTTTCATTCAAGAATCTTTAAACGGACAGGTATGTGAACTTGGATTACGCTATCAACTCGGACTGTTAATATTTGGAACTGTTGCCTCACTCATAAGTTCATTACCGGACTATTGTATAACATTCAAAAAACTGCAATCCCCTTTACAAGTGTATATATTGGATCATACAAATAAATTTCACCTACTCCGTAATCATTATTAGTTCTCACAAATAAGTTTCACCAACTCCTGAGGCATTCAAGGCTAATATATCTAACTTAAGTAAAACTTGCTCAGAGTATTTAACTTTTTATCACTCTGCTTAAGCTTTCTATATTATCAATCCTTAAAGAAACTAATCTCTGAAAAGATTAATCAGCTTATCTATATTATTGAAAGGATTTGTTTGCTTTCTGTGCAGCTTGTGAAAAGATTTCCATGTTTGCATATTTTCTTTTTATAACTGAGTGTCTATCTCTATTTAGCTATAAGATAATTTTGTGCTAAAATCTTACTTGTTTATTTCATAATAAAAATTGCTTCCTTTCTGGTTCCCTTTTTACTAAGACCTGTTTAAAGGGTTGTATTGGAAGCAGACACTCAGATTAAATTAAGTGAATTCCATTACTTAAATGATTACTCAGTTAAAACATAGTGTTAGTCATTTACTAAGTGTAAAGATATATCACACTACCTCCCTTTTCAGATCGACGATATACTCTCATATTCCATTACCTCTACTGATAACTGTTTCAGTACTGGTTTGGCTATCTGCTATATGTGGATGGGTGTCTTTCGGTAAGTATGTTTTCATTACTCACAACACTCTCAGCTATGGTTTGGCACTTTATGTATTAATGTAAAGTTCTAAATATATGTATTGTACTTATATTTGCCATGAGTCAGGTTTATGTATATTTCCTTTTGCAGACTATCAGTTTCAAAATTGGGAAAACATATTTAGGAAGTAATTTTTTCTTACCTGGGGTATAGTCTTTTCTTAAAAATTGACTGTTTTCATTAATTTTTGCGGGCAAAATTAGGCTAGTACAATGCCTGTTGTTCCTTCAACATCTAATGTACATGATATCCCTGTGAATATAAAATATTTTATTGCTGATGCGATTCAGAAGGCTTTGTCTGCTATTCCGCCTTCTAATAAACGTAAAAGGTATTTTAAAACTTCTCATAAAGTTGATGAAATTTCAAATGACCGACAACATACTGAATTATCCTCCTCTGCTGAGGATCTATCTGATTCAGAAGATCCTACCTCAGATATTGACACTGACAAATCTACTTATCTCTTTAAGATGGAGTATATTCGTTCCTTGTTAAAAGAGGTGTTGATTACTTTGGATATTGAGGAAACTAGTCCTCTTGATATTTAAACTAGTAAACGTTTGCATTTTGTTTGTAAACCTCCTGTGGTTACTCCAGAGGTTTTTCCAGTTCCTGATGCTATTTCTGATATGATTTCAAAGGAATGGAATAGGCCTGGTACTTCTTTTATTCCTTCTGCTAAGTTTAAAAAGTTGTATCCTTTGCCAGCAATTAGATTGGAGTTTTGGGGAAAAATCCCCAAAGTTGATGGGGCTATCTCTACTCTTGCCAAACGTACTACTATCCCTATGGAAGACAGTACTTCCTTTAAGGACCATTTAGATAGGAAACTTGAATCTTATCTAAGGAAAGCTTATTTATATTCTGGCCATCTTCTCAGGCCTGCCATGTCTATGGCTGATGTTGCAGCTGCATCAACTTTTTGGTTGGAAAGTTTAGCGCAACAGGAAACAGATAATGCTAATCATTTTATCTGTGATGCTATTTTTTATATAATCAAAATTGATGTTAAATCTATGTCTTTAGCTATCTTAGCTAGAAGAGCTTTGTGGCTTAAATATTGGAATGCTGACATGGTATCTAAGTCTAGATTACTATCTCTTTCTTTCCAAGGTAACAGTTTATTTGGTTCTCAGTTGGATTCAATTATTTCAACTGTTACTGGGGGGAAGGGAGTTTTTTTACCCCAGGATAAAAGATCTAAGGGTAAATCTAAGGCTTCTAAATGTTTTCATTCTTTTCGACAGAATAAGGAAAAGAAAGCCAATCCTTCCCCCAAAGAATCTGGTTCCAATTGGAAACCCTCTTCAAGTTGGAATAAATCCAAGCCTTTTAAGAAACCAAATCCAGCCCCCAAGTCTGCATGAAGGTGCGGCCCTTATACCAGCTCAGCTGGTGGGGGGCAGATTAAAATTTCCAATGAAGGCTCAGGCCTTTCTGAAGTGTGTTTCAGATCTAGAGCTTTCAGGCTCCTCCATTTGAGCCTATGCATTATTTGGATATTAAACTACTTTCTTGGAAAGTGTTGTTCCTTTTGGCTATCTCTTCTGCTAGAAGAGTTTCTGAGTTATCTGCTCTTTCTTGTGAGTCACCTTTTCTGATTTTTCATCAAGATAAGGCAGTTTTGCGGACTTCATTTACATTTTTACCTAAAGTTGTGAATTCTAACAATATTAATAGGGAAATTGTTGTCCCCTCTTTGTGTCCTAATCCTAAGAATTCTTTGGAAAGATCCTTACATTCTCTGGATGTTGTAAGAGCTTTGAAAAATTGAAGCTACTAAAGATTTCAGGAAGACTTCTAGTCTATTTGTTGTCTTTTCTAGTTCTAGGAAAGGTCAGAAAGCTAAGTTCTGCCATTTCCTTGGCATCTTGGTTAAAGCTTTTGATTCATAAGTCTTATTTGGAGTCGGGTCAGGCCCCGCCTCAGAGAATCACAGCTCATTCTACTAGATTAGTCTCCACTTTGTGGGCTTTTAAGAATGAAGCTTCAGTTGATCAGATTTGCAAAGCAGCCACTTGGTCTTCTTTGCATACATTTACTAAATTCTATCGTTTTGATGTATTTGCTTCTTTGGAAGCAGTTTTTGTTAGAAAAGTTCTTCAGGCAGCTGTTTCAGTTTGAATCCTCTGCTTATGTTTTCATTTTTTTTCTTTTCATTTATGAGAAAAACTTATTCTTTTGGTTGTGGATTTAATTTTTTCAGCTGTTTTTATTTTATCCCTCCCTCTCTAGTGACTCTTCTGTGGAGTTCCACATCTTGGGTATTAGGATTGTATATCCCATACGTCACTAGCTCATGGACTCTTGCCAATTACATGAAAGAAAACATAATTTATGTAAGAACTTACCTGATAAATTAATTTCTTTCATATTGGCAAGAGTCCATGAGACCCACCCTTTTTATGGTGGTTATGTTTTTTTGTATAAAGCACAATTATATTTCCAATTCCTTTTTTGATTCTTTTTACTCCTTTTTTCTATCACCCCACTACTTGGCTATTCGTTAAACTGAATTGTGGGTGTGGTGAGGAGTGTATTTATAGGCATTTTGAGGTTTGGGAAACTTTGCTCCTCCTGGTAGGATTGTATATCCCATACGTCACTAGCTCATGGACTCTTGCCAATATGAAAGAAATGAATTTATCAGGTAAGTTCTTACATAAATTATGTTTTTTATTTAAGATAGAATATATTCACTCTCTCTTAAATACTTTGGGTATTGAGTCTAAACCTCCTAATGATAAAGCTAGTAATCATCTAAATTCTGTATTTAAGACTACTGTTATTACTCCTAAAGTATTTCCTATTCCAGACGCTATCTCTAATGTGATTGCTAAAGAATGGTCTAAGTTTGGTACCTCTTTCAACCCTTCTTCTAGGTTTAAGAAATTGTATCCTTTACCTGTGGCCAATTCAGAACTTTGGGAAACAGTTCCTAAAGTTGATTGGGCAATTTCCACTCTTGCCAAACGTACTACTATTCCTAGGGAAGACAGTACTTCTTTTAAGGATACTTTATATAGGAAGCTTGAATCTTATCTATGAAGGGTTATATTTACATACTGGCTATTTTCTTAGACCTCTTATATCTATGGCTGATATTGCTGCTGCTGCTTCTACTTTTTGGTTGGACAGTTTAGCACAGCAGTTGTCTTCAGATTCTGAATTATCTAACATTATTGTTTTACTTTAACATGCAAATCATTTTATTTGTGATGCTATATTTTATGTTATGAAGATCAATGTCAAATCCATGTCATTAGTCATTCTAACTAGAAGAGCTTTATGGCTTAAATCTTGGAATGCTGACATGGGGGCATATTTATCAAGCTCCGAATGGAGCTTGATGCTCCGTGTTTCTGGCGAGCCTGCAGGCTCACCAGAAACAGCAGTTATGAAGCAGCGGTCACAAAGACTGCTGCTCCATAACCTGTCCGCCTGCTCTGAGCAGGCGGACAGACATCGCTTGAAATCAACCCGATCGAGTACGATTGGGTTGATTGACACCCCCCTGCTGGCGGCCTATTGGCCGTGAGTCTGCAGGGGGCGGCGTTGCACTAGCAGCTCTTGTGAGCTGCTGGTGCAATGCTGAATATGGCGAGCGTATTGCTCTCCGTATTCAGCGAGGTCTGCCGGACCTGATCCGCACTGTCGGATCAGGTCCGACAGACCTTGATAAATATGGGCCATGGTGTCTAAAACTAGATTATTATCTCTCTCTTTTCAAGGTAAAAATCTTTTTGGTTCATGTCACGAATACCTCATGATTTAGCTGCTAAGGGGTTAATACTCTTTAGCCTGTGAGCTAAAAAAGATTTGTTTTCAAGAAGAATTGTGTCCTGTGTCTGTTTGTGTTTTCTTTGAAGTGCCAGGAGTCTCATAAATCCTCTGTAGTATAAACAGAATAGAGCTTTATGGTTCAGACTGTCAGCAGAGGGCATGATACAAAACAGTGCTTCAGTCCCAGAAACTGATAAGGTCAATAAAAGGACATTGGTACAATATAGATATGTGTTTAAAACATGTTATTACATTAAATGAAGGGAAATATGACAACCCTGTCATCTGTCTGTGTTTTTCCTTAGATTTTTCCCTTTAATAAATCATAAGTGGTGGCTGCATGGTTAGTTTAGTAGTGGGTGGCATTAAAGGGGAGTTTTGGGTATTTCTTCTAAGTCTAGTACAGACTAGAGAGTGTTGTTAACCCTTGCACCCACTGAACTAAATCACAAGCTTGCCTGGTGTTGCTAGATTGTGACATATTAGTGACAGTAGAAGGGGTCTGATAACCCTTTTTGTGCCAAACAAGTGACTGGCGCAGGGTTGGTTAACCTTGGTTCGTCACAAATTGGTGGGCAGCGGTGTAGATAATTTTTTATTAGATTTTAGTGCTTGTGGATTTGCTAGTGTGAAAATCCCGGTACTAAAAGAAATTGTTTCTTACAATTTCCAAAGGCTAAAACTCAGTGCATTATATAGTCACACATTGCAAACAGTCCCCTTCCCTATTCTCTGTTTTTCTTTTCTATTTTATTTTTACTATGGAGACATATAAGGAGCAGACTAAAGAAATGCTGGCACTGTTTTGCCAGGAGTGTGATATCCCATACTGTGGAAAGAACAAAGATGGACTAATAGAAGCTCTTTTTGAATATGATAACAGCCTGTAATGATATGTGAACAAGTGGTGTGTAAAGTTCTGGTACCTAGTATCCACTATTGTAGGACCACTCAGCCTCACACCAAACCTTGGATTCACACAGATCTAACTTATAGGAATCCGGTTTTGCTCATTGAACTGAGGGTCACTACTGCAGGGTACAGAGTGAAAACGGAGCTGTCACGCAACCAAATAAAAGAAAGAGATGTACCTAATGATAGATAGGACTATGTGACAAGGTTACAATTAAATGTAAATATGATAGAAGATGCTGCAATATAAGGTAGGCAGGTAAAATGAAAAAGAGATAAGTTTGGTTAATAAAGCTCAAGCACAGAATGAGTTTGATGGAGCTTATACCAAAACAGAGTTCAAAGATAGTCAATGAAATCACAGTATGAAACTGAAATACTTGAGGAGATGGCAGTAAACAGATAGTTAATTTGGAATATGCAGATATTATTGGTTATGGGAGTCTGGTGAGATAATGAGCAAACACAGTCAATATGCTTAGATGAAATGAAGCAACAAGCGTGTCAATGAATTCAAAGATCCACATAAGCATGCAATGAGTTATGGCAGGTAATGATGTTATTCACAATTGGAGGTAGCAAACAGTCAATAAGCGTAATGGTAATGAAATAGTAAATATGAAAGTCAATGTAATATCCAGCAATGTTATAAAGTGAATACAGACCAAATCCAAGTTGTACTTCAGGAACAGCGCGGGAGCAAATGCGGTTAATACTGTTACCCTTGAAGGAGAGAGTGAGAGAGGCGCGGACGTTTTTGAGCGTCTTGAGCATCATGTAGTATTTGTTTTACATTAGCGAAACCATTAACCAAGGTGTTGATCTTGTCATTAACAACTGGTATGGGTGAGGTGTTAGAAGTATGAATATCGTAAGAAGGATGGAATCCATAGTTGAGGAAAAATTGAGTCATTTTAGTAGAGGAATTTATCATATTGTTGTGAGCAAATTCAGCAGTAGAAAGGAGTGAATGCCAATTGTCTTGTTCTAGGGAACAATAACAACGGAGGTACTGCTCCAAAGCTTGATTTGTTCTCTCAGTCTGCCCGTTGGTCTGAGGGTGGAAAGCTGTACTAAGCTTTCTAGAGATGTTAAGAGATTGACAGAGATGATTCCAAAACCTAGAAGTAAACTGTGAACCCCTGTCTGTAGTAATGGAATTTGGTAGACCATGCAGTTTGACCACATGATCTATGAAAAGAGTAGCAGTTTCAGAAGCTGTAGGTAGACCTCTATGCGGCAAGAAATGGGCCATTTTAGAGAAGAGATCAACGACCACCAGAATAGTGTTGAAGTTTGCAGAAGGTGGGAGATCAACTATATAATCCATGGCAACGTCCGCCCAGGGTCTTTCTGGTATGGGAAGAGAGAGAAGATATCCATATGGACGTTTATGTTGATGTTTTTTAGTAGTGCAAAGGAAGCAAGAGTTGATATATTGAGTAACAGTTTCAGACATCTTGGGCCACCAATAGTTCCTTGAAAGAACATGGAGAGTCCTATGAACCCCAGGATGACCTGCTAATATGGAGTCATGAGCTGCTGCCAACACCTGATTCCTAAGAGCCATAGGTATATAAAGTAGATCTTTATGATAGAACAGTCCATCAGAATGTTTATCTAAATTGAGATGAGATATGGAAGAATCCTCCTTTAGTTGTAGCTTTAGTGTTACCAAAAAATCATTGGTTAAACAAATGATCCTATCCTCAGGTATCACAGCGGCTGGAGCCAGGTGATTTTCTGGTTTAAGAGGTATACGTGAGAGAGTATCCGCCTTGAGATTTTTTGAGCCAGGACGATAAGTGATCACATAATCAAAACGTGAGAAGAAGAGGCTCCAGCGAACTTGACGAGAAGTTAAGGTCTTATTTATCTTCAAGAACTCCAAGTTACGATGATCGGTATAAATAGTAATAGGATATTTTGCTCCTTCTAGAATATGCCTCCAGAACTCCAATGCGGATTTGATGGCCAGCAATTCCTTATCACCAATGCCGTAGTTAATCTCAGCTGAACTCATGACACGGGAATAGAAGGAAACTGGGTGTAAAGGCTCTTTTTGGGAGACCCTCTGGGACAGAACAGCCCCGATAGCAAATTCAGAAGCATACACCTCAAGCGTAAAATGACAACTGGGATCTGGGAATTGCAGTATGGGAGCTGAAGTAAATTTATTCTTCAGGGTGGTAAAAGAATCATCAGCTTTACTATCCCATGAGAACTTCACATGTTTTCTAGTTAGACTAGTTAAAGGTCTAACAATGTGTGAGAAATCTTTAATGAATTTTCTATAAAAATTCGCAAATCCAAGGAATCTCTGGACATCTTTTTTGCAACTGGGTGCTGGCCATTTGAGAATGGCTTCTACTTTACTGGTTTCCATGGTTATCCCAGAGGGGGAGATAGAATAACCCAAAAAGGATATAGTGTTAGTATTAAATATACACTTCTCTAGTTTGGCGTAGAGATGATGAAGCCTTAAACGAGATAACACTAATTTTACATGTGATAGATGGTTAGTATAAGTATCTGAATAAACAAGAATGTCATCTAAGTAGATAACAATACAGACATCCAAAAGGTCATGAAAGACATCATTTATAAAGCACTGGAAAGTGGCTGGGGCGTTGCAGAGCCCAAACGGCATTACTGTATATTCATACAGACCGTAACGTGTACGAAACGCCGTTAACCACTCATCCCCTGCTCTCATCCTGATCAAATTGTAAGCGCCCCTAAGATCAAGCTTGGTGTATATGGTGGCACCTTGCAAACGTTCAATTAGTTCAGGAATGAGAGGCAGGGGGTATCTGTTTTTCTTAGTGCATTTATTCAGTTGTCTGTAGTCTATGATCGGGCGTAAACTACCATCCTTGTTTTTCACAAAAAACATAGCAGCGCCCGCTGATGAAGTAGATGGTCGTATAAACCCTTTTTTCAGGTTTTCGTCTAGATATTCTTTAAGGTGAGCCAGTTCAGGCTGAGATAGAGGATAAATGTGACCATAGGGTATAGTACTATTAGGAATCAGATCAATAGGACAGTCGTAACTTCTGTGTGGTGGAAGTGTGGCTGCCTCAGCTACGTCAAAAACATCTGCATATTCCTTATAACAATCTGGTAGTGTGCCTGTAGCTACATGACAGAGTGTATGAGAGTCAGAACAAGATTGTTTACAAAACTGAGAGTCAAAAACTATTGTCGCATCTGTCCAGGATATACTTGGATTGTGTTTGGACAACCATTGTATACCAAGTATCATAGGATAGACAGAGCTTGGCAAAACATCAAATGACATCTGTTTTGTATGCCCAGAATCTGAGGTAACTGTAAGTGGAACTGTGTGGTGTGATATAGGACCTGAACTAAAAAAAGAACCGTCCACCAAACGAATGGCTAATGCTGCACTCTTTTTTATTAGTGGTATATTGTGCTTAACAACAAAATCTAAATCTATGAAATTCCCAGATGCTCCAGAGTCAATTACGGCTTGCACGTCTGTCTTCTGATGATCCCACTGTAATGAGAGAGGGATTGATAAATGGGGTGAACTATTGTTAACCAAATTCACAGTGTGGTTGTAACTCAATCTCTTACCCTTCTTTTGACGAAGGAGAGATGGGCAATCCCTTACGCCATGATATTTCTCAGCGCAATATAGGCATAGGTTCAGCAGTTTGCGTCATGCTTTCTCTTTGGCCTTTAGTGGCCCTCTAATCACAGCAACATCCATAGGTTCATCTGCACTCCTGGCAGAATGGGAAGGGAGATTGGAGTGATATGGGGTATATTTCCTAGATGTGTTATCAGCTGTGGACTTCTCAGACTTCCGTTCCCTGAGTCTACGGTCAATACCAATACACAGAGTCATTAGAGCCTCAAGGTCGTCTGGTATTACACCTCTGGCTAGTTCGTCTTTTAAAGAATCAGTCAGACCCAAACGAAATTGATTCCTCAAGGCCGGATTGTTCCATAGGGTATCAGGAGCCCACCTCTTGAAGTCCGTTATGTACTCCTCTACCATCCTTTTCCCTTGGCGTAAGGATCTTAAAGCTGTTTCAGCAGTACTCTGCTTGTTATGATCCTCATATAGAAGGGACATTGCAGTGAAAAAGGAATCAAGGGAGTTTAATATGGGGTCATCAGTTTCATAGAAGGCGTTGGCCCAGGATCTAGCTTCTCCACGCAAGAAAGAAATTACAGTGAGGACACGTATTCTATCAGTGGGATAAGACTTTGGTTTCAGAGTAAATAAGAGAGTGCAAGAATTACTGAAATCTCTAAACATAGTCCTATCCCCAGAGAATTTCTCAGGGGGGCTAACGACAGGCTCAGGTGTGGTCTCAGAAGTGGGAGATTTATTTGTCATGTATTGGTTAATAAATTTCCTAATATTTTGGTTCTCAATCTGTATCTCTCTTAAGCCTTGTATCATATTGTCCATACTTTGGGCTAAAGAACCCACTCTGTTTGAAAGCTCACTTAGCTCCATGATAGTGGATAGAGGTACTATATGGGCTTGGTAATATGTAATGATACGTGTTATGTAGTAGAACAAGTGGTGTGTAAAGTTCTGGTACCTAGTATCCACTATTGTAGGACCACTCAGCCTCACACCAAACCTTGGATTCACACAGATCTAACTTATAGGAATCCGGTTTTGCTCATTGAACTGAGGGTCACTACTGCAGGGTACAGAGTGAAAACGGAGCTGTCACGCAACCAAATAAAAGAAAGAGATGTACCTAATGATAGATAGGACTATGTGACAAGGTTACAATTAAATGTAAATATGATAGAAGATGCTGCAATATAAGGTAGGCAGGTAAAATGAAAAAGAGATAAGTTTGGTTAATAAAGCTCAAGCACAGAATGAGTTTGATGGAGCTTATACCAAAACAGAGTTCAAAGATAGTCAATGAAATCACAGTATGAAACTGAAATACTTGAGGAGATGGCAGTAAACAGATAGTTAATTTGGAATATGCAGATATTATTGGTTATGGGAGTCTGGTGAGATAATGAGCAAACACAGTCAATATGCTTAGATGAAATGAAGCAACAAGCGTGTCAATGAATTCAAAGATCCACATAAGCATGCAATGAGTTATGGCAGGTAATGATGTTATTCACAATTGGAGGTAGCAAACAGTCAATAAGCGTAATGGTAATGAAATAGTAAATATGAAAGTCAATGTAATATCCAGCAATGTTATAAAGTGAATACAGACCAAATCCAAGTTGTACTTCAGGAACAGCGTGGGAGCAAATGCGGTTAATACTGTTACCCTTGAAGGAGAGAGTGAGAGAGGCGCGGTACACGCGCTGCAGGAACGCTGAGATGCCGGGTGTGACGTCACACACACCAGGAGTAGCGAAAGTAAGAGTACTGCAGCTAAACTTTTGGTTCCGGTTTGAATGCGGTATCTGCAGGAGACGTTTTAGTTATTCAGGTAGAGAGAAGCTGAGTTGGTAGTGCTCAGCAGAGTTTCACTGGAGTAGGTAAATAATCCCCTTATTCAGCGGAAAGGGCTAGGTTTCTCTCGCAGCAGTCACGTATAGTAACAAAAGCAAATTACCAAGCAGGGAGCATAGAGAGGAGGGGCCTTAAATAGGGTACAAGGAGTAAGATTTAAAGGAACAGGCTTATCATGAACAAATCCCTGACACAGCCAAGGCACCACAGATGAAGCCTCAGGAGAGGTGTCTGCAGCTGTGGGCAGTGATTCATCAGGATCTGGGGATCCATTGGACTGTTATTTACAAACTGTTCTGAAACATATGGGCTCAGTGGATTCAAGTTTGCGCATGGAATGGATTACAAAATTTTATGAGAGACAGGTGGCTGTGGCTGAGAGAGAGGCAGCTGTGGAAGCAGCTGAGAGACAGGCGGCTAGGTAAGCTGAGAGAGAGTCTCTGGCAGCTGAGAGACAGGCTGCTGAATGACAGGCTGAGAGAGAGTATCAGCTACAGCTTGTACGGTTGGAGAGAGGGATGGTCTCACCTGTTGTTAGGGAACCTAGAGACCCACCTGTTCCCAGAGTGCATGCAGAGAATTTTCCCACTCTGGAGAAAGATGGTGATGTGGATGTATTCCTGCGTAGCTTTGAGAAAGTTTGCAGACAGTTCCAGCTGCCAAGGGAGCAGTGGGCCAAGTATCTTACCCCTGGTCTGAAAGGTCCTGCACTGGAGGCTTTTGCTGAACTACCCCCAGAGTTTGATCAGGACTCCATGATGATTCCATTAAAGCTGCACTGCAGAGGAGGTATAATCTTACTCCTGAAGTATACAGGAAGAAATTCCGTTCTCTGCAGAAAGATACGTCAAAGAGCTACACTGCAGCTGTTAGAAACCTGAGGACAGCCTTTAAACAGTGGATCAGAGGGCTAAAGGTTGCCACTGTAGAAGAGCTGGAAGATCTGATAGTGAAGGAGCAATTTATGCAGCTGTGCCCAGTAGAAGTTCAAGAATGGGTTTTGGATCGTAAACCCATAACAGCATTGGAAGCTGGTGAGCTGGCTGATTTTTACACAGCCAACAGGTCACCAGGGAATGGGAGAAAATCCTTTGTTAAGGGGGGATCCACCTGGAAAGGAGCTGCTGCACGACCCCCCCTCACAAAACCTGTTGTGCCTTTGTTTAACGTGTCTGTTCCCTCTGGGAAAGGAGGGGTGAGTGCTGCACCTGGGCAGGGGGATACCCGCAGGTGTTTTGCTTGCAACAAAGTGGGCCACATCAGCTCCACTTGCCCAGAGAAGATTAACTTGGTGCAATCAGCTGGAGTGGGTAATCCCTCAGAAGTACCAGCATCTGTTTTGTTTGTTACACGTCCAGAGGAAAGCAACCAGGAGAATTTGCAACCTGTGCTCGTTGGAACTAAGGTAACACTTGGGCTTTGGGACACAGGCGCAGCAGTGACTCTTGTGCGTCCAGGGATGGTGAGCTCTAAAGACATTATTCCTGGCAGGACTGTAGCAGTTAAAGGGATTGGGGGAATGCAACTTGCAGTGCCTATGGCACATGTATATCTTGAATGGGGAGCGGGGAGAGGTTTAAGAAATGTGGGGGTATCTGAAAATATTCCTAATGATGTTTTACTGGGTACTGATCTGGGTAGATTGTTATCTGTTTATGTGCCTGACAATGCTACATGTGACCTAGTGACATTAGTTGTAGACCCTTATGTGAAAAGAGCTGTGTGTAAAAATGCTCAGAGACATTCTGACCAGGAGGGAGGACAGAGTGCATGTGTGTAAAATGCTGTGCCTGAACTGGGGGTGTCTGTGCTGAGATGTGAACCTGCAAGAGGAGAGACTGACTGGGGGGAATGACGGATAGATGGTGTGTGTCTTCCTGTGATTAAACCAGCAGTATCTGCAGAATTAAAGTTAACTGTACAGTGTGAGACTGACGGGGGAGAAAGGCAAATAGACTGTGACTCAGATTGAGCTCGCATTCTATTGGCTGTTCCGATCAGCCAATAGAATGCGAGCTCAATCTGATTGGCTGATTGGATCAGCCAATCAGATTTTCCTACCTTAATTCCGATTGGCTGATATAATCCTATCAACCAATCGGAATTTGAGGGATGCCATCTTGGATGGAGGAGCCTTCATTCGGCGAGTAGGCGTCGTTGAAGAGGATGGATCCGCGTCGGCTGGGAAGAAGATGGCTCCGCTCCGGATGGATGAAGATAGAAGATGCCGCCTGGATGAAGATGTCTGCTGGTCCGGATGTCCTCTTCTGCCCCATCGGATGAAGACTTCTGGACGGATCGGATATTGCCCGGCTGGGTGAACACGGCTAAAGGTAGGGTGATCTTCAGGGGGTTAGTGTTAGTTTTTTTTAAGGGGGGTTTGGGTGGGTTAGAATAGGGGTATGTGGGTGGTGGGTTGTAATGTTGGGGGGGTATTGTATGTTTTTTTTACAGGTAAAAGAGTTGATTACTTTGGGGCGATGCCCCGCAAAAAGCCCTTTTAAGGGCTGGTAAAAGAGCTGATTACTTTTTAATTTAGAATAGGGTAGGGACCTTTATTATTTTGGGGGGAGTAGGTGTAATTAGCCTAATATTCTTGTAATCTTTTTTTATTTTTTGTAATTTAGTGTTTGTTTTTTTGTAATTTAGTTTAGTTTATTTAATTGTATGTAATTGTAGGTAAATTATTTAATTAATTTATTGACAGTGTAGTGTTAGGTTTAATTGTAACTTAGGTTAGGATTTATTTTACAGGTAATTTTGTAATTATTTTAACTAGGTAGCTATTAAATAGTTAATAACTATTTAATAGCTATTATACCTAGTTAAAATAAATACAAAGTTGCCCGTAAAATAAATATAAATCCTAAAATAGCTACAATGTAACTATGAGTTATATTGTAGCTATATTAGGGTTTATTTTACAGGTAAGTATTTAGCTTTAAATAGGATTAATTTATTTAATAAGAGTTAATTTATTTCGTTAAATTTAAATTATATTTAACTTAGGGGGTTGTTAGGGTTAGGGTTAGACTTAGCTTTAGGGGTTAATAACTTTATTAGAGTAGCGGCGAGGTCCGGTCGGCATATTAGGGGTTAATACTTGAAGTTAGGTGGCGGCTACGTTGGGGGGGCAGATTAGTGGTTAATAAATATTATGTAGGTGTCGGCGATGTTAGGGGCAGCAGATTAGGGGTTCATAGGGATAATGTAGGTGGCGGCGATGTGCGGTCGGCAGATTAGGGGTTAAAAAAGTTTATCATAGGGTTTGCAATGTGGGGGGTCTCGGTTTAGGGGTACATAGGTAGTTTATGGGTGTTAGTGTACTTTAGAGCACTGTAGTTAAGAGCTTTATATACCGGCGTTAGCCCATAAAGCTCTTAACTACAGCCTTTTCATAGGCGTTAGGAGTCTTGTCGGTAGAGGGTGTACCGCTCACTTCAGCCAAGACTCTAAATACCCGCGTTAGGCAGATCCCATTAAAAAGATAGGATACGCAATTGGCGTAAAAGCATCTGCGGTATGGAAAAGTCGCGGTTTGAAAGTGAGCGGTACACCTTTACCTGGCTGACTCTAAATACCAGCGGGCGGCCAAAAGCATTGTTAGGAGCCCTTAATGCTGCATTTGACGGCTAATGCAGAATTCTAAATCTAGGTGAATATGTTCAGAGAGCACACAATATGTAGCAAGACCCTAGACTTCACAGACAACTCTGTAACAGGGGATGATGTGTTATTCAGGGATACGATGCAAGCCTTATTGGGGAAGGTACCTGCAAAACCCAGAGATGCTAATGCCATATTCCTACAAAAACAGTTGCAGGATTTTACTGCCAGAGAGGGAGTGTATGAGATGGTTGCAAAATGTTCTTGTACTAACACCCATGAGGCAGAACAAACTACAGGCTGCATGGGAAGATCCCTGCAATATATTAAATCAGCTGGGTAGAGCGAATAGTGTGTCATTTTTAAATAGAGGGCATCCTGATGGCAAAACTGCTATGTGCAATTTGTCGGGCAATGGCGTTATCACCGCAAGGGGAAGCTCCCTTTGATACGCATCGGGAGTGCCTTGTAGCCACCCCCTTTTGCGTCTTTTATTGGGGGAGGTGTCACGAATACCTCATGAATTAGCTGCTAAGGGGTTAATTCTCTTTAGCCTGTGAGCTAAAAAAGATTTGTTTTCAAGAAGAATTGTATCCTGTGTCTGTTTGTGTTTTCTTTGAAGTGCCAGGAGCCTCATAAATCCTCTGTAGTATACACCGAATAGAGCTTTATGGCTCAGACTGTCAGCAGAGGGCATGATACAAAAAAGTGCCTCAGTCCCAGAAACTGATAAGGTCAATAAAAACACATTGGTACAATGTAGATATGTGTTTAAAACATGTTATGACATTAAATGAATGGAAATATGACAACCCTGTCATATTTGGTATCAAATTGATTCTCCCAATGAAACTAAGAGATTGCCTGTCTGTCTATATGAAAATAGATTTACCTAGCAGAAATTATAATGTGTTCTATAATTTCAGGCAAAGACATACGGCTAGATTACGAGTCTTGCGTTATGAGTAAAAAAGCAGCGTTAAGCCTCATAACACTGCTTTTTCTTCTATAAGATATGACGAGTCCACAGATTCATCCTTTACTTGTGGGATATTATCCTCCTGCTAACAGGAAGTGGCAAAGAGCACCACAGCAGAGCTGTCTATATAGCTTCTCCCTTGACTCCACCCCCAGTCATTCTCTTTGCCTACTCTAAGTAATAGGAAGGGTAAAGTGAAAGAGGTGATAAAATGTTAGTTTTTTTTTTTTGTTTTTTTTTTAACAGTTTTATTGATATAAAAAGAGATTGTACAGTACATCATCGAGGTTAATCTTATCGATGGAAAATGTAAGACATAAACATAGCATTGACATGTAAGATTGTCTCCATCCTGGAACCCGGGTGAATGTTAAAGTCTCAATATCTGAAGTGTTATACCGGGTGTTGATATATTGAATGTACTAAAAAGTTTATATCGGTGTTAATCTTGAAACAAAACATAGGACATGTACAATCAAACAGTAATAACAATTAAAACATTTGAAAAGACTCGAATAAAGCAAAATAAGACATGTAATAGAAGCTAACTAAGATGGAAAATAATAATAAGGATAAAATAAATAAAAAAGGGAATAAACTAATATATAGTAGAATATAGTAAATATATGAGATAAAATAAAAATAAAGTAAGATGAAATGAAAACGAAGTGCCCGTCAGCCACTTAAAGGGTCTCGTCATATAAAGGTGTCTTTATATAGGGGGGTGTTTATGGTGTGCAGAAAAGTCAGTCCTCTCAGTCCTCACTCTTTTCTGGGGGAATTTTCCGTTATTTTCCTAGTAAATGCTGGTCTCGGGGCTACTTATAGGGGTTCAAGTTACCTCTCGCCCGCCGCCTTCCCAAATAAATGTCATATCTGCTAGCATATGTGATTTCCTCCTTTTAGCGTAGCCATATCCCTCCATAATTAGAAGGTCTGTGACTTTGTCTGTCCAATTTCTTAGTGTCGGAGAATATGGGGTCTTCCAGTGTAGCGCTATTAGAGCTTTGGCTCCTGTCAGACCTAGCTGGAGTAATGTGAGTCTCAGCTTACACGATAGTCTCGGCAAGTCATTCAGTAGCGCGATTCTAGGTGTTAGAGATATGTCACCCCCCAGAAGTGGCTTAAGATAATTTTCCACTGAACTCCAAAGAGTTTGGACATTTGGGCAATGCCACCACATGTGGAGGTAGGTACCCCTCGCCCCGCAACCTCTCCAGCACTTTCCTGAAGACCCAGGATAGATAGATTGTAGTCTCACGGGAGTGAGGTACCAGCGTGATAGCACTTTGAAATTAAGTTCTAATGCCTGGGGGGAGGTGGAGGCTTTCCTTGTACGCATAAAAATGTAATGCCATTCTTCACTCTGTAAGTTTGTTTGCAAGTCTATGTGCCATTGTTGTGTGTAAGAGGGAAGTTGTTGAGCCTGGTCTCCCTGGATCATTTTTTTTGCCAATGACAACGAATGTGTCGCTGTTCCCTTGATGAGACAGTAACTTTCAAATGGGGTAAGTTCCCTTAAAAAATCGTGCCTGTGCTGAGATGTGTGGACAAAGTGTGCCAGCTGAGAGTATTTTAACCAACCGGAATAATTGCCTCCCATTATCTCTGATAAATCCTCTCTCTTTTTGAGTTTCCCTTGTGTGGTGAAATCTTTTAGTGGGGTGGTGTAACCCCAGCCTGTTATTCTCTTATACCCTTTATCTAAACCTCCTATCAATTCTGCGTTTCTCGGGATTGGGAAAAGTGGAGAGCGAACCCCTGAGATATGTTTTCTCCGTTTGATGAGTGAATCCCAAGATTCAAATGATCTGCGATGTATTGCAAGCTCTGTACATTGGGGCGGTCTAAGTTCTTTGGGGACCCAGCAGAGGGCACCCACCTCAGGTGTTTTGAGGATGTTTGAATCTATTGCTACCCATGCCTTAGTGTCCGCTGACCTGTGCCAGTCCGCCACTCTCTGCAAAGTCACTGCATCCAAGTAGTCTGTCACACAAGGTAGTCCCATTCCTCCCCTGTCGAGTGTCCTATATAAGTTTTTCCTGCTCACCCTGGTAAAATGTTAGTTTTTATTTTCTTCATACCTTTTCCAAATTTTCCAAATTTGATACTTTTGCTTCTTCGGAGGCTATTTTTGGGAGAAAAGTTCTTCAAGCAGTGGTGCCTTCTGTTTAGGTATCTGTCTTGTCAATCCCGTTCATCCGTGTCCTGTAGCTTTGGTATTGTATCCCACAAGTAAAGGATGAATCCGTGGACTCGTCGTATCTTATAGAAGAAAAGTAAATTTATGCTTACCTGATAAATTAATTTCTTCTATGATACGACGGGTCCACGGCCCGCCCTGTCATTTTAAGACAGATTATATTTTTTTGGTTTAAAACTTCAGTCACCTCTGCACCTTTTAGTTTCTCCTTTTTCTTCCTATACTTTCGGTCGAATGACTGGGGGGTGGAGTCAAGGGAGGAGCTATATAGACAGCTCTGCTGTGGTGCTCTTTGCCACTTCCTGTTAGCAGGAGGATAATATCCCACAAGTAAAGGATGAATCTGTGGACTCGTCGTATCATAGAAGAAATTAATTTATCAGGTAAGCATAAATTTACTTTTTACTACCGCTGGTATTACGAGTCTTTCAGATTTAGGGGCACCGCACACTTTTTTGGCCTTACCACAAATCAACTTACGCAAATTGCGTATAGTCTTTTTTCTATGGGACTTCCATAGCGCCGGTATTACGAGCTTGTACTGGGAGGCCAAAAAGTGAGTGGTACACGGTATCCTGTCAAGATTTGTACCGCATTCTAAAGTCAGTAGTTATGAGTTTTACACTAAAAAGCTGTAGCATAAAACTCATAACTAAAGTGCTAAAAAGTACACTAACACCCATAAACTACCTATAAACCCCTAAACTGAGGCCCTCTCGCATCGCAAACACTAAAATAAAATTATTAACCCCTAATCTGCCACTCCGGACATCGCCGCCACTAGAATAAACATATTAACCCCTAAACCGCCGCACTCCCGCCTCGCAAACATTAGTTAAATATTATTAACCCCTAATCTGCTGTCCCTAACATCGCCGCCACCTATCTACATTTATTAACCCTTAATCTGCCGCCCCCAATGTCGCTGCCACTATACTATATTTATTAACCCCTAAACCTAAGTCTAACCCTAACACCCTCTAACTTAAATATAATTGAAATAAATCTAAATAAAACTCACTATTAATAACTACATAATTCCTATTTAAAACTAAATACTTACCTGTAAAATAAACCCTAAGATAGCTACAATATAACTAATAGTTACATTGTATCTATCTTAGGGTTTATTTTTATTTTACAGGCAAGTTTGTATTTATTTTAACTAGGTAGAATAGTTACTAAATAGTTATTAACTATTTACTAACTACCTAGATAAAATAAATAAAAAATTACCTGTAAAATAAAACCTAACCTAAGTTACACTAACACCTAACACTACACTACAATTAAATAAATTACCTAAATTAAATATAATTAAATAAATTAAATAAAATTAACTAAATTACAAAAAAACCCCCACTAAATTACAGAAAATAAAAAACAAATTACAAGATATTTAAACTAATTACACCTAATCTAATAGCCCTATCAAAATAAAAAAAACCCTAGCCTAAACTAAACTACCACTAGCCCTTAAAAGGGCCTTTTGCGGGGCATTGCCCCAAAGAAATCAGCTCTTTTACCTGAAGAAAAAAAATAAATACAAACAACCCCCCCAACAGTAAAACCCACCACCCACACAACCAACCCCCCAAATAAAACCCTAACTAAAAAAAACAAAGTCCTCATTGCCCTGAAAAGGGCATTTGGATGTGCATTGCCCTTAAAAGGGCATTTAGCTCTATTGCGGCCCAAATCCCTAACCTAAAAATAAAACCCACCCAATAAACCCTAAAAAAAAGCTAACACTAACCCCTGAAGATCCACTTACAGTTTTGAAGATCCGACATCCATCCTCAACGAAGCCGGGAGAAGTCCTCATCGAAGCGACAAGAAGTCCTCAATGAAGCCGGGAGAAGTCTTCATCCAAGCCCGGAGAAGTGGTCCTCCAGACGGGCATCTTCTATCTTCATCCATCCGGCGCGGATCGGCTCTGTCTTCAAGACATCCGGCGCAGAGCATCCTCTTCCAACGAAGTTTTCTTCCGGAATGAATGTTTCTTTAAGTGATGTCATCCAAGATGGCGTCTCTTAGATTCTGATTGGCTGATAGAATTCTATCAGCCAATCGGAATTAAGGTTGAAAAAATCAGCCAATAGGATTAAGCTGGCATTCTATTGGCTGTTCCAATCAGCCAAAAGAATGCAAGCTCAATCCTATTGGCTGATTGGATCAGCCAATAGGATTGAAGTTCAATCCTATTGGCTGATTGCATCAGCCAATAGGATTTTTTCAACCTTAATTCCGATTGGCTGATAGAATTCTATCAGCCTCGTCGTATCATAGAAGAAATTAATTTATCAGGTAAGCATAAATTTACTTTTTACTACTGCTGGTATTACGAGTCTTTCAGATTTAGGGGCACCGCACACTTTTTTGGCCTTACCACAAATCAACTTACGCTAATTGCGTATAGTATTTTTTCTATGGGACTTCCATAGCGCCGGTATTACGAGCTTGTACTGGGAGGCCAAAAAGTGAGTGGTACACGGTATCCTGTCAAGATTTGTACCGCATTCTAAAGTCAGTAGTTATGAGTTTTACACTAAAAAGCTGTAGCATAAAACTCATAACTAAAGTGCTAAAAAGTACACTAACACCCATAAACTACCTATTAACCCCTAAACTGAGGCCCTCTCGCATCGCAAACACTAAAATAAAATTATTAACCCCTAATCTGCCGCTCCGGACATCGCCGCCACTAGAATAAACATATTAACCCCTAAACCGCCGCACTCCCGCCTCGCAAACATTAGTTAAATATTATTAACCCCTAATCTGCTGTCCCTAACATCGCCACCACCTATCTACATTTATTAACCCCTAATCTGCCGCCCCCAATGTCGCTGCCACTATACTATATTTATTAACCCCTAAACCTAAGTCTAACCCTAACACCCTCTAACTTAAATATAATTGAAATAAATCTAAATAAAACTCACTATTAATAACTACATAATTCCTATTTAAAACTAAATACTTACCTGTAAAATAAACCCTAAGATAGCTACAATATAACTAATAGTTACATTGTATCTATCTTAGGGTTTATTTTTATTTTACAGGCAAGTTTGTATTTATTTTAACTAGGTAGAATAGTTACTAAATAGTTATTAACTATTTACTAACTACCTAGATAAAATAAATAAAAAATTACCTGTAAAATAAAACCTAACCTAAGTTACACTAACACCTAACACTACACTACAATTAAATAAATTACCTAAATTAAATATAATTAAATAAATTAAATAAAATTAACTAAATTACAAAACCCCCCCACTAAATTACAGAAAATAAAAAACAAATTACAAGATATTTAAACTAATTACACCTAATCTAATAGCCCTATCAAAATAAAAAAGCCCCCCAAAATAAAAAAAAACCCTAGCCTAAACTAAACTACCACTAGCCCTTAAAAGGGCCTTTTGTGGGGCATTGCCCCAAAGAAATCAGCTCTTTTACCTGAAGAAAAAAAATAAATACAAACAACCCCCCCAACAGTAAAACCCACCACCCACACAACCAACCCCCCAAATAAAACCCTAACTAAAAAAAAAAAAATCCTCATTGCCCTGAAAAGGGCATTTGGATGTGCATTGCCCTTAAAAGGGCATTTAGCTCTATTGCGGCCCAAATCCCTAACCTAAAAGTAAAACCCACCCAATAAACCCTAAAAAAAAGCTAACACTAACCCCTGAAGATCCACTTACAGTTTTGAAGATCCGACATCCATCCTCAACGAAGCCGGGAGAAGTCCTCATCGAAGCGACAAGAAGTCCTCAATGAAACCGGGAGAAGTTTTAATCCAAGCCCGGAGAAGTGGTCCTCCAGACGGGCATCTTCTATCTTCATCCATCCGGCGCGGATCGGCTCTGTCTTCAAGACATCCGGCGCAGAGCATCCTCTTCCAACGAAGTTTTCTTCCGGAATGAATGTTTCTTTAAGTGATGTCATCCAAGATGGCGTCTCTTAGATTCTGATTGGCTGATAGAATTCTATCAGCCAATCGGAATTAAGGTTGAAAAAATCAGCCAATAGGATTAAGCTGGCATTCTATTGGCTGTTCCAATCAGTCAAAAGAATGCAAGCTCAATCCTATTGGTTGATTGGATCAGCCAATAGGATTGAAGTTCAATCCTATTGGCTGATTGCATCAGCCAATAGGATTTTTTCAACCTTAATTCCGATTGGCTGATAGAATTCTATCAGCCAATCGGAATCTAAGGGACGCCATCTTGGATGATGTCATTTAAAGGAACCTTTATTCGTCGTTAGTCGTCGGAAGAAGAGGATGCTCCGCGTCGGATGTCTTGAAGATGGAGCCGCTTTGCGTCGGATGGATGAAGATAAAAGATGCCGTCTGGGTGAAGACTTCTGCCCGTCTGGAGGACCACTTCTCCCGGCTTGGATGAAGACTTCTCCCGGCTTCGTTGAGGAATTCTTGCCGCTTCGATGAGGACTTCCCCCGGCTTCGTTGAGGATGGATGTCGGATCTTCAGAACTGTAAGTGGATCTTCAGGGGTTAGTGTTAGGTTTTTTTAAGGGTTTATTGGCTGGGTTTTATTTTTCTGGTTAGGGCTTTGGGCCGCAATAGAGCTTAATGCCCTTTTAAGGGCAATGCCCATCCAAATACCCTTTTCAGGGCAATGGGGAGTTTAGGTTTTTTTAGTTAGGGTTTTATTTAGGGTGGTTGGTTGTGTGAGTGGTGGGTTTTACTGTTGTGGGGGTTGTTTGTATTTTTTTTTTCAGGTAAAAGAGCTGATTTCTTTGGGGCAATGCCCCGCAAAAGGCCTTTTTAAGGGCTATTGGTAGTTAGATTAGGTGTAATTAGTTTCAATATCTTGTAATTTGTTTTTTATTTTCTGTAATTTAGTGGGGTTTTTTTTGTAATTTAGGTAATATATTTAATTGTAGTGTAGTCTTAGGTGTTAGTGTAATTTAGGTTAGGTTATATTTTAAAAGGTAAATTTGAATTTATTTTATCTAGGTAGTTAGTAAATAGTTAATAACTATTTAGTAACTATTCTACCTAGTTAAAATAAATACAAACTTGCCTGTAAAATAAAAATAAACCCTAAGCTAGATACAATGTAACTATTAGTTATATTGTAGCTAGCTTAGGGTTTATTTTACAGGTAAGTATTTAGTTTTAAATAGGAATTATTTAGGTAATGATAGTAATTTTATTTAAATTATATTTAAGTTAGTGGGTGTTAGGGTTAGACTTAGGTTTAGGGGTTAATAAATTTAGTGGTGGCGACGTTGGGGGCGGCAGATTAGGGGTTAATAAATGTAGGTAGGTTGCGGCGACATTGGGGGAGGGAGATTAGGGGTTAATAAATATAATGTAGGTGTCGGCGATGTTGGGGGCAGCAGATTAGGGGTTAATAAGTATAATGTAGGTGGCGGCGATGTCCGGAGCGGCAGATTAAGGGTTAATACATATAATGTAGGTGTCAGTGATGTCGGGGGCGGCAGATTAGGGGTTAATAAGTGTAAGATTAGGGGTGTTTAGACTCGGGTTCATGTTAGGGTGTTAGGTGTAAACATAAATTAAGTTTCCCCATAGGAATCAATGGGGCTGCGTTACTGAGCTAGACGCTGCTTTTTTGCAGGTGTTAGACTTTGACTCAGCCGGCTCTCTCCATTGATGTATATGGGGAGATTGTGCACGAGCACGTACAACCAGCTCACCGTTGACTTAAGCAGCGCTGGTATTGGAGTGCGGTATGGAGCAAAATTTTGCTCTACGCTAACTTCTTGTCTTTTAATACGGGTTTATAAAAACTTGTAATACCAGCGCTGTAGGAAAGTGAGCGGTGAGAATAAAGTGCAAGTTAGCAACGCACCCCTCATAATGCAAAACTCGTAATCTGGCCGTTAGAGTTTATTGAAGGTCATAAAAGATAGGGGGGTTTCTTACCCCTGCCAGGAGGGTGTGGTCAGGCAACTTGATCTCTGGAAAATATGTATAAGAATCTTGTGTTTTAACAATGAAATTGTCATTCTTACAAGGGAGGCTGTGACAACACAGAGTAAGGACCTAATTGCTTCATGTCATCTCTCTGGTAACAGATCTTGAGACTAGTAAAGTATTACATCTGTTTTTTTATTTTAAAAACTGTTTGTTGTGTGTAATTTTACTTGTAACAATTTTTTATTAATAATGCATTGTGCATAATATTTTTGGCATAATAAATAATTCCTTTATTAAGCTTTGGCCTTTGTCTAATAATTGAACCACCTTACTGAAAGGACTGGAGTATTAGAACTGTATATTTTAGGTTATTTTCTGCTAAATTGTATTCTGAGAGTTTATGTGTAAGTCTTGGTTTTTCCTTAGGATTTTCCCTTTAATAAATCATAAGTGGTGGCAGCATAGTTAGTTTAGTGTGGGTGGCATTAAAGGGGAGTTTTGGGCATTTCTTTTAAGTCTAGTACAGACTAAAGAGTGTTGTTAACCCTTGCACCCACTGAACTAAATCACAAGCTTGCCTGGTGTGGCTAGATTGTGACATATTAGTGACAGTAGAAGGGGTCTTATAACATTGGTTCGTCACAGTTCACAATTGGATTCTATTTTCTCAACTGTTACTTGGGGGTAAGGGAGTTTGTGCCCCAAGACAAGAAATTTAAGGGTAAATTTAAAGCTCCCAATCATTCTCGTTCCTTTCGTCAGAATAGAAAACAGAAAACCACTCCTCCTCCTAAGGCCTTTGGCCCTAATTGGAGACCATCTACGAATTGAAACAAATCCAAGCCTTATAAGAAACCGAATCCTGCCCCTCAACCTACAGGAAGGTGTAGCCCTCAAGCCAGTTCTTCTTTTAGGGGACAGACTAAATCTATTTCAAAGGGTTTGGACAGACTCTGTCTAAAATCAGTGGATTCAGAATATAATTTCTCTGGGGTATCGAATAGGATTCAGAATAAGACCTCCCTCGGGAAGATTCTTTCTTACCCATGAACCAAAAAATCCAGTAAAAGCTCAAGCCTTTCTTAAAAGCCCAAGAAGTGGAAACTTCTTTAGTGGCTTCAACATAATATTTCAGAGCTCTCACCACATCCAAAGGAAAGAAGAAACTGTAACATTCTAGGAATTCTAAAAGGATGCCAGGAGAATTTATGAGAAGAACACCATGAAATGTAAGTCTTCCAAACTCGATAATAAATCTTTCTAGAAACAGATTTACGAGCCTGCAACATAGTATTAATCACTGAGTCAGAGAAACCTCTATGACTAAGCACTAAGCGTTCAATTTCCATACCTTCAAATTTAATGATTTGAGATTCTGATGGAAAAACGGACCTTGAGATAGAAGGTCTGGCCTTAATGGAAGTGGCCAAGGTTGTCAACTGGACATGCGAACAAGACCCTCATACCAAAACCCGTGAGACCATGCTGGACCACCAGCAGCACAAACGATTGCTCCATGATGATTTTGGAGATCTCTCTTGGAAGAAGAACTAGAGGCGGGAAAATATAAGCAGGTAGATAATACCATGGAAGTGTCAACACATTCACTGCTTCCACCTGAGGATCCCTAGACCTGGACAGGTACCTGGGAAGTTTTTTGTTTAGATGAGATGCCATCAGATCTATTTCTGGAAGCCCCCACATCTGAACAATTTGAGAAAAAACATCTGGGTGGAGAGACCATTCTCCCGGATGTAAAGTCTGACGACTGAGATAATCCGCTTCCCAATTGTCTATATCTGGGATATGAACCGCAGAAATTAGACAGGAGCTGGATTCCGCCCAAACAAGTATCCAAGATACTTCTTTCATAGCTTGAGGACTGTGAGTCCCACCCTGATGATTGACATATGCCACAGTTGTGATATTGTCTGTCTGAAAACAAATGAACAGTTCTCTCTTCAACAGAGGCCAAAACTGAAGAGCCCTGAGAATTGCACAGAGTTCCAAAATATTGATTGGTAATCTTGCCTCTTGAGATTTCCAAGCCCCTTGTGCTGTCAGAGATCCCCAGACAGCTCCCCAACCTGAAAGACTAGCATCTGTTGTGATCACAGTCCAGGTTGGATGAACGAAAGAGGCCCCTAGAATTATACAATGGTGATCTAACCACCAAGTCAGAGAAAGTCGAACATTGGGATTTAAGGATATTAATTGTGATATCCTTGTATAATCCCTGCACCATTGATTCAGCATACAAAACTGAAGAGGTCTCAAATGAAAACAAGCAAAGGGGATCACGTCCGATGCTGCAGTCATGAGACCTAAAACTTCCATGCACATAGCTACTGAAGGGAATGATTGAGACTGAAGGTTCCGACAGGCTGCAACCAATTTCAAAGTCTCTTGTCTGTTAGAGACAAAGTCATGGACACTGAATCTATATGGAAACCTAAAAAGGTTACCTTTGTCTGAGGAATCAAAGAACTTTTTGGAAAATTGATCCTCCAACCATGTCTTTGAAGAAACAACACTAGTTGATTCGTGTGAGACTCTGCAAAACGTAAAGACTGAGCGAGTACCAAGTTATTGTCCAAATAAGGAAACACCGCAATACCCCGCTCTCTGATTACAGAGAGTAGGTGCCGAGAATCTTTGAAAAGATTCTTGGAGCTGTCGCTAGGCCAAAAGGAAGAGCAACAAATTGGTAATGCTTGCCTAGAAAAGAGAATCTCAGGAACTGATAATGATCTGGATGAATCGGAATATGAAGATATGCATCCTGTAAGTCTTTTGTGGACATATAATGCACTTGTCACCATCTTAAAAGTTGGTACTCTTACATATCGATTCAAAATCTTTAGATCCAAAACTGGTGTGAATGAATTTTCTTTCTTTGGGATAATAAATAGATTTGAATAAATGCCCAGACCCTGTTCCTGAAACGGACTAGCATGATTACTCCTGATAACTCCAGGTCTGAAACACACTTCAGGAAAGCCTGAGCCTTTACTGGGTTTGCTGGAATGCGTGAGAGAAAAAATCTTCTCACAGGCAGTCTTACTCTGAATCCTATTCTGTACCCCAATCCAATGATTTTGGACCGAATTGACCCAAACATCTTTGAAAAATTTTAATCTGCCCCCTACCAGCTGAGCTGGAATGAGGGCCACACCTTCATGCGGACTTGGGGGCTGGCTTTGATCTTTTAAATGGCTTGGATTTATTCCAATTTGAGGAAGGCTTCCAATTGGAAACAGGTTCCTTTGGGGAAGGATTAGATTTCTGTTCCTTATTATGTTGAAAGGAACGTAAAACGCTTAGAAGCTTTAGATTTACCCTTAGGTTTTTTATCCTGAGGCAAAAAAACTCCCTTCCCCCCAGTGACAGTTAAAATTATTGAATCCAACTGAGAACCAAATAATGTATTACCTTGGAAAGAAAGAGATAGCAATCTGGACTTAGAAGTCATATCATCATTCCAAGATTTAAGCCACAAAGCTCTTCTAGCTAAAATAGCTAAAGACATATATCTAACATCAATTTTGATGATATCAAAAATGGCATCACAAATGAAATTATTAGCATGTTGAATTAACTTAACAATGCTAGACAAATCATGATCCGATACTTGTTGCGCTAAAGTCTCCAACCAAAAAGTTGAAGCATCTGCAACATCAGTCAACAAAATTGCAGGCCTAAGAGCATGACCTAAATATAAATAAGCCTTCCTTAGATAAGATTCAAGTTTCCTAACTAAAGGATCTTTAAAATAAGTACTATCTTCCATAGGAATAGTAGTATGTTTAGCAAGAGTAGAGATAGCCCCATCAACTTTGGGGATCTTTACCCAAAACTCCAATCTAACTGCTGGCAAAGGATACAATTTTTTAAACCTTGAAGAAGGAATAAAAGAAGTACCAGGCCTGTTCCATTCTTTAGAAATCATATCAGAAATAGCATCAGGAACTGGAATAACCACAGGAGGTTTATAAACAGAATTTAAACGTTTACTAGTTTTAATATCAAGAGGACTGGTTTCCTCCATATCTAATGTAATCAACACTTCCTTTAATAAGGAATGAATATACTCCATTTTAAATAAATAAGAGGATTTGTCAGTGTCAATATCTGAGGCAGGATCTTCTGAATCAGATAGATCCTCATCAGAGAAGGATAAAACAGTATGTTGCCGGTCATTTGAAGTTTCATCAACTCTATGAGAAGTTTTAAAAGACCTTTTACGTTTATTAGAAGACGGGAAGGCAGACAAAGCCTTCTGAATAGAATCAGAAATAAATTATTTTAAATTTACAGGTATATCTTGTGCATTAGATGTTGAGGTAACAACAACAGGTAATTAACTACTACTGATGGATACATTTTCTGCATGTAAAAGTTTATCATGACAACTATTACAAACCACAGCTGGAGGTATAGGGGCCTAGTTATCAAGCCGTCAACCTCAAATACGCTGGAATTCCGCAGCGTATTTGTGGCGAGGCTGATTCGCCTTAGTTATCAAAGGCTCGAGACTGGCAAAAGTAGAATTTTGTGACGTAAACTTCGATCCGCCGGACTCAGTCCGACACAGATCGATTCTTACGTCACTCCAGATGTTCCGCACAATCTCACTACTTTTGCTAGTTATCAAATGACTAGCAGGTACGCTCAGCACTTTTACGGCCCAGCGTACCTGGTTTTCAAAGCGCCAGCCTGGAGGCGGCGGATCCCATAGGAATCAATGGGAGTCTGACCATAGCGAAAGTACAAGTTCGCTGCTGCCCGACATCCCATTGATTTCTATGGGAACTGTCTGCACCTAACACCCTAACATGTACCCCGAGTCTAAACACCGCTAATCTGTCCCCCCTACACCGCCGCAACTAAATAAAATGATTAACCCCTAAACCGCTGCTCACGGAGCCCACCGCAAGTTACTCTATACAAATTAACCCCTAAACCGCCGCTCACGGAGCCCACCGCAAGCTACTCTATACATATTAACCCCTAAACCGCCGCTCACGGAGCCCACCGCAACTATAATAAATGTATTAACCCCTAAACCGCCGCTCCCGGAGCCCACCGCAACTATAATAAATGTATTAACCCCTAAACCGCCGCTCCTGGAGCCCACCGCCACCTACATTATACCTATTAACCCCTATCCTGCCCCCCTATACCGCCGCCCTCTATAATAACGTTATTAACCCCTAAACCTAAGTCTAACACTAACCCTAATGCCCCCTTTACTTAAATATTAATTAAATAAATCTAAATAATATTTCTATTATTAACTAAATTAATCCTATTTAAAACTAAATGCTTACCTGTAAAATAAACCCTAATATAGCTACAATATAAATAATAATTATATTGTAGCTATCTTAGGATTTATTTTTATTTTACAGGCAACTTTCAATTTATTTTAACTAGGTCCAATAGCTATTAAATAGTTATTAACTATTTAATAGCTTACCTAGCTAAAATAAAGAGAAATTTACCTGTAAAATAAAAACTAACCTAAGTTACAATTACACCTAACACTACACTATACTTTAATATATTATTCCTATTTAAAACTAAATACTTACCTATAAAATAAACCCTAAGATAGCTGCAATATAATTAATAATTACATTGTAGCTATCTTAAGATTTATATTTATTTTACAGGTAACTTTGTATTTATTTTAGCTAGTTAGAATAGTTATTAAATATTTATTAACTATTTAATAACTACCTAGCTAAAAGAAATACAAAATTACCTGTAAAATAAATCCTAACCTAAGTTACAATTAAACCTAATACTACACTATCATTAAATTAATTAAATAAACTACCTACAAATAACTACAATTAAATACAATTACATAAACTAACTAAAGTACAAAATAAAAAAAGCTAAGTTACAGAAAATAAAAAAATAAGTTACAAACAATTTACAAATATTACAACAATTTTAAGCTACTTACACCTAATCTAAGCCCCCTAATAAAATAACAAACCCCCCAAAATAAAAAAATGCCCTACCCTATTCTAAATTAAATAAAGTTCAACGCTCTTTTACCTTACCAGCCCTTAAAAGGGCCATTTGTGGGGGCATGCCCCCAAAAGTTCAGCTCTTTTGCCTGTAAATGAAAAATACAAACCCCCCCAACATTAAAACCCACCACCCACATACCCCTAATCTAACCCAAACCCCCCTTACAAAAACCTAACACTAATCCCCTGAAGATCATCCTACCTTGAGTCGTCTTCACTCAGCCGAGCAGCGATGGAACCCAAGTGGACATCCGGACCGGCAGAAGTGATCATCCAAGGGGCGCTGAAGAAATCTTCCATCCGATGAAGTCATCATCCAGGCGGCGCTGAAGAAGTCTTCGATCCGGGCGATGTCATCTTCCAAGCCGGGTCTTGAATCTTCCTTCCGCCGACGCGGAACCTCCTTCTTCACCGACGGACTACGACGAATGAAGGCTCCTTTAAGGGACGTCATCCAAGATGGCGTCCCCTCAATTCCGATTGGCTGATAGGATTCTATCAGCCAATCGGAATTAAGGTAGGAAAAATCTGATTGGCTGATGGAATCAGCCAATCAGATTGAGCTCGCATTCTATTGGCTGTTCCGATCAGCCAATAGAATGCGAGCTCAATCTGATTGGCTGATTGGATCAGCCAATCGGATTGAACTTGAATCTGATTGGCTGATAAAATAAATATATATCCTAAGATAGCTACAATATAATTATTATTTATATTGTAGCTATCTTAGGGTTTATTTTACAGGTAAGTATTTAGTTTTAAATAGGAATAATTTATTTAATGATAGTGTAGTGTTAGGTGTAATTGTAACTTAGGTTAGTTGTTATTTTTCAGGTTAATTTCTCTTTATTTTAGATAGGTAGGTATTAAATAGTTAATAACTATTTAATAACTATTGTACCTAGTTAAAAAAAATTGAAAGTTGCCTGTAAAATAAAAATAAATCCTAAGATAGCTACAATATAATTATTATTTATATTGTAGCTATATTAGGGTTTATTTTAAAGGTAAGTATTTAGTTTTAAATAGGATTAATTTAGTTCATAATATAAATATTATTTAGATTTATTTAATTAATATTTAAGTTAAGGGGGCGTTAGGGTTAGTGTTAGACATCAGTTTAGGGGTTAATAAATTTATTACAGTGGCGGCGTCATAGTGGGGGGCAGGATAGGGGTTAATAAATTTATTATAGGTGGCGACGGTGTAGGGGGGGCAGGATAGGGGTTAATAGGTTTAATATAGGTTGCGGCGGGTTCAGGGAGCGGCGGTTTAGGGGTTAAACTATTTATTTAGTTGCGGCGAGGTGCGGGATCAGCAGGATAGGGGTTAATAATTTTATTATAGAGGGCGACGGTATAGGGGGGGCAGGATAGGGGTTACTAGGTATATTGTAGGTGGCGGTGGGCTCCGGGAGCGGCGGTTTAGGGGTTAATACATTTATAAGAGTTGCGGCAGGGTCTAGGAGCGGCGGTTTAGGGGTTAGTAACTTTATTGAGTTGCGGGAGGCTCCGGGGGCGCCGGTATAGGGGGTAGAACAGTGCAGTTTAGTGTGGGTGCTTAGTGACAGGCTAGCAATAAAGCTGGGAAAAAGCCGAAGAGCAGCGAGATCGGATGAGTGATAACTCTCACAGTCCGCTGCTCATCGCCCCGCGGCTTTTTGACAGCTTTATTTGATAACTTAGGCGAACGTATTCAAGGTCCGCGGCGGCGAAGGTAGGCGAGCTTAGGCGGACGTATTTGGCCGGCGAAGCCAGAAAAGTAGACGGCTTGATAACTACCCCCCAATATCTCCACAAGTTTACAACAAATGCACTTAGCTTTGGTAGAACTGTTATCAGGCAGCAGGGATCCAACAGTGAATTCTGAGACAGGATCAGATTGAGACATCTTGCAAATGTAAAAGAAAAAAACAATATATAAAGCAAAATTATCAATTTCCTTATATGGCAGTTTCAGGAATGGGGAAAAAAAAGCAAACAGCATAGCCCTCTGACATAGAAAAAGGCAAGAGGCAAATAGGAATGGGGTCTTAAATAATGAAAATATTTGGCGCCAAGTATGACGAACAACAAACAGAAAAATATTTTTTGGTGCCAAAAACGTCCAAAAACGACACACTCGCGTTATAGATGACGCAACCTTGTGAAGGACTCGGCGTCAACTACGACGCCGGAAATGACAAATTTACATAAACTAACGTAACTTTGGGCATAAAAATATTGCGCCAAGAATGACACAATAAACTTTGGCATTTTGCGCCCTTGCGAGCCTAATTCTGCCCGCGAATTTAAAAGACATTCAATTTGAAAAAGAGACTATACCCCAGGTAAGAAATAAATTTTCATAAAAAAGCATTTCCCAGATATGAAACTGACAGTCTGCAAAAAGGAAATATATTGAAAACCTGAATCATGACAAATATAAGTACAATACATATATTTAGAACTTTATATAAATATATAAAGTGCCAAACCATAGCTGAGAGTGTCTTAAGTAATGAAAACATACTTACCAAAAGACACCCATCCACATATAGCAAATAGCCAAACCAGAACTGAAACGGTTATCAGTAGAGGTAATGGAATATGAAAGTATATTGTCGATCTGAAAAGGGAGGTAGGAGATGAATCTCTACGACCGATAACAGAGAACCTATGAAATAGATCCCCGTGAGGAAAACCATTGCATTCAAAAGGTGATACTCCCTGTACTCTGAGAGGAATCTGGCTTCAAAATGCTGAGAAGCGCATATCAACGTAGAAATCTTAGCACAAACTTACTTCACCACCTCCATAGGAGGCAAAGTTTGTAAAACTGAATTGTGGGTGTGGTGGGAGGTGTATTTATAGGCATTTTGAGGTTTGGGGAACTTTGCCCCTCCTGGTAGGATTGTATTTCCCATACGTCACTAGCTCATGGACTCTTGCCAATTACATGAAAGAAAGCTGTTTTGCAGACTTAGTTTAAATTTTTGCCTAAAGTTGTAAATTCTAACAACATTATTAGGGAAATTATTGTTCCTTCCTTGTGTCCTAATCCTAAGAATACTCTTGAAAGATCTTTACATTCTTTGAAAGTGATAAGAGCTTTGAAATATTATGTTGATGCTACTAAAGATTTCAGAAAGTCTTCTAGTCTATTTGTTTTTTGTTTTTTTTTAAAAAACTTTATTTTCCATATAATTAGTAAACAATAAGAAGGATAAGCATAAACAAAGACATAAAGAACATTCATCTCTATGATCATTGAGAAAAAAAAACCAAAAAAACATAAGGGCAAAAACAAAGAAAAAAAAACCCAGACATCACTGTTACAGTACATCATTTATCCTTCATTTTTGGTACATCAATATGTAGTTTCCATATACTTAACACTCATAAAATTCTATTCAAATGTGAGAATAATCCCTACACCATAGTTGCCCGTCTATTTAGTATATATCAGAAAATAAAAATTATTTAAACATTCTATTCAAACTTTGATAGTTTGCTACTATATTGTGCTCTTCAACCATTTCTAGGTGCATTTTAAATTATTTTATACTCATAGGAGAGAACAATAAAAACAAAAAAACAAAAAAATTATTATTAAAATAAAATTTCCCTTCTCACTCTCCTCTCTCCCCCTCAATCCCCATCGGTGTTAAAAAGCCATTCTCCCCTTAATTTACAGTTTTCAATATATATTGTATTTTGGAATGTTTTAATTAATCATTTTGGTTCCTCTAGGTCTAGGGTTTTAATTCATTCTCCCCATTTTTCAAAAAACCTTTCAATATTAATCTCTAATTTGAACCAGATATCATATTGCTCTATAAGGAATTGTTTATATATGGCCTGTTTAAAAGCTTTAAACGATGGCGCAATCCTACTCTTCCATCCCTTCAAAATAAGATTCCTTCCAATTATAATTGCCATAGTCAGGAATTTTCTCTCTTGTTGATAACTAGTACCGTAATTTAAAAAAATAATCTGCTCACCTTGCAAATTAATTTGAATATTAAGAATCTTATTGAGCCAGAAGTTTTCTATTTTAGGTATTTCCTGGTTCTTATTTATAATTTGGACTACGTTAACTAACCCATTATCTCTCCATTGTGAGAATATTTTGGAGGAGAGCCCCAGTTTAAATTCGTAATTACCCTGAATAGATAGAAATGTAGATACGGCAAAGTTAATTTTTAAGTATTTACACATCCTATGCCATGACAAAATTGTATCTTTAAAAATTTCTATTCTTTTAATATCTATTGGCAAATCCTTAATCTTTTGATATACAATATTTTTCAAAAACACAGGTCTGACTAACTGAGTTTCAATCTCCCCCAGAGTAAAATGATTACTCTCCAATATCCAATCTAGAGCAATTTTTGCCACCGCCACTAAATTATAGATTTCTATATTAGGGAGAGCCATCCCTAAATATTTCCTCTTAAGGACTAATTTTTTATAACTAATTCTTGGTTTCTTTAGAGGCCATATATACTTTTTAATAGCAGTATTAATCTTCTTAATTTCTGTTTTTTTAATCAGTAAAGGTATATTTTAAACTACATATAACAATCTAGGTAAAGCAATCACCTTGAGTAGGTTTATCTTGCCATTTAAGAGTTTCACAAAATTGTTTAACCCCATTACCCAAGTTCAGTGTATACCATTCTTCCGGATTAACTGATATTTTAATTCCTAGATAAATTAAAGAATGTTTTACTTCCTTAAATATCTCAGTTTCAGATTCTCGTTTTTCTGAATCCCTAATACTTCTGATTTACTCCTGTTAATCTTGTAACCTGAGAATGATCCAAATGCCTCTATAATCTGACAAATACAGTAAAGTTTACCTTTGAGTTCCTAGAGAATACTAATAAATCATCGACATACACTGCTAATTTGATAACCTTTTTCTTTAATTCTATTCCCTGTATATCTTTCCTTAGTGCAATCAGGAGTGGTTCTAATGCAATGTTGAAAATTAAGGGAGAAAGGGGACATCCCTGTCTTGTGCCCCGTATCAATATGGAGTTTTATTACTATTTATAACCAATGCAGCTTTAGATTTCCTGTATAACATCTCAATCATATTATAACAATCACCCAGATATCCAAACGTATTAAGGGAAGTAAGAAGGTGATCCCATGTGAGTGAATCGAACGCCTTACAAGCATTTAGCAATACTATGGATAAATCTTCTTGATTTCCTCTCTCATTATATTTCTTTTTATACCAATAGTCTGAAATAACTAGGAAAACCTTTCTTAAGTTAATATTAGACGATCGCCCTTTCATAAACCCTGTTTGGTCCGTGTGAATGATTGTATCTAGGGAAGCCTGGAACCTCTTTGCCAGAATACTTGTTATGATCTTATAATCTATGTTTAGGAGCAAGATTGGTCTATAAGAGTCGATTATATTTGGGTCTTTCCCAGGTTTGGGGAAAACAATAATAGTGGATTTGTTAAAATCATCCAGGGTTTAAGATCTCCAGACAAAATCTATTTAGGAGTAAGGTAAGAGTAGGAGTGATTTCTTCTATGAGTATCTTGTAAAATTCTGACGGTAGTCCGTCTGGTCCCACTACTTTATTATTTGCAAGATGTCTAATTGTCTGTTGTACTTCTCTCTCCAAGATAGGCTAATTAATTTTATCTAATTGTACCTTATCTATCCTAGGGATTTCAATAGATTCCCAGAATTTTTCCTTTTTGGTCTTATCAACTGATTGTGCTGAGTATACTTCTGAGAAATGTTCAAAAAATATTTCCTGTATGTCTTTTTGATTAGTTTCGGCACTACATGGCCGTAGTCATAGCCGTCTATGACTACGGCCATGTAGTGCCGAAACCGGTCAGACTATGTGTTTTAAACTTTTTTCTGCAATGTTTTATCGTTTGGAGCAACAAATTAAATAATGGAATGTTTTATCTTTTAATACTGAGTGGAGATTGTTCCTGATTCTAGATGTGCATTGGATGCTTATTTTCTTCTGTTTATGATAACTTGTCTTTTTCCTGATCTTTATTAAAAAAGCTGTAATTTCTCCTCTTAGTACTGCTTTAGCAGCATTCCAGAATATGTTGGTTTTATCAAGGTAATTGTTTTTAAATGTATAAAAAAAATGTTAAGAAATTTATAAATTTAATATTATTTAGTAAAAATGTAGGAAAAAAGAATTGATTAGATTTTTTGCCTTTATTCATAAGATTTAGGGAAATGCAAATGGGGGCGTGATCTGAAATAGTAATAAGATCAATACTAGCTTCTTGAGTACTATCCACCAATTTATCCGAGACCAGAAATAAGTCTATCCTTGATAATTATTTACTAGATTTAGATAGACAGGTGAACTCCCTATCATCTGGATGTATAATTCTATAGATATCTTGGACTCTTAGATCTCTCTGTAGTTTCTTAACAATCACACCTTCCCTTTTCCTTCTAGCCTGTAAATTTATATCAGAAACGTTTTTACCTCTATGGAAATCTTGATTCCCTTGACATCTATCTAATATCTTGTTCGGAGTAAGATTAAAATCTCCACCCAGGATTAAGTGAGAATCTGAATAAACACTTAGTTGATCTCGTAAATTCTGCCAAAAGCCTGTGTCATACTCTGCAAGGAAGCAGGTTCAGGAAGTGGGAGCTGTTATGCAGAGGTGTCAGGTTCTGGGGTTAAAGTTGTGTTTTGTCTGCGTGTGTCTTTCCTTTTTGGCATAATTAAACAGGTACAAGGTTTTAGGAAATAAAGGTGATGGTTTTATTTATAGGATAATTAGCAATGCAGAGATATGCAATTAGATAAGGCAATGCCTATAGGCTGTAGTATTAGGCAGGAATACAGATCTTTGTATTAACAGGCATGATACTTGCATATGCTGTAGATTGGAACTGTGTAATAACAGGCAGGATACTTGCATATGCGGTAGACTGGAACTGTGTAATAACAGGCAGGAATGCAGTGCTTTGTAAAAACAGGCAGGATACTTGCATATGCTGTAGACTGGAACTGTGTAATAACAGGCAGGAATGCAGTGCTTTGTAATAACAGGCAGGATACTTGCATATGCTGTAGAACAGTGTAATAACAGGCAGGATACTTGCATATGCTGTAGACTGGAACTGTCTAATGACAGACAGGAATGCAGAGCTTTGTATAACAGGCAGGATACTTGCATATGCTGTAGACTGGAACGGTGTAATAACAGGCAGGATACTTGCATATGCTGTAGACTGGAACTGTGTAATAACAGGCAGGAATGCAGTGCTTTGTAATAACATACATGATACTTGCATATGCTGTAGACTGGAACACAGTTGTAACAACCAGGAAACTTGCATAGACTGCAAACTGGAACTCTATAGTATCAGGTAACAAGCAAGCAAAAGTACCTGAGTCAGTTTTAGGAAATAGAGAATTAGGCAAGATCAATTACCAGGAAATCAGTCCAAAAATGAAACACAGTGCCAAGGGAATATCCAGAAGAGTAGTCAGGAAAGGAAGCAGAAATCAGGAACCAGGAAATCCAACAAATCTGTATTTTACTCAGGAAACAGGACCAGAGGGTTTTTCAGAGTATAACATTCAATATCAAGGCCCAGAATTGCCAGCAAGTCTCCCAGATATAGCAGGCTGCTGATTAAATGATTTGTTTCAGCTGGTAAGCAGGTGGAGCCAGAGAGCCAAAGTTGCAGCAAACAGAAAACCCCAATATTCTTAGCCTGTAATCAAGCCATCTGGTGGCAGAGAGACAAGACAACAGGCTGGGAAAGAACAGCAGCAGAAATAGAAACAGGTCCTAGGTTCAATTCCAGGCTGGGTCATGACAGTACCCCCTCCTCAAGGACGACCTCTGGGTGGACTTAGCATTCTCATATAGCTCCAGATGTTTAATGCGTACTAGTGTGCCATCAGAGGCATAAGTACAATCAGGGGGTATTATCTTTTTTGAAGGGCTCTTCAGAAGAGGATTCTGCAGACTGGAATTAGTATAGAGGGCCCTAACAGGACTGATCTTTGGTTTCTGTGCAGTTCTAGGCTTGTAGGTTCTGAAGAGGTGGGTCTGAGGAAGAGGAGGTAAAGGACCTTTTGACTGAACAGCAGTTTGAAGCACTGTCCCTTCAGTGTCAGAATCAGTATCATCTTCAATGGTTGAATAGTTAGACATTTCTTCTGAAATGCACAAAGATGAGAATGTAGCTGCATTTGGTAGGCAAATCTTTGGATTCATAGTACTAGGATTCTATGGATGACATGTTAGTACTTCACAGGAATCAGAGTCTTTGGAAGGTGCAGTCCTAGGCTGATCAAAGTGGGGATGTAAAATAGAACCTATGCAGAGCTCATCGCCAGAGGAATCCGAAGTGGGATTAAAGTTTGACTTCCTCTCTTAGCCTGTCCACTTGATGATTTAGGATTTAGAGGTGGAGACCCCGGAACAGACTTCTTAGGGGGTCTCACTGGACAAAAAGATATTACATGCTCAGTAGCTCCACAATAGAAACATAAGCCATTAGTTCTCCTTCTGGCCATTTCATCAGTGGTAAGAGGGGTTGATATCCTCCTTTGGATAGATAAGGATACAGCCTTTGGGGTAGTGGACACAGGAGTAGGAGTGCCAAACCCAGAAATTTTTTTATTGATAAAGTCTTTCAGGCTATCCTGTAAAGTCTGGAATCCTGCAGTGAAATCTTGGATAAGTGACTTAGTGACTTCAATGAATCCGGAAGGGATTTTAGAATTTGGTTAAGTTGTAGTAGATGAGAGTCCACAGACAAAATTCTCTCTTCAGTCAAAGAGTGAATCACCTCTGCAAGCTCCGATGTAAGGCCTTGACATTCTGTCATACTTTGCAAGGAAGCAGGTTCAGGAGGTGGGAGCTATTGTGCAGAGGTGTTAGGTTCTGGGGTTAAAGTTGTGTTTTGTCTGCGTGTGTCTTTCCTTTTTGGCATAATTAAACAGGTACAAGGTTTTAGGAAATAAAGGTGATGGTTTTATATATAGGATAATTAGCAATTCAGAGATATGCAATTAGATAAGGCAATGTCTATAGGCTGTAGTATTAGGCAGGAATACAGATCTTTGTATTAACAGGCAGGATACTTGCATATGCTGTAGATTGGAACTGTGTAATAACAGGCAGGAATGCAGAGCTTTGTATAACAGGCAGGATACTTGCATATGCGGTAGACTGGAACTGTGTAATAACAGGCAGGAATGCAGTGCTTTGTAATAACAGGCAGGATAATTGCATATGCTGTAGACTGGAACTGTGTAATAAAAGGCAGGAATGCAGTGCTTTGTAATAACAGGCAGGATACTTGCATATGCTGTAGAACAGTGTAATAACAGGCAGGAATGCAGAGCTTTGTAATAACAGGCAGGATACTTGCATATGCTGTAGACTGGAACTGTGTAATAACAGTCAGGAATTCAGATCTTTGTATAACAGGCAGGATACTTGCATATGCTGTAGACTGGAACTGTGTAATAACAGTCAGAAATGCAGCTCTTTGTATAACAGGCAGGATACTTGCATATGCTGTAGACTGGAACTGTGTAATAACAGGCAGGAATTCAGGGATTTAACATACAGGATACTTGCATATGCTGTAGACTGGAACACAGTTGTAGCAACCAGGAAACTTGCATAGACTGCAAACTGGAACTCTATAGTATCAGGTAACAAGCAAGCAAAAGTACCTGAGTCAGTCTTTAGGAAATAGAGAATTAGGCAAGATCAATTGCCAGGAAATCAGTCCAAAAAACGAAACACAGTGCCAAGGGAATATCCAGAAGAGTAGTCAGGAAATGAAGCAGAAATCAGGAACCAGGAAATCCAACAAATCTGTATTTTACTCAGGAAACAGGACCAGATGGTTTTTCAGAGTATAACATTCAATATCAAGGTCCAGAATTGCCAGCAAACCTCCCAGATATAGCAGGCTGCTGATTAAGTGATTTGTTTCAGCTGGTAAGCAGGTGGAGCCAGAGAGCCAAAGTTGCAGCAAACAGAAAAACCCAATATTCTTAGCCTGTGATCAAGCCATCTGGAGACAGAGAGGCAAGACAACAGGCTGGGAAAGAACAGCAGCAGAAATAGAAACAGGTCCCAGGTTCAATTCCAGGCTGGGTCATGACAACCTGTATCTTCCTCCTCATTTGGGCCATTGTCATGATCCTCCTATTCCACCTTAAATATGTCAAGCAATTACTATATACCACCTTTACATCTTGTTAACATCCTACCTGAACCCAATATATACCTGCTTCCTCCCATGGTCCTTTGCTGGTTTATTGAAGTGTAATAGCTACAGTTCCAGTCCTTACCTTTACTACAGCATAACAGGATGTAATGTGTTTGTTTATTTCCTATTCTATCAGCATACCTCTACTTTAGCGGAGCTGTCATTACAACTCTGTAACAGAACTTCAGTCCACACCTCCCCCTTCAACGGACTGCTTGCAAGTATCCCTAACAACCTGACGTGACACGCCACTCTGCAAACAGGAAGCGCAAGGACCGGAGCGTTCACACTGCGCACCAAGCTCATAGGGACCGGATCTCCATGCAGCTCTCACCGCACTCGCACCAGCTGCTGTCTGCTTAAGGGGAAATCTCATTCCGCGACTACTAGACAGGTGCTGTATAAACTTTCATAAACAGACACTGTGCAGCTCTCTTCTGATTTACGTCTAAACATACTATAAGTGTGAGATTTGTATAGTGAAGCTGCTTGCATTTAACCGTGATCTCTCTCTACTAACTGCATCCTGATGTACAATTAACCTCTGCACTACTATTTAACTCTGTATACCCATTGCTACCAATACCTGCCAAACTCAACTCCCACTAATAGACCCTCCAGTTACTGGGTGCTAGTTATTTGGCAAAATTAACCACAAGTGTTACACAGTTCACTAAAAGCATATAGTGTACTGTCATCTTCAACTCTTGTAACACATCCTCAATTTTACATGTTATTCTGGTAATTGCAAATACAAGAGAGTTGATTAATACAGCCATATACATTACATATTACCAATGTCTTATTTCCCATCTCCATTTCCACCACAATAAATCTTCCTTCTTTATCTCTAATTATATTATTTATATTGTATTCAAGTGATATTTAAAATAATTGCCACTCCACTTTTCCTTTGATAACATGGAGTAAATATAACCTCCTTCACCCATCCTCCCTTTAATTTAATAGCCTCCTCCTCTTTTAGGTGTGTTTCTTATAATAATAAGATTTGGGCTCCTAGTTTTTTCGCATACCTAAGAATAGATTTACTTTTAATGGGTGACATAATGCCACCAATATTCCATGAGATAATTTTAAAAATAATTTATTTCATATATGTGTAAATGCAACTGAAAGACCATACAAAATATATGGAATCTCCCATATATGGGGTCCCCAATCCACTACTATAAGTATAAAGGGGAGGAGTGAAGACGAGGGGCAGGGGAGAGGAGAAGTGAAAAAAAAAACCTCATCATGAGTATTTACTCTTAATCATATTAATACCAAAAGATTGCAACCATCTTCTTTCATATTAAAAAGTACACAAATAAGTCACCTCCTATTATGCAATAAAAGATTAAGATTCTACCACCCTTATATCTCATTTTGACCCACATGTTTTCTCAAAAACAAATTAACTTCTCCCACCTCAGTGGTCCATTTCAATTTAATCTCCATGATTATATCCTTCTTAAAAACAAACATATGAACAAACATAAATAAAACAATGTTGACAACATGCATAAATCAGTCTCTGCGAGCCTGGCAGACATCAAGCAGGACATCACAACCCTAGGCTCGAGAGTTGATGCATTTGAGGAGTCCAAAGATATATTAATGGATGACGTAGAAACTACAGTGAATCAAGTATCCCAACAATACCAGACCATCTCTGACCTTCTGGATAAATTAGAGGACATGGAAAACAGAAGCAGAAGATGCAATATTAGAATAAAGGGAATACCTGAAGAAGTCAATGCAGAAGACTTGCCAACATACCTTCAACAGCTATTCACCACACTTGTGAATGTACCACTTGACACAGAAGTAGACCTAGAAAGAGCTCACAGAGCATTGAAACCCAAACCCAAGTCTAACGCTCCACCACGTGATGTCATAGTGGCCTTTCTGAGGTTTCCAGAAAAGGAAAAAGTCTTTAGAGCAGCTATGCAGCAACCAACACTTAAATTCCAGGGAAATTTGCTACAGTTGCACCAAGATTTGAGTGTCAGGTCACTGCAGAGAAGAAATGCTCTGTGTCCACTTACATCATTGTTACGCAAACAACAGATCAAATATAAATGGGGACACCCTTTTGCTCTCATTATAACTAAGGACAATGTAACATACACAGTTAAGGAGCCCCAGAATATCCCAGGCATATGTGCAGCAATAGGCCTGGAGGCCCCAGAACAATTGACAGTGCCCAGCAGCGAGGAGCCTTATACATCTGCATCTCATTAGGGAAAATCACAAAGGCCCCGATGGACAAGAGTTTGCAAGAAAACCACTAAGAACATGTGACAGACATCGGTTTGTGGAACATTATGAATCTTATACCCCACTCAGTGGGGAATAAAGAAAGCCAAGCAGATACTTGGTCCAGAGGACACTTGATGAATAAGTCTCATTGTTGAGTCTCATTACAGACGATACTTTAGACCTTGCTAAAGAGATAGCACTCACCACTCACTTTTTCATATTTCCAGACTCTTTCACAAACAACTAGGTGTGTGGGGTCTCTACCTCACACATAGGACTTCTTAGGCTTGTTTTGTATGCTAATTTTTACTTTTCTCCTCCTTCAGATGCTGCTAACATTAGCCGAGTTTCTCCCTCAGTGAATTTCTCTTCTTCTTTGGAAGGATTCTTCCCTGTCAGCCACTGGACTCTCACCTCCATACTGCAAGGTATTACACTCTTCAACACACAAGACCCTAGGGTATCTGACATAAGTAATAAAGATATGACTACAAGATCATATATGAATAGTATTCTATTTAGCACTCCACATGCCACTCTTATAAAATATACCTATGACATCACCTAATATTGTATTAGTATCTCACAATGTGAGAGGCCTAAATACTGATATAAAACGTAGGAAAACCTTGGCTCAATACCACCAGTTGGGAGCGAATGTAATCTTCCTGCAAGAAACACACTTTAAAAGAAGTCATATTCCCAAATACTGGTCACGTCAATTTATCATGCATTTCCATGCTTCTACAACTAGTAAGAAAAGAGGGGTATCTATTTTGTTTCACTCCTCGTTAAACTTTATAGTGGACGATAAATTGATAGATCCAGAGGGTAGATACCTAATAATGAAGGGAAGCCAGGTTTTGGTTCTGAATCTGGTCTCCTCCTCTATCAGCCTGTGTGTCTGGTCCGACCATTCGATTATATCTGTGAAGCTGAAGTGCTTTGTTATAGACAGAAAAGTTGGTCATATGACCCCCCTCCTACTTCAAGACCTTTTGCACAGAGAACAAAATCTTCCAAGACCTATTAGAATACTGATCCGCCACCTCTGTAAATACTTTGTTACCTTCTTTAGTTTGTACATTAAGTCTTGCTAGATATAATAGTCTGGCTCTCCATCCCTCTTGTATTAATCTGGTGCATAATGGCGCCATTATGCGCTTTTGGTAGAATTCTCTATTGAGTAATCATTGAACATTAGTATTTATTTTCCATTATAATTAATCTCATTATTTACCTTCCTATAGGCATTCATGATTTTTACCTTATCCTGAAAATTTAAGAGTTTCAATATAACTGGCCTATTCATTTTAGTTCCATCCGCCCCCTTCCTTTCTGGTCCCATCCTATGTATTTGTTCAATTGTTACTATCTGATCTTTATCCTTGATGTTAAGTATTTCCATTAATTCACTAATTAATGAAATGTGTGCACTCTATCTTGGTTACAAACAAAAACAATTTTGGTGCTAGCAGTCATAATGAAATATTAGATAAATATATAAGAGAGTAGTCACAGCTAAAAATAAATGCTGTGAAAAAGAATGACAAGGCAGCACTCAAATTGCATAAATAACAAGTGGTTTATTTGCTAAACCTACACATGTCAAAAACAAAAATTCCCAAAACCCATAATTACAATAAAAGGAGTGACTATTGAAACCAGGCCTGGTAAGTACTTTTTTATCTGACACGCCACCGTAAAACTACGGTTATTTAAACTATTTGTTCATAGTATATAACAAATCATTAACTTTCCGCTGTTACAAACAAACAAACATGTGAAAGATAAGTTATTGCAACATTATTTCAAAGAGACACAGAATAACAAATGTCCGTTTTAACAGAGCACTTAGTGTGAATCACACGCTCTGTAAATGAAATGTGTTACAAAGAAGCAGTTCCAGCGTTACTGATTGGAAAACCAACTTGAAATAGAATTACTGAGCAAGCAGCCTCACCACATTAGCGGTACAAAGTTCCAGTATATCCTCCAACACCAGCTTGTATAATTACCACTTGATCACTCCAAACTTTGCATATATCTCATGCCGGATCCTGGTAATTCTCCAAACAAAGCGGTTTTTGTTAAGGCTCCTATGCGGTTAATGCCTCCTTGTATTAACAGAACCGGAACTTCTATTCAAGACTGCTGTGTGCTTGTCAGTTGTTAGAACCACATCATAGTAGCTCGGTACGCTTTAGACCAGCTGCCAGGGACTTAGCACTCCACTTCAAACAGTTGCCGCTTCACAAAACGTCAGGCATGACGCGTTTCGCCCCTCCCTTTGGTGGGCTGACTTTAGGGCTTCATCGGATGCTTATCTGTGGTGATAACACCACTTTTATAGCTCAGTAGCTAATTTAAATATTTAATTGATGACAGTTTTAGCACCATATTGCAACCTCATATTAAAGTTAAACAAAAACTTTTAATTGCACATACATTATATTTGTTAAATAATTACATGTTATGCAACATATATTGGGATATACTTTTTTCATTCCGGGATGGCAGAGTTAAAACTACACAATTTGTCCACCATTGCAATTTTCACATCTCAAAACTTTTTCTTATCTTTTAGGCCAGGCTAGTGGCTATTATATATGCAACTGGATTAATGTAAATATAGAAATACCAAAGGTTTTTCAAATTGTCCCCTACTAAGGAAATATTCTACAGAAAGCATGAGAAATCTATTTTTTCATTAAGGCCATTTGGAGCCAGTGTATTTAATCGATAAATCCATCGGGATTCATTCCTTAATAGCATATTATCAACATCATGGTGATGATAAAAAAACAAGCTACAAGATGCTGTACAGTTATATACAGCCTCTGTAGATACTACCCATTCTATGTGAATTAACTATAGTGTATTTGTACTAGAACGTTTTTTTCTCTTTTCTCTTCCCTTCCTTTCTCCTTTTCCTTTTTTTGTAGTTGCTGACTGACTTAAACGCTTTGTGTTCTTAATAATCTTTCATGACAAGTTAGACATAAAGGGGTGTGTTGTATATTTATATTATTCTCTCCAGACCAAGTATAGGCTGATTTCATAGAACAGTTTAAAGGTTCTTTTGTATACTTGTTTCTAACTCACTCAGTGGCCTATATGTGGACAAGAACCCTACATATGCTTATTTTTAACTGTATGAGTAGCAAGTGTGTACTTATATACCTATACTACAACAAGTAAAAGATACTTAGTAATTTACAGAAGGTACAAAGTATTTAATCATTTCTGCTCATTAGACCTGCAAAAGAGTCTTTTTAGATTTTATCACTGTGAGTCAACTTTTTTCTTTTGTAATTGCAGACTGACTTAAACCGCTTTCTATTCTTAGTAACCCCTCACAACTTGTTAGACAGATAAGTATGTGTCATATACTTATATATATATATGTATTTACTGTATATACTTGTGTCATATACTTATATATATATATATATATATATATATATATATATATATATATATATATATATATATATATGTACTTACTGTATATACTGTGTATATTAGTCTCTCCAGACCGGGTATGAGCAGATTTTATAGTATAGCTTAAAGAGCTTCTTGTATACTCGTTTATATCTCGCCCTATGGTCTACCTATGATTAAGAACCCTGCATGTACTTTTTTTTTACTATATGAGTGACAAATGTGTACTTATATACATATACTACAACCAGTAAGAGATACTTAGTAGTTTCTGCACATTAAACCTGCAAAAAGATATTCTTAAAACTTGACTGAATTTTCTTTTTTCTTTATGCAGACTAATTTACCTACTTCCTATTCCTAATAACCCTTCGTACCCTATTAGACAAATACATTTGTGTTGTATATTTATATTATTCTCTCCAGACCACGTATGGGCTGGTTGCATAATGCAGTTTAGAGGGCTTTTTGTATGCTCATTTCCAACTCATTCAATGAGCTATATTAAGAGAAAGAAAAAAAAGAATAAAAAAGAACCCCTGTGTATACTTATTTATGACTGCATAAGCAACAAATATATACTTATATAAATACACTACAGAAAATAAGAAGTACTTAGTGATTTCTGCACATAAAACCTACAAACTAGTATTCTTAAGATTTGGCACTTGAATCAACTTAAACATCAAGGTTTATGACATAGTAAGAACCTTATGTACATAATTTAAATATACTCAAATGTTTATAGAAGTGTCCCTGGGAACATTGGTTGCCTTATATAGTCGATAAGCTTATACGAAGTCCCAAAAATTACTAAGTCTCTGTAAGGAGTCTGCACGCACATATGCCACAAACCGGGGGGAAAAGAAAAAGTTATATTCTTCCAAGGATTACGCTTAGATCTTTACAATGAAAGGCTCTCCTTCTCCATCCTTACTTAAATATGTAAACGGCACTTTCTATTTGCTTTAGTTTTTGCTGTATCCTCAGTATGTTATTCTTTGAGAGTCCAGACTTTATTTGCTAGCCCAAGATATTGCTACACAAAGATGGTCAGGCAAATATGGAATAAATGTAGGGGGGTGGTTGGTGTCTCAACTAGGCCCTACTCTTGCAGGAACTCTCTTAGATAATTAAAAGTTTACTAAGCCTGAGTTATATACCTAGTTCCCCAGCCCCCCAAAATAAGTGTATAATGCCTTTAGTACAACAGAAACAGCGAGGGTCTAATAGCAAGTAGGCTGTACGTATCTTGACTTTCTTTGCTGCGATTCAGGCCCGTAGTGACAAGCTCTCTCTTCAGATATCCCTACTGAAGTCTCCCTCTTCTAATGGACTTGACAGTATGCAGCTTACTCAGACAATTTCCTATCCCGGAGTGCTGTTCTCTTATTCCCCTTGCTCTGGGGCCATGGATGCTGAAGTCTGTGCGATATCCCTATTACCTCTGCTCGCCACTCATATGCAGGCCCTGGCATGTAATGCACTCTGTGTGAAAGTCAATACTGCTTAGATGTAACGAGGGCGTCCCTCTCCCTCTCTGGTCTTGCCAGCCAGCATCTATCACTTCACACCGCAGTCACAACGTGACCTCGACTAGGCTATTAGGGCCCCGCCTATGGGTACTTTCCACCATGGCTTAGGCTCAGGCCTCCAGCTTCAGCAAGTGCAAACATACGAGTCTGCTCACGTAGCCCCGCCTACCGGCCTTCTAGTCTATTTGTTATTTTTTCTGGTTCCAGAAAAGGTCAGAAAGCCTCTGCCATTTCTTTGGCATCTTGGTTGAAACTTCTGACTCACAAAGCTTATTTGTAGGTGGGGCAGTCTCCACCTCAGAGAATAACAGCTTTCGCTTTCAAGAATGAAGCTTCAGTTGATCAAATCTGCAAAGTAGCCACTTGGTCTTCTTTGCATACCTTTACAAAATTTTACCATTTTGACGTTTTTGCTTATTCGGAAGCAGCTTTTGGTAGAAAAGTTCTTCATGCAGCTGTCTGTTTGATTCTAGTACCTATGATTTAAGTTTAAGTTAAGTTAAATTTCTCAGCAGAAATAGCTGTTTTTATTTTATCCCTCCCTCTATAGTTACTCGTGGACTTCCACATCTTGGGTATTATATCCAATCAGTAACTAGCTCGTGGACTCTCGCCACCTATTTGAAAGAAAACATAATTTATGTAAGAGCTGACCTGATAAATGTATTTATTTCATGGTGGCGAGAGTCTACGAGACCCACCCATTTTTTGGGGGTTATGATTTTTTTTGTATAAAGCACATTATCCTGTTCCTCTTTTTTATGCTTTTACTCCTTATACACCCCACTAACTTGGCTATACATTTTACTGAGGAATGAGTGAGGTCAGAGGTGTATTTATAGACATTTGAGGTTTGGAAAACTTTGCCCCTCCTGGTAGGAATGTATATTCCATCAGTAACTAGCTTGTGGACATAAATTATGTTATATATAGTTTATTAAAAAAAAAAACTTACATTGTCATGTCTGCCAGTACCTAAGATGGGGGTGACCAGCTGTTTGGGAGGGATCAGGCTGGATCAGGGGGTGGGAATTGTCAGATGGGAGGGTAATCAGTACACTAAAGCTAAAATTAACCTTTTAAGCTACCAATTAACCCCTTCACTGCCAGGAATAATAGCAGTGTGGTGTGCAGCTGCAATTAGCGGGCTTCTAATTACCAAAAAGCAATGGCAAAGCTATATATTTCTGCTATTTCTGATTAAAGGGGATCCCAGGGAAACTTTTACTACCATTTGTGCCATGATTACACAAGCTGTTTGTAAATAATTTCAGTGAGAAATCTAAAATTGTGAAAAAGTTAACGATTTTTTTTATTTGATCACATTTTGCTGTGAAATGGTGGCATGAAATATACCAAAATGGGCCTAGATCAATACCTTGGGTTTTCTACTTAAAAAATATATATAGTTTTGACAGGTAAATAAAAAAAAAACAAGGCTCTTTCTGTTTAAATGGAGTGATAGCAAAAATGCAAAATATTCAGTGTTTTGGGCAAGTTTTTCCTCTGAAAGTCCCGGTAGTGAAGAGTTTAATTTAATCTCTGATAGATATGGGTAAGAGTGCTTTCTTTGTATGAAAGGATTGTGTGAATCCACAAATCATCATGTGTAATTTACTTCTGTCCACCAAGAGTAGGAAATTCCTCAGTTATGTTTTTCCAGCATGGAGTAATTGAGATTTTGAAGAGCTCAGTCTTCATATCATTTGATAGGGGTTTTGTAACCAAACAGAAACCCATTTTCCCCCTTAACATGCTCCCTGGAGATAAGCATTCATCTGTTCTCTATCTCTGCCCTTTCAAAGTAAAATCCTTATTGGGGCTGTCCTAAAGGAAATCATATACACGATTTCTGTTAGTAAGGGTGTATTCTTGATTCTTTATGAAAAAAATCTAATAAACAAGAGCTGAACTGCTGAAATTCCTTTTGGCACTCCTCATCTCAAAAGGGCTCTTTTCAACTCAAGCTGCAGAATCCCCCAAGGCTTTGTGGCTTGCTTGGTCTTAGAAGGGCTGGGTTAATATAGGCTGTGGATGATTGTAATGACATGCAGCCGTAGATAGGTGGAGCCAGAGAAAAAAAACAAGAAACAGTTAAGCAACAAGTAACTTGAGGCTATAGTCTGCAAGCGGCACACAGGTAAAACAACACTTAAGACCCATATTTGACTCCAGGGCACGAGAAGATCTTATCTCTTGGTCTCATCTTTGAATCACCAGTTTTCTGTTAAAGCAGGAATAACTATCAGTTCTTATGATTCCTATAAGTCTTGACCTTACAGAACTTCATATGACAACCTAGCTGCCTTACCCATCATGGAGTCTGCCTCTCAGGAGAGACTTTCTGTCTCAGAGTCCTTGGCTCCATCAAGATCTTCGTACCTTAGCTCTGATGGCCTGATGACACATGATTTTGTTCAATAGAAGCTTTTCTGACAGTGTTTTGAGGCCCTGATCCAAGCAAGGAAGCTCTTTACCAGACAACGTAAAATGATTATGGTCCATAGTCCATATACTGTATAACATATGGTATATATTTCTCGCCAGTAGGAAGAGGTCAAGAACCATATATGAGCTTAAAATCCCTCCCATCTCTATTCAGTTTATTCTCAACCAGCCTCCTGTGAGGCCAAGAACAAAGGTATTCCAGCTACTTGCTTATGAATTTATATTTGGGAGCTCAGACCAATGTGATACACTTATTCCCTGGGACTTATCGTTCACAAAGAAGATAAGAGAAGAGAAACTGCACAGCAGTTGAATGATACAGGGACATAGAAATACCCTGTTATGTGAACAGTATTTCCCTATGGGACTTCAACAGTAACTACCCTCAGACATGGTGGGGACTTGTCCTTAGCCTCCCCTGAGGGACACAGGTATTTCCTACAGATAACCTCTACTGTACACGTACCTGCACTGGATGGGCCCTCCACTTCTGCAGCTACATGCCTGGTAAGCCGATGGAGGGGTGCTACTTTAGGTAAGTGACTTCCTGCAGCACACTGCCCAGAGGCTATTTGTAGGTACTCTGACACAGGTATACCATAGCTAGGGGACTGCTCTCCTTAGAATTCTGGAGTTTCTTCAAGATTGTTCGGCAAAGGGATTATAGGCTTTTTCTCTGAAGGATCAGATTTCTGCGTTGTTTTTGTTTCATAGGAAGATTGCTGATACACAGTCATTTCTCAAGGCTCTAATCTGTAGGAAACCTGTTGTTTAACCTACAACTCAGCCTTAGAGTCTAAATGTGGTCATGAGGGTTCCTTTGTCCCCTCCTTTTTAAACTATGCTTTTTCTATGTCTTCAGCTCTTGACCTGGAAGGTTTCCTTTCTGCAAGCCATTTCTTTGGTTAATTGTGTAAGCCTCCTTCTCATCAAGATAAGGCTGGTATATGAACCAACTATTCCTTCCTTACAAAGGTGGCTTCTACAGACACAATCATGTGAATGTGGTGCCTTCTTTGTGTCCATCTCCTAAGAATTCTACAACCTCAAAGTGGATAATGTTCTTAGGATTTATATTTTCTTCTTACTTTTTAATTCATTCCTTTAGACCATGCAAGGGACACAAGGCTACAACTACTACTTGAGTTGCTTGGCTTAAGACCTTGATCAGAAAGGGCTATTTGGTGGCTGAGTGTACTACTGCTCATTCTACTAAAGTGGTGGCTACTTCCTGGGCCTTTCTTGACAAGATTAGTAAAGCAGCTACCTCTACATACTTTCTGTAAGTTTTACAATTTCAATGTTTTTGTCTCTCCTAAGGAAGCCTATGGAAGGAAAGTTAAATATATTGTTCATGAAGTTACAACCCTCCTCCCAGAATTTAACAATCTTAGAACATATCTACTACAACTGATAGAGGGATCCAATTTGGGTACATTTCCTCCAACAACGATCAGAGGCTCCAGGGAAGAGATGTTTTAATCTTTACGGTGTGTGATACCACCATAGTAGGAATTTGTCATTTGTTTATTAAAGAGAGGCAGAGTGAACAGATTTGACCTTTCTGAAAAATATAGTTGTACACCCAAAGATTATGAGCAGCACTCTGCTTGGAGCTAAGATTAAAGGATGGTTCATAAAACAAAGCAAAATATAAAACCAGTGATTGTACAAAGATAACACAATTTGATAACAATATAATCTACAACAAAGTTAATGAGGTTGTGGCCACAAACCTATTAAAAATAAAAACATATAAAAGTGTGTCTCAATCACATTGTCCAAAACATGAGAAAAAAAGTGCATAAAAAAGGAAAAAATGGGGAACTTCCGGGCGGCGGCCATGTTAAGTCGCATAGCTGTGTGCTGCTCAAGCTTTTCTCTGATAAACTTAAACAATTGCCTTTATACATCTCAATCTATGTAACTATCTGCAGGAACTGTCTTGTATTTTGGGAGCTGCAACTTTTCATACCAACAGTTTTTGGAATTTCTGCTGGCACCAGCGCCTGGAGCCGTTATAAGATCTCGGCCTTTCTATACCCCCCGGCGGGACGCCCACGGCCCTGTCGTTAAGCTGCACTAAATGTGCTTTGTTGAAAATACATCGCTACGCAAGTGTGAATAGCAATCAGGTACTATATGGGACTCAGCATTTACCATGAAGCACTTGCAGAAAGCAATCGTTGTACTCTTAGAGGAGCATTTCCTTAGGCTACATCAGCTGGTGGATCGATGCTTTAGCCCTAGCGACTCTAACACCCATGATCCTACAATAGCAGCAGAGGACACTAGTAAAGACTCCTACCCCCAGCGTGAAGGCCACATAGCGACTATTTCCTACCTGCAATGCTCAGAGCCGGATCCCCAGGAGCCAGAGACGCCCGGGGCGAACACTGAAGGTGGCAATCACAGCGAGCGGAGTTCGAGGAGCGCTGAAATCTCGGTCTGCGCTACAGTTCCTAAACCCTCAAGCTTGCCGGAGAAGGAGCACTGCAGTCTCATCCCACCCTGCCTGACACAGTATGGAGAGCCTACAGCAGGCCCTGAAGCGGCCTTTGTGGAGATCCAGAGCACTGAGCAGAGAGACCATCTTACCCTGTTCTCGGGACACACCGCAGATGGGGTTAGTCTATTACGGCGTTCCGGCATAGGATAACAGGTTGAGAACCCACATGGGCGACAGCGCTAGGAGTGAAGATATAGAAATATTTTAATGACTCCTCAGCCGTCTCCAGATGAACATTGGGACTGCTATTCTGGTGCCACATCCATGTGGGGGCCCATTTTACCTCACAGCTAAGGTCTATTTACTTGCCCAAATCTAGCATACCAGACTCCTAATGGCGGCTCTAAAGCTTGAAGTTTGGGGGTAATTGTTTGGGCACTATAACATGTATCTCATAGCTCCAATTATAGCTTATATGGTTTGCTACCTTGCTCACCTTACTTGATGGTATTGCCTGCATGATAACTTCAATTCCTCCTGCACGGGTATCTATAATTCCCTTTTGCCACCCGCAGAAAAATGTTCTGAAGGGCTGCTTGTATGTTTGAAAGTTCCACACTTTAATTTTTAGGAATATGTTCAAATATGTTTTTATTTACTTATCCTGCTGTTTAGGGCTTACATGTTTAAATGCATAACCAGAGTCTAAAGCAAACAATTTATAATGGGTTTTAAGTATGCATACATCTTTATGTACTATATCTACTGCCAATATACTCAATATCACTTACATCCAGAGTTAATCACCAATATAGGCATGTGATGCTTTAACTCATTTATACTGCTAGATGTCATAGAGGTTCATTACATGGTCGCTAATATACCCATGCATTTGGCCTTTCCGTGTTAGGCAGAATCAACCTAGTAAGCCAGAGGCTATTTAACACTTCTTGTATCCCTGTTTTAATTGAGCTCTGATTCTGCTTTTATTTCCCATAACCCTGTAGTTAACCTCCACTTGATATTTTTACCCCTAGGTATCATACTTCCAAAGCCGAGCTGTCAGCGGCCGAGACAGTAGAGGCATACTTATTCCATTGCAGCTAGGGGATTAAATTGATATTTGCAGATAGCAGACATGGCATTCTATTAGGTATATGGGCACAGGGCTGACCCTGACAAAGACCTTTCATATATAATATGGGCTCAAAAAAAAACAAAAAAAAAACACATATAGCCCTCCATTTACAACTTTACAAAGTTGTCTTTTATTCTGGTGTTTTAGCTTTGACTCTGGTAAATGAATTGAGCTTGACTATGTTGCACTGTGAGCTGGTTAGTTACTTCAAGTTTGCCCCCACCTCTCTTTTACTTCTGCTTACAATGCCCTTCGGGCTATGTGGATTTCTGGACTTACATAAGAATTTAGCATACTCTGCCTTCTTGGCTCTTAACTATTAAAACTATATGCCCTCTATAAATTATGTGGCAATTATAGAGGAACTCTAAGAGTGTCCAATATCTGACTGTGCTCTTAGATAGGCACACAGAGTCCCTAAATACTATACTATAAAAGTTTATTAATTGTAGTACGTTCCTTGGTTGCATAGCTAGATAAACACACAGAGTCTCTATATATTGTAAAAGTGTTTTAATTGTAGTACGTTCCTTGGTTGCATAGTTAACAGAATATAACAAAATATAAAATCTGAGGTCAGCTTGGGGAGATCCAAAAGTGGTCTCTTTATTCTATCACATCTTCCTTCGCTTTCAGACTTATTCTCTTGTTTAAGGTCCAAGAGTGGCCTTTCGGGTTTGTTGTGGAAGGCTAACTTTCATAGAGGCATTGTGTATTAATTAAACTATCTTCTAATGTTCACTGTTTTGTGGGGGAGTTGTGCAGAGGACTTTCCATATTATTATAGAACCAAGATGGACTGCATATTTTCCCTCTAGCATGAAATGACAATTTACTGTATTGTATTGTAATTTTTCTTGTCTGTTTACACTGCTTGTATGCCTATCCTTAGTACCTCAATAAAAAAAAAAAAAGGAAAAAATAAAAATGGATAGAGTTTTAAATAGTTCATATAAAAGAAATACATCTGTGTCACCAGTGTTCTATCAGAATAGCAATTTTATCAGACTAGCAAACAGAAGTGACGTCTCTCTTATTGTCTCATAAGAAATATGCGCCACGCATGCGCTCCACTTCCTCATAGCATTCCAATGGCAGTATGTCACAACTCATCAGATTCTAGGACAGTGGAGTTGTAGTGTTGAAATCTGCGACCCGTCTGAATGTGCGACCGTGACCGCTGCAGAATCCGACAGAACAGCTGATCGGATTTTGCAACCACAGTGCTCATGAGACAGATAATTTGCAGAATCTGACACAGCAAGAATGGTTGTTGTATTATTTGTATATGCACAGATGATTTCAAATATGTGTCCGGTGTTCTGTCGAAATCTGCGACCCGTCAGAATGTGCAACCGTGACATCACCACATTCCTTAACGCACACATGACGGGTTACAGAATACGACAGAACAGCTGAGCCTGTCAGATTTTGCAGCCTTCACAGAAGCACCGCTGTTCTGGTACATTGAGGTATGTTTTCTGCTTTGCTTGAGTCATATTTTAACATGTTGGCTGCCGAAGAGAAATGTATGGTAGGCCCTGTTTGACAAATAAGGGGTTATAATGTCTTTATTAACGTTTATTATAAGTTTACCATACGGCTTTATAAAAACATAATTTATGTAAGAACTTACCTGATAAATTCACTTATTTCATATTGGCAAGAGTCCATGAGCTAGTGACGTATGGGATATACAATCCTACCAGGAGGGGCAAAGTTTCCCAAACCTCAAAATGCCTATAAATACACCCTTCACCACACCCACAGTTTAACGAATAGCCAAGTAGTGGGGTGATAGAAAAAGGAGTAAAAAGCATCAAAAAAGGAACTGGAAATATAATTGAGCTTTATACAAAAAAACATAACAACCATAAAAAGGGTGGGTCTCATGGACTCTTGCCAATATGAAAGAAATGAATTTATCAGGTAAGTTCTTACATAAATTATGTTTTCTTTCATGTAATTGGCAAGAGTCCATGAGCTAGTAACGTATGTGATATTAATACCCAAGATGTGGAACTCCACAGAAGAGTCATTAGAGAGGGAGGGATAAAAATAAAAACAGCCATTTTCCGCTGAAAAAATGAAATCCACATCTAAAAAAATAAGTTTTTCTCATAATTGAAAAGAAAAAACTTAAAACATAAGCAGAGGAATCAAACTGAAACAGCTGCCTGAAGAACTTTTTTACCAAAAACTGCTTCCGAAGAGGCAAATACATCAAAATGGTAGAATTTAGTAAATGTATGCAAAGAAGACCAAGTTGCTGCTTTGCAAATCTGATCAACTGAAGCTTCATTCATAAAAGCCCACGAAGTGGAAACTGATCTAGTAGAATGAGCTGTGATTCTCTGAGGCGGGGCCTGACCCGACTCAAAATAAGCCTGATTAATCAAAAGCTTTAACCAGGATGCCAAGGAAATGGCAGAAGCTTTCTGACCTTTCCTATGACCAGAAAAAACAACAAATAGACTAGAAGTCTTCCTGAAATCTTTAGTAGCTTCAACATAATTTTTCAAAGCTCTTACAACATCCAGAGAATGTATGGATCTCTCCAAAGAATTCTTAGGATTAGGACACAAAGAGGGAACAACAATTTCCCTATTAATGTTGTTAGAATCCACAACTTTAGGTAAAAATTTAAATTAAGTCCGCAAAACTGCCTTATCCTGTTTGAAAATCAGAAAAGGAGACTCACAAGAAAGAGCAGATAATTTGTAAAATCTTCTAGCAGAAGAGATAGCCAAAAGGAACGACACTTTCCAAGAAAGTAGTTTACTATCCAAAGAATGCATAGGCTCAAAAGGAGGAGCCTGTAAAGCCTTCAAAACCAAATTAAGATTCCAAGGAGGAGAGATTGATTTAATGACAGGCTTGATACGGACCAAAGCCGGCACAAAACAGTGAATATCAGGAAGCTTACCAATCTTTCTGTGAAATAAAACAGAAAGAGCAGAGATTTGTCCCTACAAGGAACTTGCAGACAAACCTTTATCCAAACCATCCTGAAGGAACTGTAAAATTCTAGGAATTCTAAAAGAATGCCAGGAGAATTTATGAGAACACCATGAAATATAAGTCTTCCAAACTCGATAATAAATCTTCCTAGAAACAGATTTACGAGCCTGTAACATAGTATTAATCACTGAGTCAGAGAAGCCTCTATGACTAAGCACTAATTGTTCAATTTCCATACCTTCAAATTTAACGAGTTGCGATACTGATGGAAAAACGGTCCTTGAGACAGAAGGTCTGGTCTTAAAGGAAATGGCCAAGGTTGGCAACTGGACATCCGGACAAGATCCACATACCAGAACCTGTGAGGCCATGCTTGTGCTACCAGAAACACAAACAATTGTTCCATGATGATCTTGGAGATCACTCTTGGAAGAAGAACTAGAGGCGGGAAGATATAAGCAGGTTGGTAAACTCCACCAAAAAAATCCACCAACTCTGTCTGAGGATCCCTGGACCTGGACAAGTACCTGGGAAGTTTCTTGTTTAGATGGGAAGCAATCAGATCTATTTCTGGAAGACCCCACATCTGAACAATCTCAAAAAACACATCTGGATGGAGTGACCACTCCCCCGGATGTAAAGTATGATGGCTGAGATAATCTGCTTCCCAATTGTCTACACCTGGGATATGTACCGCAGAAATTAGACAAGAGCTGGATTCCACCCAAAAAAGTATCCGAGATACTTCTTTCATAGCTAGGTGACTGTGAGTCCCACCCTGATGATTGACATATGCCACAGTTGTGATATTGTCTGTCTGAAAACAAATTAATGGTTCTCTCTTCAACAGAGGCCAAACCTGAAGAGCCCTGAAAATAGCACAGAGTTCTAAAATATTGATTGGTAACCTCACCTCTTGAGATTTCCAAACCCCTTGTGCTGTCAGAGATCCCCAGACAGCTCCCCAACCTGAAAGACTTGCATCTGTTGTGATTACAGTCCAGGTTGGAAGAACAAAAGAAGCCCCTCGAACTATACAATGGTGGTCTAACCACCAAGTCAGAGAGAGTCGAACATTGGGATTTAAGGATATTAACTGTGAAATCTTTGTATAATCCCTGCACCATTGTTTCAGCATCCAAAGCTGGAGAGGTCTCATATGAAAATGAGCAAAGGGGATCGCGTCCGATGCTGCAGTCATGAAACCTAAAACTTCCATGCACATAGCCACTGAAGGGAATGATTGAGACTGAAGGTTCCGACAAGCTGAAAACAATTTTATTTGTCTCTTGTCTGTTAAGAGACAGAGTCATGGACACTGAATCTATCTGGAAACCTAAAAAGGTGACCCTTGTCTGAGGAATCAAGGAACTTTTTGGTAAATTGATCTTCCAACCATGTCTTTGAAGAAACAACACTAGTTGATTTGTGTGAGATTTGGCAGAATGAAAAGACCGAGCTAGTACCAAGATATCATCCAAATAAGGAAACACCGCAATACCCTGTTTTCTAATTACAGAGAGTAGGGCACCGAGAACCTTTGAAAAAATTCTTAGAGCTGTCACTAGGCCAAATGGAAGAGCAACACATTGGTAATGCTTGTCTAGAAAAGAGAATCTCAGAAACCGATAGTGATCTGGATGAATCGGAATATGAAGATATGCATCCTGTAAGTCTATCGTGGACATATAATGACCTTGCTGAACAAAAGGCAGAATAGTCCTTATAGTCACCATTTTGAAAGTTTGCACTCTTACAAAACGATTCAAAATTTTCAGATCCAGAACTGGCCTGAATGAATTGTCTTTCTTTGGGACAATGAATAGATTTGAATAAAACCCCAGACCCTGTTCCTGAAACGGAACTGGTATGATTACCCCTGAAAGCTCTAGATCTGAAACACACTTCAGAAAAGCTTAAGCCTTCACTGGATTTGCTGGAACGCGTGAGAGAAAAAAATCTTCTCACAGGAGGTCTTATTCTGAATCCTATTCAATACCATTGGGAGGCAATACTCTGAATCCAATGATTTTGCACAGAATCTGCCCAAATGTTTTGGAATATTTTTAATTTGCCCCCCACAAGCTGAGCTGGCCTGAGGGCCGCACCATCATGCAGACGTGGGGGCTGGCTTTGGTTTCTTAAATGGGTTGGATTTATTCCAACTTGAAGAAGGTTTCCAATTGGAACCAGATTCTTTGGGGGAAGGATTTGGTTTCTGTACCTTATTCTGTCGAAAAGAACAAAAACGATTAGAAGTTTTAGTTTTCCCTTAGATCTTTTATCCTGAGGTAAAAAAACTCCCTTCCCCTTGTGACAGTTGAAATAATTTAATCCAACTGAGAACCAAATAAATTCTTACCTTGGAAAGAAAGAGATAGTAATCTAGACTTAGATACCATGTCAGCATTCCAATACTTGAGCCACAAAGCTCTTCTAGCTAAAATAGCTAAAGACATAGATTTAACATCAATTTTGATTATATCAAAAATAACATCACAGATAAATTGATTAGCATGATTAGCAAGCAAACAATGCTAGACAAATCAGGATCTGTTTCCTGTTGTGCTAAGCTTTCCAACCAGAAAGTTGATGCAGCTGCAACATCAGCCATAGAAATGGCAGGCCTGAGAAGATTGCCAGAATATAAATAAGCTTTCATTAGATAAGATTCAAGTTTTTTATCTAAAGGATCCTTAAAGGAAGTACTATCTTCCGTAGGGATAGTAGTGTGTTTGGCAAGAGTAGAAATAGCCCCATCAACTTTGGGGATTTTTCCCCAAAATTCCAATCTGACTGCTGGCAAAGGATACAACTTTTTAAACCTAGAAGAAGGAATAAAGGAAGTACCAGGCCTATTCCATTCCTTTGACATCATATCAGAAATAGCATCAGGAACTGGAAAAACCTCTGGAGTAAACACAGGAGGTTTATAAACAGAATTTAAACGTTTACTAGTTTTAGTATCAAGAGGACTAGTTTCCTCAATATCCAAAGTAATCAACACTTTTTTTAACAAGGAACAAATATACTCCATCTTAAAGAGATAAGTAGATTTGTCAGTGTCAATATCTGAGGTAGGATCTTCTGAATCAGATAGAAAATGTCATCAACTTTATGAGAAGTTTTAAAAGACCTTTTATGTTTATTAGAAGGTGGAATAGCAGACAAAGATTTCTGAATCGCATCAGCAATAATATCTTTTATATTCACAGGGATTTCATGTACATTAGATGTTGAAGGAACAACAGGCATTGTACTAATACTGATGGATACATTCTCTGCATGTAATAGCTTATCATGACAACTGTTACATACTACAGCTGTAGATATAATCTCCACTAATTTACAACAGATACACTTATCTTTGGTAGAACTTTTATCAGGAAGCAGGGATCCAACAGTGGTTTCTGAGACAGGATCAGATTGAGACATCTTGCAAATGTAAGAGAAAAAACAACATATAAAGCAAAATTATAAATTTCCTTATATGGAAGTTTCAGGAATGGGAAAAATTGCAAACAGCATAGCCCTCTGAGCATAGAAAAAAAGGCAAGAGGCATATCGGAAGTGGGGTTTAAATAAATAAATTATTTGGCGCCAAGTATGACGCGCAACGCAAAATGAATTTTTTTTGGCGCTAACAACATCCTGAAATGACGCAACTCGTGTCATGGCAGACGCAACCTTGTGCAAGGAGACCTGGCGTCAACTAAGACGCCGAAAATTACGAATTTGCGTTATCGAACGTACCTTTGCGCCCCAAAAAATTCTCAAGCATTTTGCGGCCTCGCAAGCCTAATTTTGTCTGCGAAAATTAATGAAAAACAGTCAATTTTGAAGAAAAGACTCTACCCCAGGTAAGAAAAAAAAAATAAAGTCCTAAATATGTTTTCCCAATTTTGAAACTGAAAGTCTGCAAAAGGAAATATACATAAACCTGACTCATGGCAAATATAAGCCCAATACATATATTTAGAACTTTACATTAATACATAAAGTGCCAAACCATAGCTGAGAGTGTTTTAAGTAATGAAAACATACTTACCGAAAGACACCCATCCACATATAGCAGATAGCCAAACCAGTACTGAAACAGTTATCAGTAGAGGTAATGGGATATGAGAGTATATTGTTGATCTGAAAAGGGAGGTAGGAGATGAATCTCTACGACCGATAACAGAGAACCTATGAAAAGATTTCCCGTGAGGAAAACCATAGAATTCAATAGGTGATACTCCCTTCACATCCCTCTGACATTCACTGTACTCTGAGAGGAATCGGGCTTCAAAATGCTGAGAAGCGCATATCACAGAAGAAAACCAAGCAGAAACTTACTTCACCACCTCCATAGGGAGGCAAAGTTTGTAAAACTGAATTGTGGGTGTGGTGACGGGTGTATTTATAGGCATTTTGAGGTTTGGGAAACTTTGCCCCTCCAGGTAGGATTGTATATCCCATACGTCACTAGCTCATGGACTCTTGCCAATTACAAGACAAATAAGGGATTATAGTGTCTTTATTAACGTTTATTATAAGTTTACCATACGACTTTATAAAAACAAAATTTATGCTTACCTTTCTTTCCGGACATGGAGAGTCCACAATGTCATTCCAATTACTAGTGGGATATTCACTCCTGGCCAGCAGGAGGAGGCAAAGAGCACCACAGCAAAGCTGTTAAGTATCACTTCCCTTACCCATAACCCCCAGTCATTCAGCCGAAGGGAAATGGAAAACGAAGATAACACAAAGGTGTAGAGATGCCTGAGGTTTAGAGAAAAATTACTGTCTCATCTAAAGGGTGGGGTCGTTGACTCTCCATGTCTGGAAAGAAAGAAATTTATCAGGTAAGCATAAATTTTGTTTTCTTTCCTAAGACATGGAGAGTCTACAACGTCATTCAAATTACTAGTGGGAACCAATACCCAAGCTAGAGGACACGGAATGAATAGGGAGGGAGAATAAGACAGGCAGACCTAAACAGAAGGCACCACCGCTTGAAGAACCTTTCTCCTAAAGGAAGCCTCGGCCGAGGCAAAAGTATCAAATTTGTAGAATTTGGAAAAAAAAGGCCCAAGATGCAGCCTTGCAAATCTGTTCCACAAAAGCTTCATTTTTGAAAGCACAAGAAGAGGAGACAGCCCTAGTGAAATGAGCTGTAAGTCTCTCAGGAGGCTGCTGTCCAACAGTCTCATAAGCAAAACGAATCATACTTCTCAGTAGCCTTCTGACCCTTACACTTTCCAGAGAAACAAACAGGGCAGAGGAGAGGCAAAAATCCTTAGTAGCCTGTAGATAGAATTTTAAAGCACGCACCACATCCAAGTTGTGCAGCAGACGTTCCTTATGAGAAGAAGGATTAGGAAAGAGAGAAGGAACAACAATTTCCTGATTACTATTTCTATCCGAAACTACCCTAGAAAGAAACCCCCAATTAGTACGATGGCCCGCCTTATGTGCATGAAATATAAGATAAGGCAAATCACACTGTGAAGCCGAGAGTTCAGATACTCTCCGAGCAGAAGAGATAGCAACAATAAACAAAACCTTCCAAGATAACAACTTAATATCTATGGAATGCATTGGCTCAAACAGAGCCTGCTGTAAAACTTTAAGAACAAGTTTAAGGCTCCAAGGAGGAGCAACAGATGTCCACACCTGGAATGTGGATAGCAGATAGAAGACAATTGAGAGCTTCCGCCCACTGCAGAATGCGAGACACCTCCTCATGACCAAGGAACTCAGAGTTCCACCCTGGTAGATGATGTAAACCACTGAGGTGAAGTTGCCAGACTGGAAACTGATAAACTGGGCTAAAGACAACTGAGACCATGCCATCAGAGAATTACAAATCGCTCTCAACTTCAAGATGTCTATGGGGAGAGGAAACTCCTTCCTAGTCCAAAGGCCCTGAACCTTTAATGAGTCCTAGACTGCACCCCAGCCTTGCAGGCTGGCATCCATGGTCATAATCGCCCAGGAGGGTCACTGACCATCGACTTGTAAGTCAGGCATGCTAACCAGTAAGCTATGACAGACCATCCCTGAGAAATCCACCACAAGAGAGAGATCCTTGGCAACCGGACCAAATTTATCCTCTGAGACAAATGAGAATGATCTCCATTCCATTGTATGAGCATGCATGGTTGCAGAACTCTCAAATGGAAGCGAGCAAATGGAATGAAGTCCGGGAAGTGACCAACAGACTAATTACCTCCATGCATTGAGCTTCTGATGACTGAACAGAAGTCTGTAGAGAAAGGCAAAAGGAGAGAAGTTTTGATTCTCTGACCCCCATCAGAAAAAGCTTTATAGATAGGGAAACCATTATGGTCCCTAAGAAACACACCCTTGTAGGAACAAGGGAACTTTTCTCCAAATTCAGTTTCCATTCATGGGAACGAAGAAAGGACAACAAGATCTCCGTATGAGAATTTGCTAGTTGAAAGAATGGCGCCAATATTTTTAAACGCAAATTCGGTCACTTGAAAATCATGATTTAGGCAAGGCTAGTTGGAACCCATCAGTGAAAGGGCACTCGCTGTGAGGAACACCTAGTCACAGCCGGATTTGAACTCTTGACCTTCAGCTTTGAAGGCAGCAAAGTTTACCAGTAGGCCATTGTGTCCAATTAAGGCGCCACAGCAATTTTCTGAGACCTGACAACCGCTGAAAATTCTGGGAGCTGTGCCAAGGCCAAGCAACAATTAGAAGTGCTTGTCTATAAAAGCGAGTCTCAGGAACTGGAGATGATCCCAGAGAATGGGAACATTAAGATACACATCCTCCAGGTCTATGGTCGACATGAACGGACCTTATTGAACCAAAGGAAAAATGGAACGAATAGTTTCCAATTTGAAGGACGGTACCCTTAGAAATAAGTTGAGACACTATAGATCTGAAATGGGTCGAAAAGTTCCCTCTTGTTTGGAAACCACAAACAGATTTGAATAGAATCCTAAACCCTGTTACCTTACTAGAACTGGAATAATCACTCCCATGGAGGAAAGGCCCTGGATGCAACTTAAGAAGATTTGTCTCTTCAATAGTTTCCAATTTGAAGGACGGTACCCTGAGAAATAAGTTGAGACACTATAGATCTGAAATGGGCTGAAAAGTTCCCTCTTTTTTGGAAACCACAAATAGATTTGAATAGAATCCTAGACCCTGTTACCTTTCTGGAACTGGAACAATCACTCCCAGGGAGGAAAGGCCCTGGACGCAACTTAAAAAGATTTGTCTCTCCAATTTGTGCTCCAATACCGCCGCAGGGCAGATAGGCAGCAAGCGACTAAGGACACCGGCATAAACTAAAGCAGTCTTATGTTTAATTTTAAAATACTACCCACTGAACCGGTACTAACTGCCATATTGAGACTTCACACTACCCTCTATGCTCCCGACTGAAAACTGCCACTACGCTTCAGAAATTGGAGCGCCAATAAGGAATATAGATACAGTATGTCTCTCATATTAGGCAACTAATAAATAAATACATGCCCCATAGTTATAAAAGGTAGTGCGGCGTGTTACAGTGCAAAAATACACTACCATACACATGGAAAAAGGAGCTCCGGTGCTAAAAGGGATACACCGGGGATTCCTATATAAAACCCCACATAATTCAAACAAAGGAGATAAGCTGCTCAAATTAGTTAAGGAGAGCCGAGCCTAACCAAGGCCTTATCTCCAAGTATTAACCGCCCATTAAATAAATCCCTTAATCTAGAGATTTGTTAAAGACTTAGGCTCCATCTATAAAAGAAAGGAGGATGAATCCCCAAAGTGCTAGGGCCTTCTCACCTAGTGGTGCTTCAGCTGCAGTGCAGGAATAGCTTCTTAGGTGTGTTAGACACACTAACATCTAACAGGGACCTGAAAATTCAGTTGTCGGGCAGGAAGCCAGCTCACAAGGCAAGAAAGGACACATACGCCTTAGAGAGACCTATAGAAAAAAAAGAACAGAGTAACCAACTCTGGCTTTCTATACCAAGGGCAGCAAATATGTTAGAAAACAAAGCAAGGACTACATCACCACATTCTAACTGCTTAAAAGCCACCACTACTCTTACTCAAGAGATTGATGTGGACACAGCTAAACCCAAATCCTTGCTTGCAGGGAAAAGTACCCAAAAAAGAAAAAATATCTTCAGACACCGAACTTCACCTCCTCCATTGACAGAGGCCAAAGAGAATGACTGGGGGTTATGGGTAAGGGAAGTGACACTTAACAGCTTTGCTGTGGTGCTCTTTGCCTCCTTCTGCTGGCCAGGAGTGAATATCCCACTAGTAATTGGAATGACGTTGTGGACTCTCCATGTCTTAGGAAAGAAAACATATTTCTAGAGAGAGCAGCTGAAGAGAGTATGAAAGTTTACTCAAGATATAAGTGCTCAACTAGACAGCACACATGATGAAGCGCATCTGGTATTGTCACTGTTACAATGTACTATAAACACATTATTGCCACTAGTGCTGCGGGCTGTATCTTCAGTCACGTAAGACCTGGAGTAACATCTGTCCAATAAGCCAGGGTTTCCCACTGGGATGTTACTGCTGCTGGTAGTGGTCAGAATTATGGTGACATTGCGAGGCAATGCTTCTGTGAAGGCTGCAAACAGGCTCAGCTGTTCAGTCGGATTCTACGACCCGTCACATGTGCGCTCAGGAATGTGGTGATGTCACAGTTGCACATATCAACAGAACACCGGCCATGCCCCCTTCAAGTAAGCGTAAGAGAGTATCTGACAAACAACCTACTATTGACTTGTCTAGCTACTCTGAATATCATAAGATCAGGCTTGCTAAACAATTATTTTTAGAATTGGATTCTACTTCTGATGGTAAGTTCCTTTCCGATGACCAGGAGTCCCTGGAGGAGCTGGAATATTTACGTTTCCTTTTAAAGGAGGTGTTATCCACTTTCTATGTCCAGTACTCAAAGCCATGCATCACTTTTAATCCATCTTCCACTTTTAAGAAAATGTATCTGCTATCCCCTTCAAGTGTGAAACTTTGGAAAGCTATCCCAAAAGTTAATGGTGCCATTCCCACTTTAGTTAGTCGCACTACTATCCCTTTGGAAGATAGTACTTCCTTTAAGGACCCTATGGATAGAAAATTAGGGTGTTTTCACTGTAAGACTTTTCTTCAAGTGGGTTATTTGTTCAAGCCAGCTATCAGCATAGCTTGTGTAGCTGCAGCTACTACTCTTTCGGTCTATCTGACAAACATCCAGATGATTCTGAGGATGAAGAAGTTCACAGTGATTTGAGGTTGATTTGTGACACTAATGTAGACATTATCAAAATGAATGAAAAAAAAATGGCATTTTCTGTGTTAGCAAGGAGAGTCTTATGGCTTAAATCTTGGTCAGCAGACACGGTCTCTAAATCTAGATTATTACCTCTTCCTTTCAAAGGAAATATTCCTGATTTGGATGATATTATCTCCACTGTAACTGGGGGGAAAGGATCTTTTCTCCCTCAGAAGAAAAACAATATTCCAATAGTTTTTTGTTCCTTTTGTCAACCTCCTCTTCTCAAAAGCAAGATTCTACCATATCATTTTGGAAATCTAATCCAAGTTGGTCCAAGTTTTAACAGTCAAAAAGCCTAACCCCTCTTCCAAGACTGCATGAAGGTATGGCCCCCGATCCAGATCTTGTTCTGGTAGGGACAGATAATGCCTTTATCGGAAGGCCTGGCCTCAATCCGTTCAGGATCCTTGGGTGCTAAATATAGTTTCCCAAGGTACAGAATAGGCTTCAGGACAAGGTCAGCTGAGAACAAAAAATGCACGCTCTCCCAAGTGTGAGAAAATACAAAAAATAACTTTTATTGTCAAGGATTAAAAAATAAGATTACAGACAGACATGATGCCTAGCAGAGAGCAAAGTTATTTTTTATATTTTCTCACACCTGGGAGTGCCTGCATTTTTTGTTCTCAGCTGGCATTTTCCAGGCAGTTTGATCTACCGCGGCTACGGCACTCCGGACCTGGGGAGTAATCTTTGGGCTATCTTCAGTTTTCCTTACGGTGCACCCGGATGTGCTACCCTACGTCGTGGTACTTGTGTTCACTGCTTCAGGACAAGGCCTTGCAAAGTAAGTTGTTTTCTGTCTGATGCTCCAAAGGATCCTGTCAAAGCGCTAGCCTTCTTTCATTGTGTTTAAGAACTGGAAACTTTGGGAGTGAATGTTACAGTCCCAATTTCGGAACAAGTCTAGGGATTCTATTCAAATCTGTTCATAGTTCCCAAGAAAGAGTGCATTTTCAGGCCTATTCTAGATTTAAAAACTCTAAAAAAATTCTCAGGGTTCTTGATTTCAAAATGGAAACTATCTTAAAGGGACAGTCCAATCCCTAGTTTTGCATTACCAACACAGTTATATAAATACACTTTTTACCTCTATGATTATCTTGTATCTAAGCCTTTGCAAACCCCCTTATTTCAGTTCTTTTGACAGACATCCATTTTAGCCAATCAGAGCTGGCTCACTGGAACTCCAAGTGCGTGAGCACAGTGTTATCTATATGACACACATGAACTAACACCCTCTAGTGGTGAAAAACTGTCAAAATGCCCTGAGAGAAGAGGCGGCCTTCAAGGGCTTATAAATTAGCATATTAACCTCCTAGGTTTAGCTTTCAACTAAGAATACCAAGAGAACAAAGCAAAATTTGGTGATAAAAGTAAATTGGAAAATTGTTTAAAACTACATTCTCTATCTGAATCATGAAAGTTTTGGACTAGACTGTCCCTTTAACTATTCTCCCCCTTCTCAAACAGGGACAGTTTATGTCCACAATAGACTTGAAGGATGCTTACCTTCATATCCCTATTCACAAGGATCATTATCATTTCTTTTGTTGCCTTTTAGGACAAATGTTTTAAGTTTGTAGCGCTTCCATTTGGTCTGGCTACTGCTACCAGAACTATTTTATCTGTCATCTGCTCTCAGGGTATTTATGTGGTTCCTTACCTGGATGATATCTTGGTACAGGCTCCATCTTTACCTTTAGCAATTTCTCATACCAACAAGCTTTTGTTGTTTCTTCGCAATCATGGCTGTATAATCAAAGTTTTGAAGAGTCGTCTGTCCCCTCAAACCAGAGTTTCTTTTCTAGGTGCCATTATCGATTCGATGAGTCTTTCTTTGACAGAGCAAAGGAAAATCAAATTGCAATCAGCGTGTGTGATACTTCAATCTACTGCCAATCCTACAGTAATTCTTTTCATGGAAGTTTTGGGTCTAACGATTGCTGCATCATGTGCCATTCCCTATGCTCTGTTTCACAGGTGTCCTTAGCAGCTATGAATGCTAAGTCAGTGCTACAAGGATTACACTCTTCTCTCTGCTGGATCTAATAATAAAGAATTCTTAGTGGACAGAGAATCAATATCTCTAGGAGCATTGTTTCTTCAGCCTTCCTGGACGATAATCACATTGGATGAAAGTCTTTCAGGTTGGGGGCAGTGTGGGGATCACATAGAGTTTGGTCTCCTCAGGAGGCGAGGTTACCAATAAACATCCTAGAGTTCTATGTGATCTTCAGGGCCCTCCAGAACTGGCCCCTTCTGAAAGAAAAGTCTTTCCTTCTCTTCCAATCAGACATTGTCAAAGCGGTGGCTTATATCAGTCACCAAGGAGGAACTCGAAGTTCTCTGGCAATGAAGGAGGTTTCACACATCCTATATTGGGCACAAAAGAATATCTGTACAATCTCTGCGATTCATATCTCAGGGGGTTAGGAATTGAGAAGCAATGACTTAAGTCGCCAAGCTCTTAACCTGGGGGAATGGTCTTTACACCTAGAATTATTCAATCTATGGGGTCTTACACAGATAGGCCTAATGGCTTCTCGTTTGAACAACATACTTCCCAGGTATTTCTTTCATATAGGTGGAGAGAGTCCACGATCCGTTACATATGGGATAAACATTCCTACAACTAGGAAGAGATGAAGTTTCCCAAACCCCAAGAGCCCTATAAAACCCCTCCCACCTCACACATACCTTAGTTTTTACTCTGCCTCAATTGGAGGTGGTTGAAGCATGAAGATGTGCATGATTTTTTTCAGTGGAAGGGGCTTTCAGTCTATGTTGAAGCCTGGTTCCCCTCTGAGTACAGTGATTGTCAGAGGTATTTATTTGGGGTATGGTTTGTGATACAATGATTTTGCCTCATGGGAAATCCTTTGTAGGCCCTCTGTAAATTTGGTTGCTGGGACACGTCTTCTGCCTTCCTTTACAGATCTACATTATACTCCTATTACCTCTGCTGATATGTTTTAGTACTGTTTTGGCTGTCTGCTACTTGCTTTAAGTGGATGAGTGTCTATGGGCAAGTATGTTTTAAATGTTTATATATAGGCACTCATATAGCCATATTGTCGGCTCCTTTAATTGTTAAAAGTTTATCTATATAGTATGTATATACGGCTCTGGGACAGAATATCACTATTACCCTTGCTTTGTACACAAATTTATTTTGGCATGCTTTTTATCAAGCCAGCTGTAGTAACCCAATGATTAGATCAGCTACCTAGCAAGCAGACAGGTTTAGAAATTAAATCCAGCTGCAGGTACTTGCACCTCGATTGTGCCTTCAAAAGTTTGTTTAAAAACACTAGACTGAACATGTTCCAAAGGATACTGGTATACCTGCATTAACTATCTGTAAAGCTATTTAAAGGGAGTATATTTTTTTTTTCCTTTCCTCAAAAGCTTTCTTACAGTTTTTTAGTGCGTATTATTTTACTTTGCTTATGCAATGCAGCAAACTCTGTCCCTAAACTTACCCTAGAAACTGAATCTCCTGAACACTTTTCTATTATTATTTAAGTGTGCTTATTATAAAATAAATAAAGTACTTTCTTTCCTAAGATATGGTGAGTCCACGGAATCATCAATTACTAGTGGGAATATCTCTCCTGACCAGCAGGAGGTGGCAAAGAGCACCACAGCAAAAACTGTTAAATACCACTCCCCTTACCCACAACCCCTAGTCATTCTCTTTGCCTGTAGTAGTTGCAAGGAGGTGGTAAAGTTAGGTGTCTGTAAGATTCTACAATCAAGAGTTTGTTATTTTCAAAGCAGGACAAGATGTTCTGATCTTTGCTAAGGGTTTAGCCGTAGTCCATTTCAGTCTCTTCAGTAGAGCATTGGTGGCTTTTAAGCATTTGGGAACGTATGGGGTATAATCCCCTCTGTGCCTCCCAATTGATTTATTGCTGCCCTTGTCATAAAGCCTGTTTTTAAGTTGGCACAGTCTTTTTATTTTTCACAGGTCCATATGAGGAGGGTGCCTCTTAAACTTTGTGAGCTGCCTGCTGCAGGGCAGTTACTTTTATGGTAAGTGCTATATTATATTATATTCTTATATTGGCACTTAAACGGTTAATTCAGTTTTTCTGATAAGGGGTTATATTACAGGGCATTGACAAGGTTCTAGCTCGTGATATTTTTATTACTTTGTATGCGATTTTCAGTTTAATGTTTTTTGCAACATTTTTTTCCCTGGGTAAGGTTATGAGTGTCTGGGTGTGTTGTGATGTTTTGGTGGGCGGAGCCTGCTGAGGAAAGTTTTGGCGCACTTTTTCAAACCAGGAAGTGTTTGTTTTATTTTAGTACAGCTCTGGGCTGTGTACAAGTGGCTGTTTCTTTGCTGCAGTGTGGTTTCAGTCCGGAGTGTTACTATTTTTTCTCCGTTTGATCAGCAGGTTCAGGTAGGCACTTCAGCAATCTGGCTGAGGTGTAGAGGTGCCCATGTTTATTTTACTTTACTTTTATAAAGTATAAGTTTATTGCTATAAATGTCTGGGTTAACGTTACTTTTTTAAAGGTATAGTAACGTTTTTTTAGGCTTCTTTTTTTCTTTTGTATAAATTTATTATTTGTAATTTATTTTTTGTGTTTTGATGGACTAAGTGGCCCTGCAAAATGTTATTTGTACTCTGTTGGGGGCCAATATGGAACCTCCTATTTCTTTCTGTTCCTCATGTATTGAGGGAACATTGCATTACAAAGATAAACTTTTTGAATCTGAGCTGTTTTTTTTCTAGGGAAGATGCTATTCAAGTGCAGCCTTGTTCTCAGGCATCCCTACCCTTGTCTGCCCGCATGTTATACCCTGTGCTTCCTCTCATGCTCCAGCTGGAGTTTTCTTTGTAGTATATGGCTTCTTATATATCTTCTGCAGTTTCTGAAGCGTTATCTGCTTTCCCTATGTTGCAGGGGAAGCGTAAGAGGAAATTTAAAAATTTGGAGACCCCTGTTTCAGGGGTTGTTTTTTTCTAATGTCTCTTCTCAGAAGTCTGAGGAAGAGGATTCTTCTTTATTGTCTGAGAGTGAGATGGTTAAATTCCTAGTCTGCGGATGTTTCTTCTAAACTAAGCTTTTGTCTTTTCCTTACAAGGGTAAGACCTTGTTTGGACCAGGTCTGGCTGAGATTATTTCTGATATTATGGGAGGTAAGGGTAAGTTTCTTCCTCAGGATAAAAGACATATACAAAAGGGTCATAGTAATTTTCGTTCCTTTCTGAACTTCTCAGCTAAACCTTCCCCTTCCTCTTCCAAGCAGGAGCATTCTAAGTTTTCCTGGAAGTCCAATCATTCCTGGAATAAGGGGAAGCAATTTATAAAGCCTGTTACTGACTCAAAGTCAGCATGAAGGGACTGCCCCTGATCCGGGAGCGGATCTTGTGGGGGGAAGATTTTATTTTTCGCTCAGGCTTGGGTTTGGGCTGTTCCGGATCCCTGGGTGGTGAACATCATATCCCAGGGTTACAAGCTAGAGTTCAGGACTTATCCCAGGGGCAGGTTTCTTCTCTCCAGTTTATCTGTAAATCAGATAAAGAGAGAGGCATTCTTGTGTTGTGTCCAGGATCTTTCCGATATAGGAGTAATAGTTCCTGTTCCTTTTCAGGAGCAGGGTCTGGGTTTTTATTCCAATCTGTTTGTAGTTCCCAAATTAGAGGGAACATTCCATCCTATTCTATATTTCCAGAGTGTGAACAAGTTTATCAGAGTTCCGTCTTTCAAGATGGAGACTGTTCATTCTATTCTTCATTTAGTTCAGGAGGGTCAGTTCATGACCACAGTGGATTTAAAGGATGCGTATCTGCATTTTCCTATCCACAATTATTTTCACAAGTTTTTAAGATTTGAGTTTCTAGACAAACATTTTCAGTTTGTGGCCTTTTCATTGGGTCTTGCTACGGCTCCCAGGATTTTTTCGAAGGTTCTGGGAGCATTTTTGCCGGTTCTTTGGTTACAGGGTATTGCAGTGGCGCCTTATCTGGGCGATTTTTCTGGTTCAGGCACCATCTCTTCAACTAGCTCCCTCACAGAGATATTGTCTTTTCTGCGCTCCCACATTTGGAAGGTGAATTTAGGAAAAAGTTCATTGATTCCGGTTACAGGAGTGGTATTTTTGGGAACAATAATAAATTCCCTAGAAATTACGTTTTTTTCTGGCAGAGGTCAGAAAATCAAAGATCTTCAATCCTTGTCTTATTCTTCAGGCCTTTCTCTGGCCATCAGTAGCTCAGTGTATGGAGGTTATTGATCTGATATTGTCAGTTATAGACATCATTCTGTTTGCTTGGTACCATCTCAGGCCTCTGCAGCTGTGCATGCTCAGACACTGGAAAGGGGATTATGTGGATCTGTCTCCACATATTGTTTTTGATAAGGAGATAAAAACTCTCTTCTGTGGTGGTTGTCCCAGGATCTTCTCTGGGAACCTGCTTCCGCAGACCTACCTGGGTGATTGCGACCATGGATGCCAGTCTTGGGATGGGGAGCTGTCTGGAGTTCATTAAAGGCTCAGGGTCTTTGGACTCGGAAGGAGTCGGTTCTTCCCATAAATATTCTAGAGCTGAGGGCAATCTTCAATGCTCTTCTAGCCTGGCCTCAGTTAGCTTCAATTGTTGTCTGTCTTCGATCCACATTCCAGGGGTGGACAATTGGGAAGCGGATTTTCTAAGCCGACAGACTTTTCATCCAGGGAAGTGGGTACTCCATCCAGAGGTATTTTCTAACTTGATTCTCAAGTGGGGGCAGTCGGAGCTGGATCTCATGGCATCTCTTCAAAATGCCAAGCTTCTAAGGTATGGGTCACGGTCTTGAGATCCTCAGGCTGTACTGTTAGATGCTCTGGCTGTTCCTTGGAACTTCAGTCTAGCGTATGTTTTTCCTCCGTTCGCTCTACTTCCACGGGTCGTTGCTCGAATCAGACAGGAAAGGGCGTTGGTTATTCTCATTGTCCCGGCGTGGCCTCACAGAATCTGGTATGCGGATCTGGTGGAGATGTCATCTTTTCCACATTGGAGTCTTCCGTTATGGAAGGGCCTTCTACTTCAGGGGCCCTTCCTTCATCAAAATCTTGTTTCTCTGAAGCTGACTGCTTGTAGAGGGAACGCTTGATATTATCTAAGTGTGTTTTTTCTGAATCAGTTATTTAAGCTATGATTCAGGCTGATAAGCCTGTGTCTACAAATATTTATTATAAGATTTGGAGGTTATATTTGTATTGGTGTGATTCCAGAGGTTTTTCTTGGAATAGAGTTAAAATTCCTAGGATTTTGTCTTTTCTCCAAGAGGGTTTGGAGAAGGGTTTATCTGCTAGTACCTTGAGGGGTCAAATTTCTGCTTTATCTATTTTGTTGCATAAACATCTGGCGGATATGCCAGATGTTAAGTCTTTTTGCCAGGTTCTGGTTAGAGTCAGGCCTAGGTTTAAATTTGATACTCCTCCGTGGAGGATCAATTTGGTTCTTAGAGTTCTTCAACATGCTTATTTTGAACCTATGCATTCTTTGGATATTAAGTGTTTATCCTGGAAAGTTTTGTTTTTGGTTGCTATTTCTTCTGCTCAAAGAGTTTCGGAGCTTTCAGCTTTGCAGTATGAATCTCTTTTCCTTATTTTTCATTCTGATTATGTTGTTCTGCGTTCTGCCTTAGTTTTTCTTCCTAAGGTGGTTTCAGATGGGAATATTAATCAAGACATTGTTGTTCATTCCTTGTGTCCTGATCCTTCTTCTCATAAGGAACGTTTGTTGCACAACCTAGATGTGGTACGTGCTTTAAAGTTTTATTTACAGGCAACTAAGGATTTTCATCACTCTTCTTCCTTATTTGTTGTTAATTCTGGGAAGAGAAAGGGTCAGAAAGCTACGGCTTCTTCTCTTTCTTTTTTGTTGAGGAGTTGATTGGCTTATGAGACTGCTGGACGGCAGCCTTCTGAGAGAATCACGGCTCTTTCTACCAGGGCTGTTTCTTCTTCTTGGGCTTTTAATAATGGAGCTTTTATGGAACAGATTTGCTGGGCTGCTACTTTGTCATCCTTTCACACTTTTTCAATATTTTACAAATTTGATACTTTTGCTTCGGCTGAGGCTTCTTTTGGGAGAAAGGTTCTTCAAGCAGTGGTGCCTTCTGTTTAGGGTACCTGTCTTGTCCCTCCCTTATCATCTGTGTCCTCTAGCTTGGGTATTGATTCCCACTAGTAATTGATGATTCCGTGGACTCACCATATCTTAGGAAAGAAAACATAATTTATACTTACCTGATAAATGTATTTATTCCCGGATATGATGAGTCCACGGCCCACCCTTTATTTAAGACAGTTTATTTTTCTATAAACATCAGGCACCTTTGCACCTTATATTACTTCCTTTCTCCTTTCCTTTTTGTCGAATGACTGTGGATTGTGGGTAAGGGGAGTGGTATTTGCTGGTCAGGAGAGATATTCCCACTAGTAATTGATGATTCTGTGGACTCACCATATCCGGAAATAAATAAATTTATCAGGTAAGCATGAATTATGTTTTCTTCAGTTCTTTTATATGACTCATGTTTAGATTTGTTAAATGCATACTGACCAATCTAATGATTCTTTGGGTACTAATACACCTGTCCTCTGTTTATTACAGGATGATGCTAACAAAGTACTTCTGACTACATTTTGCAACACTATTTATACATTTTTTTGCAGCTTACCTGCCTTCAAACAATGGTAAAAGGTCAGTTCAAATGTTTTCCTTATAAGTGCTAGGCACCCTGTTCCAAGGGATACTGTGGTATCTTCAGATAATGAGGGATCCTTACTCTTTAGAGGAAATCTCATCTGCTGTAGAAACCTGATAATTACTCTTTTTTTTTTTTTATTTTAAAGGGACAGTCTAGTATAAATTAAACTTTCATTATTCAGATAGGACTTTTAATTTTAATCAACTTTCCAATTTACTTTTATCATCAAATTTGCTTTTTTTCTCTTGGTATTCTTAGTTTAAACTAAACATAGGTAGGCTTGTATGCTAATTTCTAAGCCTTTGAGGGCTGCCTCTTATCACATGCTTTTTAAATCTCTTTTCAACACAAAGAGACAGAAAGTACATGTGGGCCATATAGATAACACTGTGTTCAGGCACAGGGGGTTATTTAAGATTTAGCACAAACCAATGCTAAATTTAAGACAATAGATAATAAACAGTCACAGTCATGTGATCAGGGGGCTGGAAGAAGGTTCCTATATATAAGGTAATCACAGAGGTAAAAAGTATATTAATATAACTGTGTTGGTTGTGCAAAACTGGGGAATGGGTGATAAAGGGATTATCTATCTTTTAAAACAATAACAATTCTATGGTAGACTGTCCCTTTAAGTTGAACACATCATTCTCCTTTTAAAGAGTTCTTAGTCACTTTAAGGATTAAAAATCCTAAGGGTATACTTTTCTGGAAAAACTTTATCAGTTTGTTGCTCTTCCACTATGGTCTAGCTACAACTCCAGGCTACCGCAACACTGCCCTGAATGCGCCCGATCCCGTCTGATCTCTGAAGTTATGCAGGGCCAGGTCTAGTCAGTACCTGAAAATGAATAAGATCAAGGTTCTAGGTAACCTTTTGTCTATAATAGAGCTCAAGGTAATGCAGTGCTTTCACCACACAAATTCATTACCTGAATGATATCTTAGTACTAGCTCAGTCCTTTCCTTTAACAGCATTTCACACAAAACAACTATTGTTGTTTCTTCAAACAAATTCAGTGTCAATTAATTTTTCTCAAAACAGATTAGAGACGGATAAGACTGGTATTAACCTATCTGAATATTCAGTCTCTTTCTCTCCCTTCAGTGGCTATGTGAATAGAAGTACAAGGTCTCATAATTTTCATTTGCTCAATTTCACATAAGACCTCTTCAGCTTTATATGTTCTGTCAATAATGCAAGGTTTATACCCAGATTTTTTAGATTTCAATACAAACCTGGTGGCTGAATCATCAATGTATTATTCAGGAGGCTTCTTACTCGTCCTACCTGATCTGTGATTACCACAGATACAAATTTTCAGGTTGGATAACCGTTTGGGGGTCTCTGAGAGCACAGGTTTTGGGATCGATCCTCAGAGGCAAGGTTGCCAATCAATATTATAGAACAATTTTCAGGACCCTTCAAGTTTGCCATCTGTTAATAAGGGAGTCTTATCTTCATTTCCAGTCAGACAATGTCACAACAGTAACTATTGTCAACCATCAAGGGGTAACTCACAGTTCTCTAACCTTGATGGAGGTGTCTCGGATTCTCTCTTTGCAGAAGTCAACTTTTGCTAAATCATATGAGTAACATCTCAAGAGTGACCAATGGGAGGCAGACATTCTCAATCATTAAAGTTCAACCACCCCCGAGAGGAGACCCCGGGTGCACCTGCCACCTTTGAAACACACAATCCCGTACTACGTGTATTTCCAAACTTGAGCCGTTCACGGCATCCCTTTGGATCCACTATACCATATTGGTGAGGTATGGCACCACTTATCCGCTAGAGTTAACATGTTGTGACATGTTAACATGGTTTGTGCCAGACTTATGTGTAGTCTAACAGATTGTTGCTAGCAATAAGCTCTCCAACTCTATAATAAGTTGACCCCTACCGAACGATCCCTGTAGAACTGAACGAACTAGTTCTTTAGTGTACGTTTTTTATTTAAGGGGGCAATTGATATGTAATTATCTTAAACATGTTACGTAACAACACCAATTCTAATATTGGTCACGAGTAATAGTTGTTCTGATATTTAGAGCCGTACTGGACAGAGGTCACTGTATAACTGTTTAACAAGAGAACTGCCTAGAATATTATGAAATTAATACAGTTGAATTACGGAATCAATTCAAAGCGTGGTTGGTATCTACAGCACTCTTGTTTAAAGTTACTTTGTATCAATATGCAACCAACCAATATTTAATCTCTAAATCCATTTCAACGGCCAGTAATGAATGATATATCATTAATTTCAGTATAGTATCTATTATAAAGCGGCTGCAACTAACTTACATGAACTCATATAGGGTATATAGTGTATACTTTGAACACATCACTTTCATATTATAGGGACAATTTAATAATATATGTGTTCAAGCATTACATACACTATATATAGGTTCTATACATTCTAAATAGTGAATACTAATCCAACTGTGAATATAATATCAAAACCATTAAGAGGGGCATGAGCACGATAATTTCAGCTGTCCAATTAGTTTTGATACACATTATATATTTATTGATGGACCCTAGAGGTTAAAAGTGAGGGTTAACATTTCTTGTGCTAAGTGCAGACGAGACTGCACCTATCAGAGAGCGGTCGCAAGCTCATAGTGAACGAGTGGAGAGTATATCGCTACACTATTTATATTCAGTAATTTAAACCAGCGGATTCACGATATATATGGATTGATCTGATCCATTTACAGACTTGGGAGCTAATCACAAATAATTAATCAAGGGGAACTGTGATCATACTTACAATAAGGTCTAAACAGTATCTAACATTAGTCCCCGTTGTGTGTATATATATATTTTTCACACGAGTCAGTGTCTGAGTTTTTTTTTAATGTGTGTGTTACCCTCATTTTAATAAATTGTGAATAAAAGTTATATTTTAACCACATTTTTTTAATCATACTGCCCAAAAGTCAGGGTCCAGAGTGCTATATGTGCATGATTTGTGTGGGGGAACTCTGCTTTCCTTTGTTACCCCATTTTGTGCTTGGATAACAGATGTATTAACCTGAATCTTCAGTCTCTTTCTCTCCCTTCAGTGGCTATGTGAATAGAAGTCAATTCTTGCCTAAATCATATGATTAACATCTCAAGAGTGAACAATGGGAGGCAGACATTCTCAGTTCAAACACCCCATAGAGAGGAGACCCCCAGGTACACCTGCCACCTTTGATACACACAATCCCATACTGTGTACGTGTATTTCCAAACTTCAGCCGTTCACGGTGCTGTGTCCCTTTGGATCCACTATACCATATTGGTGAGGTATGGTACCACTTACCCCTACTTCATGGCCCACTTGTATTCAGCCTTTAGGGAGACCCCTCTCCTAGGCTCTGCTTGGCTATGAGGCTCCTGTGATTTCCTGTGCTTACAGGCGTATTACTCTCACCATCCTCACACTCTGACCAGCTTCACACACTCACGGATCTGTTGCGGCTCGCCCGCTGTCATTTCTCCACAAGCCTCCGCTCCAGGTGATGATGTCACTTGACGCGGCCGGCTTACTGGGGGTAAGGTAGTTACTTGATGCCTGTTTGACTTCGGTCTGAGCGTGTCCTTCTAGATACTTGATTCAAAGTGTATGCAACTTACTGGAATCAGTGCTGCTCTCTCTCCATTTGGGCCAATGATTAATCATGAAAGAACAATTCTGGAGATGCAGCAACTTTATAAAAACAGTCTTTTATTTGCTTTTTAAAACAGGAACATAAAAATAGCAATAACAATGCACTTTAGCTGAAATTAAAGCTTACGCATTTCGGCTTAGATGCTGTACTCATAGCTCTCTAGGTTTACCTACTGCTTATGGGCTTAAAAAAGGGGGTAAGACCAATGCATTCACTAATGGGCAGGTGGTTGCTAACTATTAATTAGAGGCTCACCTTAAAGGTATACTGCCTCAGTTGAACACCTTTGTATTGTGTAACTTAACTTTAACCTGTTCATGTGAAACATACCCCATTTGTTAACTTATATAGACTGTCACATAATTGATGTGGTATAGATGGGCTTGCATATAGCATTTTGTGCACCTATTTTGATATGCCAAAACAGTATATACATATTCTATATAGTTATAGCATCACTAAGCTAGACAGCTTTATACATACATATCATTATAAACCATCTAACTGTAAAACAGCATGGACAGAATAAATCCTAATATAACACTTACAATTTGCATATATATATATATATATATATATATATATATATATATATACACACACATTCCCTATTGTACCCATTGTTTCAGGACACTTTGTATTAATTTATTTACCGATTTCTATAATACCTACATGATCTATATTGTATATATACTTAACCCCTCAAACATACTGTTTATAGAAGTTTTTATAAATGGAATTTTTTTCATGTGACATTCTAAAACCTCTATTCTCCTGATAAACATTTTCATACATTTTGTAGTTTAATAGTTTAACAGCACCCTCCAAAATATCATAGCTTATGTCTTATAATAGATTTCTTGTGGGATCAGTGCCATTCAGACAGTCATAATGCCCACATTGTTGGTTGTATTATATTGTATTGCATCACATTGCAAACTTGTACATGAGGTGTTTCAAGTGATTTGAATTGTAGGGACTATATAGGATATACGTTTAAACATATAATATGGAAGTTGAAGTTGTCACAGAGACAGGGTCATTCTTTTCTTTGAAATCATTACATGAGAGGGACAATAATGTACAGGATTTTTATGTCATTTCTTTCATGTAATTGGCAAGAGTCCATGAGCTAGTGACGTATGGGATATACAATCCCATACGTCACTAGCTCATGGACTCTTTAATTATGTTTTTTTTGCATTAAAAAAATAAGGAATAAACAAATGTATTAAAGATTTTAATTTACACATTATTTCTTTATTCTTTTAATAAAGCGTTCATTAATTTGGTTTTGTACCGAATGCACGAATTTGGCAATGTACACATCTAACGTGTAAAAGGAATCAATTATATTGCATCTTCAATGTAGGCACCAATGCTGCTTTGAAAGTATCACCCGTATCAGAAAATCCTCACCTCCCACAAAAATATATAGTAAAACGCCTCTCTGTGAGACTTGAAGCATTGATTTCAACCCTTTTGAAAATTTCACATGCAATCTCGATCTCGCAACAGATCCCTTTTGCAAATATCACCATTACCAAAATGCTTTTATTATCAAAGCCCTCAGGAGCAGCAATGCATTCTTGAGAGCTAGCTGCTGATTGGTGGCTGCTCATAAAAAAAAAATTTGTCATTGGTTCACCAGATGAGTTCTGCTAGCTCCCAGTAGTACCTTGCTGCTCCTTCAAAAAAACAATACCAAGAGAATGAAGCACTTTTGATAACAGAAATAATTTGGAAATTTGTGAAAAACTGTTCCCTCTTATCTGAAGCATGAACGAAAAAAAAATGGGTTTTATATCCCTTTAAATTAAAGCTGCTATTCAGTTGCTCCTCTGCTGCCCCAACAAGGGGTTAATTCATTTCCATTAACATATGGATGATGCTGTCAAAATTCAGCCAAACTGAATGACCCAAGGAACTAATCTTGAATGAAAGATCTATAACCATTTTACTCATTTAACTGTCCTTTGATATGATGGCCACTAGATGGCAGTGGGACCAAACTAATGGAGTCCAGGACGATTGAGTTCTCCTAATTAAAAGAAAATAACAGCAAGTGCATTTAAAATATAATTAACAGAATGTTTGTCGTTTGAAAATTTTATCAATACCAGAACTTTCAACATACGCAATGTGCAGAAGGGGCTGCAAGTGATCTATAACCATAGTTATAACAAATGTGTGCATTTTTACTACATGCAAATAATTTTTTGTACTTGAATATATAAATAAATATACATATATAAATGCATATTTTTATTCATATAGTACTAGTTATCTAGTTTAGTATTTAGTAGACCATTATGTTTTAAATAAGCACTTCTACACTGCTATAGTGAAGCTAAAGTGATGGCAACATTTATATGTTTTAAAATCAATTCTGGAATCTAAGCAAAATTTTAGATGGACTTTAATTGATCACTAATAATGATGTAACTTTTTAATCTAGCCGTGCCATCCTAATACCCAGCGCACCGGCCGCCCACTTCAAAACTCGGTTTGAACTGTTCTCTAATCAATGAACTTATTTACCTCAAGCACAATTGCTTGCAAGGATTTGAAGGTGGTCATTCTTTGGCCTTTAACTCTTCATAGACTTCAGTGGCCAGTCTAAGTTACCCATTAATGGGTTTTCTCCAACATAGGTGTGTCCGGTCCACGGCGTCATCCTTACTTGTGGGATATTCTCTTCCCCAACAGGAAATGGCAAAGAGCCCAGCAAAGCTGGTCACATGATCCCTCCTAGGCTCCGCCTTCCCCAGTCATTCTCTTTGCCGTTGTACAGGCAACATCTCCACGGAGATGGCTTAGAGTTTTTTAGTGTTTAACTGTAGTTTTTATTATTCAATCAAGAGTTTGTTATTTTAAAATAGTGCTGGTATGTACTATTTACTCTGAAACAGAAAAGAGATGAAGATTTCTGTTTGTAAGAGGAAAATGATTTTAGCAACCGTTACTAAAATCGATGGTTGTTCCACACAGGACTGTTGAGAGGAATTAACTTCAGTTGGGGGAACAGTGAGCAGACTTTTGCTGCTTGAGGTATGACACATTCTAACAAGACGATGTAATGCTGGAAGCTGTCATTTTCCCTATGGGATCCGGTAAGCCATTTTATTACAGACAGTAAATAAGGGCTTCACAAGGGCTTTTTAAGACTGTAGACATTTTCTGGGCTAAAACGATTGATATATAAGCATATTTTATACTCCATAGCCTTGAGGAATTATTTTAATCTTGGGAATTTTGTAAAATAACCGGCAGGCACTGTATTGGACACCTTATTCTCTAGGGGCTTTCCCTAATCATAGGCAGAGTCTCATTTTCGCGCCTGTATTGCGCACTTGTTTTTGAGAAGCATGACATGCAGATGCATGTGTGAGGAGCTCTGATACATAGAAAAGACTTTCTGAAGGCGTCATTTGGTATCGTATTCCCCTTTGGGCTTGGTTGGGTCTCAGCAAAGCAGATACCAGGGACTGTAAAGGGGTTAAATATAAAAACGGCTCCGGTTCCGTTATTTTAAGGGTTAAAGCTTCCAAATTTGGTGTGCAATACTTTTAAGGCTTTAAGACACTGTGGTGAAATTTTGGTGAATTTTGAACAATTCCTTCATACTTTTTCGCAATTGCAGTAATAAAGTGTGTTCAGTTTAAAATTTAAAGTGACAGTAACGGTTTTATTTTAAAACGTTTTTTGTACTTTGTTATCAAGTTTATGCCTGTTTAACATGTCTGAACTGCCAGATAGACTGTGTTCTGAATGTGGGGAAGCCAAGGTCCCTTCTCATTTAAATAGATGTGATTTATGTGACACAAACTTTAGAGAAAATGATGCCCAAGATGATTCCTCAAGTGAGGGGAGTAAGCATGGTACTGCATCATCCCCTCCTTCGTCTACACCAGTCTTGCCCACACAAGAGGCCCCTAGTACATCTAGCGCGCCAATACTCCTTACTATGCAACAATTAACGGCTGTAATGGATAATTCTATCAAAAACATTTTAGCCAAAATGCCCACTTATCAGCGAAAGCGCGACTGCTCTGTTTTAGAAAATACTGAAGAGCATGAGGACGCTGATGATATTGTTTCTGAAGGGCCCCTACACCAGTCTGAGGGGGCCAGGGAGGTTTTGTCTGAGGGAGAAATTTCAGATTCAGGGAAAATTTCTCAACAAGCTGAACCTGATGTGATTACATTTAAATTTAAGTTGGAACATCTCCGCGCTCTGCTTAAGGAGGTGTTATCCACTCTGGATGATTGTGAGAATTTGGTCATCCCAGAGAAACTATGTAAAATGGACAAGTTCCTAGAGGTCCCGGGGCCCCCCGAAGCTTTTCCTATACCCAAGCGGGTGGCGGACATTGTAAATAAAGAATGGGAAAGGCCCGGTATACCTTTCGTCCCTCCCCCCATATTTAAAAAATTGTTTCCTATGGTCGACCCCAGAAAGGACTTATGGCAGACAGTCCCCAAGGTCGAGGGGGCGGTTTCTACTCTAAACAAACGCACCACTATACCCATAGAAGATAGTTGTGCTTTCAAAGATCCTATGGATAAAAAATTAGAAGGTTTGCTTAAAAAGATGTTTGTTCAGCAAGGTTACCTTCTACAACCAATTTCATGCATTGTCCCTGTCACTACAGCCGCGTGTTTCTGGTTCGATGAGCTAGAAAAGGCGATCACTAGTAATTCTCCTTCTTATGAGGAGATTATGGACAGAATCCGTGCTCTCAAATTGGCTAATTCTTTCACCCTAGACGCCACTTTGCAATTGGCTAGGTTAGCGGCGAAAAATTCTGGGTTTGCTATTGTGGCGCGCAGAGCGCTTTGGTTAAAATCTTGGTCAGCGGATGCGTCTTCCAAGAACAAATTGCTTAACATTCCTTTCAAGGGGAAAACGCTGTTTGGCCCTGACTTGAAAGAGATTATCTCTGATATCACTGGGGGCAAGGGCCACGCCCTTCCTCAGGATAGGTCTTTCAAGGCCAAAAATAAACCTAATTTTCGTCCCTTTCGTAGAAACGGACCAGCCCCAAGTGCTACGTCCTCTAAGCAAGAGGGTAATACTTCTCAAGCCAAGCCAGCCTGGAGACCAATGCAAGGCTGGAACAAGGGAAAGCAGGCCAAGAAACCTGCCACTGCTACCAAGACAGCATGAGATGTTGGCCCCCGATCCGGGACCGGATCTGGTGGGGGGCAGACTCTCTCTCTTCGCTCAGGCTTGGGCAAGAGATGTTCTGGATCCTTGGGCGCTAGAAATAGTCTCCCAAGGTTATCTTCTGGAATTCAAAGGGCTTCCCCCAAGGGGGAGGTTCCACAGGTCTCAATTGTCTTCAGACCACATAAAAAAACAGGCATTCTTACATTGTGTAGAAGACCTGTTAAAAATGGGAGTGATTCATCCTGTTCCATTAGGAGAACAAGGGATGGGGTTCTACTCCAATCTGTTCGTAGTTCCCAAAAAAGAGGGAACGTTCAGACCAATCTTAGATCTCAAGATCCTAAACAAGTTTCTCAAGGTTCCATCGTTCAAAATGGAAACCATTCGAACAATTCTTCCTTCCATCCAGGAAGGTCAATTCATGACCACGGTGGATTTAAAGGATGCGTATCTACATATTCCTATCCACAAGGAACATCATCGGTTCCTAAGGTTCGCATTCCTGGACAAGCATTACCAGTTCGTGGCACTTCCGTTCGGATTAGCCACTGCTCCAAGGATTTTCACAAAGGTACTAGGGTCCCTTCTAGCGGTGCTAAGACCAAGGGGCATTGCAGTAGTACCTTACTTGGACGACATTCTGATTCAAGCGTCGTCCCTTCCTCTAGCAAAGGCTCACACGGACATTGTCCTGGCCTTTCTCAGATCTCACGGATGGAAAGTGAACGTAGAAAAGAGTTCTCTATCTCCGTCAACGAGGGTTCCCTTCTTGGGAACAATAATAGACTCCTTAGAAATGAGGATTTTTCTGACAGAGGCCAGAAAAACAAAACTTCTAAACTCTTGTCAAATACTTCATTCCGTTCCTCTTCCTTCCATAGCGCAGTGCATGGAAGTAATAGGTTTGATGGTAGCGGCAATGGACATAGTTCCTTTTGCGCGCATTCATCTAAGACCATTACAACTGTGCATGCTCAGTCAGTGGAATGGGGACTATACAGACTTGTCTCCGACGATACAAGTAAATCAGAAGACCAGAGATTCACTCCGTTGGTGGCTGTCCCTGGACAACCTGTCACAGGGGATGAGCTTCCGCAGACCAGAGTGGGTCATTGTCACGACCGACGCCAGTCTGATGGGCTGGGGCGCGGTCTGGGGACCCCTGAAAGCTCAGGGTCTTTGGTCTCGGGAAGAATCTCTTCTACCGATAAATATTCTGGAACTGAGAGCGATACTCAATGCTCTCAAGGCTTGGCCTCAGCTAGCAAAGGCCAAGTTCATACGGTTTCAATCAGACAACATGACGACTGTTGCGTACATCAACCATCAGGGGGGAACAAGGAGTTCCCTGGCGATGGAAGAAGTGACCAAAATCATTCAATGGGCGGAGACTCACTCCTGCCACTTGTCTGCAATCCACATCCCAGGAGTGGAAAATTGGGAAGCGGATTTTCTGAGTCGTCAGACATTACATCCGGGGGAGTGGGAACTCCATCCGGAAATCTTTGCCCACATTACTCAACTGTGGGGCATTCCAGACATGGATCTGATGGCCTCTCGTCAGAACTTCAAGGTTCCTTGCTACGGGTCCAGATCCAGGGATCCCAAGGCGACTCTAGTAGATGCACTAGTAGCACCTTGGACCTTCAAACTAGCTTATGTATTCCCGCCGTTTCCTCTCATCCCCAGGCTGGTAGCCAGGATCAATCAGGAGAGGGCATCGGTGATCTTGATAGCTCCTGCGTGGCCACGCAGGACTTGGTATGCAGACCTGGTGAATATGTCATCGGCTCCACCATGAAAGCTACCTTTGAGACGAGACCTTCTTGTTCAAGGTCCGTTCGAACATCCGAATCTGGTCTCACTCCAACTGACTGCTTGGAGATTGAACGCTTGATCTTATCAAAGCGAGGGTTCTCAGATTCTGTTATTGATACTCTTGTTCAGGCCAGGAAGCCTGTAACTAGAAAAATTTACCACAAAATATGGAAAAAATATATCTGTTGGTGTGAATCTAAAGGATTCCCTTGGGACAAGGTAAAAATTCCTAAGATTCTATCCTTTCTTCAAGAAGGATTGGAGAAAGGATTATCTGCAAGTTCCTTGAAGGGACAGATTTCTGCCTTGTCTGTGTTACTTCACAAAAAGCTGGCAGCTGTGCCAGATGTTCAAGCCTTTGTTCAGGCTCTGGTTAGAATCAAGCCTGTTTACAAACCTTTGACTCCTCCTTGGAGTCTCAATTTAGTTCTTTCAGTTCTTCAGGGGGTTCCGTTTGAACCCTTACATTCCGTTGATATTAATTTATTATCTTGGAAAGTTTTGTTTTTGGTTGCAATTTCTTCTGCTAGAAGAGTTTCAGAATTATCTGCTCTGCAGTGTTCTCCTCCTTATCTGGTGTTCCATGCAGATAAGGTGGTTTTACGTACTAAACCTGGTTTTCTTCCGAAAGTTGTTTCTAACAAAAACATTAACCAGGAGATAGTCGTGCCTTCTTTGTGTCCGAATCCAGTTTCAAAGAAGGAACGTTTGTTGCACAATTTGGATGTTGTTCGCGCTCTAAAATTCTATTTAGATGCTACAAAGGATTTTAGACAAACATCTTCCTTGTTTGTTGTTTATTCTGGTAAAAGGAGAGGTCAAAAAGCAACTTCTACCTCTCTCTCTTTTTGGATTAAAAGCATCATCAGATTGGCTTATGAGACTGCCGGACGGCAGCCTCCTGAAAGAATCACAGCTCATTCCACTAGGGCTGTGGCTTCCACATGGGCCTTCAAGAACGAGGCTTCTGTTGATCAGATATGTAAGGCAGCGACTTGGTCTTCACTGCACACTTTTACCAAATTTTACAAGTTTGATACTTTTGCTTCTTCTGAGGCTATTTTTGGGAGAAAGGTTTTGCAAGCCGTGGTGCCTTCCATTTAGGTGACCTGATTTGCTCCCTCCCTTCATCCGTGTCCTAAAGCTTTGGTATTGGTTCCCACAAGTAAGGATGACGCCGTGGACCGGACACACCTATGTTGGAGAAAACAGAATTTATGTTTACCTGATAAATTACTTTCTCCAACGGTGTGTCCGGTCCACGGCCCGCCCTGGTTTTTTAATCAGGTCTGATAATTTATTTTCTTTAACTACAGTCACCACGGTATCATATGATTTCTCCTATGCAAATATTCCTCCTTTACGTCGGTCGAATGACTGGGGAAGGCGGAGCCTAGGAGGGATCATGTGACCAGCTTTGCTGGGCTCTTTGCCATTTCCTGTTGGGGAAGAGAATATCCCACAAGTAAGGATGACGCCGTGGACCGGACACACCGTTGGAGAAAGTAATTTATCAGGTAAACATAAATTCTGTTTTTCTAACTCTGAGGGTTCTCTTGCTGAGGATAGTCTCTCTGAGGCCCTGATATTCAAAGATTCTCCAGCTTGGAGAGAAATTGTTGTTCAAACTTCACAGGGGCTGAACTCATAGAATTTTTAAAAGAAAAGTGCAGAACTCTCCAGCACTGCGAGATCTCTCTCATTTATGTATGTGACTCGAGGCAGAGACAAGCACAGTGCAGTTTTGTTACACTTTGTGCATTGTATTTTATATTATTATACATTTTAGATTGGGTTCTTTCAATATTATTGCATTTAAAGGGACAGTCTTCTCAAAAATTGTTATTGTTTAAAAAGACAGATAATCCCTTTATTACCCATTCCCCAGTTTTGCACAGCCAACATAGTTATATTAAGCAAGCGATAGACCAGGCAGGACTCAAGGCGCTAATAATCCAAAAGTCAGCTTTATTTAGGAAACTTTAAAATCTTAAGTTAGCAGAGCATGACAGCTCCCAGACAAAAGTGTCTTACGCGTTTCGGCTATACAAGCCTTACTCATAGACAACATAGTTATATTACTATACTTTTTACCTCTGTGATTACCTCTTATGACAGCCCCATTTATCACATGGTTATTTATTTATTATCTATTGACTTGCATTTTAGCCAATTACTGTTATGTCCTGCACAACTCCGCGAGAGAGAGAGCACAACTTTATCTATATGACACACATGAATTAGCAGTCTCTTGTGAAAATCTAATAAAAAAAAGCATGTGATAAGAGGCTGTCTGTACTGACTGAAATGTAGAGGTTTAAATGTTATAAAGTATATTTATATAACAATGTTGGTTGTGCATAGCTGGGGAATGGCTATTAAATGCATTATCTATCTTTTAAAACAATAACAATTTTGGTGTAGACTGCCCCTTTAAGCATTGTGCTTTTCTCATTTATATTTTAATGCATTTTTTATCTAGCAGAGATTTTTCGGATTATACTTTGTGTATTCCTGTGTTTCTTTTACAAATTACATTGCACTTTTTATTTTCTCCATTGTAAACTGACAGTTTCACAAATTGGGAGAGACAGGGTAGTTCCCTGGGCTGAACAGGGGAGTTCCCAGGGTATGTCGGAAGCTCTCAAAAAAAGTCTTGTGAAATTTTGTAAGCAGTTTACACAAGCTGGTCTCACTGATTTGTCTCCCCAGCTGTATGCATGTGAAGTTTGCTCAGAATTCACAATACACTTATTTTAACTAACAGATAAGTAATATATACTAAATATAGACAAAGGCAAGTTAAATTGTAGTGAAAATATTTCAGTTTAATTTTGAATTGATACAAATGGAGCCTTTATAGCAGCCCCAGGGGTTCTCCAGTTACCTTCTCTCTCCCATGTGAAATTTTGTATCCCAGAAACTACTTTCTATGGAAGGCATCTCTCATCTCTCTGGGATTTCCAGGTTTCTCCCCTTTTCTTAGAAAATTCATCAAGTTCTGCCCCTGTGAAGTCAGCACTATGTTTTCTCTCCAAACTAGAGAATGCTTGATTATATGTCACATAGAAAGTAATGAGACTCTCTTGGAAACTGAAGTTGACAATTTTTCAGTTTAATGTAAATAAAAGACAAGGAAAGAGCAATCTGATTTGTAAAAAAATACACATAAATATACAAAGTATGAACCTAACTTTAATTTGTTAAAGTTACACTCTGAAGGCATAATCAGAATTTGTAAAATCCCAATCCTAAATACACTGCTATAAATGCAACAGAACTGTCATGTCATGTAGTGCTATATTGCACTGGGCTTGTCTCTCCTTCACATACAGAAATGCAGCGAATGTCCCTTGGAAAAGTACAGCAAAATCCAACTTTTGAAAATATCACTAGGTATTTCTCGCAATGCTGGAGGATCATTTTATATCATTTCACCTGAGCAGCAAGGTTTTGAATATCAGGGCCTGAGTATCAGGACTCTGCTACTGTGGCAGAGAATGTTTTGTTAAATTTAAGGCTTGAGCATAAAAGCAAGAAAATAGAGAGACGCACTAAACTGAGACAGAACAAAAGCTAGAAAAACTTCCATGCTTAACCACAAGGTCAGTGCCTCTCAGTGTGCAGTCTTTTTTAGCACATTATGCCTTTCACAGAGAAAAAATATCCTGTAGCATATCAGTCTGACCCAATGACAGTCCAACGCCGAAACACCAGGCAATTCTTCTCTGAACAAGAGAAAACAACAAACCCCAGATGTACGTTTTGGCCTCTCTAGCTTTTGTTCTATCTCAGGAGTGCTGTTCTCTCTCTTCTGATATTTATGCAAATTACTCTTGGGTCTCCCTAAGAGTAATGGGAGAAACCAGACGTGGACTCCTTGCACACATGCCCTTAGAGAGATACAACTACACCTGCACGAGGCCCACAGAAAGCCGAAACGATTGTCTGTGTAATGCTCGTGGGATATCCCAGAGCAGAGAAAGTTAGTAAGATGAGGAGGGCGGCACTCACCACAGGCAGGACAGTCCCCAGCGGCAACGGCAGAGCAGTCCAAGGGCACACCACTAGAATGGTCAGGCAGGCAGGGTTTGGCAACAAAGAGACAATCCAGAACAACAGGGGTTAATGAGCAGAGTAGTCAGACAGGCAGGGATCAGCAGCAGTGTATCAGTCAAGCAATTTAGGGGTTAAATAGGCAGAGTAGTCAGACAGGCAGAGTTCAGCAGCAGTATATCAATCCAGCAATTCAGGGGTATAGCAGGCAGAGTAGTCAGACAGGCAGGTTCAGCAGCAGTATATCAATCCAGCAATTTAGGGGTTAAACAGGCAGGGTTCAAACACATTAAGGCAGTACTGAAGTAACGATCTATCACACCCAGGAGCACACAAAGTAACACCTATACTTGGGCAGTGATAGATCATTATAGAGGGACTTACATAGGCACAGAATTGTCTATGTGAGAGAGAGGAGTGTGCGTCAATAACGTCAGCGCCGCACGCATCTGGACCCGACACAGCCCCTGGGAACGAGCAGAGAAGGAGACCCCGCGCCCCTAGCAATGGCTAGAGCGGTGCGGCGTGACGTGACAGTCTGGGGTTGTTGTTTCTCTTGTTCAGAGAAGAATTGCCTGGTATTTTGGCGCTAGACTGTCATTGGGCATGGTCAGACTGATAAGCTACAAGATATTTTTTCTCTGTGAAGGGGCATAGTGTGCAAAAAGAGTGTGCATCCTGAGTTGCAATTAAAATGAACAGGCATGGAAGTTATTCTAGCTTTTGTTCTATCTCAGGAGTGCAACTCTCTCTCTTCTGATATTAAGGCTTGAGCATATTCATGCATTATTGGGGGAAGTTTTAATTGCTTTAGAGATAGAGGACAGTCCGAAACAGTCAAGCAACCTGTTAAGAGGATTGATACATTTTTAAGGCATCTTGAATGCAGCCTTCCTCTTTTCCTGTGCCTGATTCAGTTTCTGAAATTATTACTAAGAAATGGCAGAAGCCAGTTATTCCTGTTCCACCATTGAAATGTAAATCAGTTTCCTCTCCCTTCAGTGAAAACAGAGATTTGGGATACTGTTCCTAAGGTAGATGCAGCAAATTCCACTTTTGCCAGGCCTACTACTATTCTTTTGGTTCTTTTAAATGGACATGAAATACAAAATGTTTTTTTCATGATTCAGATAAAGAGGCCTACTTATCAAGCCGTCAACTTTCTTGCATTCGACTGCACAAATACGCTCGCCTGACATCGCCTAACATCACAGCCGCTGACCTAAATACGCTCTCCATATTTATATAAAAAGCTGTGAACTAACTAAACAGTCATCGATCTCTATTCGGCTTTTTCCCAGCTTTATTTATTGCCTGTCACTAAACACCGCCACTATACTAAACTGTTTAACCCCTATCTTGCCACTCCCCGACCCCACCGCAACTTTAATAAAAGTATTAACCCCCACCCTGCCGCTCCCAGAGCCCGCCGCAACTTAATAAAGTTATTAACCCCTATCCCGCTACTCCCCGACCCCGCCACAACTAACTAAATGTATTAACCCCTAAACCTCTGGCCTCCCACATCACTACCACTTACTAAACCTATTAACCCCTAAACCGCCAGCCCCCCACATCGCCATAAACTAAATTAACCTAAACCTAACAACCCACTAACTTTATATTAAATATTAACTCATCCCTATCTTATAATAAATTAAAACTTACCTTTAGAATTAAAATAAACGATATTAAACTAATAATTAACCTACCCTAACTGTTATACTAAAATTACATTAAACTATATTAAATTAATAATTAATCTACCCTTACTGTTATACTAAAATTACATTAAACTACAAATTAAATTAACTAAATTACATATTTAAAAACCTAACCCTACTCAAATAATTTAAATCTACTATTAAAAATTACAAAGTTACAAAAAATAACAAACACTAAGTTACAAAAAAAATAAACACTAAGTTACACAAAATAAAAAAAATATCAAATATTTAAACTAATTACACCTAATCTAAGAGCCCTAACAAAATAAAAAAGCCCCCCCCCCCCGAAAATAAAAAAAACCTAGACTACAATAAACTACCAATGGCCCTTAAAAGGGCCTTTTGCGGGGCATTGCCCCAAATAAATCAACTCTTTTACCTGTAAATAAACAATACAAATACCACCCCCAACAGTAAAACCTAGCACCCACACAACCAACCCCCCCAAATAAAAACCTAATCTAAAAAACCTAAGCTCCCCATTGCCCTGAAAAGGGCATTTGTAGGGGCATTGCCCTTAAAATGGCATTTAGCTCTTTTTCAAAAGCCCAAACCCTAATCTAAAATTAAAACCCACCCAATAAACCCTTAAAAAAGCCTAACACTAACCCCCGAAGATCCACTTACAGTTTCTTAAGAGCCGACATCCATCCTCAATGAAGCGGCAGAAGTCCTCATCGAAGCCGGCAGAAGTCTTCATCCAAGCGAGCTGAGTTCTTCATCCAGACGGCATCTTCTATCTTCATCCATCAGGCGCGGAGAGGCTCCATCTTCAAGACATCCGACGCAGAGCATCCTCTTCTTACGATGTCTTCTTCCGATTGAAGGTTCCTTTAAATTATGTCAGGCAAGATGGTGTCCCTTAGATTCCTATTGGCTGATAGAATTCTATCATCCAATCGGAAATAAGGTTGAAAAAATCCTATTGGCTGTTGCAATCAGCCAATAGGATTGAGCTTTCATCCTATTAGCTGTTCCAATCAGCCAATAGGATTGAGCTTGCATTCTATTGGCTGATTGGAATAGCATCCAATCCGAATTAAGATTGAAAAAATCCTACTGGCTGTTGTAATCAGCCAATAGGATTGAGCTCACATTCTATTGGCTGATTGGAATAGCCAATATAATGCAAGCTCAATCCTATTGGCTGATTGCAACAGCCAAAAGGGTTTTTTCAACCTTAATTCCGATTGGCTTATAGAATTCTATCAGCCAATTGGAATCTAAGGGATGCCATCTTGGATGACGTCATTTAAAGGAACCTTCATTCGGAAGAAGACGTCGTAAGAAGAGGATGCTCCGCGTCAGATGTCTTGAAGATGGAGCCGCTCTGCGCCGGATGGATGAAGATAGAAGATGCCGTCTGGATGAAGACTTCTGCCCAGTTGGATGAAGACGTCGGCCCGCTGTCAGGGTGCCAGGAATCAGACTGAGACGAGAAGTGCAAAAATAATCACACCTTTATTAATAGCAAAAAATAATAAAAAGTCCACAAGTCAAATAACAAGCCAGGAATCAAAACCAGATCTGGAAGTCAGACGAGCCGAGTCAGGAGCCAAAGGGAATAGTCAGACGAGCCAAGTCAGGAGCCAAAGCGAGTAGTCAGACGAGCCGGAGTCAGGAACAAGCCAGGGATCAGGAACCAGGAGGGACGTCAGACAGCCAGGTAATACACAGGAGCTCTTACAAACAGGTCTGAGACAACGCAAGGGCAAAACATACTGAACAGAGGCCCTTTATATAATAAGTGATGACATCACAATTCTGAGACTGCATCCTGTCTCACACGGATGATGTACACCAGTCTGGCCATAAAAGGAAGTGCAGGAAATGAGCAGCATCACAAGGTATGCACCAGAGTCAGCAAGAGAGTTGAGTAAAATGGCTGCCAGCAGCACATGGCAAACAAAACAGGGAAAAAACCCTGACAGTACCCTCCCCCGCGGGAGGACAAAAGGCTTATTGGGGAAATGGGCATGGAAGGCACTGAGGAGGGCGGGAGCATGAACATCAGAGCAGGGAACCCATGAATGCTCCTCCGGACCGTAGCCCCTCCAGTGAACCAAATACTGTACACGGCCCCTGGACATACGAGAGTCAATAATGCTGCTGACCTCATACTCCTCATGGATGTCAACAAAGATAGGACGGGGAAGAGGCAACACAGTGGTAAACCGATTACAAACCAATGGTTTCAAGAGGAAGACATGAAAAACATTGGAGGTCAAGAGCGTAGGCCATAGGATTGATCCATCTGAGTATTCAAAAAGGACCAACATAACGGGGAGCCAGTTTATTGGAAGGCACATGAAGGTTCAAGTTGCGGGAGGACAGCCAAACTCTCTCACCCTGGTAGGAAGGCGCAGGCAGATGCCTACAATCAGCCTGGAACTTTTGGCGCTGCATAGAACAATGAAGGCAATGAAGGCAATCCTGAATCTGCACCCACATGGAACGGAGTTGCCAGAGATGCTCCTCCAAAGCCGGAATACCCTGAGACATGAATGAATCGGGCAACAAGGATGGTTGAAACCCATAATTCGCCATGAACGGGGATAACTTGGAGGAAGTATTAATAGCACTATTAGGAGCAAACTCTGCCCAAGGTAACAGTTCAGACCAATTATTGTGGTGATCTGAGACATAGCAACGGAGGAACTGTTCCAGAGCTTGATTAAACCGTTCCGCAGCCCCATTGGATTGAGGGTGATATGCTGAGGAGAAGGAAAGCTGGATCCCCATTTGAGCACAAAAGGAACGCCAAAATCTGGAGACAAACTGGCTAACCCGGTCCGACACTATCTCCTTGGGTAACCCATGTAAACGGAAGACCTCCCGGGCAAAAATTGAAGCAAGCTCCTGAGCGGTAGGACACTTCTTCAAAGAAATGCAATGTGACATTTTAGAAAAACGGTCAACCACCATAAGGATAACAGTATTGCCATTGGAAACAGGGAGCTCGACAATGAAGTCCATGGAAAGATGTGTCCAAGGACGCTCACCATTAGCAATAGGTTGAAGAAGATTCACAGAAAGATGTTGAGGAGTCTTATTCTGTGCACAAACTGAGTAGGAGGCAACATACGCAGCAACATCAGAACGAAGACCTGGCCACCAGAATTGTCGAGTGACAGACCAAATCATTTGGTTCTTGCCTGGGTGACCTGCGGCTTTAGGATAGTGGTAAGTGTGCAAAAGTTTAGTTCGAAGATTCTCAGGAACAAAACACTTACCACTAGGTTTATCAGGAGGTGCATTGGTTTGTGCAGCCAGGATCTCCTCCCTCAAGGAAGAAGTCAAATTAGCACGTATGGTAGCCAAAATATGGTCAGTAGGTATAACTGGAGTAGGTACAGACTCCTCCTTGGACAGAGGCGAAAATTGTCGAGAGAGGGCATCAGCCCTAACATTCTTACTACCAGGCAGGTAGGAGACCATGTAATTAAACCGAGACAAACATTGCGCCCATCTGGCCTGTCGGGGCGACAAACGTTTTGCTTCAGATAGATAAGTTAAATTCTTGTGGTCAGTAAGAATGAGCACTGGCACGCTAGTACACTCGAGAAGATGCCTCCATTCCTCGAATGCCAAAATTATGGCTAGTAATTCCCTGTCGCCAATTTCATAATTGCACTCCGCTGGAGGCAATTTCTTAGAGAAGAAACCACACGGATGCAAGGAACCGTCAGGCATAGGATGTTGAGACAAGAGGGCACCTACTCCAGTCTCAGACGCATCGACCTCAAGAACGAAAGGCAGGACAGGGTTAGGATGAGCCAGAACTGGAGCGGCAGCAAAGGCAGTCTTAAGACTATCAAAGGCCTTAATGGCAGTAGGTGACCAATGGAGTGGATCATTCTCTTTACGGGTCATGTCTGTGATAGGTTTGACCAAGGAAGAAAGGTTTTTAATAAACTTTCTATAGTAATTGGCGAACCCCAAAAAACGTTGATTAGACTGAAGACCAACTGGGCGAGGCCACTGCAGATAACTTGTCAGGATCCATGGAGAACCCTGCAACAGAGATAACATAACCTAGAAAGGTTACTTGAGTCTGATGGAACTCACATTTCTTGAGTTCACAAAACAGGCCATTCTCACATAGTCTCTGAAGAACCCGTGTAACATCAGAACGATGAGCCTCGAGTGTAGGTGAGTATATGAGGATGTTGTCCAAGTACACCACAACACACTGTTGCAACATATCTCGTAGGGCATCATTAATAAATTCCTGGAAAACAGCAGGAGCATTACATAGGCCAAAGGGGATTACAAGGTACACATAATGCCCACTCCTGGTGTTAAATGCTGTTTTCCATTCGTGGCCCTCCTTGATCCTAAAGAGATTGTACGCTTCTCTCAAATCAAGTTTAGTAAAGACAGTTGCTCCCTTGAGGCGGTCAAAGAGATCCGTAATGAGCGGAATAGGGTAAGCATTCTTAATGGTAAGATGATTAAGACCTCTATAATCGATGCATGGTTTTAACTCGCCACCCTTTATCTTCACAAAGAAGAAGCCAGCCCCTGCAGGAGAGCAGGATTTGTGGATGATCCCCCGTAACAGAGCATCGGCAACATACTCCTTCATAGCACAATTCTCCGCAACAGACAGAGGGTAAACCCGGCCCCAAGGAGGAATGGCTCCGGGCTGCAGTTCTATGGCACAATCGTTAGACCAGTGAGGAGGCAACGTACCGGCACGCACCTTGTCAAAAACGTCTAGGAACTCTCGGTACTCCTCTGGCAATTGAGATACCGAAGAAGTGCACAAGACTTTAACTGGTTTCCGAAGACAAATGGAAATACATTGCTGAGACCATGATAAAATTTTGGACCTGCGCCAGTCGAGACCGGGATTGTGCTTTTGGAGCCAGGGATAACCCAGAACAACCGGAAAATGCAGAGAGTTTATCACCTGGAACTGGAGGGTTTTAAAATGGAGAGCCCCAACAGCCATGGATAACAGAGCAGTTTCGTGAGTAACGAGTGCGGGCTGAAGGGGCTTGCCATCAATGGCCTCAATAGCAAGCGGAACGGACCGAGGCAAAACAGGAATGGAGTGCTTTGATACAAAAGCACTGTCAATGAAATAGCCTGCAGCACCGGAGTCAACAAGAGGCTGGGTGACTATGGAGGAGTCCACCCAGGAAAGGACAACCTTGACCAAAGGTTTCTCCTTTAGCAGTTCCGGGGACAAGGATAAACCACCCAAGGTCTGCCCCTGACAGGTCCCGGCCGTGTAGGACAAGACTTCAAAAGGTGGCCCTGTAACCCACAATCTAATAGAGGCAGAGCCCCTCCCTCCTCCTAAAGGCCCTCTCCGCCGTGGAGAGATGCATGAATCCCAACTGCATCGGCTCAGCAGTACCTGGTGACTCAGGACCAGGAGGCATGGGAGGAGAGGGAGGCATGGGTAGGAACGAACACGTAGGGGACAACAGAACAGGAGGTTTCCGCAAGCGCTTTTTGAAAGAGGGCCTCTCTCTGAGTCTGATGTCAATTAGGATAAAAAAAGACACCAATGCAAGGGCTTCATTGTTCCAACCTACCTCTGCGGCAAGCATATGGAACTCAATGGCATACTGAGCAACAGATCTTGTACCTTGCTGAATGGACATGAGTCGTTTAGCAGCAGGGGAGGAGTGAGCCGGAACATCAAATACCCTTCAAAAGGAGGCCACAAATTCAGGGTAATTTGAAATCACAGGTTTATTAGTCTCCCACAAGGGATTGGCCCAGGCAAGAGCTGTGTCAGAGAGTAACGAGATGAGAAATCCCACCTTAGCTCTGTCAGTGGGAAACGCCTGAGGTAACATCTCAAAGTAAATGCCCACCTGGTTCAAAAACCCTCTGCACTGATTAGGATCGCCTCCATAACGCTGAGGTAGAGGTTCAGAACTGGACATGCTCCTGGTAGGACTAGGTGCAGCAGTGGAAACAGGAGCAGCCATAACTTGCGGAACACTTTGGTCCAAATGTGCAGCGGTAGACCCTTTCCTGCCTGACCGGTAATACCAGCGGGCGTTAAAAAGCAGCGTTAGGACCCCTTAACGCTGCTTTTTAAGGCTAACGCAAGACTCGTAATCTAGCCGTTAGTGTTTTGTTATTTTTTGTAACTTAGTTGTTAGTTTTTTGTAACTTTGTAATTTTTAATAGTATATTTAAATTATTTGAGTAGGGTTAGGTTTTTAACTATATAAGTATATATATTTTAGTATAACAGTTAGGGTAGGTTAATTATTAGTTGAATATAGTTTAATGCAATTTTAGTCTAATAGTTAGGGTACATTAATTAATAGTTTAATATAGTTTAATTTAAATCTAAAGGTAAGTTTTAATTTATTATAAGATAGGGATGTTGTAATTTTAATGTAAAGTTAGCGGGTTGTTTTGTGGTTTAGGGGTTAATAGGTTAATTTAGTTTATGGCGATGTGGGGGTCTGGCGGTTTAGGGGTTAATAGGTTTAGTAAGTGCTAGTGATGTGGGAGGCCAGGGTTTTAGGGGTTAATACATTTATTTAGTTGCGGTGGGCTCCGGGAGCGGCGGGATAGTGGTTAATAACATTATGTAGGTGGTGGCGGTGGCGGGGCGGCAGATTAGGGGTTAATAAGTATGATGTATGTGGTGGCGGTGTAGGGGGAGGCAGATTAGGGGTTAATAAGTATAATGTGGGTGGCGGCGGTGTAGGGAGCAGTGGAAAAGGGGTTAATAACATTATGTAGGTGGCGGTGATGTCGAGGCGGCAGATTAGGGGTGTTTAGACTCGGGGTACATGTTAGGGTGTTTAGTAAGTGCTAGTGATGTGGGAGGCCAGGGTTTTAGGGGTTAATACATTTATTTAGTTGCGGTAGGCGGCGGGATAGGGGTTAATAACATGTAGGTGGTGGCGGTGTCGGGGCTGCAGATTAGGGGTTAATAAGTATAATGTATGTGGCGGCGGTGTAGGGGGAGGCAGATTAGGGGTTAATAAGTATAATGTGGGTGGCGGCGGTGTAGGGAGCGGCGGAAAAGGGGTTTATAACATTATGTAGGTGGCGGCGATGTTGAGGCGGCAGATTAGGGGTGTTTAGACTCGGGGTACATGTTAGGGTGTTAGGTGTAAACATAACTTTTATTCTCCCATAGGAATCAATGGGATATCGGGCAGCAGCGAACAGAAGCTTTCGTTGCTTTCAGACTCCCATTAATTCCTATGGCATCCGCCGCCTCCAGGGCGGCGGATTGAAAACCAGGTACGCTGGGCCGGAATAGTGGCGAGAGTACCTGGTAGTTATTTGTTAACTAGCAAAAGTAGTCAGATAGTGCCGAATTTGCATTCGGAACATCTGTAATAACGTAAGCATCGATCTGTGTCAGACTGAGACCGGCGGATTGTATGTTACGTCACAGATTTCAACTTTTGCCGGTCTGTAGGCTTTGATAAATAAGGGGAATCAGGCTCTTCACAATTATGCTTCGGAATTCCAGGGTATTGATAAGGCTTGATAAATAGGCCTCAAAGCATACACTTTTAAACAACTTTCTAATTTACTTCTATTAGTATGAAAATATATTTGTTCTCTTGGTATTCTTATTTATTTATTTATTATATATTATCGGTTATTTGTAGAGCGCCAACAGATTCCGCAGCGCTATAAACAAAGGGGGAGTACAACAAAACAATTATAGGGTAGAGGGCCCTGCCAATAGTTGCACTGTTGTAGTCAGCTCTTAAGAAGGTGATCTACAAACAGCTGGACTATTAGGCTTACATGCTAAGAGGGTTCAGGGGATTGCAGTGGAGGAGAGAAACTGGTATTAGGAAAGGTTAGCGTAGGTTGTATGCGTCCCTGAACAGTAGAGTCTTTAGGGAGCACTTGAAGCTTTTAAAACTAGAAGAGAGTCTTGTGGAGCGAGGCAGAGAGTTCCATAAGATGGGAGCCAGTCTGGAGAAGTCCTGTAAACGGGAGTGTGATGAGGTGACAAGAGAGGAGGAGAGTAGGAGGTCATGAGCAGAGCGAAGGGGACGGGAGGGAGAGTATCTGGAGATAAGGTCTGAGATGTAGGGGGGAGCAGTGCAGTTGAGGGATTTGTATGTCAGAGTGAGAGTTTTGTGTTTGATCCTAGAGGCAAGAGGAAGCCAGTGAAGGGATTGGCAGAGAGGCGCAGCAGATGAAGATTGTAAAGGACATAGGCGGCAGGTGGGGAGACCAGAGAGGACAGAGTTGCAGTAATCAAGGCGGGAAAGAATGAGAGAGTGGATTAAAATCTTAGTTGTGTCTTGTGTAAGGAAGTGTCTAATTTTAGAGATGTTTTTAAGGTGGAAGCGGCAGGCTTTAGCCAATGACTGAATGTGGGGAGTGAAGGAAAGATCTGAGTCAAATGTGACCCCGAGACATCGGGCGTGCGGGGTAGGGGTAATGATGGAGTTGTCGACAGTTATAGAGATATTGGGGGTGGAAATTTTGGAAGAAGGGGGGAAAATGAGGAGCTCAGTTTTGGAGAGATTTAGCTTGAGGTAGTGAGAGGACATCCAGGAAGAGATGTGAGAAAGACAGTTAGTGACACGGGTTAGCAAGGAAGGAGATAGTTCTGGTGCGGAGAAGTAGATTTGGGTGTCATCGGCATACAAATGATATTGGAAACTGTGGGACTTAATTAGGGAACCTAGTGATGATGTATAGATTGAGAAGAGAAGGGGACCGAGGACAGAGCCTTGCGGTACTCCACACACCAACTAAATATAAATTAATGCAAAGGTCTTAAGTTATATATATTTCCAGATTGCGGTTCAGCGCCCCTTCCTACCCCACTATAATTTCTTTTTTTCAAAAACTTTAGGTGTAGTCACTTGTGAGAAGACTACACTAGTGAAGGAGGATATATCTGGAGTGAGTTAGATTGTTCAAATTACCCTATCTATACCTTGCGGTACTCCGACAGAAAGTGGTGACGGGGCGGAGGAGGCCCCAGAGAAGGCCACACTGAAGGTACGGTTTGACAGATAGGAAGAGAGCCACGAAAGGGCTGTGTCACAGATGCCGAAGGATTGGAGGGTTTGGAGCAGAAGAGGGTGGTCGACAGTGTCAAAGGCTGCGGACAGATCAAGGAGGATAAGCAGAGAGAAGTGGCCTTTTGATTTAGCTGTAAGTAGGTCGTTGGTGACCTTAACAATAGCTGTCTCTGTGGAGTGATAGGGACGAAATCCAGATTACAGCGGGTCAAGAAGGGAGTTTAACGTAAGGAAATGGGATAGGCGTGCATATACTAGTTTTTCGAGAAGCTTAGAAGCAAGAGGGAGGAGGGAAATTGGGTGGTAGTTGGATGGGGAGGTAGGATCAAGGGAAGGTTTTTTGAGGATAGGTGTGACCAGCGCATGTTTCATTGATGAGGGAAATGTACCAGTGCTGAGGGAGAGGTTGAAAGTGTGTGTTAGTATAGGGGTAAGGGTAGCAGAGAGAGAGGAGAGCAGCTGTGAGGGGATAGGGTCAATGGGACAGGTAGTGAGGTGAGAGCGTAGTATAAGTGCTGAAACTTCGTCCTCAGTAACAGGGGAGAATGAACTAAGTTTCAGGTTATGAGGGTTGTGGGTGAGTGGGAGTATTTGAGGGGGGGAGAGAATGGAATTGTGTTGAGAGCTGATTTCGTGTCTGATGGAGTCAATTTTGTTAATGAAGCGACTGGCAAAGTCTTGGGCTGACAGAGAAGTTGTATTAGGAAGTGGGGGAGGGCGGAGGAGAGTATTGAAAGTGGAGAACAGACGTTTTGGGTTTGAAGAAAGATTAGAGATAAGAGTAGAGAAGTAGTGTTGCTTGTGGAGATTAAGGGCAGAGTAGTAGGAGTTCAAGATGAATTTGTAATGAAGAAAATCAGCTGAACTCCGTGATTTTCTCCAATGCCGTTCAGCAGTACGGGAACATCTGCGTAGGTACCGTGTCAGAGGAGTATGCCAGGGCTGGGGATGAGTGTGTGATTTCCTAGCAGTGGTAAGGGGGGGCGAGATTTTCAAGGACGGATATAAGGGTGGAATTATAGAGGCAGATAGATTGTTCAGGGCAGGAAAAGGCGGAGAAGGATGAGAGGAGCGGTTGAAGGGAATTAGCAAGTTGTTGCTGATCTAAAGACCTAATGCTTCTGTGAAGTTTGGTGTGAGGAGTAGAAGGTGGGAGAGTTGTAGGAAGGGATGATATGTTGCAGGTAAGGAGATGGTGGTCAGAAAGAGGAAAAGGGGAGTTTGAGAAGTCTGAGAGAGTGCATCGATAGCTAAAGATCAGGTCAAGGGAGTGACCGTCTTTGTGAGTGGGAGAGTCAGTCCATTGTGACAGACCGAAAGAGGAAGTGAGTTGCAGAAGTTGTTTAGCAGATGAGGCAGTGGGATTGTTAAGGGGGATGTTGAAGTCGCCAAGAATGAGGGCAGGGGTGTCTGAGGAAAGGCTACCAGAAGGCTACCTGTAGAAAGTTATGTGGCAATTGCAGGAGTTAAGTGAGAAGGTCTGTGTTTGTTTTTTTTTCTGTGTTCTGAGATAGACTGTGTAAAGGGAGAGAGATAAATTGGTTAATGATGGTCCAGAGAAAGTGTGTTAAAATGAGTGGGAGGGGACATTTATGGACATTTTAAGCTAAGGGTCAATCATGCAGAAACCAAAAAAAAAAAAAAACACATCAAAAAACAAAATATTGCAGAGTTAAGACAGACATACAAGGGGTGAAATAAGACCATTAAAACAATGCAGATAAATGGACAATAGCTGCTTAAACTATGCAAATTATGACTAGCACAGCCTGTAATATATACATTTAAAATAAAAACAAGACAAAAGGAATTATCACTAAATATACAAACACATACAATAAAACAACTTAGTAGGTAAAATATAATGAAGCTGTTTTCCAGAAGGCTACCTGTAGAAAGTTATGTGGCAATTGCAGGAGTAAGTGAGAAGGTCTGTGTTGGTTTTTTTTTCTGTGTTCTGAGATAGACTGTAGAAAGTTATGTGGCAATTGCAGGAGTTAAGTGAGAAGGTCTGTGTTGGTTTTTTTTTCTGTGTTCTGAGATAGACTGTAGAAAGTTATGTGGCAATTGCAGGAGTTAAGTGAGAAGGTCTGTGTTGGTTTTTTTTTTCTGTGTTCTGAGATAGACTGTGTAAAGGGAGAGAGATAAATTGGTTAATGATGGTCCAGAGAAAGTGTGTTAAAATGAGTGGGAGGGGACATTTATGGACATTTTAAGCTAAGGGTCAATCATGCAGAAACCAAAAAAAAAAAACCACATCAAAAAACAAAATATTGCAGAGATAAGACAGACATACAAGGGGTGAAATAAGACCATTAAAACAATGCAGATAAATGGACAATAGCTGTTTAAACTATGCAAATTATGACTAGCACAGCCTGTAATATATACATTTAAAATAAAAACAAGACAAAAGGAATTATCACTAAATATACAAACACATACAATAAAACAACTTAGTAGGTAAAATATAATGAAGCTGTTTTCCAGAAGGCTACCTGTAGAAAGTTATGTGACAATTGCAGGAGTTAAGTGAGAAGGTCTGTGTTGTTTTTTTTTTCTGTGTTCTGAGATAGACTGTAGAAGGTTATGTGGCAATTGCAGGAGTAAGTGAGAAGCTCTGTGTTGTTTTTTTTTCTGTGTTCTGAGATAGACTGTAGAAAGTTATGTGGCAATTGCAGGAGTAAGTGAGAAGGTCTGTGTTGGTTTTTTTTCTGTGTTCTGAGATAGACTGTAGAAAGTTATGTGGCAATTGCAGGAGTAAGTGAGAAGGTCTGTGTTGGTTTTTTTTTCTGTGTTCTGAGATAGACTGTAGAAAGTTATGTGGCAATTGCAGGAGTAAGTGAGAAGGTCTGTTTTGGTTTTTTTTTCTGTGTTCTGAGATAGACTAGAAAGTTATGTGGCAATTGCAGGAGTAAGTGAGAAGGTCTGTGTTGGGTTTTTTTTCTGTGTTCTGAGATTGACTTCTTGGTTGAAGAAGCAGCAATTTAAACAATTTTGATAAACTGTGAAGTTTTTATATTTCTTCTCCTGCATATTGAGTGTTATCCATCTACATAGTGAAGTTTTCACATAGTTAACTCCCACAAGGTGCATTGTTTGGGAGCTGTACATACGAAGAGTCTATATCCCCCCCACAGTCCAGGGACGTTTGACTGACAAGGATTTCCAGCTGGCGTAAGGGAGCTTGCCGGGCAGCTTATATGTGCTTCTTCAAATGTGAGTGGATTGGTTTTGGATTATACTGTTTATATTGTTAGTTTCTGCACCATGAGGCGCCTTCTTGTTTTTGTTGTTACTCTATAGATGTTGAATGGTGTGCATGACCGGTTACTGAAGAGCTGCTCTTGGAATAATATGCAGAGAACACCTTTGAATGTGGACTTTCACATATACTTTATAATATTTTGTTAAATCTTGACCATTTGCAATATATCTATTTATTGTTTATGTTACTTTATTAACAGTCTATAGTATTGTGGTGGGCGCTCTCAATTTTTAGGAGCCCAAGAAGTCTACCCCTGCTCCCAAGACCGCATGAATGTGCAGCCATAATACCAGACCAGGCACTGGTGGGGGGCAGATGGAGTCTTTTTCAGAAGGCTTGGGATAGAACTATTCATAATCCCTAGGTTTTCAAATGATTTCCCTGGGGTAATACGTTTTCATTTAAGGCCTATTCGGAGAAGATTATTTCAGTCTCGAGTGCCTCAAGATCCTTTAAAGGAACAAGCTTTTTTTGGCTTGTGTGAAATATTTGGAACTAATGGGGGGTGATTTCTCCAGTTCCAACTAAATAATTAAACCAGGGTTTTTATTCAACTCTCTTTATAGTGCCAAAGAAAGATGGTACTTTTCTGCCTGTTTTGGATCTAAAAAATTTTTTAACACATTCCTGATAGTTCCTCCTTTCAAGATGGAAACAAATTGCACTTTGCTTCCTTTAGGGTCAGTTTATGTCTACCTTAGACTTAAAGATTTCTTTTCATAAGGATCATGTCAAGTTCCTGAGATTTGCTTTACTAGACCCTTTTGGCCCTTCTTTTTGGTTTGGCTACAGCTCCCAGAGTTTTTAGAAAAGTACTTGGACCTCTGTTGTCTGTAATTTAAGCTCAAGAAATTTCTGTAGTTCCTTACTTGGACGACATTCTGGTTCAAGCTCCTTTTCATCTGGCTGTGTCTCACACTCAGATGGTTCTTCAATTACTTCAGAGCCATGGTTAAAAAGTAAATCTTCCAAAAAGCTCATTAATCACACAGACTTGTGTGCTTTTTTTCTGGGGTTCATAATCAATTCTGTGACTATGTTTTTATTTCTGACAGATCAGCGCAGACTGAAGCTGGAACAGGTCCCTGCCCTTCTGCAGCTGAATCCTCTCCCTTCCGTAGCTCAGTGCATGGAAGTTGTGGGTCTCATTCCACTTGCCAGATTTAATCTTCAAGCCCTCCAATTGCAGATGTTGCATCAATGGAATGGGGACCAAAAGGATCTCTCTCAGAGGATTCAGTTAGATCACAAGAGAACACAGTCCCTGACTTGATGGCAGACTCATCAGTCCCTGGTTCAGGGAGCATTGTTTCTTCGTCCAGTGTGGATTGTAAATTCCACAGATGCCTGCCTGTTAGGTTGGGGTACAGTCTGGGGGTCTCAGAGAGCACAGGGAGTTTGGTCTCCTCAAGAGGCGAGGTTACCAATAAATGTTCTGGAACTTTGGGCGATATTCAGGGCTCTCCAGAGTTGGCCCAACCTCAGACACATATCTTTTCTTAGATTCCAATCAGACAATGTCACGGTAGTAGCCTATGTCAATCATCAGGGAGGAACTTTCAGTTTTTTAGAAACAAGGGAAGTGTCCCGCATCATCAGTTGGGCAGAACCCTATTATTGCAGGATTTCTGCCATCCATATTCCAGGTGTGGACAACTGGGAGGCAGACTTTCTAAGTTTCCAGTCTCTTTTCTTAGAGGAATGGTCTCTGAATAAGGAAGTGTTCAACCTAATAGTGAGGTGTTGGGGTCTGCCTGAGATAACTCTCATGTCCTTCCATTTGACTCACAAACTGCCTCAGTATTGTGCCAAGTCTTGGGAAACTCGGTCAAGTCTGATAGATACTTTAGTGGTCCCTTGATCATTCAACCTGATTTACATGTTTCCTCCGTTTGTAGTGCTATTCAGCATTAATAGCCAGAAATAAGCAGGAAAAAGCCTCAGCAATTCTGCTGGCTTGGTGGCTTCCTCTAACAAAGGATCTTCTCTCTTAAGGCACTTTCTTTTATCAAGATCTCAAAACTTTTTACGGTATGGAGATTAAATACTTAAAGTGACAAGAAACCCAATTTTTTTTTCATGATGCAGTTAGAGAATACAATTTTAAAAAAGGTTACAATTTAATTCTATGATCAAATTTGCTTCATATCTTATTATTTGCTTCATATCTGTTATTCTTTGTTGAAGATATATCTAGATAGGTAGTGCGCATATTTCTGGAGCACTACATGACAGGAAATAGTGCTGCCATCTAGTGCTCTTGCTAATGTATAACATTGTTGCAAAACTGCTGCCATATAGTACTTCAGACACATGCACACTGCTGAACTTACCTTCCTGCTTTTCAACAAACAATAAAAATAAAACAAATAAAATTTGTTAATAGAAGTAAATTGGAAAGTTGTTTTTAAAAGTATGCTTTATCTGAATCATGAAAGAAAAATTATGGGTTTGTCTCTTTAATCCTGTCTCAGAGAGGTTTTTTTATTCATACCTGGATTCAGAATAAGAAAACCTAGAGTCCTTGAGTTCATGCAGGAAGGCTTAGATAAGGGTTTATGAGCCAGTTCTTTGAAGGGTTAGATTTTAACTCTTTCCATTCTGTTTCATAAGATAATTGAATATAATTGTACAGTATATTCTTTTCTTCCTAAAGTGATATCTCCAGATATTATCAATCAGGAAATTGTGGTTCCTTCTTTTTGTCAGGCTCCTAAGAATTCTAAGGAGCAACTTATCCACAACTTGAAAGTTGTAAGAGCTCTTAAATATTATGTGGAGGAAACAAAAGATTCCAGACTTTATTCTTCTCTTTTAGTTTATTTTTCTGGGCCTTGCAAATCTCAAAAAGCTATGGCTGTTACTTTAGCAGCTTGGCTTAAAGCTTTAATTCGCAAAACTTATTTGGCGGAAAACTTCCCCTGAGCGCATTACTGATCATTCCACTAGTGCAGTTGGATAATGAGGCTTCTATTAATCAGATATGTAGGGCAGCTACTTGGTCTTCTCTGTACACTTCTGAGACTTCCTTTTGCAGGAAAGTTCTGCGGGCCGTAGTGAATGAATAGTTACATCCTGCCTTCACTCTTTATCCCCCCATTCATGGTGGTCTCATGGACTCCATGGCTTGGGTATTGTTTCCTACACGTGATGGCTCATGGAGGCCGGTTTAATAAATCTCGGATGGACATGATCCGCTGTAGCGGATCATGTCTGCCCGACATCGCTAAATGCGATGCTAAATGCTTGTGCAATGCTGGCCCCTGCAGATTCACGGCCAATCAGCCCCTAGCAGGGGGTGTCCATTATCCCGATCGTATCTGATTGGGATGATTGCTATCCGCCGCCTCAGACATGGTGGATGTTGCAATGTGAAATGCTTGTGCAATGCCGGCCTCTGCAGATTCGTGGCCAATCAGCCCCTAGCAGGGGGTGTCAATCATCCCGATTGTATCTGATTGGGATGATTGCTTTCCGCCGCCTGAGACGTGGTGGATGAGTTAAGGAGTAGCGGTCTTACGTCCGCTGCTTCTTAACTCTTGTTTCCAGCGATCTAGAAACTACGGGGGTAGATTTCAGCATCCGCTGCTTGTTAAATTACCCCATGGACTCTCACTTTCTGATGAAAGAAAACAACATTTTCGCTTACCTGATAAATTAATTTCTTTCATGAGCCCCGCCCCTTTTTTTAGGTGGAGGTAGTACTTGTTTTGCACTTCTTTGCCCTGCTTTATCTTTTCTGCTTTTCTTTTTTTCTCATCTATGACAGAGGATCATGGGAAGTCGGAGGGATTTGGGGCTCCTACTAGTGATCAGGAGGGGAATATTCCTACACATGATGGATTGTGGACTCTCACCATCATGAAATACATTAATTTATCAGGTAAGCGTAATTCTTTCCCCCCACTCGAGTGCTAACTACATTCAAAGTAAAATATTAGTTTGGCTGGATTAACTAGCACATTACAAGTTGACAGTTAAATGTTTGTGTGTGAGCAAAAGACTCACACGCGCTAACTTCAGGACTTCAGATATTGCAACCGTGCTAACTACTTTTTTCCTGTAGACTTCTATGGGGTGTGCTAGAAAAAGTCTTATTAGCTATCGCTCGCGCGCTAACCAGACACTGCGCTAAACCCAAAGGAGTGTTAGGAATACTTAATTTCTTTCCCATGGCATGGAGAGTCCACTAATCCATTCAATTACTAGTGGGAACTCAACTCCTGGCCACCAGGTAGCGGCAAAGAACACTCCAACAAAGCTTCAAGTATCTTCCCACTACCCACAATCCCCAGTAATTCTTTGCCTGTGTAATATTGTAGGTGATGTGCTAAGGTGTCTGAAGAAATCAAGTTGTTAATCCTTTAATGGGTACTTTCCCCTACAAGCAAGGATTGGGTTATGCTGTGTCCATGTAATTATCTTTAGTAAGAGTAATGGTGGCTTTTAGCAGTTGGAAGACGGCGAGGTGGTCTTTGCTTACCTTCCAACATTTTTGATACCCCTATATAGAAAACCAGGGTTGGTTACTCTGTTTTTTCTTTATCTACAGGTCTATGTCAGTGAGGATTCTGTCACACCTGTTTGCTGTACCTGCCCTACAGCAGATCCACAAGTAAGTGCTTTACCTTCTAGGTGAGAAGGATGCAGCACTTAGGAGTTCCTTGTTTAAAAAAAAAAAAGGCTACTTAGAGAACAAGGTGGATCCTTATGGGACTTAATATCCCTTTTAAAGGTTTGGGATTTATTGGGCAGCAGTTCAGGGCACTGTTCTGTCATGTGAAGGCTTTTTTTTATTTTGGCTATGGGAATTTGTTTGCACAAGTTTACCTTTTATTTAGTTTAGGTAATATCTCTTTAAGAAAGTTGCTGGACCACACCTTACTTTTGAATTTGCGATCATGTGACCGCTCTGTTACTTCCTGAGTGCTGAACAGTTTGTTTCTAGACGGCTGTTTGGAAGCTGGATTTTGAAAGAAACAGACCGGATTTCCTGGCATTAGATAGTTTTTCCTGCCTGTCACTTCTCTCTGATGTTTGCAGCTTTCTAGGATCTGCAGTTTGAACAGGATTTATCTGCTGGTGTGGATTGGATTCCTGGTTACTGGTTGGGTTGAGTCTCTCTAGCATGGCTGGGGTGTAGAGGTGCCGGTTTTAATAATTATTTATCTATACTTAGAATTTTATTCTAATTTTTTTTATATTGAAATTAGAGTTTAAGGGAAATAAGGGGCTATTTTATTTACTATGGAAGCCGCTCTCAGGCTTTCTCATTCATTTGATAAATGTCTTTATTGTGCAGATGCCCAGGTTATACCTCCTGTTCAATTTTGTTCCCCTTGCCTTAATAAGGTTTTATTATCTAAGGATAAGGATTCCTTATCTGAGCCTTCTTTTTCTCAGGATAATGCTGTTCAGGGGTTGACTCGGCCTTCTGCTAACATGCCCCAGTCTTTGACAGATTCACATGCAGTGCCCTGCAGTTCCTCTCAGTCAATCTCTGGGAGTTTGCCTAAAGATTTTGCTGCGCAGTTGACTTCTGCAGTTTCTGCACTCTGCAGCCCTAAGTGCTATGCCTAGTTCTGGTAAAAGAAGTAACATAGTAACATAGCAACATAGTAGATGAGGTTGAAAAAAGGCCGAAGTCTATCAAGTTCAACCTATACAAATCTAAAATATATACAAAAAGCTCCAGTTAAATTTAAATAATCCCACTAAAAGGTGACCCATTTAATACTAGCAATCATATCCATGAATTTTGTTTATAGACAGAAATGTATCCAAATAATTTTTAAATGTATCTAGGGTATTGGCATTCACTACCTCCTTTGGTAATGAGTTCCACAATTTTATTGCTCTTACAGTGAAAAAACGTTTCCGTTGAAGGAGATTAAATCTCCTTTCCTCCAACCTTAAATTGTGACCTCTGGTCACAAACAATTTTCTTGGAATAAACAGAGCTTCTGCCATCTCTGTATATGGGCCTTGAATATATTTATATAAAGTAATCATGTCACCTCTTAAGCGCCTTTTTTCTAAAGAAAACAGACCCAGTTTGGCTAGCCTCTCCTCATAGGTTAAATTCTCCAATCCCCTTATTAGCTTTGTGGCCCTTCTCTGAACTTTTTCTAGTTCTGCAATATCTTTCGCCTAGATTTAGAGTTTTGTCGGTAAAGACCCGCGGTGCTAACGCTGCTTTTTTTTCCAGTGCACCCTTAAGACAACGCTGGTATTTAGAGTTGTCTGAATGGCTGCGTTGCCTCAGAAAAGGGAGCGTAGAGCATAATTTAGCTCCACTTCAACCCTCAATACGAGCGTTGCCTACGGTAGCGGTAAGCTTGAAAAACGTGCTCGTGCACGATATACCCATAGGAAACAATGGGGCTGAGCTGGCTCAAAAAAACCTAACACCTGCAAAAAAGCAGCGTTCAGCTCCTAACGCAGCCCCATTGTTTCCTATGGGGAAACATTTTCTAAGTCTGCACCTAACACCCTAACATGAACCCCGAGTCTAAACACCCCTGACCTTACACTTATTAACCCCTAATCTGCTGCCCCTAACATCGCTGACACCTACATAATATTTATTAACCCCTAATCTGCCGCCCCCAATATCGACACCTACATTATATTATTAACTGCTAATCTGCCGTTCCGGACACCGCCACCACCTAAATTATAGCTATGAACCCCTAATCTGCTGCCCCTAACATCGCCGACACCTATATTATATTTATTACCCCCTAATCTGCCCTTCTCCAACGTCGCCGCCACCTACCTACACTTATTAACCCCTAATCTGCCGACCGGACCTCGCCGCCACTATAATAAATGTATTAACCCCTAAACCGACGCACTCCCGTCTCACAAACACTATAATACATTTTATTAACCCCTAATCTGCCCTCCCTAACATCGCCGCCACCTACCTACAATTATTAACCCCTAATCTGCCGCCCCCAACGTCGCTGCTACTATAATAAAGTTATTAACCCCTAAACCTAAATTTAACCCTAACCCTAACACTCCCCTAAGTTAAATATAATTTAAATAAAACGAACTAAAATTACTATCATTAAATAAATTAATCCTATTTAAAACTAAATACTTACCTATAAAATAAACCCTAATATAGCTACAATATAACTAATAGTTACGTTGTAGCTATTTTAGGATTTATATTTATTTTACAGGCAACTTTGTATTTATTTTAACTAGGTACAATAGCTATTAAATAGTTAATAACTATTTAATAGCTACCTAGTTAAAATAATTACAAAATTACCTGTAAAATAAATCCTAACCTAAGTTACAAATACACCTAACACTACACTCTCAATAAATTAATTAAATAAATTAACTACAATTAGCTAAACTAAAATACAATTAAATAAACTAATATATAATACAAAAAAAACAAACACTAAATTACAGAAAATAAAAAAAAATTACAAGAAGTTTAAACTAATTACACCTAATCTAAGCCCCCTAATAAAATAAAAAAGCCCCCCAAAATAATAAAATGCCCTACCCTATTCTAAATTACAAAGTAATCAGCTCTTTTACCAGCCCTTAATTGTAGTTAATTTATTTAATTAATTTATTGATAGTGTAGTGTTAGGTGTATTTGTAACTTAGGTTAGGATTTATTTTACAGGTAATTTTGTAATTATTTTAATTAGGTAGCTATTAAATAGTTATTAACTATTTAATAGCTATTGTACCTAGTTAAAATAAATACAAAGTTGCCTGTAAAATAAATATAAATCCTAAAATAGCTACAATGTAACTAATAGTTATATTGTAGCTATATTAGGGTTTATTTTATAGGTAAGTATTTATTTTTAAATAGGAATAATTTATTTAATGATAGTAATATTTATTTAGATTAATTTAAATGATATTTAAGTTAGGGGGGTGTTAGGGTTAGACTTAGGTTTAGGGGTTAATAAATTTATTATAGTAGCGGTGACGTTGCGGGCAGGAGATTAGGGGTTAATATTTGTAGGTAGATGGCGGTGATGTTAGGGAGGGCAGATTAGGGGTTAATACTATTTATTATAGTGTTTGTGAGGCGGGAGTGCAGCGGTTTAGGGGTTAATACATTTATTATAGTGGCGGCGAGGTCCGGTCGGCAGATTAGGGGTTAAAAAAGTGTAGGTAGGTGGCGGCGACGTGGGGGGGGGCAGATTAGGGGTTAATAAATATAATATAGGTGTCGGCGATGTTAGGGGCAGCAGATTAGGGGTGCATAGCTATAATGTAGGTGGCGGCGATGTCCGGTCGGAAGATTAGGGGTTAAAAAAGTTTAGGGTTGGCGATGTGGGGGGGCCTCGGTTTAGGGGTTCATAGGTAGTTTATGGGTGTTAGTGTACTTTATAGCACAGTAGTTAAGAGCTTTATGTTCCCGCGTTACCCCATAAAGCTCTTAACTACTGACTTTTTTTGACTGTAGGAGTCTTGTCGGTAGAGGCTCTACCGCTCACTTCTTCCAAGACTCGAAATACCAGCGTTAGGCAAATCCCATAGAAAAGATAGGATACGCAATTGACGTAAGGGGATCTGCGGTAGCATCGAGTCCCGGAAAGAAAGTGAGCGGTAGACCCTTTCCTGTCTGACTCTAAATACCAGCGGCTGGTAAAAAACAAGGTTAGGACCCCTTAACGCTGCTTTTGACGGCTAACGGCAAAATCTAAATCTAGGCTTTTTTTGCGATTGGTCCCCAGAACTGCACTCCATACTCAAGGTGAGGTCTTACCAGGGCTTTATATAGTGACAGAATTATGCTTTCCTCCCTTGAGGCAATGCCTCTTTTAATACATGCTAGTATCTTATTAGCCTTTGAAGCTGCTGCCATGCATTGTGCACCCATCTTTAGCTTGTTATCTATTACTACCCCTAAATCCCTTTCCTCCTGTGTTTGGCTAAGTCTTGTCCCATTTAAATAATACGTTGCCTGCTTATTTTTACTTCCAAAATGTAGAACCTTGCATTTTCCCATATTAAATCTCATTTTCCATTTACCTGTCCATACTTCTAATTTTTGCAGGTCCCTTTGTAACGAAAGTTCATCCTGCTCTGACCTAATGACCTTACTTAACTTAGTATCATCTGCAAAAATAGAGATGTCGCTATTTAATCCTAGTTCCAAGTCATTTATAAAAATATTAAAATAGGGCCCAGCACTGATCCCTGGGGTACTCCCCTGATTACCTTTGTCCAATCTGAGTATGATCCATTTACTACTTCCCATTGCTCCCTATCTTTAATCCAGTTATTTATCCACAAACTAACATTTTCAGCTGTTCCCAGTCCCTTAATTTTGTGCATTAATCTCTCATGTGGCACTGTATCAAACGCCTTTGCAAAATCTAAGTATATCACATCGACTGATTCCCCTTTATCTATATTTTTACTTACTTCCTCATAGAATCTAATTAGATTAGTTTGACATGATCTATTTCTCATAAAACCATGCTGATTAGAACTCATAATCTTGTTTACATGAATTTGCTCATCAATATAATCTCTTATAATCCCTTCAAATATCTTCCCCACTAATGATGTCAGACTAACTGGTCTATAGCTTCCTGGATCATCCCTACTTCCCTTTTTGAAGAGTGGCACCACATCAGCTTTACGCCAGTCCTTGGGTACCATGCCTAAGGATAATGAGTCTTGAAAAATTAAAAGTAGAGGCTTGTCTATAACAGTGCTAAGTTCCTTTAACACCCTTGGGTGTATTCCATCTGGGCCTGGAGTTTTATTTACCTTAATATTATCCAATTTGTTCCTGATATCCTCTATACATAACCCAATTAATGGTATGGGCTGGCATGTTCTATTTTGTTCCAAAGTATCATCCAATAGTTCCTCTCTTATGTATACTGAAGAAAAAAACTGGTTTAGAATCTCAGAATTCTCCCTGTCACTGTTAATCATGCTACCCTCCCCGCATTTTAATGTACCTATATTGTCTTTCTTAGATTTTTTGCTATTTATGTACTTAAATAACCTTTTAGGGTTAGATTTAAAATCCTTTGCAATTAATTTTTAATTTTCAATTTTGGCTAATTTGATTGCTTTGTTGAATGCTTTGTTACATTCCTTATAAATATGGAATTTTGAATTTGTATTATTTTCTTTGAATAATTTAAATGCCCTACATTTTTTCCTAATTTCTCTTACCACATTTATATTCAGCCACATCGGCTTGGATTTTTTATTTTTATTTTTATAACCATATGGTATTTGTTGATATGTATATTTATTTAACAAAGTTTTTAATGTTATCCATTTATCCTCTGTATTTTTATTAGAGAATACTTTGTCCCAATTTATGTTATTTAATGATTTCCTTAAATCGTTGAATTTTGCTTTCTTAAAATTAAAAGTCTTGGTTAAACCTTTAAGACACTGCTTATGAAAAGAAATTTTAAATGTGACCATGTTATGATCACTGTTATCCAAATGTTCTTTGACTTCTATGTTTGATATTATATCTGTATTATTTGATAGCACTAAATCCAATATAGCGTAGGAAATCTAAGAACATTTCTATGGGTTCTGATTCTGCCAAGACTGATTTGGTTAGTCTTTTTCAGTTATCTAGTGAGGATCATTCATCTGCAGCTTCTGAGGGCGAGATCTCTAATTCAGAATCTGCAGTTCCTAGTACAATAGATTCTGAGGAGGTTTATTTTAGATTTAAACTGGAGCATCTCCGTTTACTTTTGAAGGAGGTTTTAGCTACTTTGGATGATTCTGAAACTGTTGTAGAGGCTCCTTAAAAGGCTAATAAACTGAGTTTTTAATGTCAAACCTAAATCTGTGGAGGTTTTTCCTGTTCCAGATCGCATGTCTAACATTATATCTCAGGAATGGGAGAAGCTGGGTGTTCCTTTTAACCTGTCTCCTGTGTTTAAAAAGATGTTTCCTGTGGCTGATTCAGTGCGAGATCTGTGGCGCACTGTTCCTAGAGTAGAGGGCGCAATATCTACCTTAGCCAAGAAAACTATTACTCTCGAGGATAGTTCCTCTTTGAGAGATCCTATGGATAAGAAACTGGAGTGTTATTTAAGACAGATGTTTCTTCATCAGGGTTTGCAGTGGCAACCAGTTACTAGTATTGCGACAGTTGCTGGTGCAGCCTCTTATTGGTGTGACTCTTTGTCTGGTCTGATCAAATTTGAGAGGAGACTACTATAGAGGAGATCCAGAATAGGATCAAGGCTCTAAGCTGGCTAATACTTTTATCTGTGATGCTAGTATGCAAGTTGTTAGGCTGGGAGCCAAGATTTCTATTTTTGCGATACTAGCCCGCAGAGCCCTTTGGTTAAAGTCTTGGTCTGCGGGTGTGACTACTAAATCCAAGCTTCTGTCTCTACCTTTTAAGGGTAAGACTTTATTTGGTCCTGGTCTGGCAGAGATCATTTCCACGGTTACTGGTGGAAAAGGAGTTTTTTTCCACAGGATAAGAAAAATAGACCCAAGGGTCGTCAGACTTCTAATTTTCGTTCCTTTCACAACTTCAGGGGACAGAGGTCTTCCTAGTCTTCTAAATCTGAGCAAGCCAAGACTTCTTGGAGAGCTAGCCAGCCCTGGAACAAGGGCAAGCAATCCAGAAAGCCTTCCGCTGAGGCTAAGTCAGCATGAAGGGGCTGCCCCTGATCCAGTTTCCTTTTTTCAGAAGGCTTGGATTTGCGACGTTCAAAATCCTTGGGCAGTGGATGTAGTCTCCCAGGGATACAGGATAGGATTCAAGTCTTGTCCCCCCAGGGACAGATTCCTATTATCAAGATTATCTGTAAACCAGGTAAAGTGAGAGGCCTTCTTAAACTGCGTAAGGGATTTGTCCTCTCTGGTAGTGATTATCCCAGTTCCTCTAGCAGAACAGGGTCAGGATTTTATTCAAATCTTTTTCTAGTTCCCAAAAAGGAGGGAACTTTTCAACCGATTCTAGACTTAAAGTCTCTCAACAAGTTTCTCATGGTCCCATCCTTCAAAATGGAGACTATTCGTTCTATTCTCCCTCTAGTTCAGGAGGGTCAGTTTATCACCACTCTAGACCTAAAGGATGTGTATCTTTATCTGCCTATCCCCAGGGAACATTTCAAGTTCCTGAGATTCGCTTTTTTGGATCAACATTTCCAATTTGTAGCCCTGCCTTTCGGGCTCGCCACTGCTCCTCAAATCTTTTCGAAGGTTCAATGGGCTCTTTTAGCTGTGCCCAGATCACTAGGGATTGCAGTTGCTCCTTACCTGGATGATATCCTGGTCCAGGCGCCATCTTTTAAGTTAGCAAGATCCCATACAGATTCTCTGTTAGCTATTCTCTGCTCTCACGGGTGAAAGGTGAATCTAGGAAAAAGTTCCTTGGTGCCAAGTACCAGGGTATGTTTTCTGGGGACAATCATAGACTTAGTATCTATGAATATTTTTTTGACGGAGGTCAGAAAATTCAAGCTTCTGGAGGCCTGTCGTTTTCTTTAGTCCTCTGTTGGTCCATCGGTGTCTGTGTGCATGAAAGTAATTGGTCTCATGGTGGCATCCATGGACATTATTCCGTTTGCTCGCTTCCATCTGAGACCTCTACAGTTATGTATGCTCAATCAATGGAACAGAGAACACTCTGATCTCTCTCAGAGGATAGCTTTAGACTCTCAGACAAGAATGTCTGTCTTGGTGGATCTCCCAGGACCATTTGTCTCAGGGCACTTGTTTCCTGGGATCTTCTTGGGAGATTGTGACCATGGATGCCAGTCTGTTAGGCTGGGGATCAGTTTGGGGGTCCCTAAGAGTTTAGGGACTTTGGATTCAGAAGTAGTCTGCCTTCCCTATAAATATCCTAGAATTGAGAACAATTCTCAATGCTCAATGCAGCTTGGCCTCAACTGAGTTTAGTCCGGTTTATCAGATTTCATTTGGACAACATCACTTCGGTGGCATATATCACCCACCAAGGAGGAACTCGGAGCTTGTTTGCTATGAAGGAGGTGACTCACATTCTTCAGTGGGCAGTGTCACAATTGTCATCTCTCTGCCATTCACATCCCAATTGGGAAGTGGATTATCTGAGCAGGCAGACGTTTCATCCAAGGGAATGGGCTCTCCATCCGGAAGTTTCCTCTATGTTAAACCGCAAAAGGGGAGTTCTGGAGCTGGATCTGATGGCATCTCGTCTAATTGTCAAGCTTCCAAGATACGGAGCAAGATCAAGAGATCCCCAAGCAGCTCTGGTAGACGCCCTGGCAGTGCCATGGGATTTCGGTCTAATTTATCTGTGTCCTCCGGTTGCCTTCCTTCCTCAGGTGATAGCTCCTATCAAACAGGAGCAGGCTTCAGTGATTTTTATAGCTCCAGCGTGGCCTCGCAAAACTTGGTTTGTGGACCTAGTGAGGGTGTCATCATTTCCCCCAGGGAAATTGCCTCTGAGGGAGGATCTTCTACTTCAGGGTCACATCCTCCATCCAAACTTAGTCTCTCTGAGGCTGACTGCTTGGAGATTGAACGCTTAGTCTGGTCCAGATGAGGTTTTTCTGTGAAAGTTATTGAGACTATGATTCAGGCTTGTAAGCCTGTTACTCGCAAGATTTATTATAACGTATGGCGGAAATACCTTCATTGGTGCAGATCTAGGGGTTTTTCTTGGAGTCAGGTGAGAATTCCCAATATTCTGTCCTTTCTTCAGGAGGGCCTGGAGATGGGTTTATCAGACAGTACGCTAAAGGGGTCAGATTTCTGCTCTGTTGATTCTTCTGCAGAAGCGTATGGCAATTTTGCCAGATGTTCAATCTTTTGTCCAGGCTTTGGTTAGAATCAAGCCTGTGTTTAGGTCAATTGCTCCTCCTTGGACTCTTAATCTGGTTCTTAAAGTTCTGCAGCAGGCTCCATTTGAGCCTATGCATTCTTTTGATATCAAGTTATTATCCTGGAAGGTTTTGTCTCTGCTGGCAATTTCCTCTGCTCATAGAGTTTCAGAGCTTTCGGCTCTACAGTGTGATTTTCCTTATCTTATTCTTCATGCGGATAAGGTGGTTCTCCGTACTAAATTAGGATTTCTACCTAAGGTGGTCTCGGAAACGCAATATTAACCAATAAATTGTTGTTCCTTCATTTTGTCCTAATCCTTCCTTTAAGAAGGAGCAGTTATTGCACAATCTGGATGTTGTGCATGCTTTAAGGTTCTATTTACAGGCTACATAAGATTTATGTCAATCTTCTGCTCTTTTTGTTGTCTTTTCAGGTAAACGGAGGGGTCAGAAGGCCACTTCTTCTACTCTCTCCTTCTGGTTGAGAAGTGTTATTTGATGGCTTATGAGACAGCTGAACAGCAGCCTCCAGAGAAAATTGCTTCTCATTCCACTAGGGCTGTCGCTTCCTCTTGGGCCTTTAAAAAAATGCTTTTATGGAACAGATTTGCAAGGTGGCTACTTGGTCATCATTGCATACTTTTTTTAAATTTTTTTTTACAAATTGAATGTTTTTGCCTCAGTTGAGGCTTCTTTTGGGAGGAAAGTTCTTCAAGCAGTGGTGCCTTCTGTTTAGGTTTGCCTGTCTTGTGTATCCTTCACTTCCATTCTGTGGACTTCGGTATTGGTTCCCACTAGTAATTGAATGGATTCATGGACTCTCCATGCCATTGTGCCATTGGAAAGAAAACATAATTTACACTTACCTAATAAATTATTTTCTTTCCTGGCATGAAGAGTCCACGACCCACCCTTATTTTTAAGACGACTTTTTGTCATTTTTCTAAACCTCAGGCACCTCTATACCCTTTGTGTCTTCTTCTCTTTCCATAATTCCTCTGCTGAATGACTGGAGATTGTGGATAGTGGGAGGATAGTTAAAGCTTTGCTGGGGCGTTCTTTGCCTCCACCTGGTGGCCAGGAGTTGAGTTCCCACTAGTAATTGAATGGATTTGTGGACTCTCCATGCCAGGAAAGAAAATCATTTATCAGGTATGTATAAATTGTGTTATTTCTATGTTCTTCATATAGAAGAAAATTTTATTTTTAAACAGATATAAATATTGATGTGGTCCTGGGACTACTACTATTTGGCCATATGCTGTAATTAATGCTTCCATTTTGCTTTTAATCCAGTTGTGTGCTTGCAAGAGAGTGCTAGACTTTCTATGTGTTGTTTGAATATATACATGCATACATATATAGAAATAATAAAATGTTTTCATACGGCTAGATTTGGAGTTTTGTCGGTAACGACCCGAAAAACTAACGCCGGCTTTTTTCTGGCCGCACCATAAAAATAACTCTGGTATTGAGAGTCCACATAAAGGCTGCGTTAGACTCCAAAAAAGGAGCGTAGAGCTTTTTTTTTTTTTTTTTTTTTTTTAATTTTTAAAAAAAGCTTTATTGACATAAAATGAAAAATGTTTACAGACATGTAAGCCAGTATGACAAAAGTGAAAATCACAAAAAAAGAAATCTTACAGACAATCTGGAAGCTTAGGGCATTGCTGCCTACATTGAGAATATAAGGTAGTCCGTAGTGTCCTATTGGGTAAAGGCTTTCCGGAAAACAAAGCTTGCAAAATTTATTTATTTTTTTTCAAAATCAAACAACAGTTATTATAATCACAGAAGAAAAGAGGAAAGAAAGAGAAGAGAAAAAGAAAACAAAGGAGGAAAGGGAAAAAATGTGTTACGTGACTTGGGTAGTGAGATATCAGTAAGTGAAATAAGGTTCGCAATGTAGTAGTCTTGGAGTGTCAAAGTACATCAATTATTATAACGCCATAAAATCTAATAAAACATTTAAACCGGGATAAGAACTTGGCTGGGACGTCTGTAAAGCCTTTGATTGCCAGTCCTGTCAAGATAGAGTTTCATTAGGGACTATTGCATGGGGAGAGGTCACGTCAGTAGAATGGATATATGTTTCCCAATAAAGAGACATTGCGCAGTAAAAGTCAAGCCTGTTAGTCTTAAGATAATGATATTTTTCTAGGGATAGAAGGAGCGTGACATTCTGTGTCCAGTCCCTTGTGGTGGGTATCGTCTTCTGTTTCCATAGTCTTGGGACCAGTTGTTTTGCTCTACTAATCATAATATATAATAACGTAGACTTATATTTGCATTTGACCTTAGAGGGCTTGTTAAATAATAGTACCAAAGGGTCATAGGGAATCTCGTGGGAGAGGACTTTCTGGATCTCTCTATGTATATTTCGCCAAAAGGGTTGAAGTGTAGGGCATTCCCACCAGATGTGATATAGTGTGCCTGTCTGTTTGCAGTCCCTCCAGCATAAGGGGTCAGTAGATCCGTAGATCTTAGCTAGCCTACTTGGGTGGAGATACCATCTGCTCAAGAGTTTCATATTTGTCTCAGTGATACTCATTGAGGATGGTGCTTTACCCATTTGTTGGAAAATGGTGTCCCAGGTCTCTGGGGGGACAATGAAGCCCAACTCTGCTTCCCAGACTCTGGTATATGGTGGGTTTTTTTTGGAGTGTATGGTTAATAAAAGTTTATAAATCGATGAAAGCATGCCTCTCGTTGGCTGTGTAGACCAACAAAGCATCTCAAAGGAGTTAAGGCTCCTAGTAATGTTAGCTTTGTCTTTGTGAAATTTAATAAAGTGGGACAGTTGAAAATATTCAAACCATCTATTGAAATATGGGATGTTTTTATCTACTAGAGTGGATTTTGGCAGAATATTACCTCCCTCCATCACAGAATAACAAGGTAACCCTGCTGCGGTGCTGTAGGAACCCTCTGCCCATAAATGGTGATAGGGAGGAAAGTCTTTGTTGTGGAAGAGGGGAGTTAACGGAGAGGGAATAGTAGAAATCCCCTTACTAGATCTAGTGAGGAGGTCCCATGTAAGCATTGTATCTCTGACAAGTGCGGGGAGGGGTGATAGTGTGTACCTTTGATGCTTATGTAACCAGCACTGTGTCCCTAGGCTTTTTGATCCGACTAGATCATGCTCCAGGTGTACCCATTCCTTGTCTTGGGTATTTTTGCACCAGTCTATCACCCTAGTTAAGCATGCTGCTTGCTGATAGAGTAGGAGACTGGGTACACCCAGTCCTCCTCTATTGCGGGGTCTATAGAGTGTAGCCTTTGCTATTCTAGGGTGTTTATGTGCACAGATAAAAGAGTTTACTAATGCTTGTGCTGTGTTAAAGAATTGTGTGGGGAGGTGTGTCGGCACCGTTTGGAACAAATATAGAAAGCGGGGCAAAATACTCATTTTAAACGCCTGTATCCTCCCGAGCCAAGAAAGGCTTTTGTTCTGCCAACTCTTTAATTCTACTCTAACAGAATCCAATAAATTCTGATAATTCAGCTGATATAGGGAATCCCATACGTTAGTAATTTGGATTCCCAAGTACTTAATCGAGGAGTGTTGTTGCGTAAATTTATATTGTTCAGTAATTTGAGTGGCCATATGAGCCGTAATCCCCACTCCCAGGAATTCTGATTTTAACATGTTGATTTTAAAGTTAGAGAGGTTGCTATAGGCCTCTATTACCGGCATTAACTTACTGAGCGATTGCATAGGGGAGGTTAATGTAAAAAGAATATCATCGGCATACATCGTTGTTTTATATTGTGTATCCCCTACCTGTATTCCATGTATCTCCATATTGTTCCTAACATTAGAGGCCAAGGCCTCCATTGCCAAGGCAAACAATAGAGGGGAAGGAGGGCAGCCCTGCCTTGTGCCGTTAAGAATGGGAAAGGGGTCTGACATGGAATCGTTTAGTTTAATGCGGGCTCTTGGGGTGTGATATAGGGCAAAAAATTTTCCTATGAGTTTTTCACCTATGCCGAAGCGTGCTAGTATAGATTTTAAAAAAAGCCAATCTAATCTATCAAAGGCCTTTTCGGCGTCAATGGCCAGGAAGATGGCAGGGATATTGTGGGTTTGGGAGTGTTCAAGTAAATTTAAGATCTTGATGGTGTTGTCCCGCGCCTCTCTATGAGGCACGAAACCCACCTGGTTTACGTGGATTAGTTGTGGCAAGATTTTGTTAATTCTGGAAGCAATGAGTTTTGCATACAATTTAATGTCGACGTTTAATAATGAGATGGGGCGAAAATTAGCGGGGGTATCTGTGGATTTCCCAGGCTTAGGGATTACTGTGATATGGGCCTCTAACATAGCGGGCAGAAAAGGGTGATCTTGGCCTGCCTCATTAAAGAGTGTGCATAAGTGAGGGAGTAAGATAGGCGCGAATTTCTTATAATAAAGAGTCGTGAACCCGTCGGGCCCCGGGCTCTTTCCCGTGGGTAGTTGTTTAAGAGCTGCTAAGACCTCTGGCACTGTGAAGGGTGTTTCTAATTCTGCTGCCTGGGCTTCTGTCAGTTGAGGTAAAGGCGTGTCTGCCAAGTATGCTTTTATGGCATTTTCTTTGCTATCTGAGGTGTTGTTATTCGGTAGATTGTATAGCTTAGAATAATATGTTGAGAACTGCGCGAGGATCTCTGGGGTGGTGTTAACCTTTGTGGTAGCTGAGGTTTTAATTTCATGTACGAAGGTTTTAAGCTTTTTAAGTTTTAGAGCGTGGGCCAAGAGCTTTCCCGCTCTATTGCTTTCAAAATAGAACTTTTGCTTAGTTTTTAAGGCCAGTGTGTTCGCTTCTTTTATTAATTGCTCCTGTACCACTTTCCTAGCAGTTTCCAGCTCTAACTGAATTTGAGGGTCCGCTGGGTGTCGTTTATGTTCGTATTCTAATTTAGCTAGTAGATCGATTGAGGATTTGTAGAGCGAGCGTGCTTTCTGTTTAACATGAGCCTGGTATTTAATGAATTCCCCTCTGATATAGCACTTGTGGGCCTCCCACACAACAAAAGGGTCAGTCTCGGGTAAGGAATTGAATTGAAAATACTCCGGGAGAAGTTTTTCAATCTTATTTTTGAAGTCAGGGAAGTCAAGTAAATTTTCCTCCAATTTCCATTGGAAGGTGCTCTTAGGTGCTGATGGCCAGTCAAGTTGTGTGAGGACAGCAGAGTGGTCTGACCACACTGTGTGGGACAAATTAGAGGCCAGGACATAGGTAAGGCCTTTCTGGTTTGTAAGCTGATAATCAATTCTGCTATAAGAGCGATGGGGGGAGGAAAAGAAGGTGTAATCTCTTTTTAACGGGTGTTTAAATCTCCAAATATCGAACAGTGTATGCTCATACATAAGTTTCCACATTTGTTTAAGGGCATGTTTAGATATTGAAGGGTTGGGGTTTGTAGTGTCTAAGTTTGGTTGGATAGGAATATTGAAATCACCCCCTATGTAGATTTCCCCTATAGCATAGTCTAGAATTTGTGCAAAATGTCTTTTAAAGAAGGGAAGTTGTTTCGAGTTCGGGGCATAGAGGTTAACCAGCGTGACAGGAGTGCCATACAGCAAACCAGTCACACACAAGAACCGTCCGTCTGTGTCAGTATGAGTACTTATATGAGAAAAGGAAATTTGTCTGCTTATAAGAATGCTCACTCCGTTTCGTTTGTGGTCAAATGAACTGTGAAATTGCTGTGCGTAGTATTTACCAAAATATTTGGGCTCTTTTGATTTTAGGAAATGTGTCTCCTGTAAGAAGAGGATGTCACCCCCCTTCCTCTTAAGGTCAAGCATAGCTATGGAGCGCTTCTGAGCAGAGTTCAGGCCTCTGGCATTCTGACTAATTAGTGTAATAACCTTATTAGTAGCGGCCATATTTTGTCAGTGTGGTAATGTCTAATATCCTGTAAGGAGGCTTACGTCCTGTCCCAATGTGTTCGGCTTGTATTTGTTTACTAAGGCTTATATGACACTCTGAACCTGTATCCCAAGCATGTAACATTAAATACTTGAACAAGTCATAACAATGAAACAAACAGTATAATTGAAAACATAACAGAAAATGTCTTATTACATTCTGAAACATACAACAGAAGTTATATGAGGGGAGGTGATAACCAGCTCCATCTCAACCTGTTTACATTGAAATCTAACTTATGCCTAGTAGTGGTTTGGGTATAAACTTCAATAAATAATAACTTTACAGACCCTGATTTTTAGACAGTACATTTTTAGCTCCGGCTGAATAAGGTTGCTAAGGGACGTGTCTGTATTATCAGTAGCATAACAGAGGGTTCTTTCAAATGACATATAAGAAAAGAATTAACAAAATAGAAGGGCTAGGTGATGCTTAGAACACATTAATGTAAACATACTTTACCAGGTTACAGTTCTGCAGCACACGGCCCCTACAGTTACTTCAGTCCTACAAAGCTGAAAACTAAAAAGTCCCGGAAGGAGAGGTAGTTCAGTCCGGTGTATTTCCAGGTGAAGAACTAGGGGACCTAGTCTGAGCTTGGGTTCTTGGTTTGGAGGCTACTTGTTGCCAGCTTCTAGTATCTGCCCTTGCTGGTTTCTTCTTTGGGGGCTCATGAGGTTCCTCTGAGGGCTGTCCTGCAGGTGGCTCAATTTCTAAGGCGGAGCATAAGCCACCAATGTCCTCCTGAGATTTGCATATTAGTTTCCTGTTGCCATGCAGGACATAAAGGTGAAAGGGGAATACCCATCTATAGGGAATTCTCTTTTGGCGAAGGAGTGTAGTTAAAGGTGCTAGGTCCCTTCTTCTTTGCAATGTTCGTTGCGAGAGGTCCTGAAAGACCTGTAGAACAACTCCTCTAAACTTCACCGGCTGGTTCTTACGTGAGAGATTTATTAGTTCCTCTTTTTCCCTAAAGTCCTTAAATTTCATGATGATGTCCCTAGGGGGCGCCGTATCAGGGGGTTTTGGCCTGAGGACTCTGTGGGCTCTTACCCAAGGGATGTCTGTAGTTGGCGATGTGCTCTTGAGGTGAGCAAAGAGGGATGGGAAATAGGTTGGGAAATCTTTTGGGAGCACCGACTCAGGAATTCCACGGAATCTTAGATTTTTTCTACGACTGCGATTTTCAAGGTCCTCTATTTTGTCGTACAAATCAGATAACATAGTTGCATGATGAGTGGTAGTGTCCTGAGTCTTGTTGCTTTCCTCCTGTAGATGATCAGTAAACTCCTCAAGGGCCTCCACCCTATTACCCAAAGAGTGTAGGTCTTGTTTTATTTCAGCTTATTGTTTTATCTCCTCGCGTATGCAGGAGCGGATGATGTCCGCGATGTCCTGCTTTGAGGCAAGTGTGGAGAGGAGGGCATTAGGCACTGAGGTGCTCTCTTCGGGGTCCCCTGTATTTTTGTGTAGCGCTGAGACCTTTTTCATAGGTGGCCTGCTGGCTTTTTCTTGCATTGAGGCTTTTGGGCTTGTAGGGGAGAAAAACTGTTCCACTAAGCTATCTCTTTGGCTGGCCATTTTTGGCGGTTTATTGGGCTTTGTAGAACGTTTGGGGTTCATATTTAGGCTTTATGGTAGGGTTAGTAAGTGATCTCTTAATGCCTCTCTGCTCCAGTTATGAGGAAAAAACTGGGATATGGTGTGACAGCCAGGGGTCAGTCTTTTGCACCTAGATGATGCCGAGTAGCCCAAGAAAGGGCTCAGGAGGTCTGATGCAGCCCAAAGGGAAATTTAAAAATCTCTGTGGCACCAGGGAGAAAGGAAGGCTGTAGCTTATGACTTTCCTGTGTGGGTAACAAAATGATGTGGAGCGCTGCAGTGTGCTCCCTGTGATATGCAGGCTTCCAGTGCCACCCGTGGAAAAAAAAGCAGGATGCTCAGTAAGTGATTGTTTGCAGCCAGGTGCTAATGAGATGATGTTTCACTGCTTTAAGTTAACAAGTCTAATGGCGCTGGGGTGGCCTGTGATCCCCTTCACTATTCCCCACAGTGGGTCTGAGTTACAGGTCTTAGGCTGTGTGACAGGATTGTACTTGATAGTCCCAGCGGCAATCGCTCAGCCCTCTGTGCGTTTTCATTAATGGCGCCAGAGAAAATGACAATATGGCGGCCGGTACTTATAAGTTTTATAGCTCCGGTAGCATGTGGGCTAAGTGTCACTCCTGTGTTTGGGGTAAAGTGTTCTTCGCTTGTCACTTTTTATTACCTGGGGTTAATATGATGAGCGAGATAGCAGTGTCCTCTCTTCCTTCGACCCTAGTCCTTTGCTGCCTGTTACACCGCGGCCCGAGAAAGTTACAGGGCGCGGCACGAGTTGTAAAAGCAACCGCTGTCCTATGGAACTTGCCGTCTCAGACTTAATCCGGAGGTTCTTTAGGATGATGGGAAGCCCTCTGTCATGTTTTCAGCTGTTTGGCCGTAATATTGTGGCTGTACTAGGCGATGTTTTAGAGCTGGTATACAGAGCTCTGGTGTTACGCAGCCATCTTAGCTGCGGCCAGCTCCGCCTCCTAGCGTAGAGCATTTTTTAACGCAGCTTCAACTCTCAATACCAGAGTTGCTTACGCAAGCGGCCAGCCTCAAAAACGTGCTCGTGCACGATTCCCCCATAGGAAACAATGGGGCTGTTTGAGCTGAAAAAAAAACTAACACCTGCAAAAAAGCCGCGTTCAGCTCTTAACGCAGCCCCATTGTTTGCTATGCGGTAACACTTCCTACGTCTGCACTTAACACTCTAACATGTACCCCGAGTCTAAACACCCCTAACCTTACACTTATTAACCCCTAATCTGCCGCCCCCGCTATCGCTGACACCTGCATTTTATTTTTAACCCCTAATCTGCCGCTCCGTAAACCGCCGCTACTTACATTATCCCTATGTACCCCTAATCTGCTGCCCCTAACACCGCCGACCCCTATATTATATTTATTAACCCCTAATCTGCCCCCCTCAACGTCGCCTCCACCTGCCTACACTTATTAACCCCTAATCTGCCGATCAGCCAATAGAATGCGAGCTCAATCTGATTGGCTGATTGGATCAGCCAATCGGATTGAACTTGATTCTGATTGGCTGATTCCATCAGCCAATCAGAATATTCCTACCTTAATTCCGATTGGCTGATAGAATCCTATCAGCCAATCGGAATTCGAGGGACGCCATCTTGGATGACGTCCCTTAAAGGAACCGTCATTCTTCAGTTGGACGTCGCCGGAAGAAGATGGGTCCGCGGTGGAGGTCTTCAGGATGGAGCCGGTCGTCATCGGATGAAGATAGAAGATGCCGCTTGGATCAAGATGGTTGCCGGTCCGGATCGCCTCTTCTTCCCGGATAGGATGAAGACTTTGGAGCCTCTTCTGGACCTCTTCAGCCACCGGATGATGGATCGCCAACCCCCGCTTGGGTTGGATGAAGATTTTGGAGCCAGGACGGATCGGTGATACCTGGTGAGGTGAAGACAAGGTAGGATGATCTTCAGGGGCTTAGTGTTAGGTTTATTTAAGGGGGGTTTGGGTTAGATTAGGGGTATGTGGGTGGTGGGTTGTAATGTTGGGGGGTATTGTATGTTTTTTTTTTACAGGCAAAAGAGCCGAACTTCTTGGGGCATGCCCCGCAAAGGGCCCTGTTCAGGGCTGGTAAGGTAAAAGAGCTTTTAACTTTAGTAATTTAGAATAGGGTAGGGCATTTTTTATTTTGGGGGGCTTTGTTGTTTTATTAGGGGGCTTAGAGTAGGTGTAATTAGTTTAAAATTGTTGTAATATTTTTCTTATGTTTGTAAATATTTTTTTATTTTTTGTAACTTAGTTCTTTTTTATTTTTTGTACTTTAGCTAGTTTATTTAATTGTATTTATTTGTAGGAATTGTATTTAATTAATTTATTGATAGTGTAGTGTTAGGTTAATTGTAGGTAATTGTAGGTATTTTATTTAATTAATTTATTGATAGTGTAGTGTTAGGTTTAATTGTAACTTAGGTTAGTATTTATTTTACAGGTAATTTTGTAATTATTTTAACTATTTTAGCTATTAAATAGTTCTTAACTATTTAATAGCTATTGTACCTGGTTAAAATAAATACAAAGTTACCTGTAAAATAAATATAAATCCTAAAATAGCTATAATATAATTATAATTTATATTGTAGCTATATTAGGATTTATTTTACAGGTAAGTATTTATCTTTAAATAGGAATAATTTATTTAATAAGAGTTAATTAATTTCGTTAGATGTAAATTATATTTAACTTAGGGGGGTGTTAGTGTTAGGGTTAGACTTAGCTTTAGGGGTTAATACATTTATTAGAGTAGCGGTGAGCTCCAGTCGGCAGATTAGGGGTTAATAATTGAAGTTAGGTGTCGGCGATGTTAGGGAGGGCAGATTAGGGGTTAATACTATTTATTATAGGGTTAGTGATGCGGATTAGGGGTTAATAACTTTATTATAGTAGCGCTCAGGTCCGCTCGGCAGATTAGGGGTTAATAAGTGTAGGCAGGTGGAGGCGACGTTGAGGGGGGCAGATTAGGGGTACATAAGGATAACGTAGGTGGCGGCGCTTTGCGGTCGGCAGATTAGGGGTTAATAAGTGTAGGCAGATGGAGGCGACGTTGAGGGGGCAGATTAGGGGTTAATAAATATAATATAGGGGTCGGCGGTGTTAGGGGCAGCAGATTAGGGGTACATAAGGATAACGTAGGTGGCGGTCGGCAGATTAGGGGTTAAAAAAAATTATTCGAGTGTCGGCGATGTGGGGGGACCTCGGTTTAGGGGTACATAGGTAGTTTATGGGTGTTAGTGTACTTTAGAGTACAGTAGTTAAGAGCTTTTGAAACCGGCGTTAGCCCAGAAAGCTCTTAACTACTGACTTTTTTCCTGCGGCTGGAGTTTTGTTGTTAGATGTCTAACGCTCACTTCAGAAACGACTCTAAATACCGGAGTTAGAAAAATCCCATTGAAAAGATAGGATACGCAATTGACGTAAGGGGATCTGCGGTATGGAAAAGTCGCGGCTGAAAAATGAGCGTTAGACCCTATTTTGAGTGACTCCAAATACCGGCGGTAGCCTAAAACCAGCGTTAGGAGCCTCTAACGCTGGTTTTCACGGCTAACGCCAAAATCCAAATCTAGGTCTATGTGAGGAGCATAGGAATTTCAAGTATTTCCATTAAAAACACATACAAATATGTTAAAATGTATAAATATGATATTGCATGTTTAAATGTATTTGACTGGGAAGGGCTCCAAAGTGTATATATACATATGTATACGTGTGTTTATATGTGTATATATGTATGTATGTGTGCACATACATATTTAAAGATATAAACAGATAAATACACATGTATATTTGCCTTAAAAGGACAGTCCAGACACAATTGGAACCCACATGGATGGATTTCAGTTTTGAATAGAAGCATTTGTGTAATATACATGTATTAGTAAAAATGCTTCTAATAAAATGTATAGTTGTTTAAAAAGTGTATTTAAGTATTCACTGTGCACCAGCATTTCAAACACAGCACTTGCTCAGAGAGCCCAAGGTACTTGTATCATCTGGTAATGAGTGAATTTGTTAATTGCTGATATAATACAAGCCCCACTGGCAGCTGCAATATTTAAAATGCTTGTGCACTGAGAATATCTAGTTATGCATCACGCGCACATGCATGTGCACGTGCAGAGAAAAATGTTAACACTAAAACAGTGATAACTTTTACTAGAAGCATTTTTGCCAAAACATTTATATTGTAAATATGTTTGTATTCAAAGATGTAATTCATCTATGTGCATTTAAATTTTGACTGGGGTGTCCCTTTAAGTGTTTTTTTTTTATGCAAAGGAAATTGTAGTTCCTTTATTTTTTTCTAATCCAAAAGACTTTTTTTTAGAAACTCTCAATTTCAAGTGATTTTAGACAATCTTTTAACTTATTTGTTCTTTTCATTACAGCTTCAAGTGTTTATTTTAGCTTCCTTGGAGGAAAAGTAATTTCACTGTTTGACCACTAGAGGTCATAAACTTTTTTTCCCAACACAAATACGTACTTTAAAATATAGCTGCAAGCAGCAATAGAGGTGGCCAAACGCATCGCCTTTGCAATGGCATACAAGCAGCTAATTCACAATATAAAGCTATACAGCAAGTTTTACTGCTGTAACATAAGCAATTGCAAGGAAACACATTTTCTAAATGTTTGCGTTTTTCAACATGGCTGCCACACCATATGACTAATACTTTCAACATGAACAGATGTAACTCTGTCACAATATATGGTTATACAGAAAATTTCACAGCTTTAACATAAGCGGTTGCAAAGAAAACACATTTTCGAAATATTTGCGTAAACCAATATGGCTGACACAGCTTGTGACCAATTCCTTCAACATGTCACAATATAAAGTTATACAGCAAGTTTCACAGTTCTAACATAAGCAGTTGCAGAGAAAATTGATTTTCGAAATTTTCGCATAAAACAAAATGGCTGCCAAATCATATGATATACAGCCTCCATATTATGCACAATAGTTCTCACCATAGATGGCAATAAACATGGCAAAAATAAAGCATTTTTGTAAAACGTTTTTGTTTTATTATTAATTTAAAAATATCGTTATGCATTTTTGAACCATTTAAAATGGCTGCCAAACCACACGACCTATCAACTTCTCTTGAACAAATCTGAATGTTAGTCATAAGATAACTCTAAAAACAACATTTCAAGTCTGTCCCATAAGCGGTTTCGGAGAAGAAGATTTTTGTAGTTTTTAAAAACAGCGCATACGAAACAAAAACATAATTTATGCTTACCTGATAAATTCCTTTCTTCTGTTGTGTGATCAGTCCACGGGTCATCATTACTTCTGGGATATAACTCCTCCCCAACAGGAAATGCAAGAGGATTCACCCAGCAGAGCTGCATATAGCTCCTCCCCTCTACGTCACTCCCAGTCATTCGACCAAGAATCAACGAGAAAGGAGAAACCAAGGGTGAAGTGGTGACTGGAGTATAATTTAAAAGATATTTACCTGCCTTAAAACAGGGCGGGCCGTGGACTGATCACACAACAGAAGAAAGGAATTTATCAGGTAAGCATAAATTATGTTTTCTTCTGTTATGTGTGATCAGTCCACGGGTCATCATTACTTCTGGGATACCAATACCAAAGCAAAAGTACACGGATGACGGGAGGGATAGGCAGGCTCATTATACAGAAGGAACCACTGCCTGAAGAACCTTTCTCCCAAAAATAGCCTCCGAAGAAGCAAAAGTGTCAAATTTGTAAAATTTGGAAAAAGTATGAAGCGAAGACCAAGTTGCAGCCTTGCAAATCTGTTCAACAGAGGCCTCATTCTTAAAGGCCCAAGTGGAAGCCACAGCTCTAGTAGAATGAGCTGTAATTCTTTCAGGAGGCTGCTGTCCAGCAGTCTCATAGGCTAAACGAATTATGCTACGAAGCCAGAAGGAGAGAGAGGTAGCCGAAGCCTTATGACCTCTCCTCTGACCAGAGTACACGACAAACAGGGAAGACGTTTGTCGAAAATCCTTAGTTGCCTGCAAGTAGAACTTGAGGGCACGAACTACATCCAGATTGTGTAGAAGACGTTCCTTCTTTGAAGAAGGATTTGGACACAAGGATGGAACAACAATCTCTTGATTGATATTCCTGTTAGTGACTACCTTAGGTAAGAACCCAGGTTTAGTACGCAGAACTACCTTGTCTGAGTGAAAAATCAGATAAGGAGAATCACAATGTAAGGCTGATAACTCAGAGACTCTTCGAGCCGAGGAAATAGCCATTAAAAACAGAACTTTCCAAGATAACAATTTTATATCAATGGAATGAAGGGGTTCAAACGGAACACCCTGTAAAACGTTAAGAACTAAGTTTAAACTCCATGGCGGAGCAACAGTTTTAAACACAGGCTTGATCCTAGCTAAAGCCTGACAAAAAGCCTGGACGTCTGGATTTTCTGACAGACGCCTGTGTAACAAGATGGACAGAGCTGAGATCTGTCCCTTTAATGAGCTAGCCGATAAACCCTTTTCTAAACCTTCTTGTAGAAAGGACAATATCCTAGGAATCCTAACCTTACTCCAGGAGTAACCTTTGGATTCGCACCAGTATAGGTATTTACGCCATATCTTATGGTAAATCCTTCTGGTAACAGGCTTCCTAGCCTGTATCAGGGTATCAATAACCGACTCAGAAAAACCACGTTTTGATAAAATCAAGCGTTCAATTTCCAAGCAGTCAGCTTCAGAGAAGTTAGATTTTGATGTTTGAATGGACCCTGTATCAGAAGGTCCTATCTTAGAGGTAGAGACCAAGGCGGACAGGATGACATGTCCACTAGATCTGCATACCAAGTCCTGCGTGGCCATGCAGGCGCTATTAGAATCACTGATGCTCTCTCCTGTTTGATTTTGGCAATCAATCGAGGAAGCAGCGGGAAGGGTGGAAACACATAAGCCATCCCGAAGTTCCAAGGTGCTGTCAAGGCATCTATCAGAACCGCTCCCGGATCCCTGGATCTGGACCCGTAGCGAGGAAGTTTGGCGTTCTGGCGAGACGCCATGAGATCTATCTCTGGTTTGCCCCAACGTCGAAGTATTTGGGCAAAGACCTCCGGATGAAGTTCCCACTCCCCCGGATGAAAAGTCTGGCGACTCAAGAAATCCGCCTCCCAGTTCTCCACTCCCGGGATGTGGATTGCTGACAGGTGGCAAGAGTGAGACTCTGCCCAGCGAATTATCTTTGATACTTCCATCATTGCTAGGGAGCTTCTTGTCCCTCCTTGATGGTTGATGTAAGCTACAGTCGTGATGTTGTCCGACTGAAACCTGATGAACCCCCGAGTTTTTAACTGGGGCCAAGCCAGAAGGGCATGGAGAACTGCTCTTAATTCCAGAATGTTTATTGGCAGGAGACTTTCCTCCTGATTCCATTGTCCCTGAGCCTTCAGAGAATTCCAGACAGCGCCCTAACCTAGTAGGCTGGCGTCTGTTGTTACAATTGTCCAGTCCGGCCTGCTGAATGGCATCCCCCTGGACAGATGTGGCCGAGAAAGCCACCATAGAAGAGAGTTTCTGGTCTCTTGATCCAGATTCAGAGTAGGGGACAAGTCTGAGTAATCCCCATTCCACTGACTCAGCATGCACAATTGCAGCGGTCTGAGATGTAGACGTGCAAAGGGTACTATGTCCATTGCTGCTACCATTAAGCCGATCACCTCCATGCATTGAGCTACTGACGGGAGTTGAATGGAATGAAGGACACGGCATGCATTTAGAAGCTTTGTTAATCTGTCTTCTGTCAGATAAATCTTCATTTCTACAGAATCTATAAGAGTCCCCAAGAATGGAACTCTTGTGAGAGGAAACAGAGAACTCTTCTTTTCGTTCACTTTCCATCCATGCGACCTTAGAAATGCCAGAACTAACTCTGTATGAGACTTGGCAGTTTGAAAGCTTGAAGCTTGTATCAGAATGTCGTCTAGGTACGGAGCTACCGAAATTCCTCGCGGTCTTAGTACCGCCAGAAGGGCACCCAGAACCTTTGTGAAGATTCTTGGAGCCGTAGCCAATCCGAATGGAAGAGCTACAAACTGGTAATGCCTGTCTAAGAAGGCAAACCTTAGATACCGGTAATGATCTTTGTGAATCGGTATGTGAAGGTAAGCATCCTTTAAATCCACCGTGGTCATGTACTGACCCTCTTGGATCATGGGTAAGATTGTCCGAATAGTTTCCATTTTGAACGATGGAACTCTTAGGAATTTGTTTAGGATCTTTAAATCCAAGATTGGCCTGAAAGTTCCCTCTTTTTTGGGAACCACAAACAGGTTTGAGTAAAACCCTTGTCCTTGTTCCGACCGCGGAACCGGATGGATCACTCCCATTAATAACAGATCTTGTACACAGCGTAGAAACGCTTCTTTCTTTATCTGGTTTGTTGACAACCTTGACAGATGAAATCTCCCTCTTGGGGGAGAGAATTTGAAGTCTAGAAGGTATCCCTGAGATATGATCTCTAGCGCCCAGGGATCCTGAACATCTCTTGCCCAAGCCTGGGCGAAGAGAGAGAGTCTGCCCCCCACTAGATCCGGTCCCGGATCGGGGGCCCTCGGTTCATGCTGTCTTTGGGGCAGCAGCAGGTTTCCTGGCCTGCTTGCCCTTGTTCCAGGACTGGTTAGGTTTCCAGCCTTGTCTGTAACGAGCAACAGCTCCTTCCTGTTTTGGTGCAGTGGAAGTTGATGCTGCTCCTGCTTTGAAATTCCGAAAGGGACGAAAATTAGACTGTCTAGCCTTAGCTTTGGCTTTGTCTTGAGGCAGGGCGTGGCCCTTACCTCCCGTAATGTCAGCGATAATTTCTTTCAAACCGGGCCCAAATAAAGTTTGCCCCTTGAAAGGTATATTAAGTAATTTGGACTTAGAAGTTACATCAGCTGACCAGGATTTTAGCCACAGCGCCCTACGTGCCTGAATGGCGAATCCTGAGTTCTTAGCCGTAAGTTTGGTTAAATGTACTACGGCCTCCGAAATGAATGAATTAGCTAGTTTAAGGACTCTAAGCCTGTCCGTAATGTCGTCCAGCGTAGCTGAACTAAGGTTCTCTTCCAGAGACTCAATCCAAAATGCTGCCGCAGCCGTAATCGGCGCGATGCATGCAAGGGGTTGCAATATAAAACCTTGTTGAACAAACATTTTCTTAAGGTAACCCTCTAATTTTTTATCCATTGGATCTGAAAAAGCACAGCTATCCTCCACCGGGATAGTGGTACGCTTAGCTAAAGTAGAAACTGCTCCCTCCACCTTAGGGACCGTTTGCCATAAGTCCCGTGTGGTGGCGTCTATTGGAAACATCTTTCTAAATATTGGAGGGGGTGAGAACGGCACACCGGGTCTATCCCACTCCTTAGTAACAATTTCAGTTAGTCTCTTAGGTATAGGAAAAACGTCAGTACTCGCCGGTACCGCAAAGTATTTATCCAACCTACACAATTTTTCTGGTATTGCAACAGTGTTACAATCATTAAGAGCCGCTAAAACCTCCCCTAGTAATACACGGAGGTTCTCCAATTTAAATTTAAAATTTGAAATATCTGAATCCAATCTGTTTGGATCAGAACCATCACCCACAGAATGAAGCTCTCCGTCCTCATGTTCTGCAAGCTGTGACGCAGTATCAGACATGGCCCTAGTATTATCAGCGCACTCTGTTCTCACCCCAGAGTGATCACGCTTGCCTCTTAGTTCTGGTAATTTAGCCAAAACTTCAGTCATAACAGTAGCCATATCTTGTAATGTTATCTGTAATGGCCGCCCAGATGTACTAGGCGCCATAATATCACGCACCTCCCGGGCGGGAGATGCAGGTACTGACACGTGAGGCGAGTTAGTCGGCATAACTCTCCCCTCGCTGTTTGGTGAAATTTGTTCAATTTGTACAGATTGGCTTTTATTTAAAGTAGCATCAATACAGTTAGTACATAAATTTCTATTGGGCTCCACCTTGGCATTGGAACAAATGACACAGATATCTTCCTCTGAATCAGACATGTTTAACACACTAGCAATAAACTTGCAACTTGGTTACAATCTTATTTAACAAAAACGTACTGTGCCTCAAAGAGCACTAAACGATTAAATGACAGTTGAAATAATGAACTGAAAGACAGTTATAGCATCAATCCTTAAAAACAACACAACTTTTAGCAAAGGTTTGTTCCCATTAGTAAAGTAACAATAATTAAATTTGAAACATAAAAATTACAGAGCAACGTTTTTAATCACAGTCAATATATAAGTCTCACAGCTCTGCTGAGAGAATCTACCTCCCTCCAAAGAAGTTTGAAGACCCCTGAGATCTGTTAGAGATGAACCGGATCATGCAGGAAATACAAGAGTAACTGACTGGAATTTTTTGATGCGTAGCAAAGAGCGCCAAAAACGGCCCCTCCCCCTCACACACAGCAGTGAGAGAGAAACGAAACTGTCACAATTAAAACAAGCAACTGCCAAGTGGAAAAATAATGCCCAAATATTTATTCACTCAGTACCTCAGAAAATGCAAACGATTCTACATTCCAGCAAAAACGTTTAACATAATAAATACCTATTAAAAGGTTTAATGTACTTTTAACAGAGTAATTCCGGTGAAATACCATCCCCAGAATACTGAAGTGTAGAGTATACATACATGTCATTATAACGGTATGGCAGGATTTTCTCATCAATTCCATTCAGAAAATAAAAACTGCTACATACCTCAATGCAGATTCATCTGCCCGCTGTCCCCTGATCTGAAGCTTTTACCTCCCTCAGATGGCCGAGAAACAGCAATATGATCTTAACTACTCCGGTTAAAATCATAGTAAAAACTCTGGTAGATTCTTCTTCAAACTCTGCCAGAGAGGCAATAACACGCTCCGGTGCTATTGTAAAATAACAAACTTTTGATTGAAGTTATAAAAACTAAGTATAATCACCATAGTCCTCTCACACATCCTATCTAGTTGCTGGGTGCAAGAGAATGACTGGGAGTGACGTAGAGGGGAGGAGCTATATGCAGCTCTGCTGGGTGAATCCTCTTGCATTTCCTGTTGGGGAGGAGTTATATCCCAGAAGTAATGATGACCCGTGGACTGATCACACATAACAGAAGAAATGGCCACCAAGCTATGCAATGTATGGCTTTCAAATTGCACATAATAATGCTCAATATAGACCTCTACAATTTGCAGAAGTTTCATGAAAATTTGCAAATGTTTTATTTCACGAAGGTGACTGCACAGTGCGAATTTTGACTGCAATATTGCCTTTAGGAGTCATGACTATGTGTAATCATGTGTCTACTACACTGTAATATAGTTAAATAGTGTAAACATAATGCATAAAGTGCAAACTTACGCAATTAAAGGGATAGTAAACCCAAAAAATTTATTTTATGATTCAGATAGAACATAAAATTTTCAACAACTTTCCAATTTACTTCTATTATCAAATTTACTTCATTCTCTTGTTATCCATTGCTGAAGAACAGCATTGCACTACTGGCAGGAAGCTGACCACATCTAGTTAGCCAATCTCAAGAGACTAATGTGTGCAGGCACCAATCAGCAGCTAGCTCCCACTAGTGTAGGATATGTGCGTATTGTTTTTCAACAAGGAAAACTAAGGCCTAGATTTAGAGTTTGGCGTTAGCCGTGAAAACCAGCGTTAGAGGCTCCTAACGCTGGTTTTAGGCTATCGCCGGTATTTGGAGTCACTCAAAATAGGGTCTAACGCTCACTTTCCAGCCGCGACTTTTCCATACCGCAGATCCCCTTACGTAAATTGCGTATCCTATCTTTTCAATGGGATTTTTCTAACTCCGGTATTTAGAGTCGTTTCTGAAGTGAGCGTTAGACATCTAACGACAAAACTCCAGCCGCAGGAAAAAAGTCAGTAGTTAAGAGCTTTCTGGGCTAACGCCGGTTTCTAAAGCTCTTAACTACTGTACTCTAAAGTACACCAACACCCATAAACTACCTATGTACCCCTAAACCGAGGTCCCCCCACATCGCCGACACTCGAAAAAAATTTTTTAAACCCTAATCTGCCGACCGCCACCTACGTTATCCTTATGTACCCCTAATCTGCTGCCCCTAACACCGCCGACCCCTGTATTATATTTATTAACCCCTAATCTTCCCCCCTCAACGTCGCCTCCACCTGCCTACACTTATTAACCCCTAATCTGCCGACCGCAAAGCGCCGCCACCTACGTTATCCTTATGTACCCCTAATCTGCTGCCCCTAACACCGCCGACCCCTATATTATATTTATTAACCCCTAATCTGCCCCCCACAACGTCGCCTCCACCTGCCTACACTTATTAACCCCTAATCTGCCGACCGGACCTGAGCGCTACTATAATAAAGTTATTAACCCCTAATCCACCTCACTAACCCTATCATAAATAGTATTAACCCCTAATCTGCCCTCCCTAACATTGCCGACACCTAACTTCAATTATTAACCCCTAATCTGCCGACCGAATCTCGCCGCTATTCTAATAAATGTATTAACCCCTAAAGCTAAGTCTAACCCTAATACTAACACCCCCCTAAGTTAAATATAATTTAAATCTAACGAAATTAATTAACTCTTATTAAATAAATTATTCCAATTTAAAGCTAAATACTTACCTGTAAAATAAATCCTAATATAGCTACAATATAAATTATAATTATATTATAGCTATTTTAGGATTTATATTTATTTTACAGGTAACTTTGTATTTATTTTAACCAGGTACAATAGCTATTAAATAGTTAAGAACTATTTAATAGCTAAAATAGTTAAAATAATTACAAATTTACCTGTAAAAGAAATCCTAACCTAAGTTACAAATAAACCTAACACTAGACTATCAATAAATTAATTAAATAAACTACCTACAATTACCTACAATTAACCTAACACTACACTATCAATAAATTAATTAAATACAATTGCTACAAAGAAATACAATTAAATAAACTAGCTAAAGTACAAAAAATAAAAAAGAACTAAGTTACAAAAAATAAAAAATTATTTACAAACATAAGAAAAATATTACAACAATTTTAAACTAATTACACCTACTCTAAGCCCCCTAATAAAATAACAAAGCCCCCCAAAATAAAAAAAATGCCCTACCCTATTCTAAATTACTAAAGTTCAAAGCTCTTTTACCTTACCAGCCCTGAACAGGGCCCTTTGCGGGGCATGCCCCAAGAAATTCAGCTCTTTTGCCTGTAAAAAAAAACATACAATACCCCCCCCAACATTACAACCCACCACCCACATACCCCTAATCTAACCCAAACCCCCCTTAAATAAACCTAACACTAAGCCCCTGAAGATCATCCTACCTTGTCTTCACCATACCAGGTTCACCGATCGGTCCAGAAGAGCTCCTCCGATGTCCTGATCCAAGCCCAAGCGGGGGGCTGAAGAGGTCCATGATCCGGCTGAAGTCTTCATCCAAGCGGGCCAGAAGAGGTCTTCCATCCGATTGAAGTCTTCATCCAAGCGGCATCCATCCGGAGCGAAGCGGCAGCATCCTGAAGACCTCCACCGCGGAACATCCATCCTGGCCGACGACTGAACGACGAATGACGTTTCCTTTAAATGACGTCATCCAAGATGGCGTCCCTCGAATTCCGATTGGCTGATAGGATTCTGCCAATCAGAATCAAGTTCAATCCGATTGGCTGATCCAATCAGCTGTTCCGATCAGCCAATAGAATGCAAGCTCAATCTGATTGGCTGATTGGATCAGCCAATCGGATTGAACTTGATTCTGATTGGCTGATTCCATCAGCCAATCAGAATATTCCTACCTTAATTCCGATTGGCTGAATCCTATCAGCCAATCGGAATTCGAGGGACGCCATCTTGGATGACGTCATTTAAAGGAACCGTCATTCGTCGTTCAGTCGTCGGCCAGGATGGATGTTCCGCGGTGGAGGTCTTCAGGATGCTGCCGCTTCGCTCCGGATGGATGCCGCTTGGATGAAGACTTCAATCGGATGGAAGACCTCTTCTGGCCCACTTGGATGAAGACTTCAGCCGGATCATGGACCTCTTCAGCCCCCCGCTTGGGCTTGGATCAGGACATCGGAGGAGCTCTTCTGGACCGATCGGTGAACCTGGTAAGGTGAAGACAAGGTCGGATGATCTTCAGGGGCTTAGTGTTAGGTTTATTTAAGGGGGGTTTGGGTTAGATTAGGGGTATGTGGGTGGTGGTTGTAATGTTGGGGGGGGGTATTGTATGTTTTTTTTTACAGGCAAAAGAGCTGAATTTCTTGGGGCATGCCCCGCAAAGGGCCCTGTTCAGGGCTGGTAATTTAGAATAGGGTAGGGCATTTTTTTATTTTGGGGGGCTTTGTTATTTTATTAGGAGGCTTAGAGTAGGTGTAATTAGTTTAAAATTGTAATATTTTTCTTATGTTTGTAAATATTGTTTTATTTTTTGTAACTTAGTTCTTTTTTATTTTTTGTACTTTAGCTAGTTTATTTAATTGTATTTCTTTGTAGCAATTGTATTTAATTAATTTATTGATAGTGAAGTGTTAGGTTAATTGTAGGTAATTGTAGGTAGTTTATTTAATTAATTTATTGATAGTCTAGTGTTAGGTTTATTTGTAACTTAGGTTACAGGTAAATTTGTAATTATTTTAACTATTTTAGCTATTAAATAGTTCTTAACTATTTAATAGCTATTGTACCTGGTTAAAATAAATACAAAGTTACCTGTAAAATAAATATAAATCCTAAAATAGCTATAATATAATTATAATTTATATTGTAGCTATATTAGGATTTATTTTACAGGTAAGTATTTAGCTTTAAATTGGAATAATTTATTTAATAAGAGTTAATTAATTTCGTTAGATTTAAATTATATTTAACTTAGGGGGGTGTTAGTATTAGGGTTAGACTTAGCTTTAGGGGTTAATACATTTATTAGAATAGCGGCGAGATTCGGTCGGCAGATTAGGGGTTAATAATTGAAGTTAGGTGTCGGCGACGTTGTGGGGGGCAGATTAGGGGTTAATAAATATAATATAGGGGTCGGCGGTGTTAGGGGCAGCAGATTAGGGGTACATAGGGATAATGTAAGTAGCGGCGGTTAACGGAGCGGAAGATTAGGGGTTAATAATAATATGCAGGGGTCAGCGATAGCGGGGGCGGCAGATTAGGGGTTAATAAGTGTAAGGTTATGGGTGTTTAGACTCGGGGTACATGTTAGAGTGTTAAGTGCAGACGTAGGAAGGGTTACCGCATAGCAAACAATGGGGCTGCGTTAGGAGCTGAACGCGGCTTTTTTGCAGGTGTTTGGGTTTTTTTCAGCTCAAACAGCCCCATTGTTTCCTATGGGGGAATCGTGCACGAGCACGTTTTTGAGGCTGGCCGCGTCCGTAAGCAACTCTGGTATCGAGAGTTGAAGCTGCGTTAAAAATGCTCTACGCTCCTTTTTTGGAGCCTAACGCAGCCTTTATGTGGACTCTCGATACCAGAGTTATTTTTATGGTGCGGCCAGAAAAAAGCCGGCGTTAGTTTTTCGGGTCGTTACCGACAAAACTCCAAATCTAGGCCTAAGAGAACAAAGCACATTTGAAAATAGAAGTGAATTTAAAAGTGTCTTCAAATGACATGCTCTATCTGAATCATGCAATATTAATTTTGACTTTCCTATCCCTTTAACAATAAAAAGGTGAATGGCTCATAGCGGCCATGTTGATTATGAAAAATTCGCAGTTTGAACAATCTTGGTAGATGGATAGCAGTGATGTGAAGAAATGAGGGTTGGCGCTAACTATAAATCCTATATGCCTGGTGGAAAGTAACTACTCCTCCTCAGTAGTTTTGGTGAAAACAGGGGTGAAAAAACAGAAAAACCACTGGCGCTATAAGAAATAAGATAGGATTTAAACTACCTAATATATGTGAAAAGCACCTTTCTAGGGTAAACGTGTAAGCTAAATAGCTAGGTGAAAAATGGTAAATAAGTCTCTATGAGATAAAATAAACTCAAAGTATAAATCTCTATGAGATACAATAAACTCAAAGTATAAACTAAATATTTATAAGTTGGATATATAGAGGTATATCAAAACTATAGTTTGTGTACAAAAATAAAGTCTGTATATACAAACAGTATATATGTGGTGTCTGTGATGAAAGAAAGAATGAGATAGTTAAAGAGTAAATATTATCTTATTTAATAACCTTTAAAATATTAAAACAAATACAAGTAGATTAAAACATAGGGACGTTTCCCTGTGGGAACCTGGCATAAGTGGTTTAAACAGTCTGTTTGACTTGAAGAAATAGGAAAGTATGTAGGTTAAAACTGGATAGATATAGCCACTCTTTGATGTGCAACAGTCATAGTATATGACTGAGCGTCTGTGTATGTTGGGTTCTTTCGCGGCTTGATACAGAACCGCAAGCCTCAGATGCTATTGGCAGTTGAAAGGCACACCCCTCTTTCGATAGGTTGTGAGAGTACACGCTGGATTCTATGTGTGTAAGTTTGCTGAACTCTCTTGATGATATTCTTAAAGCGGTTGTTATTCTTCTACTTAAACAAGCTTGAGCATTAAAGAGTCCACAGGAGGGGCTCTGATAGTGCAATCTATTTCATATAAGTATATTGTTATTCTTCTGCTTAAACAAGCTTGAGCATTAAAGAGTCCACAGGAGGGGCTCTGATAGTGCAATCTATTTCATATAAGTATATTGTTATTCTTCTGCTTAAACAAGCTTGAGCATATAAACTTGCAATTTTTGAAATCCGCTGTGATTGCGGTGATGATGTTTGCACTTAGTCGTTTGCTGTTCAGATCCCTGGTCCTCAAGGAGGCTTTTTCTCCTAAATCGTAGAAATTATAGAGTCCACAGGAGGGGCTGGATCGCAGCTTTTAAGTGTAAAAATTGTAGATATTTCCAAATGATGGTGGTGATGAGTCTGGAGTAAATTCTATGCATTTCACCCTAAGAGGGCTTTATCAAGATACTGCAGGTAGGTAAGGTGCACCTTTTTAAAGGTGATCCTTGTATTCTATTGGTTAACAGGTGTAGCAATTTAATTGGTGCCTAGGAGCGACACCTTCTTCAATATAAGGTGGAATCCATAGTTGTACAAACATACTCTTGTGGAATATATTTAATATGAACTCTATCTATGTATAGAAATGCAATTTCTGTCCGAGGACTGGATTCTGATTTGCTTATCAGTTGAAGAAGAAGGCAGCTACGTAACGGTGGGGGAAGTTCGGCTGCCATATTTACCGGTTATTAGAGAAGTTAGCAACGCTGATTAGGACAGAAGCAAGGCGGCAAGGCAGGAGGGGTATAGTGCAGGCAGGTCTTCGTTTTTTTATTTTCAATACCAAATCATGTTAACGGAAGTGTTGACTGTCCCTTTAAATAAGATAATATTTACTCTTTAACTATCTCATTCTTTCTTTCATCACAGACACCACATATATACTGTTTGCATATACAGAATTTATTTTTGTACACAAACTATAGTTTTGATATACCTCTATATATCCAACGTATAAATATTTAGTTTATACTTTGAGTTTATTGTATCTCATAGAGATTTATACTTTGAGTTTATTTTATCTCATAGAGACTTATTTACCATTTTCTACCTAGCTATTTAGCTTACACGTTTACCCTAGAAAGGTGCTTTTCACATATATTAGGTAGTTTAAATCCTAGCTTATTTCTTATAACGCCAGTGGTTTTTCTGTTTTTTTCAATCTTGGTACATGACCTTGCAAAGAGCACATGTGCAAAATTGTGCTTCATTGCATTTAGCGGTTTCAGAGAAGAAGATGTTAAATCACTTAGGTCAGTACAGCAGTACACACAGTACGTTTCACAACTGTAACATAAGCGGTTCCGGAGAAGAAGATTTTGAAGCGTTTGTAAAAATTTGTCGCAAAAAGCAATATGGCTGCTAGATCACATGACCTATGAGATTTATGTTGCATAGGATTATGCACAGCATAGATCTCTAGCATTGTGCCAAGTTTCATGAGTTTTTGAGTTATTATAAGCATTTGAAAAAAATGGCGAAAAAATAATAATAAACTATAGTGCTTGGCCACCTAATTATTCTGTAGCTAAAATATGATACTGTATCTACTACACCTTACTTGTGCCTAAATGAAGCTGCTGTATTTACTACACCTTGCAGGACAGAGGTGCAAATAAACTGAAAACAGTTTAAGCCTCTGAATTTGGTTGTTACGTCATATTCTGAAATAAATCACCCAAAGGGACTTTGGACTGCAAGTGACTATTATTGTCATATAATTTATAATAAAGCATTCTTTATTATTATTATTATTATTATTATTATTATTATTTCAGATATCAAATTTCTTTTGCTATTAAGTTTTTCTGTGGCTGTTTACCATTTAGATAGCTGGTATTTTATTTAACCCCTGACATACTGGAGTATGACAAGTTTTGTTTTAATGATTTTCTTATTTAATTTTATTTGCATATCCTATATAGAATATTGTGTTTAACATGCCCCTAGGATAATGGATGTTAGAAATTAAATACATAAATACATACATTTTATTATATTACATATCATATAAACTTTATGTCCTGATCACATTACTTGTATGAACAGTACAAAAAAAGAACAGCAGAAAAATGATCTGGAATATACAAAACTGGTGTTTTCAACTGTTAAGCAAGGTGGAACATCCTTTATGTCCTCTAAGAACAATGAACTATTTTTAGATGCAAATATTCAGCTATGAGCCATATTTAGCTGTTTTATGAAGGCAATATCTAAAATAGGGTTATCAAACGTCAGCCCTTCTCTGTAATACACAGACATAAGGCTGCAGTTAGACCATCCTCATCTAGATCAAGGGTATCCAGTTCTGAGGGGTAACATTGGAATTTTTTCTTTACTCAAAGGTAAATAAAGCAAATTTTAGAAATTCTACTAAATGAAACAAAAGATATGCCATGTTAATTTATTTAAAAAACAGCAAATGAGTAATGCTTTATCAAGCTCTGTCAGGTGATGTTAGGCATCTTTAATATTAACACACTTAGAAAGACAAACAAACATCTCTAATTTTTTGGCAGCAATACAAAAATCTGATTCTGACTACCAATTGTAAAAACTGAGGGCATTTCTAAGGCTCTAATTTGTGCAAAACTTCTACCATTGAGGAGTACGAAATATATATATATATATAAAGTCAAGTTTAAAAAAGCATCTGAGGCTGAAAAAATATACTACGTAAACTCTACCTTTATATATTAATACACAGTTTCTCTTACTGGTGAATAATAACAAATATCTTTCTTCCCCACCCCAACAATGAATTGCAAGCTGATATCTTCATGGGACATCTGGTAACAATGTTTACCTATATATTGACATAACTGTAGATACACAATGCTTGTTATATGTATATATGGTACAATGCTTGTGATATGTTTGCCAAATGTAGACTCTTGGCAATGAGCACATTGCAAGGACCTGTCATTCACCCAGTATTGAATGAAATGGCCGGTATTATAATTGACTATCTAATTAAATATATGGATAGTACCAATAAAGCAAATAATTGATCCAGCTTTTGGACTTGCTCTTTCATTCACATTTTTGCCTGGCTGTCAGGTAGGGTGGGAGCCAGCTATGTGTTCCTTTCACTCTCCAAGTGTAGAAAGATCCTTACAATGGTGCTTGAAAGACAGCACATATGACAAGCAACAAGAAAAATGCAACTGAGAAACTGAACTATTCAGGAGATATTATGGTAACGGACTGAAGAGTAAGGGGTTTGATCAGAGATCTGGTGGGGATATAGCTACAGTGCCATGGGATTAGTTTTCTGGTGTGGATATTTATCTGGGGAGGGCAGCTAGGCTAGGGTGAGATGAGGTATTTTGTCAGAATGAGGCAAGCAGAAAGTCTGCAGGACCAGGGTGCAACTGAGAGAGAAAATTCAGAGTCATGGGTCTGATGTTGGCATGTGGCTCTAGGGAACTGGGTCTGATCTGAGGTCTGATGTGTGTGAGGGTCCTCTAGGGAGGCTGCATGATGTCACTAAGGGTACAAGGCTTCTAAAGAGACTGCAGGATACAGGAGGTTAGTCTGAGGTCATCTGTGGTTCCTGCTTGGCAGAAAAGGAGCTTCAGAGGATATGCAGATGATGTGACCTTGCACAAAAAACATAATTTATGCTTACCTGATAAATTCCTTTCTTCTGTAGTGTGATCAGTCCACGGGTCATCATTACTTCTGGGATATTAACTGCTGCCCTACAGGAAGTGCAAGAGGATTCACCCAGCAGAGCTGCTATATAGCTCCTCCCCTCTACGTCACCTCCAGTCATTCGACCAAGGACTAACGAGAAAGGAGAAGCCAAGGGTGTAGTGGTGACTGGAGTATAATTTAAAAAATATTTACCTGCCTTAAAAAACAGGGCGGGCCGTGGACTGATCACACTACAGAAGAAAGGAATTTATCAGGTAAGCATAAATTATGTTTTCTTCTGTTAAGTGTGATCAGTCCACGGGTCATCATTACTTCTGGGATACCAATACCAAAGCAAAAGTACACGGATGACGGGAGGGATAGGCAGGCTCTTTATACAGAAGGAACCACTGCCTGAAGAACCTTTCTCCCAAAAATAGCCTCCGAAGTAGCAAAAGTGTCAAATTTGTAAAATTTGGAAAAAGTATGAAGCGAAGACCAAGTTGCAGCCTTGCAAATCTGTTCAACAGAGGCCTCATTCTTAAAGGCCCAAGTGGAAGCCACAGCTCTAGTGGAATGAGCTGTAATTCTTTCAGGAGGCTGCTGTCCAGCAGTCTCATAAGCTAAACGAATTATGCTACGAAGCCAAAAAGAGAGAGAGGTAGCAGAAGCTTTTTGACCTCTCCTCTGACCAGAGTAAACGACAAACAGGGAAGACGTTTGTCGAAAATCTTTAGTTGCCTGTAAATAAAATTTAAGGGCACGAACTACATCCAGATTGTGCAAAAGACGTTCCTTCCTCGAAGAAGGATTTGGGCACAAGGATGGAACAACAATCTCCTGATTGATATTCCTGTTAGTGACTACCTTAGGTAAGAACCCAGGTTTAGTACGCAGAACTACCTTATCCGAGTGAAAAATCAAATAAGGAGAATCACAATGTAAGGCTGATAACTCAGAGACTCTTCGAGCCGAGGAAATAGCCATTAAAAATAGAACTTTCCAAGATAACAACTTTATATCAATGGAATGAAGGGGTTCAAACGGAACGCCCTGTAAAACGTTAAGAACAAGGTTTAAACTCCATGGTGGAGCCACAGCTTTAAACACAGGTTTAATCCTGGCCAAAGCCTGACAAAAGGCCTGAACGTCTGGAACTTCTGACAGACGCTTGTGTAACAGAATGGACAGAACTGAGATCTGTCCCTTTAAGGAACTAGCGGATAACCCCTTTTCTAAACCTTCTTGTAGAAAAGACAATATCCTAGGAATCCTAACCTTACTCCAAGAGTAACCTTTGGATTCGCACCAATATAGGTATTTACGCCATATTTTATGGTAAATCTTTCTGGTAACAGGCTTCCTAGCCTGTATTAAGGTATCAATAACTGACTCAGAAAAACCACGCTTTGATAAGATCAAGCGTTCAATTTCCAAGCAGTCAGCTTCAGAGAAGTTAGATTTTGATGTTTGAAAGGACCCTGAATCAGAAGGTCCTGTTTCAGAGGTAACGACCAAGGTGGACAGAATGACATGTCCACCAGATCTGCATACCAAGTCCTGCGTGGCCATGCAGGCGCTATTAGAATCACTGATGCTTTCTCCTGTTTGATTCTGGCAATCAATCGAGGAAGCATCGGGAAAGGTGGAAACACATAAGCCATCCTGAAGGTCCATGGTGCTGTCAAGGCATCTATCAGGACCGCTCCCGGATCCCTGGATCTGGACCCGTAGCGCGGAAGCTTGGCGTTCTGTCGAGACGCCATGAGATCTATCTCTGGTTTGCCCCAACGTCGAAGTATTTGGGCAAAGACCTCTGGATGAAGTTCCCACTCCCCCGGATGAAAAGTCTGACGACTTAAGAAATCCGCCTCCCAGTTCTCCACTCCCGGGATGTGGATTGCAGACAGGTGGCAAGAGTGAGACTCTGCCCAGCGAATTATCTTCGATACTTCCATCATTGCTAGGGAGCTTCTTGTCCCTCCCTGATGGTTGATATAAGCTACAGTCGTGATGTTGTCCGACTGGAACCTGATGAACCCCCGAGTTGTTAACTGGAGCCAAGCCAGAAGAGCATTGAGGACTGCTCTCAATTCCAGAATGTTTATTGGAAGGAGACTCTCCTCCTGATTCCATAGTCCCTGAGCCTTCAGAGAATTCCAGACAGCGCCCCAACCTAGTAGGCTGGCGTCTGTTGTTACAATTGACCAGTCTGGCCTGCTGAATGGCATTCCCCTGGACAGATGTGGCCGATAAAGCCACCATAGAAGAGAATTTCTGGTCTCTTGATTCAGATTTAGAGTGGGGGACAAATCTGAGTAATCCCCATTCCACTGACTTAGCATGCACAGTTGCAGTGGTCTGAGATGTAGGCGTGCAAAAGGAACTATGTCCATTGCTGCTACCATTAGTCCGATTACCTCCATGCATTGAGCTACTGACGGTTGTTGAATGGAATGAAGGACACGGCATGCATTTTGAAGTTTTGTTAACCTGTCCTCTGTCAGGTAAATCTTCATTTCTACAGAATCTATCAGAGTCCCCAGGAAGGGAACTCTTGTGAGTGGAAAGAGAGAACTTTTCTCTTCGTTCACTTTCCATCCATGCGACCTTAGAAATGCCAGTACTATCTCTGTATGAGATTTGGCAGTTTGAAAGCTTGAAGCTTGTATCAGTATGTCGTCTAAGTACGGAGCTACTGAAATTCCTCGCGGTCTTAGTACCGCCAGAAGAGTGCCCAGAACCTTTGTGAAGATTCTTGGAGCCGTAGCCAGTCCGAATGGAAGAGCTACAAACTGGTAATGCCTGTCTAAAAAGGCAAACCTTAGATACCGGTAATGACTTCTGTGAATCAGTATGTGAAGGTAAGCATCCTTTAAATCCACTGTGGTCATGTACTGACCCTCTTGGATCATGGGCAAAATTGTTCGAATAGTTTCCATCTTGAACGATGGAACTCTTAGGAATTTGTTTAGGATCTTGTACGCAGCGTAGAAACGCTTCCTTCTTTGTTAGGTTTGTTGACAACCTTGACAGATGAAATCTCCCTCTTGGGGGAGAGGATTTGAAGTCCAGAAGGTATCCCTGAGATATGATCTCTAACGCCCAGGGATCCTGAACATCTCTTGCCCAAGCCTGGGCGAAGAGGGAAAGTCTGCCCCCCACTAGATCCGGTCCCGGATCGGGGGCCCTCAATTCATGCTGTCTTAGGGGCAGCAGCAGGTTTTCTGGCCTGTTTGCCCCTGTTCCAGGACTGGTTAGGTTTCCAGCCTTGTCTGTAGCGAGCAACAGCTCCTTCCTGTTTTGGTGCAGAGGAAGTTGATGCTGCTCCTGCTTTGAAATTACGAAAGGAACGAAAATTGGACTGTCTAGCCTTGGCTTTGGTCTTGTCCTGAGGCAGGGCATGACCTTTACCTCCTGTAATGTCAGCAATAATCTCTTTCAAGCCGGGCCCGAATAAGGTCTGCCCTTTGAAAGGAATATTAAGCAATTTAGATTTAGACGTAACATCAGCTGACCAGGATTTCAGCCACAGAGCTCTGCGTGCCTGAATGGCGAATCCTGAATTTTTAGCCGCAAGTTTAGTTAAATGTACTACGGCATCTGAAATAAATGAATTAGCTAACTTAAGGAATTTAAGTTTGTGTGTGATGTCATCTAGTGTGGATGATTGAAGTGTCTCTTCCAGAGACTCAAACCAAAATGCTGCTGCAGCCGTGACAGGCGCAATACATGCAAGAGGTTGCAATATAAACCCTTGTTGAACAAACATTTTCTTAAGGTAACCCTCTAATTTTTTATCCATTGGATCTGAAAAAGCACAGCTATCCTCCACTGGGATAGTGGTACGCTTAGCTAAAGTAGAAACTGCTCCCTCCACCTTAGGGACCATTTGCCATAAGTCCCGTGTGGCGGCGTCTATTGGAAACATCTTTCTGAATATAGGAGGGGGTGAGAAAGGCACACCGGGTCTATCCCACTCCTTAGTAACAATGTCAGTAAGTCTCTTAGGTATAGGAAAAACGTCAGTACTCGTCGGTACCGCAAAATATTTATCCAACCTACACATTTTCTCTGGGATTGCAACTGTGTTACAATCATTCAGAGCCGCTAATACCTCCCCTAGTAACACACGGAGGTTCTCAAGCTTAAATTTAAAATTTGAAATGTCTGAGTCCAGTTTATTTGGATCAGAACCGTCACCCACAGAATGAAGCTCTCCGTCTTCACGTTCTGCAAACTGTGACGCAGTATCAGACATGGCCCTTGCATTATCAGCGCACTCTGTTCTCACCCCAGAGTGATCACGTTTACCTCTTAGTTCTGGTAGTTTAGCCAAAACTTCAGTCATAACAGTAGCCATATCTTGTAATGTGATTTGTAATGGCCGCCCAGATGTACTCGGCGCTACAATATCACGCACCTCCTGAGCGGGAGATGCAGGTACTGACACGTGAGGCGAGTTAGTCGGCATAACTCTCCCCTCGTTGTTTGGTGAAATATGTTCAATTTGTACAGATTGACTGTTTTTTAAAATAGCATCAATACATTTAGTACATAAATTTCTATTGGGCTCCACTTTGGCATTAACACATATAGCACAGAGATATTCCTCTGAATCAGACATGTTTAACACACTAGCAAATAAACAGCAACTTGGAAATACTTTTCAAAGTAATTTACAAATAATATGAAAACGAACTGTGCCTTTAAGAAGCACAGAAAATATTATAACAGATAAAATAATTAAGTTATAGCATCAATCTTTGTCAGAATATACAGTTTTAGCAAAGGATTGTTCCCCTCAGCAAATGATAACTAACCCAGGCAGCAGAAAAAAATACACAAATAAACGTTTTTTTTTTTGTTTTTTTTGTTTTTTTTTTATCACAGTCAATACAATCAGCACAGCTCTGCTGTGAATGATTACTTCCCTCAAAAAAGGCTTTGGAGATCCCTGAACTCTGTAGAGATGAACCGGATCATGCAGGAAGAAAATGAATCTCTGACTGAGTTTTTTCTGATGCATAGTGAAAGCACCAAAATGGCCCCTCCCCCACACACATAACAGTGAGAGGGATCAGTGAACTGCTCTAATTTAAATCAAAACTATTGCCAAGTGGAAAAATAGTGCCCAAAACATTTTTTCACCCAGTACCTCAGAGAAAAAAACGTTTTTACATGCCAGCAAAAAAACGTTTTACCTCAATAATTAATTGTCATTTAAAACCTATTGCAAGTCCCTGCAAATTAGGTTAAGTCTATGTATACAGTTTAAAAGCCAGAGAAGTACCATTTCCCAGAAAACTGAAGTGTAAAATATACATACATGACAGCCTGATATCAGCTACATCTACTGCATTCAAGGCTGAGTTTACATTATAAGGGTATGGCAGGATTTTCTCATCAATTCCATGTCAGAAAATAATAAACTGCTACATACCTCTTTGCAGATTAATCTGCCTGCTGTCCCCTGATCTGAAGTTTACCTCTCCTCAGATGGCCGAGAAACAGCAATATGATCTTAACTACTCCGGCTAAAATCATAGAAAAAACTCAGGTAGATTCTTCTTCAAATTCTACCAGAGAAGGAATAACACACTCCGGTGCTATTATAAAATAAATAACAAACTTTTGATTGAAGATATAAAAACTAAATATATCACCATAGTCCTCTCACACATCCTATCTAGTCGTTGGGTGCAAGAGAATGACTGGAGGTGACATAGAGGGGAGGAGCTATATAGCAGCTCTGCTGGGTGAATCCTCTTGCACTTCCTGTAGGGGAGCAGTTAATATCCCAGAAGTAATGATGACCCGTGGACTGATCACACTTAACAGAAGAAATAGCAGCATGAGTCTGGTCTCCCACAAATTGGGGTGTAGGAGCATAAAGTTAGCTTAAAGCCTGATGAGGCCTTGGTGTTTAATGTTGGCATGTGGCTGATAGAGCAGCTGCAGGGCGAAAGTATCTGATCAAAGTTCTGAAGTGGGCATGTCCTTAGGGTATGATCTGAGGAATGATGTGGGAAAGTGGCTGAGAGGCTACAGAGCCTTGAGGTCTAATATATGGTCTGATATGGACATGTAAGATTGAGGATATGTCTGATGTATTATGTGTCTGTTGCTGACAACAATTTCTAAGGAGTCCCAGAATCTGATGTGGGCTACAGAGCCTTGTGGCATGATCTGGTGCCTGGTGAGGACATGTGACTGATAAAGGCGCTGATTTGGGTAATATGTTGACACAGCTACAGGGCCATGAGATCCGCTTTGAGCTTAAGATCTGATATATAGACATGTGACTGAGCAGGGCTGCAGAGCCAGGGAGTCTTACCTGACCTCTTATAGGCTCCGTCTCCACTACTACCTTCATCAGCTACTTGAGGTTAGGAAAATACAAGTAAAAAAAAAAAATCACAGTATTATGACGTGACAATGGTAACAAGACAACAATATGCAAAGATTCATGACAACCAACAAATGCAATATGACATAAACCTCTTTTTTGTAACATACATGACATATCCTCCTTCTCTTGAGGTCGCAATTACTTTTAACCAAATGAGAAAGTAGCATCAAATCTTAGTTCAAATAGATAAACAAATAAATACCTATTTAGCAAGATTGTATAGTGTAATGTGTAAAGTTGTACTTAGCACTGTACTAAACTATGTGTAATGCATAAGTAAGTAATAAGGATCAGTTGAGTGGTCTATATACTTGTTAACAACTGCCCCAATAATCAAGTCATATGTTTGAGGACTTGAGCCAGCCACATGTAAAACTATCGTACCCTAGATATATCATCCACTTCATGGCTTAAAACAAGGCAGAAGCCGCACTTGTTGTCAAAGAGGGTAAAACAAATCTTGTAAGGAAGCTCTTGCTTTGTCTTTAGAAAATGCTAATACTTACAGGTTAGCAAACAAAAAATAATAAGAAAAAATAAATAAATAAATATAAAATAAATAAAAACATAATTTATGTAAGAACTTACCTGATAAATTCATTTCTTTCATATTAGCAAGAGTCCATGAGCTAGTGACGTATGGGATATACATTCCTACCAGGAGGGGCAAAGTTTCCCAAACCTCAAAATGCCTATAAATACACCCCTCACCACACCCACAATTCAGTTTAACGAATAGCCAAGAAGTGGGGTGATAAAAAAGTGCGAAAGCATATAAAATAAGGAATTGGAATAATTGTGCTTTATACAAAATCATAACCACCACAAAAAAAGGGCGGGCCTCATGGACTCTTGCTAATATGAAAGAAATGAATTTATCAGGTAAGTTCTTACATAAATTATGTTTTCTTTCATGTAATTAGCAAGAGTCCATGAGCTAGTGACGTATGGGATAATGACTACCCAAGATGTGGATCTTTCCACACAAGAGTCACTAGAGAGGGAGGGACAAAATAAAGACAGCCAATTCCTGCTGAAAATAATCCACACCCAAAATAAAGTTTAATGAAAAACATAAGCAGAAGATTCAAACTGAAACCGCTGCCTGAAGTACTTTTCTACCAAAAAACTGCTTCAGAAGAAGAAAATACATCAAAATGGTAGAATTTAGTAAAAGTATGCAAAGAGGACCAAGTTGCTGCTTTGCAAATCTGATCAACCGAAGCTTCATTCCTAAACGCCCAGGAAGTAGAAGCTGACCTAGTAGAATGAGCTGTAATTCTCTGAGGCGGAGTTTTACCCGACTCAACATAGGCAAGATGAATTAAAGATTTCAACCAAGATGCCAAAGAAATGGCAGAAGCTTTCTGGCTTTTTCTAGAACCGGAAAAGATAACAAATAGACTAGAAGTCTTTCGGAAAGATTTAGTAGCTTCAACATAATATTTCAAAGCTATAACAACATCCAAAGAATGCAACGATTTCTCCTTAGAATTCTTAGGATTAGGACATAATGAAGGAACCACAATTTCTCTACTAATGTTGTTGGAATTCACAACTTTAGGAAAAAATTCAAAAGAAGTTCGCAACACCGCCTTATCCTGATGAAAAATCAGAAAAGGAGACTCACAAGAAAGAGCAGATAATTCAGAAACTCTTCTGGCAGAAGAGATGGCCAAAAGGAACAAAACTTTCCAAGAAAGTAATTTAATGTCCAATGAATGCATAGGTTCAAACGGAGGAGCTTGAAGAGCTCCCAGAACCAAATTCAAACTCCAAGGAGGAGAAATTGACTTAATGACAGGTTTTATACGAACCAAAGCTTGTACAAAACAATGAATATCAGGAAGAATAGCAATCTTTCTGTGAAAAAGAACAGAAAGAGCAGAGATTTGTCCTTTTAAGGAACTTGCGGACAAACCCTTATCTAAACCATCCTGAAGAAACTGTAAAATTCTCGGTATTCTAAAAGAATGCCAAGAAAAATGATGAGAAAGACACCAAGAAATATAAGTCTTCCAGACTCTATAATATATCTCTCTAGATACAGATTTACGAGCCTGTAACATAGTATTAATCACAGAGTCAGAGAAACCTCTTTGACCAAGAATCAAGTGTTCAATCTCCATACCTTTAAATTTAAGGATTTCAGATCCTGGTGGAAAAAAGGACCTTGTGACAGAAGGTCTGTTCTTAACGGCAGAGTCCACGGTTGGCAAGAGGCCATCCGGACAAGATCCGCATACCAAAACCTGTGAGGCCATGCCGGAGCTACCAGCAGAACAAACGAGCATTCCTTCAGTATCTTGGAGATTACTCTTGGAAGAAGAACTAGAGGCGGAAAGATATAGGCAGGATGATACTTCCAAGGAAGTGATAATGCATCCACTGCCTCCGCCTGAGGATCCCGGGATCTGGACAGATACCTGGGAAGTTTCTTGTTTAGATGGGACGCCATCAGATCTATTTCTGGAAGTTCCCACATTTGAACAATCTGAAGAAATACCTCTGGGTGAAGAGACCATTCGCCCGGATGCAACGTTTGGCGACTGAGATAATCCGCTTCCCAATTGTCTATACCTGGGATATGAACCGCAGAGATTAGACAGGAGCTGGATTCCGCCCAAACCAAAATTCGAGATACTTCTTTCATAGCCAGAGGACTGTGAGTCCCTCCTTGATGATTGATGTATGCCACAGTTGTGACATTGTCTGTCTGAAAACAAATGAACGATTCTCTCTTCAGAAGAGGCCAAAACTGAAGAGCTCTGAAAATTGCACGGAGTTCCAAAATATTGATCGGTAATCTCACCTCCTGAGATTCCCAAACTCCTTGTGCCGTCAGAGATCCCCACACAGCTCCCCAACCTGTGAGACTTGCATCTGTTGAAATTACAGTCCAGGTCGGAAGCACAAAAGAAGCCCCCTGAATTAAACGATGGTGATCTGTCCACCATGTTAGAGAGTGTCGAACAATCGGTTTTAAAGATATTAATTGAGATATCTTTGTGTAATCCTTGCACCATTGATTCAGCATACAGAGCTGAAGAGGTCGCATGTGAAAACGAGCAAAGGGGATCGCGTCCGATGCAGCAGTCATAAGACCTAGAATTTCCATGCATAAGGCTACCGAAGGGAATGATTGTGACTGAAGGTTTCCACAAGCTGCAATCAATTTTAGACGTCTCTTGTCTGTTAAAGACAGAGTCATGGACACTGAATCCATCTGGAAACCCAGAAAGGTTACCCTTGTCTGAGGAATCAATGAACTTTTTGGTAAATTGATCCTCCAACCATGATCTTGAAGAAACAACACAAGTCGATTCGTATGAGATTCTGCTAAATGTAAAGACTGAGCAAGTACCAAGATATCGTCCAAATAAGGAAATACCACAATACCCTGTTCTCTGATTACAGACAGAAGGGCACCGAGAACCTTTGTAAAAATTCTTGGAGCTGTAGCTAGGCCAAACGGCAGAGCCACAAACTGGTAATGCTTGTCCAGAAAAGAGAATCTCAGGAACTGATAATGATCTGGATGAATCGGAATATGCAGATATGCATCCTGTAAATCTATTGTGGACATATAATTCCCTTGCTGAACAAAAGGCAAGATAGTCCTTACAGTTACCATCTTGAACGTTGGTATCCTTACATAACGATTCAATATTTTTAGATCCAGAACTGGTCTGAAGGAATTCTCCTTCTTTGGTACAATGAAGAGATTTGAATAAAACCCCATCCCCTGTTCCGGAACTGGAACTGGCATAATTACTCCAGTCAACTCTAGATCTGAAACACAATTCAGAAATGCTTGAGCTTTTACTGGATTTACTGGGACACGGGAAAGAAAAAATCTCTTTGCAGGAGGTCTCATCTTGAAACCAATTCTGTACCCTTCTGAAACAATGTTCTGAATCCAAAGATTGTGAACAGAATTGATCCAAATTTCCTTGAAAAAACGTAACCTGCCCCCTACCAGCTGAGCTGGAATGAGGGCCGCACCTTCATGTGGACTTAGAAGCAGGCTTTGCCTTTCTAGCTGGCTTGGATTTATTCCAGACTGGAGATGGTTTCCAAACTGAAACTGCTCCTGAGGATGAAGGATCAGGCTTTTGTTCTTTGTTGAAACAAAAGGAACGAAAACGATTATTAGCCCTGTTTTTACCTTTAGATTTTTTATCCTGTGGTAAAAAAGTTCCTTTCCCACCAGTAACAGTTGAAATAATAGAATCCAACTGAGAACCAAATAATTTGTTACCCTGGAAAGAAATAGAAAGTAGAGTTGATTTAGAAGCCATATCAGCATTCCAAGTTTTAAGCCATAAAGCTCTTCTAGCTAAAATAGCTAGAGACATAAACCTGACATCAACTCTGATAATATCAAAAATGGCATCACAGATAAAATTATTAGCATGCTGAAGAAGAATAATAATATCATGAGAATCATGATGTGTTACTTGTTGCGCTAAAGTTTCCAACCAAAAAGTTGAAGCTGCAGCAACATCAGCCAAAGATATAGCAGGTCTAAGAAGATTACCTGAACACAGATAAGCTTTTCTTAGAAAGGATTCAATTTTCCTATCTAAAGGATCCTTAAACGAAGTACCATCTGACGTAGGAATAGTAGTACGTTTAGCAAGGGTAGAAATAGCCCCATCAACTTTAGGGATTTTGTCCCAAAATTCTAATCTGTCAGACGGCACAGGATATAATTGCTTAAAACGTTTAGAAGGAGTAAATGAATTACCCAATTTATCCCATTCTTTGGAAATTACTGCAGAAATAGCATTAGGAACAGGAAAAACTTCTGGAATAACCACAGGAGCTTTAAATACCTTATCCAAACGTTTAGAATTAGTATCAAGAGGACCAGAATCCTCTATTTCTAAAGCAATTAGTACTTCTTTAAGTAAAGAACGAATAAATTCCATTTTAAATAAATATGAAGATTTATCAGCATCAACCTCTGAGACAGAATCCTCTGAACCAGAAGAGTCATCAGAATCAGAATGATGATGTTCATTTAAAAATTCATCTGTAGGGAGAGAAGTTTTAAAAGATTTTTTACGTTTACTAGAAGGAGAAATAACAGACATAGCCTTCTTTATGGATTCAGAAACAAAATCTCTTATGTTATCAGGAACATTCTGCACCTTAGATGTTGAAGGAACTGCAACAGGCAATGGTACTTTACTAAAGGAAATATTATCTGCATTAACAAGTTTGTCATGACAATCAATACAAACAACAGCCGGAGGAATAGCTACCAAAAGTTTACAGCAGATACACTTAGCTTTGGTAGATCCAGCACTAGACAGCGATTTTCCTGTAGTATCTTCTGACTCAGATGCAACGTGAGACATCTTGCAATATGTAAGAGAAAAAACAACATATAAAGCAAAATTGATCAAATTCCTTAAATGCCAGTTTCAGGAATGGGAAAGAATGCCAAAAAACAAGCTTCTAGCAACCAGAAGCAATAAAAAATGAGACTTAAATAATGTGGAGACAAAAGCGACGCCCATATTTTTTAGCGCCAAATCAGACGCCCACATTATTTGGCGCCTAAATGCTTTTGGCGCCAAAAATGACGCCACATCCGGAACGCCGACATCTTTGGCGCAAAATAACGTCAAAAAAATGACGCAACTTCCGACGACACGTATGACGCTTGGAAACGAAAAGAATTTTTGCGCCAAAAAAGTCCGCGCCAAGAATGACGCAATAAAATGAAGCATTTTCAGCCCCCGCGAGCCTAACAGCCCACAGGGAAAAAAAGAGTCAAATTTTTGAAGGTAAGAAAAAAATGATTAATTCAAATGCATTATCCCAAATATGAAACTGACTGTCTGAAAAATAAGGAAAGTTGAACATTCTGAGTCAAGGCAAATAAATGTTTGAATACATATATTTAGAACTTTATAAACAAAGTGCCCAACCATAGCTTAGAGTGTCACAGAAAATAAGATTTACTTACCCCAGGACACTCATCTACATGTTTGTAGAAAGCCAAACCAGTACTGAAACGAGAATCAGCAGAGGTAATGGTATATATAAGAGTATATCGTCGATCTGAAAAGGGAGGTAAGAGATGAATCTCTACGACCGATAACAGAGAACCTATGAAATAGACCCCGTAGAAGGAGATCACTGCATTCAAATAGGCAATACTCTCCTCACATCCCTCTGACATTCACTGCACGCTGAGAGGAAAACCGGGCTCCAACTTGCTGCGGAGCGCATATCAATGTAGAATCTAGCACAAACTTACTTCACCACCTCCATAGGAGGCAAAGTTTGTAAAACTGAATTGTGGGTGTGGTGAGGGGTGTATTTATAGGCATTTTGAGGTTTGGGAAACTTTGCCCCTCCTGGTAGGAATGTATATCCCATACGTCACTAGCTCATGGACTCTTGCTAATTACATGAAAGAAATATATACAGTATATATATAGTCTGGGCGGAATAGCTTAAAGCACCATGATAGGGCAAGTATATGTCTATAAACAAAATACAGAAATCTAATTCCCACTTATAGAAAATCATAGAAACAGGCACATACTAAATTTTGTTTCAACACACTTTGCAATATGTTAACTGTAGTACATATCTCTTATCTTCAAAAATGTTTGTCATCTATTTTATGGTGTCGGAATAGAGTAGCATAAGGACTATTATGCACTTCATAGAATCCTGGAGTACTAAACAAGTGGTTAGCCTAATACAAAATATATTAGGTCTCCTCTCTTCTCTGAGGGATAAAATATTAACATGATCACTAAACAATAGTCTAGATAAAAGACATGTTGGGTGCAACAAACTACAAAGGTAGAGGATATTATTCCCCCTATAAAAGAAATTGGGCTATGACTGAACGAAAATGAATATGGAAAGACCTTTTATTGCTAATATAACACTGCGTACAAGGGCCTAGATGTATCATTCTAATTTTAGCTGTCTCAGGACTAACACTGTACACAGCAGACTATGGGGCCTATTTATCAAAGCATCAACTGAAAATACTCTGGAATTCTGCGTCGTAATTGTTGCGAGATTGATCCGCCGTAGTTATCAAAGCGTCAAGATCAGCAAATGTTGAAATTTGTGACGCGATCCTGCGATCTCAATCCGACACAGATGCGAGTTGAAAACCGTGGTATTCGAGCGGAATCGTGTTTATTCGCCCTCCTAATCGACACTATTTGAAGCTCTTACGGAGTTATCAAAAATTCTACAGTTACGCTCGGGACTTTTCCGACTCAGCATACCTACGGCTAGATTTAGAGTTCTGCGGCCAAAGGGGTGCGTTAGCTACGCATGCTTTTTTTCTCCCGCACCTTTTAAATACCGCTGGTATTTAGAGTTCACAGAAGGGCTGCGTTAGGCTCCAAAAAAAGGGAGCGTAGAGCATATTTACTGCCACTTCAACTCTCGATACCAGCGGTGCTTACGGACGCGGCCAGCTTCAAAAACGTGCTCGTGCACGATTCCCCCATAGGAAACAATGGGGCTGTTTGAGCTGAAAAAAAACCTAACACCTGCAAAAAAGCAGCGTTAAGCTCCTAACGCAGCCCCATTGTATCCTATGGGGAAACACTTCCTAAGTCTGCACCTAACACCCTAACATGTACCCCGAGTCTAAACACCCCTAGCCTTACACTTATTAACCCCTAATCTGCCGCCCCCGCTATCGCTGACCCCTGCATATTATTATTAACCCCTAATCTGCCGCTCCGTACACCGCCGCAACCTACATTATACCTATGTACACCTAATCTGCTGCCCCTAACACCGCCGACCCCTATATTATATTTATTAACCCCTAATCTGCCGCCCCCAACGTCGCCTCCACCTACCTACACTTATTAACCCCTAATCTGCCGACCGGAGCTCGCCGCTACTCTAATAAATGTATTAACCCTTAAAGCTAAGTCTAACCCTAACACTAACACCCCCCTAAGTTAAATATAATTTAAATCTAACGAAATAAATTAACTCTTATTAAATACATTAATCCTATTTAAAGCTAAATTCTTACCTATAAAATAAACCCTAATATAGCTACAATATAAATTATAATTATATTGTAGCTATTTTAGGATTAATATTTATTTTACAGGCAACTTTGTAATTATTTTAACCAGGTACAATAGCTATTAAATAGTTAATAACTATTTAATAGTTACCTAGTTAAAATAATTACAAAATTACCTGTAAAATAAATCCTAACCTAAGTTACAATTAAACCTAACACTACACTATCAATAAATAAATTAAATAAACTACCTACAATTATCTACAATTAAACCTAACACTACACTATCAATAAATAAATTAAATAAACTACCTACAATTAAACCTAACACTACACTATCAATAAATAAATTAAATAAAATACCTACAAATAAATACAATTAAATAAACTAACTAAAGTACAAAAAATAAAAAAGAACTAAGTTACAAAAAATAAAAAAATATTTACAAACATTAGAAAAATATTACAACAATTGTAAACTAATTACACCTACTCTAAGCCCCCTAATAAAATAACAAAGCCCCCCAAAATAAAAAAATGCCCTACCCTATTCTAAAATTAAAATAGAAAAACTCTTTTACCTTACCAGCCCTTAAAAGGGCCATTCGCGGGGCATGCCCCAAAGAATTCAGCTCTTTTGCCTGGAGAAAAAAAACATACAATACCCCCCCCAACATTACAACCCACCACCCACATACCCCTAATCTAACCCAAACCCCCCCTTAAATAAACCTAACACTAAGCCCCTGAAGATCTTCCTACCTTATCTTCACCACACCGGGTATCACGCCGATCCGTCCTGGCTCCGATGTCTTGATCCAAGCCCAAGCGGGGGGCTGAAGACATCCATCCTCCAGCTGAAGTCTTGATCCAAGCGGGCAGAAGAGGACATCCGGACCGGCAAACATCTGCATCCAAGCCGCATCTTCTATGTTCTTCCATCCGATGACGACCGGCTGATCTTCAAGACCTCCACCGCGGATCCATCCTCTTCTTCCGATGACTAGACGACGAATGAAGGTTCCTTTAAGGGATGTCATCCAAGATGGCGTCCCTCGAATTCCGATTGGCTGATAGGATTCTATCAGCCAATCGGAATTAAGGTAGGAAAATTCTGATTGGCTGATGGAATCAGCCAATCAGATTCAAGTTCAATCCGATTGGATGATCGGTGTGATACCCGGTGTGGTGAAGATAAGGTAGGAAGATCTTCAGGGGCTTAGTGTTAGGTTTATTTAAGGGGGGTTTGGGTTAGATTAGGAGTATGTGGGTGGTGGGTTGTAATGTTGGGGGGGGGTATTGTATGTTTTTTTTCTCCAGGCAAAAGAGCTGAATTCTTTGGGGCATGCCCCGCAAATGGCCCTTTTAAGGGCTGGTAAGGTAAAAAAGCTTTTCTATTTTAATTTTAGCATAGGGTAGGGCATTTTTTTTATTTTGGGGACTTTGTTATTTTATTAGGGGGCTTAGAGTAGGTGTAATTAGTTTAAAATTGTTGTAATATTTTTCTAATGTTTGTAAATATTTTTTTATTTTTTGTAACTTAGTTCTTTTTTATTTTTTGTAGTTAGTTTATTTAATTGTATTTATTTGTAGGTATTTTATTTAATTTATTTATTGATAGTGTAGTGTTAGGTTTAATTGTAACTTAGGTTAGGATTTATTTTACAGGTAATTTTGTAATTATTTTAACTAGTTAACTATTAAATAGTTATTAACTATTTAATAGCTATTGTACCTGGTTAAAATAATTACAAAGTTGCCTGTAAAATAAATATTAATCCTAAAATAGCTACAATATAATTATAATTTATATTGTAGCTATATTAGGGTTTATTTTACAGGTAAGTATTTAGATTTAAATAGGAATAATTTATTTAATAAGAGTTAATTTATTTCGTTAGATTTAAATTATATTTAACTTAGGGGGGTGTTAGTGTTAGGGTTAGACTTAGTTTTAGGGGTTAATACATTTATTAGAGTAGCGGTGAGATCCGGTCGGCAGATTAGGGGTTAATTATTGTAGGTAGGTGGAGGCGACGTTGGGGGCGGCAGATTAGGGGTTAATAAATATAATATAGGGGTCGGCGGTGTTAGGGGCAGCAGATTAGGGGTACATAGGGATAACGTAGGTTGCGGCGGTGTTCGGAGCGGCAGATTAGGGGTTAATAATAATATGCAGGGGTCAGCGATAGCGGGGGCGGCAGATTAGGGGTTAATAAATATAATATAGGGGTCGGCGGTATTAGGGGCAGCAGATTAGGGGTACATAGGGATAACGTAGGTGGCGGTGGTGTGCGGTCGGCAGATTAGGGGTTAAAAAAATTTAATAGAGTGGCGGCAATGTGGGGGGACCTCGGTTTAGGGGTACATAGGTAGTTTATGGGTGTTAGTGTACTTTAGAGCACAGTAGTTAAGAGCTTTCTAAACCGGCGTTAGCCCAGAAAGCTCTTAACTACTGACTTTTCTCTGCGGCTGGAGTTTTGTCGTTAGATTTCTAACGCTCACTTCAGCCACGACTCTAAATACCAGCGTTAGAAAGATCCCATTGAAAAGATAGGATACGCAAATGGCGTAGGGGGATCTGCGGTATGGAAAAGTCGCGGCTGCAAAGTGAGCATTAGACCCTTTCCTGACTGACTCTAAATACCAGCGGTAGCCCAAAACCAGCGTTAGGAGCCTCTAACGCTGGTTTTGACGGCTACCGCCAAACTCTAAATCTAGCCGCTAGTTTTCAATCACTCACCATTGAGGTCGTGGATGCCATAGAACTCAATGGGAGTCGGAAAACACAGAAAGCTTATGTTCGATGCTGCAAGAGAATGAAGTATATTACAAAATAAAAGTAAATTAGAAACTTTATTACAATTGTATACCCTTTCTAAATCAAACATTATTATTGTTCCACATTTGGTGCACTAGCAGATATAGGGATAACATTTTAAAAATACATTACTACTGATGGATTATGCTACAACGTTGTCTCTCATTACAAAGCAAGGGGACAATATTATTTCTACATATTTGGTGCAAAGTTTTGCCCCAAACTTGTTTCACTAATAGATATAGAGATAAAATGAAATAAATACACAACATAATATAGCTAACTTCCTTTTATTTGTTGGAAAAATAAATGTGCACCATGTTTAAGCCATGTAATACAAGTCCCACTCTCCACTTTGCACCATATTTGACAACACTTTTTGCTCCAATTATGATGCAAACTCCTAAATAACCCACACGCTAGTGAATTTGTCCATCACTTTTGAATGGAATATGCATAATCACATGATTTATGACATCAGCCAATCTAAGTCAAATACACATTATAAACTATCACTAACTAATCAAATTGCTCGATACTTGTGCCATTGATCACTCATCAGAACTTGTAAGTGCCATTTGTTACACTGTGCATTATACTTTGAAAGTATGTATATGTGGAATTAGTATTAAAGATAAACATTGATGCTGACATTAGGACGCACAGTGTAATATTTTAGACAAGGATTTTAAAATTCAAATTGATTTGATTCAAAAGAATATTAAGCTGATAGCTCAAAGCAATAGCCCACCTAACTTTAAACTGTCATGATTCAGATACAGCAGAAATTAAAATCACCTCTTTACTGGCATGCTATTTTCAGTGTATTTCTTCCTTCTCTTGAATTCCTTTTTCAGTAAGAAATGTCATGTTATATGCCAGTCCATTTTATAACACCTGTGAAGGGGTGGTTTTTAAAAATAGATTGCAATCAGGAGGGGTTAGACAGGTGCAGAGAGAAACCTGACACAGCTTTTAAAGGGACAGGAAACCCCAAAATATTATTTCATGATTTGGATAGAACATACAATTTTAATCAACTTTCCAATTTACTTCTATTACCAAATTTGCTTAATTATCTTGTTATCCTTTGCTGAAGGAACAGCATTGCACTACTGGCAGCTAGCTGAGCACATCTAGTCAGCCAATCACAAGAGACAAATGTGTGCAGGCACCAATTAGCAGCTAGCTCCCACTAGTGTAGGATATGTGCGTATTCTTTTCCAACAAGGGATACCAAGAGAACAAAGCACATTTGAATTTGTAGGTAGGTGGAGGCGACGTTGGGGGCGGCAGATTAGGGGTTAATAAATATAATATAGGGGTCGGCGGTGTTAGGGGCAGCAGATTAGGGGTACATAGGGATAACGTAGGTTGCGGCGGTGTTCGGAGCGGCAGATTAGGGGTTAATAATAATATGCAGGGGTCAGCGATAGCGGGGGCGGCAGATTAGGGGTTAATAAATATAATATAGGGGTCGGCGGTATTAGGGGCAGCAGATTAGGGGTACATAGGGATAACGTAGGTGGCGGTGGTGTGCGGTCGGCAGATTAGGGGTTAAAAAAAATTAATAGAGTGGCGGCAATGTGGGGGGACCTCGGTTTAGGGGTACATAGGTAGTTTATGGGTGTTAGTGTACTTTAGAGCACAGTAGTTAAGAGCTTTCTAAACCGGCGTTAGCCCAGAAAGCTCTTAACTACTGACTTTTCTCTGCGGCTGGAGTTTTGTCGTTAGATTTCTAACGCTCACTTCAGCCACGACTCTAAATACCAGCGTTAGAAAGATCCCATTGAAAAGATAGGATACGCAAATGGCGTAGGGGGATCTGCGGTATGGAAAAGTCGCGGCTGCAAAGTGAGCATTAGACCCTTTCCTGACTGACTCTAAATACCAGCGGTAGCCCAAAACCAGCGTTAGGAGCCTCTAACGCTGGTTTTGACGGCTACCGCCAAACTCTAAATCTAGCCGCTAGTTTTCAATCACTCACCATTGAGGTCGTGGATGCCATAGAACTCAATGGGAGTCGGAAAACACAGAAAGCTTATGTTCGATGCTGCAAGAGAATGAAGTATATTACAAAATAAAAGTAAATTAGAAACTTTATTACAATTGTATACCCTTTCTAAATCAAACATTATTATTGTTCCACATTTGGTGCACTAGCAGATATAGGGATAACATTTTAAAAATACATTACTACTGATGGATTATGCTACAACGTTGTCTCTCATTACAAAGCAAGGGGACAATATTATTTCTACATATTTGGTGCAAAGTTTTGCCCCAAACTTGTTTCACTAATAGATATAGAGATAAAATGAAATAAATACACAACATAATATAGCTAACTTCCTTTTATTTGTTGGAAAAATAAATGTGCACCATGTTTAAGCCATGTAATACAAGTCCCACTCTCCACTTTGCACCATATTTGACAACACTTTTTGCTCCAATTATGATGCAAACTCCTAAATAACCCACACGCTAGTGAATTTGTCCATCACTTTTGAATGGAATATGCATAATCACATGATTTATGACATCAGCCAATCTAAGTCAAATACACATTATAAACTATCACTAACTAATCAAATTGCTCGATACTTGTGCCATTGATCACTCATCAGAACTTGTAAGTGCCATTTGTTACACTGTGCATTATACTTTGAAAGTATGTATATGTGGAATTAGTATTAAAGATAAACATTGATGCTGACATTAGGACGCACAGTGTAATATTTTAGACAAGGATTTTAAAATTCAAATTGATTTGATTCAAAAGAATATTAAGCTGATAGCTCAAAGCAATAGCCCACCTAACTTTAAACTGTCATGATTCAGATACAGCAGAAATTAAAATCACCTCTTTACTGGCATGCTATTTTCAGTGTATTTCTTCCTTCTCTTGAATTTCTTTTTCAGTAAGAAATGTCATGTTATATGCCAGTCCATTTTATAACACCTGTGAAGGGGTGGTTTTTAAAAATAGATTGCAATCAGGAGGGGTTAGACAGGTGCAGAGAGAAACCTGACACGGCTTTTAAAGGGACAGGAAACCCCAAAATATTATTTCATGATTTGGATAGAACATACAATTTTAATCAACTTTCCAATTTACTTCTATTACCAAATTTGCTTAATTATCTTGTTATCCTTTGCTGAAGGAACAGCATTGCACTACTGGCAGCTAGCTGAGCACATCTAGTCAGCCAATCACAAGAGACAAATGTGTGCAGGCACCAATTAGCAGCTAGCTCCCACTAGTGTAGGATATGTGCGTATTCTTTTCCAACAAGGGATACCAAGAGAACAAAGCACATTTGAAATTAGAAGTGAATTTGAAAGTGTTTTAAAATGACATGCTCTATCTGACTCATGCAATTTAAATGATTACTTTCCTATCCCTTTAAAATATCCATTGTTTGCAAATAAATACATATGATACTCTGATTACATGTTATATTCGCAATTATTCCTGCTCAGAATAATAATACATTTAAAATATATGCATATAGTGGTATAAATAAACACAGAGATATGACAGACAACATTGTTTAGAATAAAAAAGGAACTTAGGGACATTTTAATATGTTTGCAAAAGATTTCTGACATAACACACACACACATATATACATACAAGTATGTGCAAGGATATATGTACAAATTCTAGCATTAATAATAATTTAAAAATAAATAAAAAATATGACTCCTAGAAATAAAAATACACATTAATTTCTGTGAAAGTATCATGTAACAAATCATAGAACAAATTTCTATGAGATATTGTTTGTTGAGGTATAAATCAATCTATTTCTTGTACATTAACAGATGAAAAATAAAAGATTAGCTTTAGAGAAATGTGCTTGTTCATGGACAGTAATGAAAAGGTATAAATAAAGTTGGGAAAAACCCAAATAGTCGCGACATCGATGACTGTTAGTTAACACCAGTCCGATGCTCTTCGCATCGTACTTGACGCGCGTGTTTTTGACGGCTTTTTTGATAAATAAGGAGATCGTATTCAGATCTGCGGCAGCGATGTTTGGCGAGCGTATTGATGCCGGCGAATGCAACATAGTCGATGCATTGATAAATAGGCCCCTATAACTCCAACTTGAAACAAGTCTGTATGTCTCGCCTTCCAAAACAAAATAAAATCACACATATAACTTTGAAAAGGAAATAACTTGACAGTGGCAAGCTGAGCAAAATAAATAAATAAATTGTCCACCACTTATATGGTCAGGCAGTCCTAAGTAAAGTCCTCCAAAGCTGAAACAATTAAGGCACTCCTATTCTGTAAAATACAGCCCACAGTGCCTCTTCCGCAAGGCCATTTCTAGAGAATCTGGCTCCCAGGGCAAAATTCAAAAATGCGCCCCCTCACAGATTCTAAAGTCCCCCTCCTAGACCTTGCATGTCACTCTGTCATTTAGAGGTCAGCTCCAAAGCAGCAGTGCACTACTGGGACCTAGCTGAACACATCTGGTGAGCAAATGACAAGAGACAAATGTGTGTTGCGGCCAACCACCAGTTATCTCCTCGTAGTGCATTGCTGCTGCTAAGGATATGTACATATGCTTTTCAACAATGGATACCAAGAGAACAAGAAAAATATAATATAATGTTGTATCCTGAATTATGAAAGTTTAATTTTGACTTTCCTATATCTTTAAATATGTCCTTTTTCTTTGCAAATATATTGATATTATCTAAAAATGTCTTTCTATCTTTTACTAATTGCCATTATATTTATACTTTTCTCATAGCTATGCATATTTATTTGTTTAAAGGGATACTAACCCCACATTTTTTCTTTCATGATTCAGATAGAGCATGCAATTTTAAGCAACTTTCTAATTTACTCCTATTATCAATTTTTTTTGTTCTCATGTTACCTTGATTTGAAAAAACAGTAATAAAAGGTTAGGAGCCGGCCCATTTTTAGTTCAGCACCTTGGTAGAGCTTGCTGATTGGTTTGCTACATTTAACCACAAATCAGCAAGTGCTACCCAGGTGCTGAACAAAAAATGGTCCGGCTCTAAAGCTTACAGTACTGCTTTTTCAAATCAAGATAGCATGAGAACAAAGAAAAATTGATAATAGGAGTAAATTAGGAAGGTTCTTAAAATCTCAAGCTCTATCTGAATCATGAAATAAAAAAATTGGGTTTAGTGTCCCTTTAATGCATATCAATCCCTTTAAATTCTTATCCAAAATGTATCTACAAAACTTCCTATAGACTTTAAAGATGAACTTTGCAGAAAAGTCATCAGGTAAGATTTTCTAAAGGATTGCAATATGTCACTGGGTGTATTTGTAACATATTTAGGGGTCTATTATAATTATTTAGAAAAGTTATAACAATTCTTTTTTTTATAAAATTCACTACTAAAGTCTTGGAGATTTTTGCACATAAATAATTTGATAAAGAACTGTAATAGCTGTTTATTTTTCAAATATACTATACACACAGGCAGTAATAGTCAGTGGCATGCAATCACAGACAGTAATAGACAGAGATATGAACTCACAGACAGTAATAGACAAAGACATGCACACACAGGCAGTAATAGGCAGATACATGCACACACAGGCAGTAATAGACAGAGACATGCACACACAGGCAGGAATAGGCAGATACATGCACACACAGGCAGTAATAGACAGAGACATGCACACACACAGACAGTAATAGACAGAGACATGCACACACACAGGCAGTAATAGACAGAGACATGCCCACACAGGCAGGAATAGGCAGATACATGCACACACAGGCAGTAATAGACAGAGACATGTACACACAGGCAGGAATAGGTAGATATATGCACACACAGGCAGGAATAGGCAGAGACATGCACACACAGGCAGTTTTAGGCATAGACATGCACAGACAGGCAGTTTTAGGCATAGGCATGCACACACAGGCAGTTTTAAGCAGAGGCATGCACACACAGGCAGGAATAGACAGAGACATGCACACACAAGCAGGAATAGGCAGAGACATGCACACACAGGCAGGAATAGACAGAGACATGCACACACAGGCAGGAATAGGCAGAGACATGCGAACACACAGGCAGGAATAGACAGAGACATGCACACACAGGCAAGAATAGACAGACATGCACACTCAGGCAGTAATAGCAGACACAAGCACTCACAGGTAAGTTTGTGAAAACATGTCATTGTCATTATGGAGTAAATTACACTTACACACACCCAACACTATTAAAGGGACAGTCAACCCAAAAACCGTTTTAAGTTATACATACAAATTTCCCATGGATCATCATTTACCAATGTAGCCCAGTTTTCTAATATATAGTATTTGTCAGTAAAATCCCTTACTGTTTGCGCCGCCGCCGTTTCAAAATGTCCGTTAAGCCCCTCCCCTTTTTTGTCCTCAGTGACATCAGCATGTTCTTGTGATTTGTGTAATTTTTCTATCCTACTCATAATTGGCTTTTGCGCATGCGCAATGCGCCTATTGTATTGAACGTTAGGTACATTACTACTTGTGATGAGAGCAGGAAGTGATGTCACTAGTTTGGGGGCAGGGCTTAGGTCCGGTAGTCTGTGTCGCAGTTAGTTAGTACAATCAACCTGACTAGATGTATGTTTCTATGCTCTGTAATAAAATAGAGTTGTACCATCATTGCTGTGTCCTGCATATGTCCTGCATCTCATGACTTTGTGTCAGAAGTTCTGGCCTGTGCTTTTGTTCCTGATCGATGACGATGTCAAAGTTTACCCCACCTGAGCCTTTCGACTTCTCTCAGCCTGCAGCTTGGCCCACATGGCGTCAGCGGTTTCAGCGCTTCAGGATTGCTTCCAAGCTGGACAAGGAGAGTGGTGTAGTACAAGTTAATTCTCTTTTATACTCTATGGGGAAAGATATGGAGCCAGTGTTCAATGCTTTTACATTCCAAGAAGAGGAAGAATTTAACTTTGATATAGTTATGGATAAACTGAGTGCCCACTTTGTGCCCAAAAGAAATGTGATGCATGAGAGAGCTTGTTCTCACAAACGTAATCAGCGTGTGGGAGAATCTGTGGAGTCATTTCTGCGCAGCCTGTATGAACTAGATGAATTCTGTGAGTTTGGTGTTGCTAAAGAAGAGCAAATCAGAGACAGAATAGCCTGATTTAACATTAGATGGGGCTATTAGGATGGCCCGCCAGAGTGAACTATTGAAAAAGCAAAGTGCTAATCTGAGGTCTGAGAGTATTGTGGATGAAGTGCAACAGTCCAGGAAAACTGCTAGTGAAAGGCACAGTGTGAGCGGTAGATCTAAAATAATGGATAGACCTAGAAGTGGTTGGGCGCAGCATGCCCGATGAACACGGTGCTACCGTGCCCATGATCAGAGTGTTATATGCCCGGCCAGAGATAAAAGATGCAGAAAATGTAACAGAATGGGCCATTTTGAAGTGGTGTGTAAAACTGAATACATTAAGGAGATGCAGGTGGACAGTGACCAGGAGGGTCAGGAAGTGTCTTTTGTGGGGTCTGTTGTGGAACGGCCAAGCTCAGAGGAAGATTGGAAGGTTACTTTTACTGTAATGGGAGCCAAAGTTGATTTTAAGATTGACACAGGAGCAGATATCACTGTAATGTCTTTTGCTGCATTTATGAAACTGCCTCGACAGCTCCAGCTGGTGAAGGTTATTACAAATGTCCATAGTCCTGGTGGCCGCATTGATTGTGCGGGGAAATTTCTTGCCAGCTGTGAGTACAAGCAAAGGAAGTTCACTATGTGGGTGCATGTGATTCGAGGTCAGTGTGTTAGCAATTTATTGAGCAGAAAAGCAGCCTGTGACTTGGGCCTCATGGCCAGAGTGAATGAGATCTCCGAAGATATGTTTGGCGAATTGGGCCTACTGAATTGCAAACCAGTCCGTATAGCACTTAAAATTGACGCAGTCCCATACAGTATTTCTACTCCCCGTAGAATTCCGTTCCCGCTCATGCCTCAAGTGGAGAAGGAGCTTATGCGCATGAAGTCTATGGGGGTTATTGAAGTGGTTGTTGAAGCAACTGATTGGTGTGCCCCCATTGTTCCTGTTGCAAAGAAAAACAGAAAGGTGCGCATCTGTGTGGACCTGAAAAGGTTGAATGAGGCAGTGAAGAGAGAGAGATTTGTGCTGCCGACATTAGAAGATATAGCTCCAAAGTTGGCTGGGGCGAAGTTCTTTTCTACATTGGACGCTTCTAGCAGCTTTTGGCAGATCCCCCTGGATCCAAAGTGCCGCAAACTGACTACCTTTATCACACCGGTAGGTCGGTTTTGCTTCTGCAGACTCCCCTTTGGGATATCCTCTGCTCCTGAAATCTTTCAAAGGGAAATGAGTTCTCTCCTGAGTGACCACGTGGGCATGGCAGTCGTCATGGACGACATTCTAGTCTATGGGTCTACAGTGGAGGAGCATGATCAGCGTTTAAGTTGTGTGCTGCAGGCTATCAAAGAGTCTGGACTGAAGTTAAATAAAGAAAAATGTCATTTTAGGAAAACTGAATTATGTTACTTTGGGCATATTATCAATGGAGATGGCATCAAACCAGACCCCGAGAAAATTTGTGCTATTGAACAGATGAAAAGTCCTTCTGATGTTCATGAGCTGAGACAGATATTGGGCCTTGTAAATTATGTGGGCAAGTTTCTTCCAGATTTATCAACAGTTCTACACCCTATCACAGAGTTGCTAAAGAAAGATGTTGCCTGGGTCTGGGGACCTTCACAAGAAAAATCTTTTATGCAGGCCAAGTCCCTGCTGGGGTCTGCCCCAGTGCTGGGGTTCTACAACCCTTCCAAAAAGACTGTGGTTAGTGCTGATGCAAGCAGTTATGGGTTGGGGGCTGCTCTCCTGCAGTTAAATGAAAATAAACTACAGCCCATCGCCTACTGTTCCCGCACACTGACTTCTGCTGAGTCAAAATACGCTCAAATTGAGAAAGAGTGCCTGGCTGCAGTTTGGGCCTGTGAGCTGTCAAGGTATATGTGAGGTTAATGAATATATATTTTAATCATATATTTCAAGATTAATAAATCTGTATCTTTGATCAGTAGAAAATGACTCATTGCATTCAGAAGAACTGATTTCAAACAGGTTTAATTCTCCCCCACTTTTTCAATTACACAGGAAACTCTTAGGGATTACTTTGAAAGAGACATTCCTAGTTAAAGTGTGAACATGAAGCCCATACCAAATTTGCTATAATCAACTTACAGTTTGAGACAGGATGAGTCATAAAAGGCAAATTAAGAGGATAGATTGTCAGATAGGTGACACCACACAATGTATGGAGACGAGATGTCTGAAATACCCTCTTGAAACTGGTCAAAATCATAGGGAAACAGCTTTTATGCACATAGGTGTTAGTTATCCCTAAACATCAAATACACGTCTGCACTGCTAGCTAAACAGAAAATATGTTGTGGATTGACCCCATGCTATGTGGGTGGGGCAGTAAAGACCTTAGGAAACACAGACAAATGCTAAGGTGTGACTTTGAGATTTACTGAACATACAGCAAATAATCATTTATTTATTTTTTGAATGCATGCCTCAGAATGTATTAAATATAGAAATTTGGGAAATTGTCTAATTCTCTATTATTACATGGGTTTTTGCTAAGCTTGGGAGATAACTATTTAGTCAGTCTGAAATGTTTAATAACCTCTATATAGTTTGTATTTTTCAGGCATATAATTTCAGATCTGCATGAAGAAGGTTCATACACCCAGGGCTTATTAGAAACATAAAATATGATATATTCATATTAGAACACAATGCAGACAGAACTATTGGAAATATAAAAATAAGCTGTTATTTGTATAGAAATGCCAGGATACTGATAAAATTATAATGCATTTAAGCTAATAATTAGCAGTATTAAATTGCCTTAATATAATAAAATGTTAATAATATAAAACATGATGTTTCATATCAAAACGATCAGGAAATTGATCTGACGCTGCTTCATCTATAATTAATATTGGGAGAGATTAATACAAGAAATTATGGCAGTTATTACATAGTTTAAAGAAATAATAATTTCACTGTCTAAAAATGCTGTATGTATTGCTGTGTTGTACTGTCTGCTGCCACCTGGTGTTATGTTGCGAGAACTACAGCCAGAAGGTTCTTTTTGACTGTTAAAAATGAAATTTCCAAGGGCCAATCCGATTAGACTTCCCAGATGACCAATGGGAAGGTCAGCTCCCGTAGTGCAACCCAAATGATGTCATCAATGATTGAAAACATATATAAGTAAGCAAGAGAGAGATAGAGAGAAAGGCTGTTTTAACTTTGGATGATATCTGCTGCTGGGCATTTTGAAACCATTCTGAACAAGCTGACTACCTCTTTCTCATTGAAATCAAAATCAATATTGTATTAGGATAAATTGCAGTTAAATAGCATAATATATATATTATCCTATTGTTTATAAGCACAGTTTAGAATTATACTGCTTGGATGTTAAAGGTTTTTAGTCCCATTGTGTTAACTAAATAAAACACAATTTATGCTTACCTGATAAATTTATTTCTCTTGTGGTGTATCCAGTCCACGGATCATCCATTACTTGTGGGATATTCTCATTCCCAACAGGAAGTTGCAAGAGGACACCCACAGCAGAGCTGTAATATAGCTCCTCCCCTAACTGTCATAGCCAGTCATTCGACCGAAAACAAGCCGAGAAAGGAGGAACCATAGGGTGTAGTGGTTACTGTAGTTTAAATTTAAAAATTACCTGCCTTAAAATGACAGGGCGGGCTGTGGACTGGATACACCACAAGAGAAATAAATTTATCAGGTAAGCATAAATTGTGTTTTCTCTTGTAAGGTGTATCCAGTCCATGGATCATCCATTACTTGTGGGATACCAATACCAAAGCTAAAGTACACGGATGAAGGGAGGGACAAGGCAGGAACTTAAATGGAAGGAACCACTGCCTGTAAAACCTTTCTCCCAAATATAGCCTCCGAAGAAGCAAAAGTATCAAATTTATAAAATTTTGAAAAAGTATGAAGCGAAGACCAAGTCGCCGCCTTGCAAATCTGTTCAACAGAAGCCTCATTTTTAAATGCCCAAGTGGAAGCCACAGCTCTAGTGGAATGAGCTGTAATCCTTTCAGGAGGCTGCTGTCCAGCAGTCTCATAGGCTAAGTGGATTAAGCTTCTTAGCCAAAAAGAAAAAGAGGTTGCCAAAGCCTTTTGACCTCTCCTCTGTCCAGAGTAGACAACAAACAAAGCAGATGTTTGACGAAAATCTTTAGTAGCTTGTAAGTAAAACTTTAAAGCACAGACCACGTCCAGAGTGTGTAACACAAGGATGGAACCACAATCTCTTGATTGATATTCTTGTTAGATACCACCTTAGGCAAGAACCCAGGTTTGGTACGCAGGACTACCTTATCTGTATGAAAAATCAGATAAGGAGAATCACATTGTAAGGCAGATAGCTCAGAGACTCTACGAGCCGAGGAAATAGCTACCAAAAAAAAAAAAAAAAAAAGAACTTTCCAAGATAAAAGTTTGATATCTATGGAATGAAGAGGTTCAAACGGAACTCCTTGAAGAACCTTAAGAACCAAGTTTAAGCTCCATGGTGGAGCAACAGGTTTAAACACAGGCTTGATTCAAACAAAAGCCTGACAAAATGCCTGAACGTCTGGAACATCTGCCAGACGCTAGTGCAAAAGAATAGACAGAGCAAAAATCTGTCCCTTTAAGAAACTAGCTGACAATCCTTTTTCCAAACCTTCTTGGAGAAAAGATAAAATCCTAGGAATCCTGACATTACTCCATGAGTAACCCTTGGATTCACACCAATAAAGATATCTACGCCATACCTTATGGTACATTTTCCTGGTGACAGGCTTTCGTGCCTGTATTAAGGTATCAATAACTGACTCGGAGAAGCCACGCTTTGATAAAATCAAGCATTCAATCTCCAGGCAGTCAGCCTCAGAAAAATTAGATTTGGATGGTTGAAAGGACCCTGAAGTAGAAGGTCCTGTCTCAGAGGCAGAGACCATGGTGGAAAGGATGACATGTCCACTAGATCTGCATACCAGGTCCTGCGTGGCCATCACAGATGCTCTCTCCTGCTTGATCTTGGCAATCAGTCGAGGGAGCAGAGGAAACGGTGGAAACACATAAGCCAGGTTGAAAGACCAGGGCGCTGCTAGAGTATCTATCAGTGTCGCCTTGGGATCCCTGGACCTGGATCCGTAACACGGAAGCTTAGAACGACTTAGAAAATCCGCCTCCCAGTGCTCTACACCTGGGATATGGATAGCTGATAGGTGGCAAGAGTGAATCTCTGCCCAGTGAATTATTTTTGAAACTTCTAACATCTCTAGGGAACTTCTTTTTCCCCCTCGATGGTTGATGTAAGCTACAGTCGTGATGTTGACCGACTGAAATCTGATGTACCTCAGAGTTGCTAACTGAGGCCAAACCTGAAGAGCCTTGAATATCGCTCTTAGTTCCAGAATATTTATTGGAAGGAGAGACTCTCCTGAGTCCACGATCCCTGAGCCTTCAGGGAGTTCCAGACTGCACCCCAACCTAGAAGGCTGGCATTTGTTGTTACAATAGTCCAATCTGGCCTGCGAAGGTCATACCTTTGGACAGATGGACCCGAGATAGCCACCAGGGAAGAGGATCCCTGGTCTCTTGGTCCAGATTCAGTTGAGGGGCCAAATCTGTGTAATCCCCGCTCCACTGACTGAGCCTGCATAGTTGCAGCGGTCTGAGATGTAAGCGTGCAAACGGCACTATGTCCATTGCCACTACCATTAAGCCGATTACTTCCATACACTGAGCCACCAAAAGGCGCGGAATGGAATGAAGAACCCGACAGGAATTTAGAAGCTTTGATAACCTGGACTCCGTGTCAAGGTAAATTTTCATTTCTACAGAATCTATCAGAGTCCCTAGAAAGGAAACTCTTGTGAGTGGGGATAGAGAACACTTTTCCTCGTTCACTTTCCACCCTTGCGACCTCAGAAATGCCAGTACTACGTCCGTATGAGACTTGGCAATTTGGAAGTTTGACACCTGTATCAGGATGTCGTCTAAATAAGGGGCTACTGCTATGCCCCGCGGCCTTAGGACTGCCAAAAGCGACCCTAGAACCTTTGTAAAGATTCTTGGGGCTGTAGCTAATCCAAATGGAAGAGCTACAACTGGTAATGCCTGTCTTGAAAGGCAAACCTGAGAAACCGATGATGATCTTTGTGTATCGGAATGTGAAGATAAGCATCCTTTAGATCCACTGTAGTCATATATTGACCCTCCTGGATCAGTGGTAGGATGGTACGAATAGTTTCCATCTTGAACGACGGAACTTGAGGAATTTGTTTAAGATCTTTAGATCCAAAATCGGTCTGAAGGTTCCCTCTTTTTTGGGAACCACAAACAGAGTTGAGTAAAAACCCTGTTCCTGTTTCTCCTTTGGAACTGGATGGATCACTCCCATAACTAGGAGGTCTCGTACACAGTGTAAGAATGCCTCATTCTTTATCTGGTTTGCAGATAATTGTGAAAGGTGAAATCTCCCTTTTGGTGGGGAAGCTTTGAAGTCCAGAAGATATCCCTGGGATATAATTTCCAATGCCCAGGGATCCTGAACATCTCTTGCCCACGCCTGGGCGAAGAGTGAAAGTCTGCCCCCTACTAGATCCGTTACCGGATAGGGGGTCATTCCTTCATGCTGTCTTAGAGGCAGCAGCAGGCTTTTTGACCTGCTTACCTTTTTTCCAGGTCTGGTTTGGTCACCAGACCGTCTTGGATTGAGCAAAAGTTCCCTCTTGTTTATTATTAGAGGAAGTTGATGCCGCACCTGCCTTGAAGTTTCGAAAGGCACGAAAATTAGACTGTTTGGCCCTAGATTTGGACCTGTCCTGAGGAAGGGCACAAAAAATACTGATTGGAAGTGGCGCCAATTAAGGCTGTCTGATTGATTAGTAAACACTATGTGTATCTGAATGTGGATAATTATAATAAAGCAAATTACTACAATCGTTAGTTTAAAGCAAAGTCCACATTAATTTATTAATTAGTTAAAAAAATATACAATAATATTTCTCAAGTACAATCTATTTGAAGGGTTCAATTCATTTAGAGGATTAAATTCCTATTTCAAACAATACATTCAATAATAGATCTAAAAATGCAATCAATCTTTTTCTAAGGAAGGGCACAACCTTTTCCTCCCGTGATATCAGCAATAATCTCCTTCAAACCAGGCCCGAATAGGGTCTGCCCCTTGAAGGGAATGTTAAGTAGCTTAGATTTTAAAGTCACGTCAGCTGACCATGATTTAAGCCATAGCGCTCTGCGCGCTTGTATAGCAAAACCAGAATTCTTAGCCGTTAGTTTATTCAAATGAACAATGGCATCAGAAATAAAATAATTGGCTAGCTTAAGTGCTCTAAGTTTGCCAAGTATGTCATCCAATGGAGTCTCTACCTGTAAAGCCTCTTCCAGAGACTCAACCCAGTACTCCGCAGCAGCAGTGACAGGGGCAATGCATGCAATGGGCTGTAGGATAAAACCTTGTTGAATAAATATTTTCTTAAGGTAACCTTCTAATTTTTTATCCATTGGCTCTAAAAAAGCACAACTGTCCTCGACAGGGATAGTAGTACGCTTTGCTAGAGTAGAAACTGCTCCCTCCACCTTAGGGACTGTCTGCCATAAGTCCCGTGTGGTGGCGTCTATTGGAAAACATTTTTCTAAAAATAGGAGGGGAAGAGAACGGCACACCTGGTCTATCCCATTCCTTATTAATAATTTCTGTAAACCTTTTAGGTATTGGAAAAACATCAGTACACACCGGCACTGCAAAGCATTTATCCAGTCTACAAAATTTCTCTGGCACTGCAATGGTATCACAGTCATTCAGAGCAGCTAAAACCTCCCTAAGTAACACGCGGAGGTGTTCAAGCTTAAATTTAAATGTAGAAATATTAGAATCAGGTATCTTTCCTGAGTCATTAACATCACCCACTGACTGAAGCTCTCCTTCCTCAGCTTCTGCATATTGTGAGGCAGTATCAGACATGGTTCTTAAAGCGTCAGTATGCTCTGCATTTTGTCTCACCCCAGAGCTATCTCGCTAACCTCTAAGTTCAGGTAGTCTGGCTAATACCGCTGACAGTGTATTATCCATGACTGCCGCCATGTCTTGCAAAGTAAACGCTATGGGCGCCCTAGATGTACTTGGCGCCATTTGAGCGTGAGTCCCTTGGGCGGGAGTCAAAGGGTCTGACACGTGGGGAGAGTTAGTCGGCATAACTTTCCCCTCGTCAGATTCCTCTGGTGATAATTTTTTTAAAAACAGAATATGATCTTTATTGCATAAAATGAAATCAGTACATTTGGTACACATTCTAAGAGGGGGTTCCACCATGGCTTTTAAACATAATGAACAAGGAGTTTCTTCTATGTCATACATGTTTATACAGACTAGCAATGAGACTAGCAAGCTTGGAAAACACTTTAAATCAAGTTAACAAGCAAATATAAAAAACGGTACTGTGCCTTTAAGAGAAACAAATTTTGTCAGAATTTGAAAAACAGTGAAAAAATGCAGTAAATCAAACAAATTTTTTACAGTGTATGTAATAGACTAGCAGAGCATTGCATCCACTTGCAAATGGATGATTAACCCCTTAGTTCAAAAAACGGATCAAAAAAACAAAATAGACTTTTTCTTTTTTTTTTTTTTTCCAGTCACAACCAACTGCCACAGCAAGCTGTGGTCCTACCTTCCCCAATAAACGACTTTGGAAAGCCTTTGAGCCCTTTAGAGATGTCCTATAGCATACAGGGGACTCCTGAGGGAAGCTGGATGTCACAGTTTGTAATTTTAACTGCACCAACTGTAACTTTTATACTATAACAGTGGAAAGCCTCAGTAAAAACTGTTTCTAGTCAAAATTTAAGCCAGCCATGTGGAAAAAACTAGGCCCCAATAAAGTTTTATCACCAATGCATATATAAAAACGATTAAACATGCCAGCAAACGTTTTATATTGCAATATCATAAGGGTATTACCCCTGGGAGTAAGCATGATACCAGTCGTTATTAAATCACTGTATTCAGGCTTAACTTACATTAATCCGGTATCAGCAGCATTTTCTAGTGTTTTCCATCTCTAGAAAAAATTATAACTGCACATACCTGATATCAGAATAAACTGCACGCCATTCTCTCGCTGAAGTTACCTCATCTGTGTAATCCCCTCAGACATATGTGAGAATAGCAATGGATCTTAGTTACAACCTGCTAAGATCATAGAAACCTCAGGCAGATTCTTCTTCTATTTACTGCCTGAGATAAAATAGCACAACTCCGGTACTATTTAAAAATAACAAACTTTTGATTGAAGAAAATAAACTAACTATATTTAACCACTCTCTCCTACAACATCCTAGCTTGTTGAGAGTTGCAAGAGAATGACTGGCTATGACAGTTAGGGGAGGAGCTATATTACAGCTCTGCTGTGGGTGTCCTCTTGCAACTTCCTGTTGGGAATGAGAATATCCCACAAGTAATGGATGATCCGTGGACTGGATACACCTTACAAGAGAAAAGGCTATTTGTAAATAAGGCTGAATTGTGAAGGTATATTTTTCTGGGTTTTATAAGAAGGATAGCATATCTTAAATAGTTTTCAAGCGCATATAATATTATTTCATATTCCTTTTATTACAAATATATTTCAAAAATGTTCATGGATATTAACTAAATAAAAGAATTCAGATATTTATATTAATTGTATGGTTTCTAGTAGATGCATGTTGATTAAGGGTTTCTATTTTTAAGGATAATTAATATTTATATTGTGTTATAACCCTGCCATAAGCTGATATATTATTTGGAGAGCACTACTAAGATGTTCATAAATATACTGACAGAGCGCTTTCAGCGTTATCTAGTGGGTTTAGAGAAATTTAGTCTGGAGACTGACCATAAACCGCTAGTCCCTCTAATCAACTCTTATGATATCGACAAAATACCCTTAAGATGCCAGAGACTTTTAATGAGACTACTCAGGTTCAATGTTCAGGCAGTGCATGTGCCGGGGAAACAACTGGTTGTGGCAGATACACTATCCAGGTTCCCGCTGGCTGCTGCTGAAGAATCCTCAACCGAATCTGATGTGAAAGTGTATGTTGATTCGGTTCTGGCCTCAAAGTCCATTTCTTCAAGGAAACTGGAAGAAATAAAGAAAGAGACATATTTGGACACAGATCTGCAAGAGGTTATAAAGTACATAAAAGAAGGCTGGCCCGAGAGCCGGGCAGCCTGGATGTCTTTAAGTTCTTACCAGTCAGAGAGGTCGCAGCTCCCAGAGCTGGAGGGGTTGGTGCTGTTCCAGGACCGCATTGTTATTCCTGTCAGCATGAGGAAGGAGATGTTAAACAGGATTCACGATGGCAACTTAGGCATTACAAAGTGCAGAGAAAGGGCAGCTACAGCTGTGTGGTGGCCTGGGATCAGCTCCGACATTGCAAATCACGTGTCTAAATGTGCCTTTTGCCGGGAACGCCGGCCTACTCAGAGAAGGGAGCCCTTGATTTCTACTCTGCTGCCTGCGGGGCCATGGCAGAAAATAGCTGCTGATTTGTGTGAACTGCATGGGAAAAAGTTCCTTGTTGTGATCGACTACTATTCCAGGTATTTGGAAATTGCACCTTTGAATGATATCACAAGTCAAGCCGTTATCATTCGTCTGAAGAGCTTGTTCGCCCGGTGGGGCATTCCAATGGAGCTGGTGAGTGATAATGGCATGCAATTCGCTTCTGCAGAGTTCAGTGCTTTCAGCAGGGAATATGACTTTGTACATTCCACGTCAAGGCCAACGGAATGGCTGAAAGGGCAGTTCAAACAACAAAGTTCATTTTGAAGCAATCTGAGCCGTACCTAGCCCTCTTGTCATACAGGGCGACGCCCATTCAAGCCACCGGGTTTAGCCCAGCACAGCTGATGCTAGGATGCCAGATTCGCACCACTTTACCCTCAGTGGGTATCTTCAAGCCGACTGGCTCTGTTCCTCGGGACGAAGTCCTTAGGAGGGATGAAGAGGCCAAAAAGGGCTATTGTTTCTTCTACGAAAGGAGACATTCTGTCAGGCCCTTACAGGAACTAAATGCGGGGCAAAGTGTCAGAATTAAACTGAATGATGAGAAGAAATGGAAGACGCTTGCTACGGTAATTGGACGCTCTCCAGAACCAAGGTCTTATGCAGTCCTTACTGATGAAGGGACGGTTACACGCCGTAACCGAAGACATCTTCAGCCTGTGCCTGAGAGTCTGGAACTGGATGCCTCAGTACCACCGCCGGTGGGATCCCCTGTTCTAAGAGAGGTGCCTTCCCCTCAGCAAGATCACAGCGGGGATATGTCTTTGCCTCCAGCGGACTCTTATTCACCTTCTTCTGTATCAGAGGACAGTTCATGCAAAGTTACATCAAGAGGAAGAGAAGAGTGGTGAAACTTCCGGCCCTATATAGGGACTGACTTTAGCTAGAGCAGTGACCGGAAGTATGGGCAGAATAATCCCATGGTCACTGTGGACTAGGGTAGTCTACCCCAATGTCCAAGTCAGGATGTAATTAATGTTGTTTATTTTTCTGTAACCAATTTGCTATATACTGTTCAAAAATGTTGTTGTATGCTCTTTGTATACCCTGTTATTTGTTATATTTAAATGTATGCTTCGCCCTTTGAAAAGGGGGAAGATGTGATGAGAGCAGAAAGTGATGTCACTAGTTTGGGGGCGGGGCTTAGGTCCGGTAGTCTGTGTCGCAGTTAGTTAGTACAATCAACCTGACTAGATGTATGTTTCTATGCTCTGTAATAAAATAGAGTTGTACCATCATTGCTGTGTCCTGCATATGATCTGCATCTCATGACACTACTGTTTATTATCCACTTGATTTAATACCAATACATTTGTGCACTTGCTGTGGCTAGAGTTTTATTGTTATATATGAACTGTGTTTAATCTGTGACTGTTCATTGATAGAATGGATTGGAACTGCATGTGAGGATTTTAAATGTATTTGTCTTGACTGCTATTGAAGTGTTTTGATATAGTGGTCCAAGGTTTTGCTGAGGGACAACAGCAGTTCATTTGTTTTAATATACAAGGAGAGAGTTATTTGTTTGTTTCTTTATATGCTAATGCTCTGTTCTTAGGTAGCTTAGACGGCTTAGGTGGTTCAGTTCACAGCAAGTGCGCAATGCCAATACATTTGCGCACTTGCTGTGATCTGAACTACCTAAGCCTATTTTTTTTAATTATAATTTTTTTTTTACAGCACATGCGTGCAAGTGCGCAGTTGCGATTTAGATGTGGCCATGGCAATTGCGATGATGAAGGTGTAGCCATGGCGTAAGTTTTGTGAAAAGCTGTGCTGATATGATCTAACATCATGCACCATCTAGCCCTGCGAGCTGCAATTTTTTTTTTTTATAAAAGCTTAGTGACCCAGTAATGAGCAATGCAACATGGGGAGAAAGTAGACAATGATGAAGTTTATTCAGGACGGGAAGCCAGACTTGCAGTGGCTGTTGCGGTTTAAATTTGCTGGTGCCAAAATTGGGGACACATTGGGTCACTCAGTGTCCCTAGTGTGGGCCATTGTGTCACTGAGTGTTCCTAGTGTGACCCAATGGGTCTCAAAGTGGCCCATCGGTTAACTCAACGGCCACAGTGTTACCCAGTGGTCAATCTCGGTGGTCCTAGTGTGATCTATTGGGTCACTCAGTGGCCCTAGTGTGGCCCATCGGGGTCACTCTGTGGCCCTAATGTGACCCATTGGGTCACTCAGTGGCCCTAGTGTGATCCATCGGGTCACTCAATAGCCATAGTGTGACCCATTGGGTCACTCAGTGTCCAGAGTGTTACCTAGTGGTCACTCTGTGACCCTATTCTGACCCATTAGGTCACTCTGTGGCCATAGTGTGACCCAGTGGGTGACTCCCTGTCCCTAGTGTGACCCAGTGGGTCACTCAGTGGCCCTAGTTTGGGCAATTGGATCACTCAGCTTCCCTAGTGAGGCCCATTGGATCACTCAGTGGCCACAGTGTGTCCCAGTGGTCAATCTCTGTGGCCCTAGTGTGACCCATTGAGTCACTCAGTGTACCTAGTGTAACCCATGGAAAAATAAAAATCATGTGCACAATAACACGTTCAGGGAAATAAATAAATTTAATTTAAATACAAAATATATATGATTTTATTTTTTTCTATATTAAAAAATAAAAAAATACCCACACGCCAATTAAACTGGACAATAATTTCTGTAATTAGTTAGTAATTCTGAGATTTTTTTTTTACTGCTCTCCCCAGCTGGTGATAAAATGGGCATGTGTTATTGTTACACCATGAAAGGAAATGTTTGTAATTATTTGTAATATTTTTTGCATTTGATGTAAAACGTTCACTAATGTACTCCTTTTTTGGCCAGTGGTACTTAGATGTCCCCCAGAGTGTTTGTAAATATTGATATTATGTAAAATAGGTACGATCCATTGGGCTGCCACCAAGCTAGTGCCCAAATTGAGTAGGTCCCCAGAGTGCTTGCATCTATGTATAATGTGAAAACATAAGTACGATCAATTTGTATGCCACCTGACCCAGCTAGGGCCAAAACTGTGTTTGACCCCTTCTGTAATATTTGTTGACTGCGGCATAGGCGCATGCATGCTATTTAGTGTATTTTTTATCTTTATTGTAGCAATGCTGCAGTGAGCGCATGTGTCAACAGGCTTTATTAGAATTTGGTAGGTGTGGCCGGAGGTAGGGGAACGTAACGAAGTCGGCAAATAATACAGAACACCGGCTTTGTTGATCCATTGAGCGCCAAGAGGTAAAACATAGGTCCCCTTTTAAGAATCCGGATCTAAATAGAAGTTTCATGTCATCAAATAGAGTATATAAAGCAGACATCCCAACTCTCCCTGAAGTTTAGGCAGTCTCCCTGATTGTAATATCGGCTCCCTGATGCCAGCAAATGGAATGCAATCTCCCTGAAACTCCAAGTACCATGATCCAATGTGGCTCAAAACAGGAAAAGTGTTTCTTTAAGGAATGCCTTTAGTTTCTGGGACGTTATAGAACCTTCAAAGCATGCACCAGTAACCAAAAAGCCCCCCACTGATTTTAATCAAATAAAACATAAATACTACCTTATTTACTGCACGTAATTAAACTATAAAATATTTATGCATTTAACAAGCATATGATCACTGGAAAATAGGTTTATTGTATGTGGTTGTGCAATAAAGCTATTTTTTTTTAATGTGACTTTAGTGAGAAGCTACTTTAATGATAAGTCTCTATCTTATTTAGGGTTTCAAGGTGTCCAATATATAACTGGGAGGGGGGGGGGGTGGCGGCACAGTACCGGGTGAAGCCACCTCCCTGAAATTAGTTTTTGCAGGTTGGGATGTCTGATAAGGCTGCACAAAAATCCTCCATTGCATATGCAATATTGTTCCTAATAGAATAGTAACTTTTCTCTCTATACCCCGTTCTCATAGATAGAATTCTGCTCTGGATGGCCCAGAAAAAGCTGATTTACATGGTGGAATGTAAGTTCCTAAACAGAGCCTCCAGTTTAGCAGCCATATTCAGCTATAGCCCAGACACGCCCCTTGTCCAGTATTTTATAGCGGAGAGTTGGCAACACTATTATTATAATGTAAAAAGGGGAGTGGTGGGATAGCGCTAAAATAGCTGAGAGGTAGAAATAAAAATAAAGAACCCAAATGGGATTAATAAGAATATAATATCGAAGGGACAAAAATTAGAAAATGATGAAAAAATGTCATATGTTAACATCACAAGAGAATTAAATTAAGCAGTAATATGAATAAAAATAAGTTTTTATAAAAATAGGTCTTTAAAAGAACCAAATGGATAATATTTTACAATATCTCTCAGAAGGATTAAATGATCGATGTCATAAACCACCTGATAGTACAAGTGAAGTCTAAAGAATAAAATATGTGTATTTGGTCAAGGAATAAAAATGTATTAAATGACAATCAATATAAGATGTTTATAACAAGTAAATTCAAAATAAATTAATAAAAAGGTGATGCCGGCATCAATAAAAATAGTGTTCTAAACTAGCTAAGCTTAGACACATGTTTAGGATAAAAAGTGAAAATTAATATTGCTAATACACAATAAAAGGCATAAAGTTGATAAAGTGTAACAAATAAATGTATCATATGTAATTGTAACACATATATTGCAAACCTGTATCCTTTGTTGCTTCCGCAACAGTACTGTGTGACAGTAGGTTGATCCGTGTAAAGGTTCAAGTTTGCCATCTAAGTCCTGATGTTCCCAGGGCATGTAACAATCTTCCGAATGTGAGAATAAAATCACTAGTGTGGAAGCCTAATCGTTTGTCCGTTAACCAGTTCCTGTACTGCGGTCCGTGCAGCACAGTGAGTGTTCAGCGTCTGAGGCAAACGGTTGAAGCAGAGTTTCCTTGCTGTAATGGAACCAGATCCGGGTGAAAGTTCAAAGTAGTTCCGTTAGGGTAGGGTATACCTGTATACTAGAAACAATGAATTTAACCCGGTATTCAGACAAATAGTCAAAAAGGTGGGTTCGTAAAAGTAGGTCCTGGGACAGAAATTACACATACATAGACAGCTTAAACATTTATTTTAGAACTGCCCAATGTAACTGCCCTATCTACTAACGATACCACACAGATGATTGAATTAATATGTATCCAAAGTCAGTAAGCAAATCTACGCGTTTCAGCCACCAGGGGCCTTTATCGTTAGTAGATAGGGCAGGTAAATTGAGCCTACTTTCACGAACCCACCTTTTTGACTATTTGTCTGAATACCGGGGTAATTAATTGCTTCAAGTATACAGGTATACCCTAACGGAACTACTTTGACCTTTCACCCGGATCTGGTTCCATTACAGCGAGGAAACTCTGCTCCAACCGTTTGCCTCAGACGCTGAACACTCACTGTGCTGCACGGGCCGCAGTACAGGAACTGGTTAACGGAGAAACGATTAGGCTTTCACACTAGTCATTTTATTCTCACATTCAGAAGATTGTTACATGCCCTGGGAACATCAGGACTTAGAGGGCAAACTTGAACCTTTACACGGATCAACCTACTGTCACACAGTACTGTTGCGGAAGCAACAAAGGATACAGGTTTCCAATATATGTGTTACAATTACATATGATACATTTATTTGTTACACTTTATCAACTTTATGCCTTTTATTGAGTATTAGCAATATTAATTTTCGCTTTTTATCCTAAACATGTCTAAGCTTAGCTAGTTTAGAAAACTATTTTTATTGATGCCGGCATCACCTTTTTATTAATTTATTTTGAATTTACTTGTTATAAACATCTTATATTGATTGTCATTTAATACATTTGTATTCCTTGACCAAATACACATATTTTATTCTTTAGACTTCACTTGTACTATCAGGTGGTTTATGACATCGATCATTTTATCCTTCTGAGAGATATTGTAAAATATTATCCATTTGGTTCTTTTAAAAATCTATTTTTATAAAAACTTATTTTTATTCATATTACTGCTTCATTTAATTCTCTTGTGATGTTAACATATGACATTTTTTCATCATTTTCTAATTTTTGTCCCTTCAATATTATATTCTTATTAATCCCATTTGGGTTCTTTATTTTTATTTTTATTTCTACCTCTCAGCTATTTTAGCGCTATCCCACCACTCCCCTTTTTACATTGTATTTGGGTGGACCTTTGAGGTTGGTTCACCTTGTTCTGGGATCAGCATATGAGAGACAGAGTGTAGCATCTTTTAATCACCTCCCTGTATTAACACTATTATTATATCTTTATTTATAATTCACTAACGCCTAGATTTAGAGTTTTGTCGGTAACGACCCGCGTAGCTAACGCATGCTTTTTTTTCCCCGCACCTTTTAAATACCGCTGGTATTTAGAGTTCACAGAATGGCTGCGTTTTCAGTGCGTTAGGCTCCAAAAAGGGAGCGTAGAGCATAATTTACCGCCACTGCAACTCTCGATACCAGCGGTGCTTACGGACGCGGCCAGCTTCAAAAACGTGCTCGTGCACGATTCCCCCATAGAAAACAATGGGACATTTTGAGCTGAAAAAAAACCAAACACCTGCAAAAAAGCAGCGTTCTGCTCCTAACGCAGCCCCATTGTTTCCTATGGGGAAACACTTCCTAAGTCTGCACCTAACACCCTAACATGTACCCCGAGTCTAAACACCCCTAACCTTACACTTATTAACCCCTAATCTGCCGCCCCCGCTATCGCTGACCCCTGCATATTATTATTAACCCCTAATCTGCCGCTCCGTACACCGCCGCAAACTACATTATAGCTATGTACCCCTAATCTGCTGCCCCTAACACCGCTGACCCCTATATTATATTTATTAACCCCTAATCTGCCCCCCACAACGTCGCCTCCACCTACCTACAATTATTAACCCCTAATCTGCCGACCGGACCTCACCGCTACTATAATAAATGTATTAACCCCTAATCCGCCTCACTCCCGCCTCAATAACCCTATAATAAATAGTATTAACCCCTAATCTGCCCTCCCTAACATCGCCGACACCTAACTTCAAGTATTAACCCCTAATCTGCCGACCGGACCTCACCGCTACTCTAATACATTTATTAACCCCTAAAGCTAAGTCTAACCTTAACCCTAACACCCCCCTAAATTAAATATAATTTAAATCTAACGAAATAAATTAACTTTTATTAAATAAATTATTCCTATTTAAAGCTAAATACTTACCTGTAAAATAAACCCTAATATAGCTACAATATAAATAATAATTATATTGTAGCTATTTTAGGATTTATTTTTATTTTACAGGCAACTTTGTATTTATTTTAACCAGGTACAATAGCTATTAAATAGTTAATAACTATTTAATAGTTACCTAGTTAAAATAATTACAAAATTACCTGTAAAATAAATCCTAACCTAAGTTACAATTAAACCTAACATTACACTATCAATAAATTAATTAAATAAAATACCTACAATTATCTACAATTAAACCTAACACTACACTATCAATAAATTAATTAAATACAATACCTACAAATAAATACAATTAAATAAACTAACTAAAGTATAAAAAATAAAAAAGAACTAAGTTACAAAAAATAAAAAAATATTTACAAACATTAGAAAAATATTACAACAATTTTAAACTAATTACACCTACTCTAAGCCCCCTAATAAAATAATAAAGCCCCCCAAAATAAAAAAATGCCCTACCCTATTCTAAATTAAAAAAGTTCAAAGCTCTTTTACCTTACCAGCCCTTAAAAGGGCCTTTTGTGGGGCATATCCCAAAGAAAACTGCTCTTTTGCCTGTAAAAGAAAAATACAACCCCCCCCCAACATTAAAACCCACCACCCACATACCCCTAATCTAACCCAAACCCCCCTTAAAAAAAAACTAACACTACCCCCCTGAAGATCATCCTTCCTTGAGTCGTCTTCACTCAGCCGAGCCACCGATGGAACTGAAGAGGAGATCCGAAGCGGCAGAAGTGATCCTCCAAGGGGCGCTGAAGAAATCTTCCATCCGATGAAGTGATCCTCCAAGCGGCGCTGAAGAAGTCTTCCATCCGGGCGATGTCATCTTCCAAGCGGGGTCTTCAATCTTCTTTCTTCAGGATCCATCTTGCAGACCTCCGACGCGGAACATCCTGCTGGCCCGACGGACTACCGACGAATGAAGGCTCCTTTAAGGGACGTCATCCAAGATGGCGTCCCTCGAATTCCGATTGGCTGATAGGATTCTATCAGCCAATCGGAATTAAGGTAGGAAAATTCTGATTGGCTGATGGAATCAGCCAATCAGATTCAAGTTCAATCCGATTGGCTGATCTAATCAGCCAATCAGATTGAGCTTGCATTCTATTGGCTGATCGGAACAGCCAATAGAATGCGAGCTCAATCTGATTGGATCAGCCAATCGGATTGAACTTGATTCTGATTGGCTGATTCCATCAGCCAATCAGAATTTTCCTACCTTAATTCCGATTGGCTGATAGAATCCTATCAGCCAATCGGAATTCGAGGGACGCCATCTTGGATGACGTCCCTTAAAGGAGCCTTCATTCGTCCGTAGTCCGTCGGGCCAGCAGGATGTTCCGCGTCGGAGGTCTGCAAGATGGATCCTGAAGAAAGAAGATTGAAGACCCCGCTTGGAAGATGACATCGCCCGGATGGAAGACTTCTTCAGCGCCGCTTGGAGGATCACTTCATCGGATGGAAGATTTCTTCAGTGCCCCTTGGAGGATCACTTCTGCCGCTTCGGATCTCCTCTTCAGTTCCATCGGTGGCTCGGCTGAGTGAAGACGACTCAAGGTAGGATGATCTTCAGGGGGGTAGTGTTAGGTTTTTTTTAAGGGGGGTTTGGGTTAGATTAGGGGTATGTGGGTGGTGGGTTTTAATGTTGGGGGGGGTTGTATTTTTCTTTTACAGGCAAAAGAGCAGTTTTCTTTGGGGCATGCCCCACAAAAGGCCCTTTTAAGGGCTGGTAAGGTAAAAGAGCTTTGAACTTTTTAAATTTAGAATAGGGTAGGGCATTTTTTTTATTTTGGGGGGCTTTGTTATTTTATTAGGGGGCTTAGAGTAGGTGTAATTAGTTTAAAATTGTTGTAATATTTTTCTAATGTTTGTAAATATTTTTTTATTTTTGTAACTTAGTTCTTTTTTATTTTTTATACTTTAGTTAGTTTATTTAATTGTATTTATTTGTAGGTATTGTATTTAATTAATTTATTGATAGTGTAGTGTTAGGTTTAATTGTAGATAATTGTAGGTATTTTATTTAATTAATTTATTGATAGTGTAGTGTTAGGTTTAATTGTAACTTAGGTTAGGATTTATTTTACAGGTAATTTTGTAATTATTTTAACTAGGTAACTATTAAATAGTTATTAACTATTTAATAGCTATTGTACCTGGTTAAAATAAATACCAAGTTGCCTGTAAAATAAAAATAAATACTAAAATAGCTACAATATAATTATTATTTATATTGTAGCTATATTAGGGTTTATTTTACAGGTAAGTATTTAGCTTTAAATAGGAATAATTTATTTAATAAAAGTTAATTTATTTCGTTAGATTTAAATTATATTTAATTTAGGGGGGTGTTAGGGTTAAGGTTAGACTTAGCTTTAGGGGTTAATAAATGTATTAGAGTAGCGGTGAGGTCCGGTCGGCAGATTAGGAGTTAATACTTGAAGTTAGGTGTCGGCGATGTTAGGGAGGGCAGATTAGAGGTTAATACTATTTATTACAGGGTTATTGAGGCGGGAGTGAGGCGGATTAGGGGTTAATAACTTTATTATAGTAGCGGTGTGGTCCGGTCGGCAGATTAGGGGTTAATAATTGTAGGTAGGTGGCGGCGACGTTGGGGGCAGCAGATTAGGGGTTAATAAATATAATATAGGGGTCGGCGGTGTTAGGGGCAGCAGATTAGGGGTACATAAGTATAACGTAGGTGACGGCGGTGTGCGGTCGGCAGATTAGGGGTTAAAAAAATTTATTAGAGTGGCGGCGATGTGGGGGGGCCTCGGTTTAGGGGTACATAGGTAGTTTATGGGTGTTAGTGTACTTTAGAGCACAGTAGTTAAGAGCTTTATGAACCGGCGTTAGCCCAAAAAGCTCTTAACTACTGACTTTTTTCTGCGGCTGGAGTTTTGTCGTTAGATTTCTAACGCTCACTTCAGCCAAGACTCTAAATACCGGCGTTAGAAAGATCCCATTGAAAAGATAGGATACGCAAATGGCGTAGGGGGATCTGCGGTATTGAAAAGTCGCGGCTGGAAAGTGAGCGTTAGACCCTTACCTACACAACTCTAAATACCAGCGGTAGCACAAAACCAGCGTTAGGAGCCTCTAACGCTGGTTTTGACGGCTAACGCCAAACTCTAAATCTAGCCGTAACAGATTCTGCAGTGCTATACACAAGGAAGGGAAAACAGATTAGGACAGAAGGATTGCAGGACCCTGTTCCCAAAAGGGCTTACTATGTAAGTAGAAGCTAGGGTTGCCACTTGACAACCTGTAGGTGACTGGGTAGAGATGGTAGGTGGTAGGGATGCCAGGTGTTCGTTATTTGACCAGAAAGTCCAGTATTTTAATTTACTCTCCGGTAATATCTGTTAAAAAATGGACATTTAAATGTCCTAGGTTATTTTTAGCTCTTTTAAAAAAATTCACTGCAGCCTGTGTCCAACCCATGATCATGTTCCACTCCACATGACCCACCCCTTCCTTTGCCTGCGATGCTACTGTGACCAACTCACTGTTAGAGTCAGACAAGTACCAGCCTTGGTTCTGAACTGCTTTTCTGCAGCCTTTACTCCTTAATGTATGTGACCAGCACTGTCACAGTGGATTGGAGCCGTAGTAGTAGGCGCAGCTTTCTCCTGGTCTGTGAGATGCATAGGCACTGTTACACGTCATGTGATCACGCATCTCTATGACGTCAGCTAGAGAAGGCCCATGTGTCTCGCACTGTACACTTGCAGCTGTAAATGTGCATTTACTCAGAGGGGCTCAGCAAGATTACACTGTCACTGACTGACTGTCATTGGAGGATGCAGCGGTATCTCACTGTTACTAAGATTAAACTTGCAGCCTGTCAGACAACGTGATATTTTGGGATCAAAATAATCAGACAGTGAGTGACAAACTTCACCTTACCATGAGGCATGGCTCTTTGTTACATGATCATTCAACTTAAAAGGGAATTTAATGTATCACCCTTATTATCACGCCCACAAAAAAATTATATATATATATATATATATATATATATTTATATATATATTTATACAGGGGAGGAAAAATATCACTATTGTTTACTAGTCAGGGGCTAAAAGCTACTAGCCCAGAAGGAAAGATTTAGTAGTCCACTCAATGTTAAAGATAGGAAAAAGTCAAATTTCTATGTCATCCACTGCAATTTCGAAGTTGTCCTGGACCAATGGAAATTTCAAGCCCTATATACATATATAAAAATTATATACAAGTTATGAAAAGTTGGGACAGTATGGAAAATGCAAAAAAAAAAAAGAATCATTTAAAAATTCAATTCACCCAGTACTATATTGAAAACACATTATAAACATATTATTTGATGTTTTACTTTGTGAATTTAATGTATTTTTGAAAATATACACTCATTTCAAATTGAACGTAATGTTACATATACCACTGTTGGTTTTTCAAAATGTAGTGATTAAAAACAAATAAAATGTTATTCTTTAAAATATATTTTTTTCTTCTCAAAGACTTAATCCTGAATGTGAATATTATATGGTAGACCTGAAAGTTAATTTCCACTTTGTGTAACCGGCAAGAAAGAAACAGTATAGCGTATAAGAATATCAATAGGCACTTCACGTGTTTTTCAAAACTTAATTTATATGCCGTTATGGTGTTAAAGGGACAGTTTACTCAAAAATGTTCTCCCATTTAATTTGTTCCCAATGATCCACTTTACCTGCTGGAGTGTATTAAATTGTTTACAAGTATTTCCATTAACCTTATATTGGCACTTTAATTAGTTTATTTAGCCTGTGGTATCCCCAACCATCCTGAAAGTTTTTAGTCTTGATGCCAAGCTGTGTTAACACAGCCAGTAGAATAAATTACACTCCCAGTGGGTTATAGAAGAGATAAGGTAATAAAATGTCAATTTTCCATTGTTCTCTCCAAGTATTGGTGATTGGTTTATGGACAGATATAAGATAAAGAAGCATGTATATGTACACAATGTGATAAAGTAATGAGATCTGATTATACCTAAAAGCTCAACCCATTTTATTAGGTTGTGGCTTCAAAACACAAAATCAGCTCATTCATATACACAAATAAGCCTTAAAAAAGCAAATCTCATACATTTTATACATTGCAGCTGGTAAAAAAGATAATTGGTAAAACATTAAGGGAAAAACAATTGTATAGTATACTGTCCGGTTAACTTAGTATAGCATATACATGAGTAGTATTTCACTTACAGGTTCTCAATAGCCACTTATACTTTGCACACTTTTGTAGTAGCCTCTTTCAGTTTAAAGTATTACCCCACCTCGTTGATCAAACTTTCATCAGCAAGTGCATGGCCGTGTTATTCACCAACCTGTTTTGGTGTGTTTTTTTGTCTAGGTGTAATCTTTGACCTCCTCTGGCATCTGTGTGCTGTTCACGTGTACTGCTCCTCTTTGTGAATCACCGGTTATATATGTAATATTGCATATGTGTTTATATAGTATAATATATTAAAGATCAGTGTTTAACTGAATTTAATTTTTTTTCTAAACAAGCTCTCTTTCACCTAGATTTAGAGTTTTGCATTAGAAGGGGTGCGTTAGCTACGCATGTTTTTTTCCCCCCGCACCTTTTAAACAATGCTGGTATTTAGAGTTCTCTGAAGGGCAGTGTTAGGCTCCAAAAAGGGAGCGTAGAGCATAATTTACCGCCACTGCAACTCTCAATACCAGCGTTGCTTACGGACGCGGCCAGCTTCAAAAATGTGCTCGTGCACAATATCCCCATAGGAAACAATGGGGCAGTTTGAGCTGAAAAAAACCTAACACCTGCAAAAAAGCAGCGTTCAGCTCCTAACGCAGCCCCATTGTTTCCTATGGGGAAACACTTCCTATGTCTGCACCTAACACCCTAACATGAACCCCGAGTCTAAACACCCCTAACCTTACACTTATTAACCCCTAATCTGCCGTCCCCGCTATCGCTGACCCCTGCATATTATTATTAACCCCTAGTCTCCCGCTCCGTACACCGCCGCAACCTACATTATAGCTATGTACCCCTAATCTGCTGCCCCTAACATCGCCGACCCCTATATTATATTTATTAACCCCTAATCTGCCCCCCCCCCCCAACATCGCCGCTACCTAACTACACTTATTAACCCCTAATCTGCCGACCGGACCTCGCCGCTACTCTAATAAATGTATTAACCCCTAAAGCTAAGTCTAACCCTAACCTTAACACCCCCCTAAGTTAAATTTAATTTAAGTCTAACGAAATAAAATAAATCTTATTAAATAAATTAATCCTATTTAAAGCTAAATACTTACCTGTAAAATAAACCCTAATATAGCTACAATATAACAAATCATTATATTGTAGCTATTTTAGCATTTATATTTATTTTACAGGCAACTTTGTATTTATTTTAACTAGGTGCAATAGCTATTAAATAGTTAATAACTATTTAATAGCTACCTAGTTAAAATAATTACAAAATGACCTGTAAAATAAATCCTAACCTAAGTTACAATTAAACCTAACACTACACTATCAATAAATTAATTAACTAAACTACCTAGAATTACCTACAATTAAATCAACTAAACTAAATTACAAAAACAAACACTAAATTACAAAAAATAAAAAAACTAATTACACCTACTCTAAGCCCCCTAATAAAATAACAAAGCCCCCCAAAATAAAAAAATGCCCTACCCTATTCTAAAATAAAAAGTTAACAGCTCTTTTACCTTACTAGCCCTTAAAAGGGCCTTTTGCGGGGCATGCCCCAAAGAAAACAGCTCTTTTGCAGTTAAAAAAAAACATACAATACCCCTCCCAACATTACAACCCACCACCCACATACCCCTAATCTAACCCACCCAAACCCCCCTTAAAAAACCTAACACTAAGCCCCTGAAGATCTCCCTACCTTATCTTTACCACACCGGGTATCACCGATCCGTCCAGAAGAGGGTCCGAAGTCTTCATCCTATCCGGCAAGAAGAGGTCCAGAAGAGGGTCCGAAGTCTTCATCCTATCCGGCAAAAAGAGGACATCCGGACCGGTAGACATGTTCATCCAGGCGGTGTCTTCTATCTTCATCCATCCGGCGCGGAGTGGGACCATCTTGAAGCAGCCGACGCGGATCCATCCTCTTCTTCCGGCAACTCCCGACGAATGAAGGTTCCTTTAAGTGACGTCATACAAGATGGCGTACCTCGAATTCCGATTGGCTGATAGGATTTGGATCAGCCAATCGGAATTAAGGTAGGAAAAATCTGATTGGCTGATTGAATCAGCCAATCAGATTCAGGTTCAATCCGATTGGCTGATCCAATTAGCCAATCAGATTGAGCTCGCATTCTATTGGCTTATCGGAACAGCCAATAGAATGCGAGCTCAATCTGATTGGCTGATTGGAGGAAGCTGGATTTGTCATTTTTGACATATGTAACTTAGGTTAGGATTTATTTTACAGGTAATTTTGTAATTATTTTAACTAGGTAGCTATTAAATAGTTATTAACTATTTAATAGCTATTGTACCTAGTTAAAATAAATACAAAGTTGCCTGTAAAATAAATATAAATGCTAAAATAGCTACAATATAATTATTTGTTATATTGTAGCTATATTAGGGTTTATTTTACAGGTAAGTATTTAGCTTTAAATAGGATTAATTTATTTAATAAGATTTATTTTATTTCGTTAGATTTAAATTATATTTAACTTAGGGGGGTGTTAGTGTTAGGGTTAGACTTAGCTTTAGGGGTTAATACATATATTAGAGTAGCAGCGAGGTCCGGTCGGCAGATTAGGGGTTCATAAGTGTAGTTAGGTAGCGGCGACGTTGGGGGGGGCAGATTAGGGGTTAATAAATATTATGTAGGTGTCGGCGATGTTAGGGGCAGCAGATTAGGGGTACATAGGGATAATGTAGGTTGCGGCGGTGTGCGGTCGGCAGATTAGGGGTTAAAAATTTTTATTATAGTGGCGGCGATGTGGGGGGACCTCGGTTTAGGGGTACATAGGTAGTTTATGGGTGTTAGTGTACTTTAGAGCACAGTAGTTAAGAGCTTTATGAACCGGCGTTAGCCCATAAAGCTCTTAACTCCTGACTTTTTTCTGCGGCTGGAGTTTTGTCGTTAGAGTTCTAACGCTCACTTCAGCCAAGACTCTAAATACCAGCGTTAGGCAGATCCCATTGAAAAGATAGGATACGCAAATGGCGTAAGGGGATCTGCGGTATGGAAAAGTCGCGGCTGGAAAGTGAGCGTTAGACCCTTTCCTGACTGACTCTAAATACCAGCGGGCGGCCAAAACCAGCGTTAGGACCCCTTAACGCTGGTTTTGACGGCTAACGCAGAACTCTAAATCTAGGCGTTAGTTTTTTGTATGTTGTTTTATATACATAACTAATATGTGTGCCTTTTTTCCTTTATTTCTGCCTCAAGACCCTACCAAACTTATCTGCTGGCTGTACAGTATTTTTTGAAGGACAGCTGGCAACCCTAATAGGTGGTGCCACACAACATATCACCCTCAAAAGCTCTACCTTAGGTCCCTTATTTGACCCAACATACAGGTGAAACTCGAAAAACTAGAATATCGTGCAAAAGTTAATTTATTTCACTAATAAAATTAACTTTATAATAAATTAATAAACTAATAAATTAACTTTTGCACGGTATTCTAATTTTTCGAGTTTCACCTGTACAGACATCCCAACTCTCCCTGAAAAGTTCAGGGAGTCTCCCTGATTGTAATAGCGGCTCCCTGATGCCAGCAAATGGAATGCAATTTCCCTGAAACTCCAAGTACCATGATCCAATGTGGCACAAATCCGGAAAAGTGTTTCTTTAAGGAATGCCTTTAGTTGCTGGGACGTTATAGAACCCTTAAAGCATGCATCAGTAACCAAAAAGCCCCCACTGATTTTAATAAAATAAAACACAAATACTACCTTATTTACTGCACGTAATTAAACTTCGTATTCTAAAATATTTAAGCATTCAACAAGCGTACGATCACTGGAAAAGCTACTTTTTTTTTTTAAATGTGACTATAGTGGGAAGCTACTTTAATGCTTTAATGATAAGCCTCTAACTTATTTAGGGTTTCAAGGTGTCCAATATATAACTGGGAGGGGGGGTGGCGGCGCAGTAGCGGGTGAACCCACCTCCCTGAAATGAGTTTTTGCAGGTTGGGGATGTTTGCCTGTATGTTTCACAACAGAGCAGTCACTTTATCTAGTTGGCTACAAGTAACTTTCACATAAATATTTTTTCTCTTTGGCAGTAACACATGTACACTGGCAGGAGCACGCATAAGGTGGTTATTTAACACCCACATGACAACAGTTACCCTCCTTTGACTGCTAGTAACAATGAGATTTAATTGACACTCAGGAAACTTAAAAAAATTGAGTGTCCAGTTTAAGTGTATAGATTTTTATGTATATTTTAGATAGCCTGATAAAATATTGGACTGTCCAGTTGAATACTAGACACCTGGAAATTAAGGTTGCCCCATTTAAATAATAAAAAAATACAGGCCATGCTCCTAGAGACAAGACAAATATAATTGACTAATGTTTTTAACGTAATGTAAATTCTCTTCGATTTATTGGTAAGAACAGGGAGAAATATGTAGGGCAATTTGTCTAGAAATTTGATGTCTGCAAACCAAATATCGTACCTTAAAAATAAAAAATATATGTTCTGGTAGCAAGTTGCAACTTGTAACGGGAGAAAACTACAATTCCCAGTATGCTCTAGGCTTTCAATGTCTGAGGACGTGACGTCAGAAGTACAAAACCTGCGGTGTTTTAGCAGCTAAGCCAATTCTGCACGGACACGTGGAGAAATGCAGCACGTTGGTTTTGAACCAGGTAAAACCTAACTTTAATATTTTTCATCATAATCTAATAATGTTTGCCTTTAATGTTTTCTAACCATGCATGAACTTTGCTTTCATAATTAATTTAGGGCGGTTGGTGAATGAATCTTGGTCTTGTACTGAAATGTAATTACTAAATAGGATGCAGACGATTTAACGTAGCGAAACGTATTTGTAAATATTGAGGTTCTAAACAAAATGTGTAGAATATTTGTTTCTTAGTAAAGAAAAATATGTTCGCACGTTGTGTGGTGGCACGCAGGATGTACAGTGTTTCTGGGAAGAGAGTTCGCCAAGATAACTGCTGTTCATGGAGATTATACAGAAACTTACAAGTAAATAGTGTCTTAGTTGGACTGTGAGTAAATGTGGTGCTGGGGGATCGCGAGTGCCAATGATGCCACGGATGAGGGAAACTTGATGAACGTTACTAACGATGGTGTTAACCCCTTCACTACCTAGACTTTCAGACAAAAACTTGCCCAATATACCAGATTGTTTAGCATTTTGCTATCACACCATTTAAACAGAAATACAGCCGTGTATATATATATATATATATATATATATATATATGTGTGTGTGTATATATATATATATCCTATATTATAAAAGACAAGAGTTTGTCTGAAGCCGTCATGCGCAGTTCAGACAAACTCTTGCCGCTGATCGCACGCGCACCCTCGTGCGCAGATGACCCCCCTTGCAGAAGCACCCTCGCACTCACTTAGCCGCACGTGAACCCTAGCCGCCTATCACACCCTCGCACTCACTTAGCCGCACGCGCACCCACCCGACAGCAGCGCGAGGAAAAAAAATAAACTAAGGGGGACAGTTAGAGGAACGCTGCGGGGCAGCAGGATGTAAGGTGTGAAGGCAGTAGGCTGAAAGGTTGGCGCAGTGAGAGATGCACTGTTGGAGGTCAGCAGACTGAGTGGCTGGGGCAGTAAGGGGAGCACTAGGGGCAACAGGCAGAGAGGATGGGGTAGAAAGTGGTACACAGACAGTAGGTAAAGAGGTTGGGGCAAAAAGGGGGGCAGCATTATAAGAGGCTGGGAGTCAGTACTGCATGCCCAGAGGTGAGAGGGAGGGGGGGGGGAGGGGGAGAGGGAGGGGGGGGGGGGGGGGGAGAGAGAATTTAAATTAAATATAACACAACACGGCCCGTGTGAACGGGCTTTAGGACTAGTGTGTATATATATATATATATATATATATATGTATATGTATATATATATGTGTGTGTGTGTGTGTGTGTGTGTGTGTGTGTGTGTATATATATATATATATATATATATATTACACACACACAACACCCAAGTTATAGATCTAGGCCCATTTTGGTGTATTTCATGCTACCATTTCAATGCCAAATGTAATCAAACAAAATTGTTACTTTTTTTTCTCCAGCTGCTAATTGCAGCCGCGCGCCACACCTCTTATTCCTGGCAGTGAAGGGGTTAAAGGACCAGTCAACACATTAGATTTGCATAATCAACTAATGCAAGATAACAAGACAATGCAATAGCACTTAGTCTGAACTTCAAATGAGTAGTAGATTTTTTTTATAACAAATTTCAAAGTTATGTATATTTCCACTCCCCTTGTACCATGTGATAGCAATCAGCCAATCACAAATGCATATACGTATAGTCTGTGAATTCTTGCACATGCTCAGTAGGATCTGGTGACTCAAAAATCCTATATTATAAAAGGCCAAGTGTGTTTGTCCGAAGCTGTCATGCGCAGTAGACTGCGCACAAGGACAAACACACCTGGCCTTCTAACTGTCTTCCCCCGACGTTGCGCGTGGCGTGACCGGGCTGGGCCGGACGGGACATGGGCGGGGCCGAGCATGACGCGGGCTGGGCGGGGCCAGGTGCCGAGTGTGTGGCTGTGCACAGTGAGTGAATCATAAGAGGTGCCGGGTGTGTGGCTGTGCACAGTGAGTGAATCATAAGAGGTGCCGGGTGTGTGGCTGTGCACAGTGAGTGAATCATAAGAGGTGCCGGGTGTGTGGCTGTGCACAGTGAGTGAATCATAAGAAGACAGAGAGCTTTACAAAGAAGGGGATAGTGAGAGCAGAAGAGGGGGATAAAGAGATTGGGGAAGAGAGAGCACAAAAGAGATTGGGGAAGAGAGAGCACAAAAGAGATTGGGGAAGAGAGAGCACAAAAGAGATTGGGGAAGAGAGAGCACAAAAGAGATTGGGGAAGAGAGAGCACAAAAGAGATTGGGGAAGAGAGAGCACAAAAGAGATTGGGGAAGAGAGAGCACAAAAGAGATTGGGGAAGAGAGAGCACAAAAGAGATTGGGGAAGAGAGAGCACAAAAGAGATTGGGGAAGAGAGAGCACAAAAGAGATTGGGGAAGAGAGAGCACAAAAGAGATTGGGGAAGAGAGAGCACAAAAGAGATTGGGGAAGAGAGAGCACAAAAGAGATTGGGGAAGAGAGAGCACAAAAGAGATTGGGGAAGAGAGAGCACAAAAGAGATTGGGGAAGAGAGAGCACAAAAGAGATTGGGGAAGAGAGAGCACAAAAGAGATTGGGGAAGAGAGAGCACAAAAGAGATTGGGGAAGAGAGAGCACAAAAGAGATTGGGGAAGAGAGAGCACAAAAGAGATTGGGGAAGAGAGAGCACAAAAGAGATTGGGGAAGAGAGAGCACAAAAGAGATTGGGGAAGAGAGAGCACAAAAGAGATTGGGGAAGAGAGAGCACAAAAGAGATTGGGGAAGAGAGAGCACAAAAGAGATTGGGGAAGAGAGAGCACAAAAGAGATTGGGGAAGAGAGAGCACAAAAGAGATTGGGGAAGAGAGAGCACAAAAGAGATTGGGGAAGAGAGAGCACAAAAGAGATTGGGGAAGAGAGAGCACAAAAGAGATTGGGGAAGAGAGAGCACAAAAGAGATTGGGGAAGAGAGAGCACAAAAGAGATTGGGGAAGAGAGAGCACAAAAGAGATTGGGGAAGAGAGAGCACAAAAGAGATTGGGGAAGAGAGAGCACAAAAGAGATTGGGGAAGAGAGAGCACAAAAGAGATTGGGGAAGAGAGAGCACAAAAGAGATTGGGGAAGAGAGAGCACAAAAGAGATTGGGGAAGAGAGAGCACAAAAGAGATTGGGGAAGAGAGAGCACAAAAGAGATTGGGGAAGAGAGAGCACAAAAGAGATTGGGGAAGAGAGAGCACAAAAGAGATTGGGGAAGAGAGAGCACAAAAGAGATTGGGGAAGAGAGAGCACAAAAGAGATTGGGGAAGAGAGAGCACAAAAGAGATTGGGGAAGAGAGAGCACAAAAGAGATTGGGGAAGAGAGAGCACAAAAGAGATTGGGGAAGAGAGAGCACAAAAGAGATTGGGGAAGAGAGAGCACAAAAGAGATTGGGGAAGAGAGAGCACAAAAGAGATTGGGGAAGAGAGAGCACAAAAGAGATTGGGGAAGAGAGAGCACAAAAGAGATTGGGGAAGAGAGAGCACAAAAGAGATTGGGGAAGAGAGAGCACAAAAGAGATTGGGGAAGAGAGAGCACAAAAGAGATTGGGGAAGAGAGAGCACAAAAGAGATTGGGGAAGAGAGAGCACAAAAGAGATTGGGGAAGAGAGAGCACAAAAGAGATTGGGGAAGAGAGAGCACAAAAGAGATTGGGGAAGAGAGAGCACAAAAGAGATTGGGGAAGAGAGAGCACAAAAGAGATTGGGGAAGAGAGAGCACAAAAGAGATTGGGGAAGAGAGAGCACAAAAGAGATTGGGGAAGAGAGAGCACAAAAGAGATTGGGGAAGAGAGAGCACAAAAGAGATTGGGGAAGAGAGAGCACAAAAGAGATTGGGGAAGAGAGAGCACAAAAGAGATTGGGGAAGAGAGAGCACAAAAGAGATTGGGGAAGAGAGAGCACAAAAGAGATTGGGGAAGAGAGAGCACAAAAGAGATTGGGGAAGAGAGAGCACAAAAGAGATTGGGGAAGAGAGAGCACAAAAGAGATTGGGGAAGAGAGAGCACAAAAGAGATTGGGGAAGAGAGAGCACAAAAGAGATTGGGGAAGAGAGAGCACAAAAGAGATTGGGGAAGAGAGAGCACAAAAGAGATTGGGGAAGAGAGAGCACAAAAGAGATTGGGGAAGAGAGAGCACAAAAGAGATTGGGGAAGAGAGAGCACAAAAGAGATTGGGGAAGAGAGAGCACAAAAGAGATTGGGGAAGAGAGAGCACAAAAGAGATTGGGGAAGAGAGAGCACAAAAGAGATTGGGGAAGAGAGAGCACAAAAGAGATTGGGGAAGAGAGAGCACAAAAGAGATTGGGGAAGAGAGAGCACAAAAGAGATTGGGGAAGAGAGAGCACAAAAGAGATTGGGGAAGAGAGAGCACAAAAGAGATTGGGGAAGAGAGAGCACAAAAGAGATTGGGGAAGAGAGAGCACAAAAGAGATTGGGGAAGAGAGAGCACAAAAGAGATTGGGGAAGAGAGAGCACAAAAGAGATTGGGGAAGAGAGAGCACAAAAGAGATTGGGGAAGAGAGAGCACAAAAGAGATTGGGGAAGAGAGAGCACAAAAGAGATTGGGGAAGAGAGAGCACAAAAGAGATTGGGGAAGAGAGAGCACAAAAGAGATTGGGGAAGAGAGAGCACAAAAGAGATTGGGGAAGAGAGAGCACAAAAGAGATTGGGGAAGAGAGAGCACAAAAGAGATTGGGGAAGAGAGAGCACAAAAGAGATTGGGGAAGAGAGAGCACAAAAGAGATTGGGGAAGAGAGAGCACAAAAGAGATTGGGGAAGAGAGAGCACAAAAGAGATTGGGGAAGAGAGAGCACAAAAGAGATTGGGGAAGAGAGAGCACAAAAGAGATTGGGGAAGAGAGAGCACAAAAGAGATTGGGGAAGAGAGAGAGCACAAAAGAGATTGGGGAAGAGAGAGAGCACAAAAGAGATTGGGGAAGAGAGAGCACAAAAGAGATTGGGGAGAGAGAGAGCACAAAAGAGATTGGGGAAGAGAGAGAGCACAAAAGAGATTGGGGAAGAGAGAGAGCACAAAAGAGATTGGGGAAGAGAGAGAGCACAAAAGAGATTGGGGAAGAGAGAGAGCACAAAAGAGATTGGGGAAGAGAGAGAGCACAAAAGAGATTGGGGAAGAGAGAGAGCACAAAAGAGATTGGGGAAGAGAGAGAGCACAAAAGAGATTGGGGAAGAGAGAGAGCACAAAAGAGATTGGGGAAGAGAGAGAGCACAAAAGAGATTGGGGAAGAGAGAGAGCACAAAAGAGATTGGGGAAGAGAGAGAGCACAAAAGAGATTGGGGAAGAGAGAGCACAAAAGAGATTGGGGAAGAGAGAGAGAGCACAAAAGAGATTGGGGAAGAGAGAGCACAAAAGAGATTGGGGAAGAGAGAGCACAAAAGAGATTGGGGAAGAGAGAGAGAGCACAAAAGAGATTGGGGAAGAGAGAGAGAGCACAAAAGAGATTGGGGAAGAGAGAGAGAGCACAAAAGAGATTGGGGAAGAGAGAGAGAGCACAAAAGAGATTGGGGAAGAGAGAGAGAGCACAAAAGAGATTGGGGAAGAGAGAGAGAGCACAAAAGAGATTGGGGAAGAGAGAGAGAGCACAAAAGAGATTGGGGAAGAGAGAGAGAGCACAAAAGAGATTGGGGAAGAGAGAGAGAGCACAAAAGAGATTGGGGAAGAGAGAGAGAGCACAAAAGAGATTGGGGAAGAGAGAGAGAGCACAAAAGAGATTGGGGAAGAGAGAGAGAGCACAAAAGAGATTGGGGAAGAGAGAGAGAGCACAAAAGAGATTGGGGAAGAGAGAGAGAGCACAAAAGAGATTGGGGAAGAGAGAGAGAGCACAAAAGAGATTGGGGAAGAGAGAGAGAGCACAAAAGAGATTGGGGAAGAGAGAGAGAGCACAAAAGAGATTGGGGAAGAGAGAGAGCACAAAAGAGATTGGGGAAGAGAGAGCACAAAAGAGATTGGGGAAGAGAGAGCACAAAAGAGATTGGGGAAGAGAGAGCACAAAAGAGATTGGGGAAGAGAGAGAGCACAAAAGAGATTGGGGAAGAGAGAGAGAGCACAAAAGAGATTGGGGAAGAGAGAGAGAGCACAAAAGAGATTGGGGAAGAGAGAGAGAGCACAAAAGAGATTGGGGAAGAGAGAGAGAGCACAAAAGAGATTGGGGAAGAGAGAGAGAGCACAAAAGAGATTGGGGAAGAGAGAGAGAGCACAAAAGAGATTGGGGAAGAGAGAGAGAGCACAAAAGAGATTGGGGAAGAGAGAGAGAGCACAAAAGAGATTGGGGAAGAGAGAGAGAGCACAAAAGAGATTGGGGAAGAGAGAGAGAGCACAAAAGAGATTGGGGAAGAGAGAGAGAGCACAAAAGAGATTGGGGAAGAGAGAGAGAGCACAAAAGAGATTGGGGAAGAGAGAGAGAGCACAAAAGAGATTGGGGAAGAGAGAGAGAGCACAAAAGAGATTGGGGAAGAGAGAGAGAGCACAAAAGAGATTGGGGAAGAGAGAGAGAGCACAAAAGAGATTGGGGAAGAGAGAGAGAGCACAAAAGAGATTGGGGAAGAGAGAGAGAGCACAAAAGAGATTGGGGAAGAGAGAGAGAGCACAAAAGAGATTGGGGAAGAGAGAGAGAGCACAAAAGAGATTGGGGAAGAGAGAGAGAGCACAAAAGAGATTGGGGAAGAGAGAGAGAGCAAAAGAGATTGGGGAAGGGAGAGCACAAAAGAGATTGGGGAAGAGAGAGAGAAAAAGAGATTGGGGAAGGGAGAGAGAGCAAAAGAGGGAGAGAGAGAGAGAGAAAGAGAGAGAGCAAAAGAGGGGGAGGAGAGAGAGCAAGAGGGGGAGGAGAGAGAGAGCGCGCAAAAGAGGGGGAGGAGAGAGAGAGCAAAAGAGGGGGGGGAGAGAGAGAGAGCAAAAGGGGGGGGGGGGAGAGAGAGCAAAAGAGAGGGGATATAGAGAGAGAGCAAGGGGTGGGACCGCTGTACTGCAAAAAATGGCCCGTGTGAACGGGCTTTAAGACTAGTTGTAAATATAAAAGACTGCACTTTTTTTTTTAATGGAAGTAAATTGGAAAGTTGTTTAAAATTACATGCTGTATCTGAATCATGAAAATTTAATTTAACCCGAGTGTCCCTTTAATTAGGTAGTTTTAAAACGTTAATTTTAGCTTTAGTGTAGGGATTAGCCTCCCGCCTGACACTTCCCTTCCCCGGTTCCCTTCCAAAGTTAAACAGCTTTCTTCCACACCCCACTGGTCACCCCCATCTTAGGTACTGGCAGACAGTCTGCCAATATGAAAATATAAGGCTTTTTTTTAAAAAAAAAAAATGTTTTATTTTCTGCAGTGTAGGATCCCTACTTACTCCCCAACCTCCTTGATCCCCCGCAAAATGCTCTCTAAATCTCCCTGCTCTACCTATTAGCTGCCATCTATTTTTTTTTTTATTTTTTTTTAGTTTCGCCCTCCCTTCCTCAATTCTTAGTTAGACCCTCCCCCTTTTCTGTAGTGTAGCTGCCCAATCCCACCCTGTGAATTTATTTTTTGCTGTAGAATAGGGCACGCCCTCTCCTTCCCGCTTACCCGCCTCCAGCCCACACCTTGCGCCGGCACCAGCAATGATCGTTACAGACAGTGACACACACAGTGTCACTGTCTGTAATGATCAGGCCTCTGCCCTCATATGGAGCCGGAGCACCGATCGTGCTCCTGCCCATATGAGTCAGATGCCTGAAGCTTCAGGAGCTCCAGATCTCAGCTGTAACTTAAAGTGAATGTCAAGTTTGATGAATCAGTGCCCAGTTTTTTAAAACCCTATTAAAAACAGGGGCACTTTGATTCATCAAACTTTACATTTCACTTGTTTTGTTAAAATACTTATCTTTTTAGTCTTGAAAGCTGCCCCAGTTCTTCCCCTGCCTGTCGCAAGCCTCTTCATATGTCAAAAATGATGAATCCGGCTTCCTCCAATCACAACGTTACCTCAGGCAATGATTCCCCTGGGGGGGGGGGAGCCGTGATTGAAGGATGCCGTATTAGTCATTGCTGATATATGAATTGTCGAGCGACAGGAGGGGCAATCGCAGGAGCTGCTTTCAAGATTAAAGGGAATGTCAAATTTCAGCAATGAGTGCTCGGTTTTTAAAAATAATTTTAAAGACAGGGGCACTTTAATTGATGAAAGTTTACATTGCACCGGATTTGTAGAAATACTTAAATTTTTCTTCTCCAAAGCCGGATCGCCAATCCCAGCCTCAGTTCCTCTGTACTGACGTCAGAAATGAAAAAAACGACTTCCTCCAATCATGGCTTCCCCCCCAGAGTGTCCATCTCGTGATGCCCGGCTGTGATTGGAGGAAGCAGGTTTTGTCGTGTTTGTACAGCAGGAAGAAGAATGCGGGGGATGGTCGATCCGGCTTTGCAGAAGTAAAAGGTAAGTATTTCTACAAATCCCAGTGCATTGTAAACTTATCAATGAAAGTGCCCCTGTTTTTAAAAGTATTTTTAAAAACCGGGCACTCCTTGCTGCAAATTGACATTCACTTTAACAGCCGAGAGTGCTAGAGCTTCCTGAAGCAAAGGTGTGTGTGTGTGTATATATGTGTGTATATAATATATATATATATATGTATATGTATATGTGTGTATATATATGTATATGTATATGTGTATATATATGTATATATGTATATATATATATATATATATATATATATATATATATATATATATATATATATATATATATGTATGTATATATATGTATATGTATATGTATATGTAATTCAATTCGAAAAAATGGACAAAGCGCTAGTGAGGTCACCTAAGGTAGAAAATGTGAAAAGTAAAGTAGAGAGCGCCTAAATAAAAGGCTAGGTGATAAGAGAAAAATTACAGGTATTAGGATAGTACTATATCCAACAGACACATGAAAAAAACATATCTAAAAGCATCTAATAAAATCATGAATCCATAAGGTAAACATATAATGTGCTTAATAAAATACACAATATAATTTATAAAATGTGCTTGATCAAATGCACAATGTTAAAAAAACAATTTATGGAAGTTGTCTAGTAGAAATACAAGGTAAGACACCCTATTAGAGTACAAGATGAAATGTATAATCGGTTGAAATGTCCAAATCAATGTTATAACACAATGTCCAAATTAAGTAAAATAAATTATACTGACAGTGTTCAAGAGGATGCAAAAGCAGAAAAGTAAAAAAAAAAGGTCCCTGAACACTAAAATGCGTGTAAAAAAAAAAGTGGAAAAATAATAAAAAAAATTATATAACAAAAATGTGCACACAAAAATCAGAATAGACTTGCTCTGAATGGATAAAGTTAGTGTAACCAAGTTCCGATCCCTTGGAGTAGATAGGTGATGCTCCTGTGTTGTCCAATAGTTGATTCGTGCTGATCCTGAAAATGTCCTGTGGGAAAAAAAAAAAAGAAACAATAGTGCAGAACAGCTATAACACCTTATTGGGGTATTAGAAATAGGCTTACCAGTTATGTCAATGCGTTTTGGCCTATTTATTTTATTTATAAAATATTTTACCAGGAAGGATACATTGAGATTTCTCTCGTTTTCAAGTATGTCCTGGGACCACAAAACATTGCATTGATACAATAGGGTACAATAAAATACAAAAAAATACACAATATATGCAAACATTTAACATAGAACAGATACGAAATATTTAATCAACCATGACAGGAGCATTCTGTTTTGAGATATGTATAGAGGGATCTCTTAAAGGATTTTAGGCTTGGGGACGTTTTTATAGTGTGAGGGAGGTCATTCCATAATTGTGGTGCTTTGTAGGAAAAGGAGGATCGAGCTGCTTGCTTTTTGTATTGAGGCAAGCTAAATAATGGGCTGTTATTGGATCGGAGGTTATAGGAGGTAGGAATAGCAGGGGAGAGCATTCTGCTCAGGTAGGGTGGGAGCTTTCCAGAAAGGCTCTTAAAGACAAGGCAGGAAAGATGGAGGGTGCATCTGGATTCCAGCGACAGCCAGTTTAGTTCTTTTAGCATGTCACAATGGTGGGTCCTGTAGTTACATTGTAGCACAAAATGGCAGAACGAGTTATACAATGTATTTAGTTTATTAAGGTGAGTTTGCAGAGCAGGTGCATATACTATGTCCCCATAATCCAAGATAGGCATTGGCATTTGCTGTACAATCTTTTCCTTTACTGTAGGGCTGAGGCAGGATTTGTTTCTGTACAGGGCACCTAGTTTTGGATAAAGTTTAGAGGCAAGTTTTTCTATGTGGATGCCAAAAGATAGATTGGGGTCTAACAACATACCTAAGTATTTAAAAGAGTGGACTGCGGTCAGCGTGCAATTGGATTTTGTTTTGATGCGAAGATGGGAATTTTGTAATTTAGGTCCCGTTCCAAAGATCATTGTGACAGTTTTGTCAGTGTTTAGGAAGAGTTTGTTTTCGAGATCCACTTTTCTACCTCTGTGAACTGGTCTTGGAGCACTGCAAGCTGCGGCAGATCAGATTTGTTTGCATAGATTACCGTGTCGTCTGCGTACATGTGTACAGTTGAGGATTTGCAGACATTAGGCAAATCATTTATAAATAATGTGAATAGTAGGGGGCCAAGAATGGAACCTTGGGTAACACCACACGTGACTGGGAAAGGGAGGGAGTCACTGTTAGAAACAGAGACATATTGTGATCGATCCAATACATATGATTTGAACCAGGTTAACGGGCAATCAGCAATACCAGAGTTTTTTAGTTTGAGAAGTAGTATGTCCTGGTCCACTGTGTCAAAAGCCTTAGCAAAATCAAGGAAAATAGCCCCAGTTAGGTCTCCTTGTTCCATGCCAGTTTGGATGTTTCAAACTTTTAGGAGGGCAGTTGTAGTGGAGTGATTCGGTCGAAAACCTGATTGGTCAGATAGTTAGAAAGTTGATAATACTCGCATAATTGCGTATGGACGCATTTTTCTAAGATTTTTGACAATACTGGGAGCAATGATATAGGGCGAAAGTTAGAAACCAAGGTTAACTCCCCACTTTTATGAATAGGCACTACTCTTGCAGTTTTCCAGAGTTTGGGTATGTATCCAGACACCAAGGATTCGTTAATTAGGGTTGTGACAGGCTTAGCAATTGCCGGGGCACTGAGCTTCAACAGCATTGCTGGGATTTGATCAGGTCCAGACTGGTTTTTCATTTTTAGATTGAGAGGTTTCTTAATGACATTGAAGGGTACAGGTCTAAAATTGAACTTCTCTATATTGGGTCTTTGCTGTTTTAGTGGGGCCTGATCCACATTTGTAGCTTCAGGATGCGTGCCATTTATTAGTTTGTCAATCAGGGTGGTGGAGCATCCGACAAAATAATTGTTAAAGGCATTTGCTACTTAAAGGGGAGTTGCAGGTTTTGGTTATCCACATTGACAGTGGAGGGTTGGGAGTGGATTGGTGGATTTTGTAAGTTATTTATGAGTTTCCAAAACTTTCTAGGGTTAGATATGTTATTGTTTAGATTTTCACTGAAATATTGTGCCTTAGCCAATTTTGTTTGTTTAGTACATATATTTCGCCATTGTCTATACACAGTGATCATTCATAGAGCCAGTATGCTTGAACTTTGACCACAATGAATCCCGAAATTGAAACATTTGAATGAGGTCAGCTGTGATCCAATTCAAGTGTGCTCCTTTTACTCTCACCTTACGCAGCGGTGCATGTAAATTCTAAACTTTTAGGAGTTCAGACTGGAAGAATTCAACTGCAGAATCTAGATCTGGGATTAGGTTTAATCTGTGCCAGGGGAGGTTCTTGATGTCATTTAGAAATGATTGAAGATTAAATTTTTTGAAGGACCTGGTGATTTTAACCTTGGGAGAGGATTTAGTAGCCTTTATTTTGCGCACACAGTAAACTAAGCAGTGGTCACTGAAATTGTTAGGGAGAACACCTGCCTCCTGGATTCGGTCGGGAGAAGTTGAGAGAATCCAGTCGAGCAGGGTATGATTATGGCTTTTGATGTTTATGCGAGTTGGGGAGGAGATTAATTGCGTTAGCTGCAAAGATTTAAACAGTGAGTGACAACTGTTATTTTTTGGATTCAGCCAATCGATGTTAAAATCTCCAAAAACCAAAATTTCACGTTTTGAGTTATGGATTCACTAAGGAGCTGTGCTATGTCCGAAATGGAATGCACAGGGGAGCTAGGTGGGCGGTAGATTCCTGCAACAATGATTGATTTACTGCACGGGATCTCAATTTTGCCAGAAAGGAAATCAAAGGTGGCAGGAGAGCTATATTTTTGTATGGGGGTGAACTTTGTGGAATTGTCAACATAAATTACAATGCCGCCTCCTCTCTTTGCTCTGTCAATTCTATGGCATGAATACCCATGTATTGCAATGGCAGAGTCAGGTATTTTTGCAATTAGCCATGATTCAGAGATCACAATGATTTTTGGCTTGTATTGTAAACACCAAGCTTGCAGTGCATCGATTTTTGGAAGTAAGCTGCGTATATTGCAGTGCACAAAGGAGAGGCCTTTTTTAGCTGGAAGGCTAGGAATGGAATTTGCTGGGGGACCAGGGTTAGACTCTAAATCATTTGCAAGGGCAAGTAGCATAAGGAATAGGAATTTGGACATAGTTTTTGTTTGGCTATATAGTGAATGGCATACTTTATAATTTTGTGAGGTGGGGGTAGGAGGGCTATTTTTTATAACACTCCACCAGCACTCAGCAGATAAGTTACAGCAACAGAGCAGGCAATGGTGTATGATAATTTGTTTTCCAGTTTGAGGTGGGTGCTTATGGCCTTTATAAAGTCTTGGTTAATTTGCATAGAACAAGCTTTTATGCCATTGTTCGTTCCCAGGTTGAGTGCTTCTCTCTTTTTATGTATGCAAATTATGACACTTAGGGAAGTCTCCCTAAGTGTGATGCGGGAACCCAGACGTGGACCCGTTGCTCAGTGTGCCTAGAGGGATATGGCTGCACCTCACTGTCGAGGCCCACAATAGGCCGAAATGTACGTCTGGGGTTTTGCTGTTTCTCTCGTTCAGAGAGGGATTGCCTGGTATTTTGGGGCTGGACTGTACTGTGAAGTCAGGATCAGACTGATATGCTTCAGGAAAGTTCTTCTCTGTGAAAGGCACATGTTGAGCAAAAAGAGGCTGCTTTTTGGGTGGTAACTAGCCATAGAACAAGCTATTATGCTATTGTTCGTTCCCAGGTTGAGTGCTTCTCTCTTTTTATCTATCCTAATTCCTATCGTATAGTAATTTCAATACCTTTATAAAATCACATTTCATTAAAATCAAACATATTATTTGGGTAAGATGTGTACGCACTGGTCTTTCTCCCCCTTTTTGCCATATTGGGGTGGTCCTGCCATATGTGCCATATAAAGTCTCCCCAGACAGCCTGAGATGGATCTTAACAATGATTGCTCAGGTTCGCAGAGAGAGGGACAATCGCATTAAGGTAAAGGATTTTTCACTTGCTTACTTGATATGAGACTCATTGATTGGCTGCACAAATCAGCCTCTTGTCATTGGCTCACCAGATGTGTACAGCTAGCTCCTTCAACAAAGGATACCAAGATAATTAAGCAAATTTGATAATAGAAATTCATTGAAAAGTTGTTTAAAATTGTTATCTGAATCATGGTAGAAAACATTTGGATTTCCTTTATCTTTAACCAACTAAATTTCATTTTCTTTTACAACTGCAGATTTGAGATGTCATAGAACAACCCACAATATGTATGTGAAGAATACGTAGAGCTGGCACAGGTGATATAGAATGGTACTATTTGTATACTAAATTCAGGTATTGTAATACTTATTAGGAGCTGTTTTCTCCTTGTTATATTTGGGTGATGCGTCTGTGTGTGTCGTATAGGGCTCAATTTATCACGAGAGAGCCTGCAGTCAGTATTTATCCAGCCGTGGTCATCAGACTGCTGCTTCCTAGACTCCTCCACCTAAGAGGTGGATCATTTCTCGTCTGACCAGGGAGATTGACAGCTCCTGCCTGTACGTGACTTGCTGTGCACGGGCGGAGGGGGGGGGATTGCACTTGAGCGCAAAATAGCACTCACATGCAATCTTAAATTCCAGCAGCGGATTGCTGTCCGCCAAAGGCGAGCTGGGGCGGGGTGATCGAGCCCATAGTGTCTTTCCATTTCAGCTGTCCTTGCTTGGAGTCATGGCAACCCTGCACCTATAAATTGTTTAAACTGTTTGAAAACATGTTTGAACTAACATATATTTGGTAGCAATAGTGCTAAGTTTAGAATTACTCAGGTACAATAAACTGACACCAGACAGATCTATACAGGTACAGTGCTGTATACAATATGTAGTACAGTAGTATGTGCTATATTGCTTACAAAGTTTAGTAACAATTACTGTAGAAAACCTCATTGATAACATGGAAGGAAACACATTTAAAATGATTAAATAGATCTTATATTACACCTTTTTAAAGTGAAGGTCAATTTAATTAATCAAAATTGAAGTTTCAAGCGTTTTTCTTCAAAAATTTACCTTTTAATCCTGAAAGCTGCTCCATCAATTGCCCGGCCGTCGGAAACCGCTGCTTACGTCAGAAATGACGAATCCGGCTTCCTCCAATCACGTTGTTTCGACCCACCCCCGGGGGATCATGGCCTGAGGGAATGCCGTCATTGGATGAAGCCAGATTTGTCATTTTGGGCCCCCGAAGAGGGATTGCGACGGGCGGAAGAATTTCTGCAGCGGCTCTCAGGATTAAAAGGTAAGTTTTTGAAGAAACCGCTTGAAATGTCAATTTTCATGAATTACAGTGCCCTTGTTTTTAATGATTATTAAAAACCGGGCACTAATTCGTCAAAATTGACCTTCACTTTAATGAGTTCAAAATGCAAAGCTAATATTCAATTCTGCTGTACTAGATGTAATTCACAGAAGGCAGATCTATTACATTGCTTTTGGCAGTACCCGAAGATTAAAAAATTATATGTTCGAATTGGATTTTGGTTGAATAGAGTTTTAACTACCAAACTCATACTCAATAAATTATTATATTTCTTTGTAACAATCTAGATATCCAGAGTAGAGCTCTAATTAATACAGCTATCTTTATTGCTAGACAATTGATTCTTAAAACTTGGAAGGATAAGAATGGCCCAAGCTTTTCCTTTTTTTAAAAAAAAATAGATTTCAAATAGCCGTAGAGCAATATATTGCTGTGAACTCTGCTGAGAACACAAAAAAAAAAAAAAATATATGACTAAGTGGGATAAGGTGATGTCCTTTCCAATGGAATTTCAACTCTAAACTCTTGTTCCTGAGACACTACTGACTTTATCTTAGATTCTTTTAAATTCTTGGTATCCATTAGAGTGGAAAAAGCTTTTGTAAAGGAACCGAATAGTTAAATGTTAAACTCCCCCCCCCCCCTTAGTTTTTTTTTTTTTTTGCGGAAAAACAATCCAACAAATGGGTACATGTAAAATATTGATTTTGGACATTATGGGTGTTTAATCTTTAAATTTGGAACCAGACAGCTGGTTGCTTTTTTTGTTGTGCTTATCGTGATACCTTTGTGTTGCATTTTTATTTCCATTTGTACTGTACCTAGATGACGATAATTTACTTTTATGATTTGTATCATTGTTTTAATGTACCTTTTTGTTGGTCAATAAACATAAAAAAATGTTATAGTAAAATCTGCCAGACTACGACACTGAGATATGTAGTGCAATGCTGTAAACAGACCGAACTGCGCAAAACAAAATGGCACCAGTTGCTTATCTTGCACTGAGTACAGTACTGTTTCAAAATCCTTGTAGGTTGGACATTAGTTCTGTATTAGTGAAGTGTAAAATGTGTGAATGTACTTCAGTGTATATGCTGTTTATTAAAAAATATTAGATCTATTTTTAAAAGTGCACTAAAGTCAAAATTAAATTATGATTTGAATAGAGCATTCAATTAAAAAAACAAATCTTTCCAAATGATTTCAGATATCGCATCATGCACATTTTCTAGGGCATTCGCTTCTACTGAGCATGTGCAACAATTCACAGTAAATATATGCATTTTGATTGGTTGTCTGTCACATTTTACAGAGGGAAAGAAAATGTATGTAACTTTGAAATATGTCAGAAAAAAAATATACTGCTCATTTGAAATTTAGACTAAATGCTAGTGGAAAACTAGTCTTGTTTTATAAACTAACACAGAGAAAATGGAATATAGGATAATGGTGGTTGAACTATTAGTTTGCAATACAGGTACAAAATCCTTTATTCAAAGTGCTGGGGACCAGAAAATGTTTTGATTTCAGAATGTTTATATTTACATCTGTAAAAGGGTACCAAGTGTAAACAACAATATTTACTTGTCATACTCCGCTTGTACATGTAACTTAAAGGGACAGTCTACTCCAAAATGTTTGTTTGAAAAGATAGATAATCCCTTTAATACCCATTCCCCAGTTTTGCACAGCCAACATGGTTATATTTAATATACTTTTATCCTCTGATTACCTTGTATCTAAACGTCCGACAGCCCACTTATCACATGGCTATTATCTATTGACTAGCATTTTAGCCAATAAGTGCTGTGTCCTGCACAACTCCACGGGTGTGAGCACAGTGTTATCTATATGGCTCATGGTCTCTTGTGAAAATCTAATAAAAAAGCATGTTATAAGAGGCTTTCTGTAGTGCCTTAGAAACAGACAGAAATTTAGGTTTAACTGTTATAAAGTTTATTAATGTATCAATGTCGGTTGTGCAAAGCTGAAATTGAGTAGTAAAGGAGTTATCTATCTTTTTAAAACATTAACAATTTTGGTGTAAACTGCCCCTTTAAAGGTAGTTGCATAACCTTTTTAAAAAACTTTTGTATGCATAATGCCATCAGAAAGTACAGTTCTGTAATGAAAGTTAATAGTAGTTTTAAATAACACAAAGACAATATTTTTAAAGTATGGATTTTGGAATTTCCGATTTGGGGATTTGTACCTGTATAACAGCATTTGACTCATGGTTCGACAGTATTTCTATTATGTTTTACATAAAACCTAGTGTGAGCCTTGAGTGATTTTCTTATATTTGCACTGTTTGTGTTCAAGTTTGATTATTTGGTAATATTTTTTACACATCTTTTCTCCACAGAGAATGAACATGTAATAAGCCACTCAGCATGTGAGGCACCAGCGATTGCCTAGAGTTGGTAAGAAGTACTTAAATCATTATACAGTTTTCTTTAGTTACAGCTGTTTACAATTCGGACAGGTACATTTGCACTCCGTGACATTCTGACGGCTCATTTTCCTCATATTGGGTGGTCCTGTTGGATGTGCAATATTAAATCTCCACAGACAGCCTGAGCTGGTCTTACTGCGTCCACTTAGGTTCGCAGAGAGAGAAACAGTAACATATAGTAAGTGAAAGGTCTTCGTTTTATGTGAATATTTTACCTGTTCTCATTAAAGGGACACTAAAGTCAAAATAAACTTTCATGATTCATAAACAGCATGCAGTTTTAAGATTGTTTCCAATTTACTTCCATTATCAAATTTTGCATTCTTTCTACAGCACAACCTCACATGGTGTGTGGAGATTTAGAGAGATTATAGAGACATCAGCCAATCAGACTAGTGTGTATATGCCACATGATCCAGGGGGCTGGAAAATGGGAGGAAAAAAATATTTGAAATTCAGTTACTGCATTTCTACTTTATTTAGTGGTCCTAAAGATTTGTAATTTTTTTTTTTTTTTTTTTTTTTTTTTTATAATTTCTATTTTTTAGGGAAGCTCTCACGCATGGCTTTTTCCTCACCATCCTTTTTCGTGGTTATCAACATACTTTTATGTACATGTGGCGCGGCAGTGCTAAGAATCTTTTGTTGTTACACACTTAAGGTAGACTTGTGACCATTTACCCTTTCAACTTTTATTTTTATCATATTGTGTTTTGGTATTTTGCCCATTACTTTTTTTCATCCCAATTACATCCTTACCCTCCATGTATTGGCAATAGGACAACACCAACAACCTATACATTTCTGAAATATATATTTGTAGAGCTGCAACAACTAATCAATATAATTGATTATGAAAATAGTTGTCAACGAATCTCATAATCGATTAGTTGGTTTGCAATTAGTTGGTCTGTGCACAGCACCAGCTGCTTCACTCCAATGAGCTCCTGCACATGGTATTGTGTTTTATGGTTATGCCCTTAGCCTAAAGGACATCTACAGACGCTTACTTTTCACTTTTTCAGGACAGTATACGTTTAAAACTACTCCTGGCTTGTGTGCAGCCCAGAAATAATAGGTGTCATAATTTGGATTGTTTATATTAAATCAGGTGACTTGGGACTATGCTTTGCATGGTATAGTGCTGTACTTATTTACACTTAGCCCTAGATTGATGGGAT